>NC_135583.1:5848125-6481250 GCF_965152235.1 Eretmochelys imbricata | reverse complement strand
ATGTGCCAATGATTTAGGGATGTCCCCCGATACCATCCGGTCCGAAAGGATCAGTGACTCGGGATCAGTGTAAAACTGCCAGGTCCTCTGAAGAGCATATTCAGACCTAATACAGTGGTTCTCAAACAGGAGGTCCCGAGGTTATTACATGGGAGATTGCAAGTGGTCAGCCTCCACCCCAAGCCCACTTCGCCTCCAGCAATTATAGTGCTAATATAAAAAAAGGTGTTTTTAATTTATATGGGGGATTGCACTCAGAGGCTTGCTGTGTGAAAGGGGTCACCAATACGAACTTTTGAGAACCACTGGCTTAATAGAAAGAGTGCTGGAGAGTGTCTTGGTACAGGTGGATCCGCTGGGTGAGAGTTTTGGCACAGGAATTTTCTTATGATGTGTTCCAGGGATGAACACTCCCTCTACCCATGTGTGGTGCAGGGGTCAGTCCTGGTCCCTTTCATAGACTCTTTTGGAGCGGTAGCACTTCCCAATAGCAGGGGTGCTGTCCCCACCATGAGCTCTTGGTGCACTCAGCCCTGGGCACAGCATCTCACTTGGTGCCAAGAGGGAGAGGAGAAACAGTCCTTTGGAGTCTGGGCCTACTGCAGGAGTCTGAGCTAGAGCACTCTGGTGCCAAACTGGCACTACCCAAAGGCTCAGGTTGACAAGATGGGGAGGAGGCTCCAGAATCTCACTGGGGCCTAATGGAGCATTCTTTTAATTGTATACGAGCCTCAACTACTTGGAATGCCATTACTTTTCCCCTCATACTAGGCAGTCACACTTTGAAGGAATGTGCAAGGAGAATCCAGAAAGACCAGGGGAGCCTCAAGAATGGGACAATTCCTAACGGTAGGAAACTGTGGCAGGCAGAACATGTAAATTGAGTAGGGGTCCTGCAAGAGGACCAAGACAATGGACCGAGAGCTGATGGGGCGAGGACAAGCGATAGCTTTTTGAGAGACACAGGGATCTCACCCGGGACCATCGAAGAAGCCAAGAGGAGGAGCGTGCCAAAACAGGATTCTTCAGTAGCTTGGCTGGGTACAACCCTGATGTTGGCCAGTCAGAACTGTCTCCACCTTTACTTTTCTATGCTATCTTGAGGACTTCCCAATGCTGTGTTTCAGTTGACTAATAAACCCTACTGTTTTGAAAAGGCTGCTTGATGTCACGGCAAATACTTGCTGAGGTGCACTAATCCCTGAAGAAGGCAAAAGTCTAGGAACAGAAGAAGTCTTATTTGGACTTGCTAGACAGAGCTCATGATATGAAACAGGAGTGCTGGAGCCCAAAGACTCAAGATGCTGAAGCCATCTGGCTTACCTTTAAGAATGGGACCCTTTGGGGGTCTGGCACGCTGGAAGTGTTCCTCCAAAGGACTGTTTAAAAGCTGGGACATAGCACAGATCCTGTGGATCTGTGACACCCTCCCACCTACCTCCACAAAGCCACTTCAAGCCAATTTATGAAGCATCAAAATGTTGTTCGAGATGAGCTGACAAAATTCCTTTGAACTACAAATGCCAGACCAAAAGGGGTATTCACTCTGTTTTAGTCAGAGAACTAAAGCAATGAATTTTTTAAAATGCTTTCCTGGTTTAGTTTTAACACCTCAGAAGAAGATTGCGCTGTCCTTCTTGGCCTGGCAACAGGGTTTCTACACATACTGCTGAAATGGAAGGAATCTGTTAAGTGATTTAAAGGATCAGGCATATCAGATCAACATTTGATCTACATTCAGACTGCATTCTGGTGACAGTGTGATCCTGAGATTATATAAGATGCCTTCACAGTTCATTTGAAGAAAACAATAAAAATCCATTATAGTACTAAAAGTAAAGAAGAGACAAGAAGTCAAACAGTACTCTAGCTATAAATTTGCTATCTAGTCCTGGATGCATCAACAAGAGTGTGCTATAATGAGACCTATTCACAGTTTCATGCGCTGCCAGGACTAGAAGTTTGCAATGGTAGATATGCACTATGTTTTTCTAGTTACACTGAGCATTTATCAATGCCATCAGTGATCTCAACTGCTAAAGCTGTGTTAGGACTGAAATGGAAAAATACAAGGTGGCAGTCTAAGTTAGTATCTTTTAACAGATTATTCTGATAGGCAGAAGCCTCCATCCATTCCTCTGAGTGCTTAAACCATACCAAGACAATTACATATAACTGACTAATGCCTCAGTCACCCGTTGCAATAATAGGTCTTGATCTACACTCTATGCCCCTCAACCCTCGCAGATGAATTGGGGAGTTCCAGAGTCAAGAAGTTGTGCCAGCAGTTCCCCCAATTTAACCCAGGGGCTTTCATATTCCTACCACAGATCCTCGAAATCCTGCCCTAAGCTCATTACCATGCAATGGAGCCATTCCATTACAACATGACCTCACAGCCACAGAAAAGGGGGAAGGGATTTGCCCATAACCAAGATGTAAACAGATTTCTTCTGGAGCCCTAATTTTACCCCTCAAAACAGCTATACCTTGAACTTGCATGATGCTTCAACCCTCATGTCTACCCAAAATGGTTCGTATACTTGAGTGCTGGTGGTAAATATGGTAAATTTTCTGGCTAATGACCTACTAAATGGATTTGTTAGGGGCTGGCAGTTCATAAATTGTTTAAAACAAAATTGTATCATCTTACATTACTTTAACCAATGGAGAAAAACCACAGGGGAAGCTTTAAAATAATGTGTTAGAAGACTTAACAGCCTCTAGAAAAGCCAATAAATCAAGCAGTTTAATTGTACAGAATAATCTCTCAATTTTATACTTGCTAATGGAACAATTAAGTGAATGGAATGGATGGTCTGAAGTATATACACATATACAAAGACAAACTTGTATATTTTGTCAAGAAATTTAACTTTCAGTATCAAGGGCTAATCTCCCATTGCTTTTGGATTCTATTTTAAAGGTAGCAGGCCCATGCATGCCAAGTGCAGGAAAGCTGAAGGCAATCAGGAAAAGACACCAGAAGATGCCTCTCAATGGTCTGTAAAGACTGAGGGCTAACTCCTCTACTATTTTAAGGCAAACTTAGTTCCACTTCAGCTAACCATGTGGTCACACCAATCATACAAAAATTTCTTGGTCCCTGGGATCCTCTACCCCCACATTCATGATTCCAGGTAACTCCAATAGACAAGAACTCAACTTATGGCAATGCAATCAATTAGAAAGTCAATGCTAATGGGTGGAGTTCAATGAAGTTGCGCCATCTTACCCGCAGCGCAGTAGCAAAACTGTTCTTCAAGTTGGTAGCAATGCTCATCATCAGAGGTTCCCTGCAGGTAATCATGGCCATACCAGCAGTCAGGTTCCGCATCATGTGGTGTGCTGCTACACGCATGCGTGACTCCTCTGAATCCAGTGCAAAGTCCTTCCTGACTATCTGTTCACAGGTAGTCATGGCAATCTTAATGGACCGATCTACCACTGGATGGACAAGCTCTTGCACTGCACGCTCTATAGCTTGACGCACGCACTGCTTTAGCTGTGGGTGGGCCTGGAACAGTGGAATCTACAAGGGAAAATGAAAACCACTTTAAGTGATTAGGCAACAGAAGGCTCAAAACAAAGTCAAAGAACAGGTACATATATAGTCATACTAGTGTTCCAAGACTCACTCTGCCCTAAATATCCACAATTTCAAAACATTAAATCTTTATATAGAGCCACGACTGATGTATGAGCTTAGTACGTAGATCACAGAAATTCAAATTGTCAGATTTAGTTTTGTTCATCTTATTTGTTCCAAATAATCTGTTCAAAATAGAGACTTAACTCGGGAGGGACACATCTGAACACATGAAGTGGTGATGTACCAATATAAAAGCTCAATGAATACATCTGCCAATAGAGCTAGGCAACTGATGAGATGGCCAAAACATGTGGAAAGCTGCCTAGAGTGCTCTTAGGTAAGCAACCACTCTGAATTAGATCATGGAATGATGAATTAATTTCTAGAGATCACCTGTTCGACCACTTGAAACAGCAAGTTTAACTGCTACATCTATTTTTAAAAATAAAATCATAGTTCTGATCTTTTAAAAAAAAGAACATGTGGATTGCCAAGAAACTTTAGCAACTTTAGCTGTGAACCACTGCTTTCCAGCTCACAAGACACTCACTCCTCAGCCAGCCAACAGGTACTTGTTTGACAGCATTGGTAGCAGAGTGCTTTTGGCTACAAGAGAGCAGAAGTAACCCTTTCAAAAAGAACTAGAGAAAAAAGTCTGGAAATGAACAGAAAGGCAATTAAAAAGGGTAAGAAGCAAAGAGACAAAGAAACTGGGAGGTATATAGGAGACAGGGCAGCAAAACTACAAAAGCTGCAGTTTTACCTTGCAAAAGGGCATCCCTTAAAGGGATTTAAAATAAAGTTGGATTAAAAATGATAGTATCAGGTAGTACACCCCCTTCTGATTCCCTGTGAACTGTTTTTTCCCTGTTGCTCTGAAAAACCCATACAAAAAGGGAAGATAGACAAAGTGCTATCCCAATGCACAAAAACAGAAAATGCTCTTTTGTTTTTTTTAAAAACACCTCCTAGTGTTACTTGTAAAACCTGAGACTAACTGAAAGAAACTAAGTCTCCTTAAAATATTTGTTGGTGCAGTTGTCCACCCATGTTCAAGTGTGCCCAAGAGTGAAATGAGACCTACAAGTTCAACAGGCTTTGCTCTGGACAGCTCTTTCAGTCAGATTGCCGGTGGAATCTGTCGTTGGTAGCTACCAGTGTGGTGCTCTGCTCTGGTTCGATAAGTCGGCTGCGTGTGTTCCCTCTGTGCTGCCTCCGCTCTGCGCAGATAGCTAACACAGAAGGCTCCGAGAGAACCCCCAAAAACCACAGACTCTAGTAAGGTATGAAGGAACCCGAGCCAGGTTTATTGTCAAACGAAGCACAATAATAGTTCCCTGTAGACTCTACAGGGCATACTACCAATTTGTGCTCCCTGGCAATGAACACAGTTCAGTCAGTCAGTGGCGGGACACTCCACTGCCCCCTAGGCTGGACAAAGATGTGAGCTCCTGAACCTACTTTTATACAGCTGCAGGACTGATTACTCGTCATAGTTCAAACAAATCTATCCATCATGTTTTTCTTTTGACCCTATCTTTAAGATGCACCTGCCTGTTCCTTGTTATGTCTGTGGAGTGTTCTGATGCCATCCTGGAGCAAGTTCCTCTCATTAGCACTTGTGCGTGTGCGCATGTGCTTCTAACAACCTTTTCTTGCCGACTTCTGAGAGTGGCACCTGCCTCTGGCTCACAGCCCAGCTTTGCTTAACACTGCCTGGAAGTACTTTGGTTCAGGCTTCAGGCCTCAGACTGGGCCTCTGATACAAGAGTGTGTGTTTCAGGGCCTTCTCTCACTAGAGGATCAACTGGTATCTTAAAAAAGGTTACAAAAAAACCTCTCAATGCCAATGAGGAAGTGAAGCAATCAAAATTTACAGTAGGCTAACTGAAAAAGGTTCAGGTGTCCACTCGTCATTCATGACATCAGTTCGTTTTAAAATACTAAACCAATCAAGCAGAGCTTCACATACAGATGAAAATTATATGAAATTAAGTATTCAGTACCAGCATTCTAAAAATTGTCTAGTGTACACAGACAGATGCTTTCCCTGCACCTATTAAAGACTTAGCATTGAGGTACTCCTACGTACAATTGTTTAGACAATTGCAGTTAGTTCACAACAGAAAAATATCACAACTCAACACAGAACATTTTAGTTTTGACCCATTCCACAGAGGTTTGGCTGAAGAGATTGATTTTGCACATCAGTGAAAGTTAGCGTTCTGATGGCCTGCCAGAGTAAATTCTATGCTCACTGACTCCAACATGTTCACTCTTGACTAGAAGCAGGGTGCAGTTCGAGTCAGCTAAGCAGCCTCAGCTGATCTCAGTTGTCATAACAGTAGTAAAGCGGTCTTTATGCAGTCAATCCTAAACTATACTGACTTTTACATTAAAGGAACTCAAACTGTACCTAAAAAAATTTAGCCACACCTGTGCTTTGTGCACTCCTGTAAGCTGTGGTTACTCTAATCGACTGCATTCTACTGAGGCAGAAGTTTTGAAAGGATCTTTAAGGGTGGGATAAATATAGCCTATTGCAATAGTCATACCTGGCGGTGGATAAAAGTATCACCTCTTCCACATTAGCAACGTTAGACCATAACTACAGTCCAGACCTGTTTCCTTACAGATGTTGGGAGTCAAGCAGTCGCAACCATGGGTTAACGGACCGTGGGTTAAAAGGGCCATGCTGAAAAAAGTGTCTATGATTCACTTAGAAAAAAACGCCATTATTTTCTGCTCTTTCTGGCTTGCATTTTTTCCCCTCTTATGAAGTCTCACTTGCCACAGATGAATGATTTTGTTATTTTCCGCATTTTGCTCCTCCATAAATCTTACAACAGTTTCTACAACACTAAGGGCTTCTGTGGGTGAAATTTTGACCTTTTCAACGACATCCTCACCATCACTTTCGTGGTCCGACGTAGCCTTGCAGCCTGTTAATATTTCTTCCTCGGACAGAAATTCTGAAGTTGGACAATCTTCATCCATCTCCAGCCACTTGGTAATGGATTTCCGGTGACATATCCAAACTAAAACCTTTTATCATTTGAAAAAGAAGTTTACCTTTAACCTTTATCCTCTTTTGTCTGAGTACATGTTTGTAGGACGCCTTCTTCCAAAAATCCTTCCATGTCTGGCTCTGAATCAGTGCCACTGTTGGAGTTTTCTGAGTCTGAGCCATCTTTGACAGAAAAGGCATCACCAAGAGCCTTCATCCAGCAGTTTTCAATGGACTTTTGTTTTACTCCGTCCCAAGTTTTAACTAAATACATTTCCTTCATGTTTAAGGTTTCAGAGTAGCAGCTGTGTTAGTCTGTATTCGCAAAAAGGAGTACTTGTGGCACCTTAGAGGCTAACCAATTTATTTGAGCATAAGCTTTCGTGAGCTACAGCTCACTTCATTGGATGTTTAACTGTTTCAGGAATTTGGAAATGCCTGAAGATGTGCATGACAATCACCGAAATCAGCTCCCCTCGATAACTGCTTTTAAAATTCTGAAGAATGCCCTGGTCTAAAGGTTGACTTTTTGATGTTGCATTGAATGGTAGGTATAGCACTCAAATTTTTCCATCACTCGATACCAGTGATTCGGCTGGAGGATGGGCTGGACAATTGTGAAGTAGCAAAAGTGCTTTGGCTTCGAGTTTCTTCGACTGCAGAGGCTTACAAACAGCTGGAACAAAGCTGTTGTGGAACCAATCATCAAAAATGTATATCATCCAAGCATTTTTGCTGTTAACATATATTACTGGCAGTTTGGCTCTATGAGGTGATTAAAGCAGCGAGGGTTATGAAAGCGGCCAACAAGAAGGGCAAGCTTATGGCTGCCCATCTTATTACTACAAAAAAAAAAAGTCACACGATCTTCTCTTTTTAAATCCAGCTGTTTTCTGTGTCTCGTAATTAAAGGCTGAAGTCTGATCAGGTAGCAGTTTTGCAAATAAAGCTGTTTCATCACAATTATAAAGTTGTTCTTCGTGGTAGTCTTCATTTTGTAAAATAGATTTTAACTCGGCAGGAAACGCGTTCATGGCCGATTCATCGGTTTTCTCCAGAAATCAATACCTGCGCTATGCCATGATGCTTTTTCAAATGATTTATAAACCACTTGCTGGCTTGGAAGGATTCATCCCTTTAAATTTCCAAATTTTGTCACTTGGGCTTGAAGAATTGGCCACTTAGCAGCATTCCTTTCAGCCTTTCCTGGGCAAACCCCATGCATATGGCTGTGTCTACTGTGGGTTTTGCTGAACAGCGCACATGTTTTTGCCTAAGCCCCGTGGCAGAATCGATACTTTGTACAAAGCTGTTCAGTTTAGATTGAGGATGGCTAAAAAACTAAAGAGTAGATTCAGCAATCCCAATATCTTTTGAAACTTTGGCCTGGGTTTCTCCGCTATTTACTCGTTCTACAGTGTAGGAACACTGACGCTTGCCTTCTGCCATTATATAGGCCTATGGTTAAAATTTTCTAATGTAGTATATATAACTACTATACATTATATATCTCTCTAGCATGACGACTAAACATGCGTGATACGTCTTTACCAATATCAGTAAAGACATACAACACGTTTCCGCTCCGCACTTCCTGTCGATTTCTAGGTCAGTGAGTTAGTGAGCAAAAATTTTAGAGCTACATAGCAAGTGCCTGTTAACACGCAGTACAAGTCTCACGTGTTAAATACGCAGCACTGGGAGGCATGGCGCTACCGCACATTAAGCGGATTCGCACGTAAACGGGTCTGTACTGTACTAGCTAGTAACAGAAAAGCATTCTTAGTTACTGCTGCTACCTGGAACTGAAGACTAATCAGGCATTCAGAAGTAAAAGACTGAATCTCTTTAACACAGATTGGACTTACTCCAGTAGATGCAGAGATGCTAACTGCACTTACCTTACTATAAAATCAATTCCAATTTGGTTCAACTCACAAGGTACAGATAGGCCTCATTCTGGTTCTAGTAGATCCTTGCCTAAAAAGTTTCAAGGCAATTTGACACCACTCCTAGGAGGAGCTTGGTGCAGAAACAGTTCTGGCAGGACATATGAGGACTGAAATACTTGTATGAAAGATGCAGACCACCTGTATACATTGTGCTTAACTTCAGTAAGTCAACATAACTAGTTCCTTCAATTTCAGAAGCAGAGTGCTTTTTGGCGAAAGCCCCTGCAGGCCAATCTTCTACTCTGGACTACAGAAACTTTCTGTAACAAACCACAATGAGCTCTAGTACTTACAGTCGGATTTAGAGTAATGTGCGGAGCCAGCCCTCCCAGAGAGTAGACGTTGATGTCATGGTAACTGTACTGAGGTTGTGGAGGAACGGATGCTGTACAAGTGGTGTTAGTAGCTGGGGTTGTAGAAGCAGCTGTAGAACACAGAAGTTGTGAAGAATTCTTTAGAGTTGCTTCCTTTCTAGAAACTAATTCATTAAGAAACTAAAGTTCTATGCTTGCCTTGTACACTTGGAAAGTACATCATTTGAAAAATTAAGCTTTAACCATTTAATCGCAAAGCTTCTGAAAAAGCAGGGTGATAAGCCAGTAACAGCTTACACCATATCTCCACCTTAGCTTGTAGAAAGACAGCATTATTTACTGTGTCATGCACAATTATAGCAATCCTTGGCTACTTTTCTGCAAGTGCATCTTGCCACCCTCCCCAGCATATAGTATTTACATGTTATTTACACCTGATATACATCATTATTTCCACTCATTTCTTTTGAAAAAAAAAAAAAGAAGTAATTTAGTCTATAGTTCAGGCATCTCACTTCACTGATGTCCCAGTCTGTCTGTTCAAGCACTGAGACTTTGTAATTGTACACTTTTCATTCAAGCCCACTACATAAGATTCTTTTATGAGATAGCGTAAGTTACACAGGACTGCTTACTTATATTACACTTATGAAGAGTTTAAAAACAATCCTGCAGAATAATAAGTGATCCTCGCTATCCTGCTTTTTTGTTTAAGGCCATGGTGCGTACACACCCCAAGCATGTGAACAGTTTTTGGTACATCCTTCACTGGGGACTGCAGCTTGACACCATGACATGTCAATGACCCAAGTGCTCTACCAGTGGGAGAGCACCAACTCAGACAGGTCAAAGGATAGGGAACAGATGAAAAGCAGCCCACTGGTATCCATATCAGGGGATAGGCTAAACAACGTACCCTTGTAAAAAACCGAGCACGCCATTCTGGCAAACAGCATGACAAATATGGGAGCTTTACTTGTCCCCTAAGTGATATCTGGGAAAGGAGGAAGGGTTCAGTTTTTGGTACATGCAAACATGTCTAGAAGCTTTCTCCTCAATTCCTTCTCCAGATTCTGGGTTCTCGCCAAATATACACTATCACTAAACCCTGCTGCTATAAGTAGTTTAGCAAGCCTCATTTTAAACTTCAAAAGCAGCCGATTGTATTTTTGCAATACAGCTGAAACTTCAATTACTTACTGGTTGTGGTGATCGGTGGTAGCTCCTCTGGCTGTTTTACATCCTTCTTTGGAGCAGATAGCTGTTCATCCAAATTTTTCAACCGATCCTTGTCTTTCAGGAGGTTTCCAGGTTTCAGCTCATTGATGTCTAGTGCAAGGTTCTTGCAGAGCACCTCAATCTCAAATTTCAGATTTAGCTGCACAACAATTCCAGTATGATCATTTTAGGTTACACTAATAAAGGAACCCCTCTGTTTTCCATTTTACCTCTCATATCTTAAGACTCTAGGCATTAGACCAATATTCTGCAAGGGGACTGTCTAGAAGCACCAAAGTTAGCACCATGACTAAATAAGTTATCTAAATTCAGTCAAATTAAGCAATACTTTAAAGATGGAGTTGAGGACTGAAGTCTGGAAATCCAACAGTCTTCCTGCATTACATTTTGCTAAGCTGATCAGTCAAGAAAATCCATTAATGTTCAGTAAGTGTAGAAAAATGTTAAAAGCAACTTACTTTTAAGTCATGTTCTTGATGCAGCTCAGCTAAAACGTTCATGATTGCCATCGTCCAGGGGTTTGGAGGCCTGAAAACCTACCAGAGAATTGGAGAGAGGTGTATCAGACAAAGCAATTCCTTTCCAAAAGGTGTAAATTAAAACTCAGCACAAGTGTACTTTAAAACCAAAAAACACATTAACAGCAATTTGTATGGCTGTGAAAGAACAAGGACATATTTTTCAATAATGGCGTTTATGTAGAGTATAGCAATATTCTGTCCCAGCAGTACATTTGGGGGAACACCTCAGTTTAGCATTAAAGTCAATTCCAAACTGGAACATTAGAAGGAGCCAGTTCATTGTGGTTTTCATCTGCCAGATCAACACTGCCATTGCAGAAGTAGAACTGGGGAGGACAAAAGCTGATCCAGGAAGGAGAAAGGGACACAAAGCTAATGAGATTTAGAAGAAAACTGGGCTCTGGGACTTTCCCCATTTGTGGGCAAAGAGGAACAATGCACATATATTCCAACCAACCCTTTCTTCCAGAACAAAAAGAAAAGGAATACTTGTGGCACCTTAGAGACTAACAAATTTATTTAAGCATAAGCTTTTGTGAGCTACAGCTCACTTCATCGGATGCATTCAGTGGAAAATACAGTGGGGAGATTTATATACATAGAGAACATGAAACAATGGATGTTACCAATGTATATAAATCTCCCCACTGTATTTTCCACTGAATGCATCCGATGAAGTGAGCTGTAGCTCACAAAAGCTTATGCTTAAATAAATTTGTTAGTCTCTAAGGTGCCACAAGTACTCCTTTCCTTTTTGCGAATACAGACTAACGGCTGCTACTCTGAAACCTTCCAGAACAAAGTGCAACATCTAAAAGATCTCTTTTCCCTTTGTTCCCAGGTCACAATATCTCTAAACTCTGAACACCTTGTTTCCATCCATTTCCTTCCCAATCACCTGACATAAGATATTTAGTTTTGAATGAATCGTTTGTTAAAAAAAAATCTACATTTAGTTTACATTTGTTACATGATATTTTGCTAGCTAGTTTGGAGAGCTACTTCAATAGTTAGGTCTCATTTAGCAGGTTTGAGTTCACTTACCACACTCCTGACACTAGATTCTAAGACTTTGGCAACAAATGGCACTACATAAAGCAACTCCTGTTGCCCCTTAACATAAGCCTCCAGAAGTAACGATTTCACATCCAAATCCTAAAACACAAAAATATGTCAATTAAACTTGGGGGTGGGATAAACACTCCTATTTCTTGTAGGGCTACAGTTTCATTATAGCATTGACATTTGCTGAATCAAGACCTTAGAATTTTATGGAGCTGCTACTTTTTGTGGGAAGTAATTACTTCGCACACAAGATAGTAAACATTTCAAAGTGTACCTAATGTGTATTTATGGGGACAAAGTTACTTAAATATCACAGAAGTATGGATTTAGGAACCTTTGATAAACAAGGTATCAAAATGTTCATAAGCCTTTTAAACTAGAGAATCAGATTTTTGTACTTCAGCAAACTTGTTGTACAAAAAGGAAAGAACTAAGAGTTTAGCTGAATTTCTTAAGCTTGTGACAGATTTGAAGTCAACAGGTTTTTGGGGACAGATTAGGAGCTCACCGTGTGCAAGATGGGTTTATTTTTAGCCAGTGTGATCATTCCCAGCCAGTGGCCAAGGTTCTTCAGAAGGGAACGGTCAGAGAAGTTGGCTGCAGCTTTATCTGATGTCAGTAGCACCTAACAGATTAAAAAGGAGAACAACTTAGACATAAAACTATGAGATAAACACCCAAAGCCAATTTAAGCATTTAATACACATTGACTTTAGAAAGTCTTGAGTTCTAGACCACTGAAGTATTTAGCTACACTTAAACCATGAAGGAGACAGTCCTTTGACTTGAATACACTGAAACTATGGTTTGTCAAGTTTCTAGGAACAGTCCCCCTACTAGCCTGTCCTGTAACAAGAACTACAATAAGTTCTTCTCCTTCAAGGAGCCTAAAAAAGTAAACTGACAAGATACAGAAAAGTACAACTCCATGCCAGGACTACCACACCTATGTATCTTGAAAAACAGCTAGAAATCCCTCCTACCTAGTGAGACAGGGTGTGGGTGAAGTGATATCTATTTTTATTAGGTCAACTTCTCTTGGAGAGAAGCTTCGAGCTTACAGAAAGCTCTTCAGGCCTGGAAAGAGTACTCAGGCCATGTCTACACTACAAAATTATGTTGACCTAACTTATGTCAGCATAGAGACACGCCAATTAAACTGTTTGTATGCACACTTGGCTCATGTCAGTGATGCGTTTCCTCACAAGGAGCACTTTATCAATTGTATTGTCAGTGTGGGGCATTGTGGGACAGCTCCTGGAGGCCAACAAATCCACATAAGCAACGCAGTATTTACACTGACACTGTTGATCAAATTACATCAACTGTGACTCTACACCACTCGGAGTGGTGTTACTAAATCAGCATAGAGGGGCACTTCTGTTGAAGGAGACAAGTTTAAGCGAAGACACTTTGGCCTCTAGGTCGATGCGAGGCTCCTTAACTCAACCTAAGTGCACAGTGTAGACCAGGCCTTAGGTATCACCACTAAATACAAGGTGGAAAGGACTGTTTAGCGTAAGTAGCTAATGCACATTTCAAGGGACCATTCAAGGTGAAGTGACCTGTTAACATCACCTTCAGTAGTCCCTTGAAAGCTTCTTATGATTAACAATTTGTTTCACTTTGTATTTAGCTGTGACACTAAGCACATTTCCCAGATGTGAAGCAGCTATGTAAGCCTTCGAAAGCTTCTCACCAACATAAGTCTATCCAATAAAAAGGGTATTACTTCACCCACCTTGCGTTGTCTCATACCCTGGGACCAAACATGGCTACAAACACACTGCATACCTCCCATAGAACGGCATGTAAACCATCAGCAGTGAAGCATAAGTAGTTAGTTTCCCAAATAGTTTGAGTCAGTTCTGGTCTCTGAAAACCTTTTAAACATGTAGTTCTGTTCCTTAGCTTACAGTAGCATCAACCAAATGGTAGGTGGTCAGTTGTGCTCAGAAGAGTGCCAAGGAATTATTTTGCACTACAGCGTAACCTATAGTGGAGAGAAATCCCATCCACAGGTTTAAGAATAGTGCTAATTGACATATACTGCCAATTCACTCCCGTTTTGTAGAAATGGGAAGTGGAAAATGAAAAATTTATGTTAAAAGTTGGCTGGATTTCATCTTCCCCTGCCTGCACTTCCACTTTCATTTTAACACCCTTCTAACCAGGGGTCACCAAATGGAACTAACAGACAGCAGGTTTAAAGCTTCCTTAAAAGGAAGTATTTCTTCAGACAATGCACAGTCAACCTGTAGAACTCTGACAGAGGATGTTGTGAAGGCCAAAACTAACAGGATACAAAAAAGAATAGATAAATTCATGGAGCATAGGTTCATCAATGGCTATTAGCCAGGGTGGGCAGGGATAGCGTCCTTAGCCTCTGTTTGCCAGAAGTGGAAAATGGGAGACGGGATGGATCACTTGATTACCTGTTCTGTTCATTCCCTCTGAAACAACTGGCATTGGCCACTGTCAGACGACAGGATACTGGGCTAGATGGAGCTTTGGTCTGACCCACTATGGCCGTTCTTATGTTCTCCCTCACACTTCTGTTGTGAAAGCAGTACACAAACTATGCTTCCCTCAAGCTGCTTAAGTGCTCCTTCAGTATTTTCCTACTGTCTTAACACCTTCCATGCAATCTTTTCCACTTGAGAACTCGCTGACAAAAATGGCCACTATCATTCACGCAAACCCTTAAAATTAAGGCACATGACTTGTGGATTAACAATGAAATACTTTGCAGAAGACATTTTTAAAAACATGACTGCCTTGAGATTAAGTTTATCCAGCAGTAAGCCAGTATATTGTGTATCTGCATGGCTTTGCCCGTTTAATTCGGGGGTTGTCTACACCAATTTACAAGGTTACAGTTAAACCACTGCAAACCGTGTGGATACTTACTTTTGTTTAAGACTGTCTTGTTTAAATTTAGCTTCAACATATATCAATCAACTTAAGCTAAATCAAAAATGAGCCCAATTTAAAACAAGTAAGAGCATCCACACAACCTTTTCACTAGTACAAGTGAGTTGATTTCTAATCACACCTTTAAACCAGCCAGAACTCTTGCCATTTAGACAAGTCCTTCAATGGTGTAAACTGTAGGATCAAGGACTGACACCCCTAGATTCGTCACTGCATGTCTTATTTAAAGGACTGGCACTAGTGTTTTGCTTCAGAAATCCTACGTAATGAACTAGTCAGTTCCAACAGGACAATTTAATTTCTTCAATTTATTACAACGAATGACATCTATAAGACATCCATTAACTGGTCACCATTTTCCTGGATATGCATTCAAGAAGGCTCTATCTGCAACTCCGATTCTTGGTACAAATAATAGGTACAGTATTTCAGCTGGCCATTCACTACAGTCTGTAAGCACAAGTATTTAATTAAAGTCTATCCCAACTGCAATAATGTTACTATAAGAAGTTGAAAATTAACAAGTCACTGATAGAGAAAAAAGTAGCAACATACTGCTATCAAGCCAGTCAGTTTACACACTGAAGTCTTAGTTGTCAGATTCAAAACCTAGTTATCTAAACCAAAAGCGCTGTTATACTAAACAGGTTTTGTAATAGATAACTAGCAGCCAAAAAAATGTTGATAGATATATCCTATTTCCTGACATAAGCTCAGTTGCTCCAGGTCTACTGAACTAGGCTTTTTGGAATTTAGTAGTCCTGTCCAAAAAAACCCAAAAACCTTACTCTACATGAAATAAAATTAAGGGATTGCTCCCCTTTCTATAAAGTTATGATTGTTAAAATAATGACCATCTGGACACTGTCTTCCCATGTTATATGAAATTCTGAATGGTTTAATATAAAGATTTAATACAAATGTTTCAGAAAAACAGTTTTTAATTTTGTTGGATTTATGTATGTTAACACCAAACCAGATTACTTATTTTTCTATAGACTAGTTAACAGCAGTTGAACATACTACACCTGCTCTGGAGTCTCCCAAGCAGTTGGTTTTATAACTCCATTTTCCCTTTAAAGAAATAATCTTTTCTGTGTGTGGGAGGGGGGAGGTTTTTTTTTTTTAATTTCGAACAGTAGCACAGAAGTTACCTATACAGAGTGCTGTCAAATGCAAACATTTTCCCCTCTAATCTTTCACGTATGTTTTTAGGTATATAATTCTCCAGATGCAAGTGCAGTTTTTAAGTTGATTGTGTCCCTATCAATGTCTCTTTACATTATTTTAATTGTTAGTAACCAACAGGCAGAGTCAATAGAAAGAATAATACACCATTGTAAGGTCTCAGTCTTATGGAGGTATGCAGTCTGCTAAGGAAAACATCTTTCCCCCATCCTCCCATGACAAAAGAGCTTCATAATGAACTTTTGTCCCTGTCAACCAAGCCTTGCAGGAGAGTGCTCAGCCAAAATAGTAGCACAGGTAGATACCAAACCTACTCAAGGTTTAGAAAGGGCCATCTAAAAGGCCATTTGTAGTACTCAAGGCTCTTTTCCTACCCACATTATGAAAAAAACTTGTCTACTTGATAAGTTATGGATAATTTAGAAGTTCCATGCCATATTTGGATAGCGGTGCAGTGTCTGTATTATTGAAAACTTCAATGAAGTATCAGAAGAAAAGTGATATACTACTCACCTTGATATTTCTGTAGGTTTCATTCAGAACCATCTTGTTAAACTCTGGATTCTTAAGAGTGTCAAGGAAATTTGAGTATAGGCTGTGAAAATTTGGCTCAATACTGACTCTCTTCATCACAAGATACTGTGAAACCCAAGGCATGAACTCTTCTTTCACAGTTTCCTTCAGCTCCTCAACCTGGCTCCACCACAAACCGAAAGTCACAGAAATTACGATGAAAACAGATTGTGGGCAAATGACATGATCAGTAGTGATCATAAATTTTACTAAATATTTTAGTGTTTGTTTTGACTGAGTGATTCCAGAACCATTTTGGTCATTCAGGATTACTTTAGCCAATGAATCAACTTAAATCTGTTTCAAGCACTAGAGTGCAGTATCCCCATCTTTTGTGACATTTTGGATGTTTACTACAGTACAGATCATTAAAGAAAGTTTAATTTAGTATAACTTACTAAAGGACAGCCCTGGACAAGGAAGCTGTCTGTACACAGAACAGAGACCCTGGGTGGCTGCACCAGAGTAGGTTTCTACTGTTAGCATGTGCCTAAACTCTAACCTAGAGACTCTAGTGGAAGAGGAGAGCAGCTTAGTCTGACTATACAATCCTTAGCTCTGATCATAAAACAGGTATTCGTTGTGGTTGCATTTTCTGCAATGTGAACACTTGTCTAGATCACACCAAAAACAGCCATCAAAGTATTGTCCAAAAAATTATATGACTGGTACAAAACATTATTATAGCAGCTACCTACTAGGAAGTGTTCCCCTGAAACCAGAGGGGAAGAGAATGTGACAATACACAGTTCTAGTTTAGACAAATGATATTGCTTTGTGACAAGAATGAAGCAGCACCATTGAACAAGAGCAGTTAACTATTCAAAGATTACTGGATACCACATATTTCTTTGATGTGAAATATAGAAACACTAACAGATTCATAGATACTAAGGTCAGAAGGGACCATTATGATCATCTAGTCCAACCTCCCGCACAACGCAGGCCACAGAATCTCACCCACACACTGGTCACTACTATTTCATCTTGGTACTCTTGTCTTTGGGAGAATTGTTGAAAAATAGGATGAAAAGAATATCTTTTAGAAGGACTTACTTGAAATCTAGTCCATTTTAAAAAGTTAGTAATAGTTTCAAGTACTAGAGCGGTCCCTGAATTTGCCATCAATTTTTTTTTTTTTAATTAAACAAAGCATGTTTCTGTGTGACACCTACCCCTGTACATCAGTCGCACCCGAAACTATTTTTTTAAAAAAAAAAAAGACCAAAAAATGTAAGCAATGAGATTTCAAGTAGGTCTCCCTAAAAAGGGGGGGAATGGGAGTTATTCAATGCAGTGCTGTAGGAATATACATCTTCTACTCCCACAGTAGAAGGGCTACTAACTCAAAACTCTGAGATGAGAGGAAATTAGTTAATGTTTTACAAAATATAGTTGTAGTTAGATTAAGATCTACAAGGTTTGTTTTTGCAAGAATTTCTGTTCACCTTCATCATCCATGACATTAGAACAGATTACTTCCTGCTAGAAACAGGTAATAAAATGAAACAAGGTAACGTTCTGTCACACTTGCCTTCTGTGTCATATTTGATTGAGACAGATTATTGAAGATGAAAGCAATTTTTTCCTGAACATTTTCTGGGGGTTCCACAATTCTCTCAGTCTGATCTGTTGCCACTAGCAAGGTATCAATGTTGGTTGTATTAATGGAAGGCTGTAGAAAGAGAATGACAATTAAGAAAAAAAACATATTGCAAAGAGGGACAGTATTAAGAGGCAAGAGGTCAAGGAGGACTTTTGTTCAGTTTAAAGTTAGTACTTTGATCTTCTATTGAGAAAGATGACCTAAAGAGCGGAAAAAATATAGTGTTTATGAAGTGTAACTATTCAACCCAATCCCCATTCATTAGGTCTATAGTTCCACTATTTAAAAAAGGTACCCTGCAACAGAAAAACCATGTTACCCCTTAATATTTGCTAACCAAAAAAGCAATATTAGCCAAAGATTCAATGGCAAAAGGCTGCCCTGTGAAGAACAAAAAGTTACTTACAACCAATCAAAAAAACTTGTAAGAGACTAAATGCTTTAAGCTACAAATATGAATCCAAACAGGATCACAACCTAAAATATAAAAACTTCTCATGACTGGTTAACCTCTAGGTACTCACTGAGAGCCAGCTGTTTCCATAATGCTGTTCTTCTCCCAATAAGAGCCCCATGAAGTGATGGGTAACTTACCGGCACATCCTTTTTGAAGCTGACTCCAGTTGGTCGCGTGATTGTAATGGTTTTTGCCACAGTGGTGGGGGTGGTGGAGGTGGTTACTATAGTGCTGACTTGGCCAGCAAGAGGAGCTTTTGCTGGAACCTGAGCCTGGGCCTGAGCCTGGGCAAGTGCAATACTTCCAGGGGTGGTGATTGAACCCTGCATCTTCACAGGAGGGTCTCGCGATTGCTGCCCATATTCAATGTACTAGAGTGAGGCAGACAAGAGAGACGCTGAAATTCACACATGTAGCAATGAAACTGCATCCTAATACTAGAACCCTCCCAACTCTAGCTCACTGCATTGAATTCTACAGAAAGTTGCAGTCTGGCAATTTTGTAGGAGAGTTTCTGGGTAATTCCAGAACCAGAATTAAAATCTCTGTATGATGTAGAACATTCGTAAATTCACTTTAAAAAAAAATCTAGTAAGCAAAACCTAGAGATGAATTCCCTGTTAAGAAAAGTTCTACCAAAGAAGCCTCTTTTCAGTCCCTGTTTATTTAATGGTAAAGGGCTGAACGGTAGGGCCTTCAGAGGCATGAATGTTATCCCCAAGCTAGACAGGGTACTGCCGAGTGCCACAAGGCTTGACTCCATTCCAAGTCCACAGACAGCCACCCAGCATTCCCCACACTGCTGGCCTGCAGAGTGAGAAAAATATAAAGGCGAATGTGTGATCAAAAGACCTACTATGCAGAGTGGACAAGAAAAGTCTTCCCCAAAGACTTCAATGACAGTATAAAGATAGAGGAAGCCTGAACCATGCAGTGATCAAGGAAAAAGCCAGTTCCAATAGTCTGCCTTAAATTTCTGCACCTACAGAAGGAATCCTACAGTGGTAGACTCTCTTTCCATAGTGGTGCACTTGCCTAGAACAGTGGTTCTCAAAACTGGGGGTTGTGACCCATCAGGGGTCACAAAGTTATTATGTGGGGGGGGTCGCAAACTGTCAGCCTCCACCCCAAATCCCACTTTAAACACTATTATAAATGCTGGAGGCGAATATTTTTTAAGGTTTTTAAATGTATAAGGGGGTTGCACTCACGGGCTTGCTGTGTGACAGGAGTCATCAATATAAGTGTTTGAGAACCACGGGCCTAGATATTTATAATGCACCAATCAAAAAGTACACAGATGCCAGATGTATCACTTGAGACAGCTATGAAATTGCTTTATTTGTGGAGTAAAGGTATTGTCTACTTGATGTCATGGCAGACCTTTATTTTTCCTGAGCTGCAACTAAACATTCAAGAGTGTGGCCTTAGGATAACCTTCTGTACATGCCTCCTCCCACCCCACCCCAACAGAAGGATCATTGAGACAAACCCATAATCAACATTGCTTTTACTGTTTGGACTACAGTGCATTCCCTTTATTTTGATCAGACCTTCAGGAATCTAGTTCTGTCCCTTGTTTGGATTACTTTTTAGCAGGTCTGAACACAATTTGATCATTAACCACAGAAGAGAGGCATTTATTCAATAGGGAAGCCCAAAATTCTGAAGGAGACAGGAATATAAACCGAAAGAAGATTCATGGCAAGGATTAGATCTAAGACATTAATACATGACATCACTTTTTAAGTGGCAATATGCCCTGGATGGCCATATGGCTACACAGGTTAGGTACTTATTTCAAAACAAGCAAGCCAAATAAACTTACAGAAAAATGGAAGGCACTGGTTCCTACCCTTACTGCCATTCCCCCAAACCCAAGGAAAATGCATTCAAGTCTATAATTTGCTCACACAAAACATTAAAAATTGTTTGTATTTTGTGTTTATGGACTTGTACTGTCATACAAAACTTATGAAAGTTTAGGCCATTTTTAATGCAAATACAAATCAACTCAGTAGATGGTTTCTCAAATTAATGAATTAGTTCTATCATTTTTAAACACTCACCTCCTGTAGGTGATGAGGGAACTGTATAAAGTGACTAATAGAAGCCAAGTGCTGACAATACTGGGGATAGTCCTTCAATCTGTCAACAGTAAAACTATCCATTAGTCAGAGAGAAAGCATGAGCCCTGATCAAGAACACACCACAGAGCAATACAAACTGGTTACTGGCTATGTTGCTCCCTTAACACATCAAAGTTGCTTCTAAACTTTCCAGCTCTGCTGCACAAGTGATTTTTGTATGAGGATTTGTTGCAAAATAATTTGAGAGCAGTTACCCTTGCATTGCACTGCTATTAAGTCCTATTAACCCATCTATTCCCAAATATTTAACATCTAGACAGTTTACTATTTAGCAAGGCAACAATCTTACTAGATGCTAAATTGTGTTTGCAACAATGGCAGTTTGATTATACTTCTAGTTGAATGTTTAGAACTACCCCCTATACCTGACAATGAAGCCTCTCCCTGTATGTACAGTGGTTTTATTCTGTGTATTTGCAAATGCAAGATGGTTTCATCAATTTTATTACTACTTTAAGTTTTAAAATCCCATTTATAATGGTATGTGCATTTTACCAAGAGAAGTAACAAAGGCTGCTGAAGTATTGCTTTTGTCAGTCTTGACAGTGCCATTTTATTCTGCTAGGCTACAGAATGTTAATAGCTGTAACAAGACATCCAGCTATACAAAACAAACAGCTATTGGAATATTTCAGGCTACATTTAAGATATACAAACAGCTGTTTCTATCTTAAATGTAGCCTGAAATATTCCAAGACTGGATAAGGTGATAAAGAAGAAATTGCGGAATAAGGACAGAAGCATCTCAGGTAGAATCATGTTTTTAGAGCACACATTTAAAGGTGCTACACTGGCACCTTTGAATTAAGGAAGTCTTCTTAACTATAAGAAGGAAGTGTTTTCCCTTGCGTCTCCAGTGATACCTATAGAGCCAGACTTTCTGGACAGTTTCGCCATTTGCAAACAGCCTATATTCCTTGCCCCAAATACCTGGGAAAGTCTACAAGTGTCTGAGAAAGTGGTCTCACTGACAATATTTCATAGGCACTTTGTGGAAAGAGGAAAAATTAAGCATCTGCTGGCTGAAACGTACGCAGATGGTAAAGTTTGGAGATTCTTTGTATTACTACAGGGGTATTTCTTGTAACCCTATAGATAGCCAGTTAAGTAAAACATTCTGCAACATAGCTCATCTGAGATGATTTAACACTTTAGTGCAGGGACCAAAATTTGGGTTCTATAGCAGCACTTAAGTGTCTGACCAGTCTCACACTTAAGCAACTTAAGTTACTCTTGAATGATAAGGGTGCACATGTACAGAATTCTTAACCAGGGAAATCAAGCTTTACCAACTTAGTCTCTAAAGTATTGATATACCACCAGCCTTAACACTTGACTGAATTAGATTTCATAAAATATGGTCAGCTGAATTTTAGAGAGAGAGATGTCTGAATGTAGTTTCAACCTATGTTGACTATATGTACTATATTTAACACAAACTGATTATCTTCCGTGGGCCGTGAGAGAGCTTGGAATTGGTGCATTATGTTCAAGTTGTGAGATTTGCAAGTATTATGACATACCATTAATCCTGTATTGCTACTACTAAGCACATAACTAGAGCAGACATAAGTTTAATAAGATATCCCATGCATTTTTTTTTTGAAAGATTACAAAAATCACTCACCTATTTTTAAATCTATCTAGTGCAGCAATACCAAAATAGTACATTTTGGATGCAAAAGGCTTTCGTAAGGCTTCAAGAACATAGCGCAGGGCCAGACCCAATGCCATGTAAGTAACCAGTCCTTTCTCTATTATCCCACCAAAGAGGCAGGCTGTTATGTGCAGCTCTTTGTCTGGGTATTGGGGGAAAAAACGGTACTCCTCAAACAAGTTCCTCAGCATACAGTTAAACACTTCTCGTTCCCGCTTAATGTTGGAGTCCTTAAACCTCTGTAGCATTTCTAACACCTGCAAAGAAATAGAAACTGTTACCAAGAGACTTATTTCATCTCAGCCCTTTCACACCAGTGGGTTCAAGAGCACCTGCAACTAGTCACTAATGTAAATTGCACTGGGAAAACCCAATTCCCAGTGCAAAACTGCCAAACCTGAGGGCAGGAATCCATATGTAAAACTCAAATTTATTATTTAAAGTCTTGTCAAGAAATGGTGGGACAACTAGCTTTTAGTGTAGCTGTTATGCAGATTCTTTGGATGCTAGAAACCTCATCTGTTTGTATTGTAGCTTTCTTACAATTTTTCAGGCCAGTATCTTTTTTTGCAAAAGCTTTTAAGTAGTTTGTCAATCTGACAGCACTGCTACATTTACAGGTCATGAGGCTTCATTTCAGCTGTACATATTCAAATTGGGCTAAGTTTATGTACATACTATCAGCCCAAAAGTATTAATTTTTAAAGCACTGAAAAGTGCAATTATGGTCAGAAAAGGGACCATGTTAAAAAAACCACTACCTCTCACTCAGATCTGCTCTCTACATATCCCAGGTGATGTCTACTTTAGGCCTTATTTTATTTTAAATAAGACCTCGTTAGCACAGTACAGCTAACAGAAATGAGAAAGAAAGCTAGATTTTATTTGGTTCAGAGTACATTCTGATTGCAGAAGCATCAGGATAATACACAAGTCACACACCCCTCTCATTTGAATTTCATTCTAAGGTTGAGTTTATAGGACTGGCAGTTATACAGATCTTTAGTTGTAAATCTGATTGAGTTTGATCAAAACATGGAATCCCAAGAAGTCATTTTAACTGGTATAATAGTTTTAAATCTTCCCCAGGAATCTCAAAATAGTCACGAAAGTAACATTCAAGGCTTCACAACAGGAGCGTTTCAAGCACACAGTAAAGAACGAGTGTGCAAGTACTTTACATATTAATTGTGCACCTGACCAATAACTAATTATGCCCATCTGTGCAAATAAAATGTCAGACTGTACTAAGTAGTAGCCTCATATGCATGTAAATTGCTTTTAAAAAGGTGATGTTTCTTCAAACCTATGGCCTCAGCAAAAGGAATAAACGAGCAAAATCCTATTTTACTCAGGTCAAATGGACAGTTTATCCATTTTCTTCAAATCCTCAGACATTCTAGTTTGTCAGAACAATACTTCCAACATGCTTGCTTCTGAGTTAAAGACAATCCCTTGTATGTCATTTTAGCAGAGTAATTACTTTCAAATTTTTCCCCCTTCAATACACATGAAGTAATTGGAAATTCAGCATTAGATTTTTACAGTATTTGGACTGTGAAATAATTGCTGGGGGAGGTTCCCAAGAATATCTGTTGTAGATTAGACCTGCTACAGTATTGCTCATAATTTCATTTTTTCCTTTATCAGATAGAGACCATGTTTATATTTATACATTTGTCAGATTTATTTGCAATGGTCTTCAAATGAGACTTTTTTAATATTGCTTTGTATTGCTCCTAAATTTGATTCTGAAATACAGGAAGTAGAGCTCATTAAACAGTGCTTTTCAATAATCCGTAAGTGTGCAAATATATTTAGAGGGACATCGTTAACTTGAAATAGTCTATTTCAACAAGCAAATTGAACTTAGCCTCAGGATTATACTTGCCACTGAGTCTCCCTGATATTTTTGTCTCTTTAAAAAAATTTAATAAAGTGTTTTCCTCTCCCTGTTGTGCGAGACACCCAAGAAAGGGGAAATTGACTAGTGACAGGAGGAGAAAGTAAACCACTACACAGTACTGTCAAGTGTATAAGCTAAAACTGAAAAGAGCATTTTTCACTTGTCATTTATAGTAATTTTAGATGTTAATTGCATATGTTCATTCTTTTCAGATAAAAATATGATTTAAGTTGACGGTGTCCCTTTAAGCTTTGGCACCAATGTTGAATACTTGTGCTTGGATTTCACATGACTAGGTCCATCCAATTTAACATTTTCAGCAGCTAGAACTTAAAACTGCACTTAATGCACAAGTGCAACTGGGTGTTTTTACCCAGTGTACCACAGACAGGTCCTTGAAAATTTGTGCACTCAATTTACTTCCTCAAACTGCAACCAAACAAAAAGCAATGTTGCTATTGCCTCAATATTTATTAAAGACCATAAAGAGAATTACTTTCAACCATAAAACAAGTCTCTGGACAAGTGATGTGATCATTGCAGAAGGAAACTCACCTCATCTACAGACATGGTGGGGTGCGGTGGATGATTATAAATGCGCTGAAAGTAGCTGTTTGCCTCATCATCTATTTCTTTACTAAAGTGCTGATTTGCCTCTGGCCACACCTGAGATAAGTCAGCTGTTGGGAAAATGGACAGTAAAGAGTAACATCCGAGTTAATTAATTAGCAAATGACTTTTTTCTTGTTCTTTTCAATTCATTTTCAGATATCTGTTCAAACATATGTAGAACCTACTTAATCCTCTTGACAGGGCTGATATGCTTTTAAGTAGTTTTTGTTGATTTAATGAGCACATTTTATTTAAAACCATGGATCTGTTAACTTAGTAAGATTTGTGTTTCGCTAACAGTAATCAATTTGAAACAAACTGAATCTTAAGCTAGTGCTCCTAGAATATATTTCACCTCTAAAATTAAATTGAAGCCTAACCCAATGTGCAAGTGAACATAAAAAGAGAGCATGCTACACAACACTAACATGCAGACAGTCTTTCACACAAGCACTTTCAGATCAACCAGTGCACTTCAAGCCAAGTCACTGAATGCTCAGCCCAAGTAGCAGAAAGAGGGTCAAATCAACCTCCAGCTGTATGTTCACTGGGGACCTATTAGATTAGCTTTCACACATTCAGTTTTATGGGCAAGCTGCCAGGTAGTGGATTACTGACATAATAATGTCTGAAAGGTTTAATATCCGATTGCACATCTTAGAAAGTCACCAAAGCAAATGGTGTGAAATTTGACTGTATGCAGTCAAGAGATACAGCTGTGCCAGTTACAGCCAGACAGACTCTTGGCTGGACTGGGGAGACCAAATATTCCATTCTCAGAAACAAACTAGCCTGAATTTGTTTTTCTTCCCAGTTTTAACATCCTAATTTACCACTTCCTCCCTTTATTAAATCCTCTGATTGGTAATATCCCACTTAAAGCACCTCTGGTTTATTAGTTCTCTACATAATTTCATTTTTGTAACACTAATCTCTCTCACACACATATATAAAACCCCTTATAAAAAGATGGGGCATATTTTGTTCAATATACAGCAGAACAAAGAAGCAGAGCAACACTGTTCATGCAGATCTATAACATTTCATTGAGCTATTTACTTCACTATAAAACTGCTTCTTTCTACTCCCTCAGGGCTACTCTGCAAGCTTCTAATGCCAGCAGTTTTAAAATAGCCGGTTTCATGCTGCAGAGTGAAAACCAGAGCCATATTTCTGGGATCTGCCATCTAATGGCCGCAAGCCTGCCCTGGAGGAAATGCAGGTTAACTGCAGACCACAGTCACACTTCAGTCACAGACAACACTACCACTTACAAGGTTTCATCTTACTCTGCTGGAATGTAGGCTGGTTCAGTCCAGATGTACTCAGTTTCCTTTGCACGAATGGATCGTTGTTCACTGCAGGGAGGCCAAGGGCCCCAGTCCCTATACCAGTTAGGCTACCCGTAGTAAGACCACCTACTGGGGCCAAACAAGGTATCAGTCATCTCATTTGTACTCCACTACTTGCATGTAGTAAGAAAAAATGATTATTCCCACAAACTTGACCAGTTAGGTCACGTAATAACTATCCCCATGTTATCCAATTTCATATGCAACTCTTTAGTCCATAATGATGGGTTTCAGAGTAGCAGCCGTGTTAGTCTGTATTCGCAAAAAGAAAAGGAGTACTTGTGGCACCTTAGAGACTAAAATTTATTTGAGCATAAGCTTTTGTGAGCTACAGCATCCGATGAAGCGAACTGTAGCTCACGAAAGCTTATGCTCAAATAAATTTGTTAGTCTAAGGTGACTCCTTTTCTTTAGTCCATGTTATGCTACTTCAAGTGGTCTACTGAAGTTTGCCAAAAGGCTCAGATTGCTCCCAATCAAAATTTCATCCTTTTATTCAGATGCAGCACTTTAATATACTTCAGAGGGTCTTAAATGGGCAAAACATTCCAAGAGGTCAGATCTGCATACCCACAATTTTTTTTTTAAAAATGGGACCCTCCCTTTATTGAAGTACATTATATTGATTTGTTTTGCTGCACTGAGCACTTTGGTGTGGAAGCGGGAGCAAATTTTAATTAAATCCTAACAAATAAGCATACTGCTGTTCTTGCCCAATACCTCTGATCAAGGCAACTGTAGCAGCACTTGAACAGTTTGTTACCTCAAAATGCAAACAGGTAGTACCTGGAAGTTGTGAAGAGAGTCCTCCAATGCCACTGAAAGCAGTTGTCTGATTTTGGGTAGAAAGGGGAGGAAATGCTTTTGCTGGTGACTGAGGTGTACTGAAAGCAGAACCCAAATTTGGAGGGAAGCCTTGCATACTCTGGGTATGTGGAACAGCTGAACCACCTAAACTAAGAGATGCCATCCCAGCAAGCGGGTCAATCTGAATAAAGAAATGCAGATTATAAACAGCCATATACATTTATCAGCTCTTCTTGGCAATAACTTAGACACCACTCCAATACTCTTAGGGACTATTTTTGACACATAGCTGTAACTTTAGCCTATGACATCATACCGGTCACCCCAACAAGATCCTGTTTATCTACAAAATGTTAGACATTTATCACATTTTTAGATTTAACCTAAGTCTGCTACAACCCTATAGATGTAAAATCCAAGTCTATTAAAAGCTTTGAGATTCAAGACCCTAATATTACACATTTGACTAACAAAAAATTGGGTTAAAAAGCAATACTTATATATATATCTGATATTACAGCAACTTATCACTTTCAGTTTTAGGTCATTAAAAAAACGTTACTGGCTGCAGTAAAATTTCATGAACACTATTTATAGATTGCATTGTATAAGGGATCCCACTGTGTCCAATTTTAAGAGAACTGGAACATGATCTTTTGCATAGGCCTTCAGAGGTCCCACAATATAGCACCTATAATTAGAGATGCTGACTCTAGGAGGTGAGAGTTCTAGAAACTGCACCATCTATACAGAAGATGGCCAGGCTACAGACTAGTTATCCAAAACATTCTGCTGCTCCAATTGCTCACAGTAGCAGTTTGTAGTGTTCCCAGGATATTTAATAGTTTTATCTAAGGAGTAGTTTTCCCACTTCTGAAAGCTGTTAAACTGCTTTACTTCTTTAGCCTGCAAAATACTGATGCCTTCGACATCTATAGGAATACTGAAGTGCCACTAATTTATAGGGGAAAAGTTCATTTCTTAACATTTCAATGTGCCATCGAATGTGGTTGCTAGAAGTAAAATCTGTTTGGAATGTGTTGCTCCCAGAGGAGAAAGGGGTGGTGAGCGGCAGGGAGTAAAATGTACCTTGTTTTTAAAAGAGCAGTTCAGTTGAGAGCTGAAGAGCCCCAGTTATAACAAGTCCTTATGCTCTAGCACTGTTGCTTGGCCCGTGAAGCTACAAACAAGACACATCAGGTTCAAAGGCAGTGCTTAATCCTCAAAAGTCTAAGTAAATTCTTTACCACTTTAAAGAAACCTTCACTAAGTTTTTAAATTAAGCCAAGTTCGTATTTCACTTTTTATTGCTCCCATTCTGCTAAGCTTCAGTTACTTGTTACAAACATTCCAGAAGTGAAAGTTAGCTCTGAACTAAACCCATTACACACTATTTTGTAGTTAAAACACAAGCAAGTTATGTAGACATGCATGCATAAGTAGTTTAAGGGAGCCAACTGACATATTATTTAGTTCCGTTACCAGAGTTCAGTTTATGCAGCAAACAAATGCCAATTATCACTGTTCTGAAACTGTAGCATGTCATTTATCTACCTGTACAGGAGAGATGGCATCCAAGCTGCTAGCACTTGGTGGACGTCCCTTTGGCATGACTCCAGGTGGTGGCTGTCTAGCCTTGTTCATGACATTACTGCAATTGGCTACCATAGTGAGGATGGTCTCTGACAGCTCCTGTGAAACACTCCTAAGAAGAGAAGACTTGGGTGATAAGCCATATAGCGTTCCTAAGACTGGCCAATCCAGCCTGTTCAGTTTCTCTTTAGCAAACGGGACCATGTATTTCAAGACAGGCAATAAGTGTGGCTTTGGAGAAGTAGATAAAAGATTTTGCAATTACTTTACAATAGTTATACTATCCCTACTGTTGCATCTTTGTTAGACTCACTAAGCAGTCAAGTAACTTGAGAAGCACTCTAGAGACTTCTAGAACCTACAAAGCGCAGCATGTCTTTCTAAAAGACTTACACTAGACCTTAAACCTAGTGACTGAGTGACTGCAGATACCATCTTTAGTGAAAAGTTACACACTTAGTCAATATGTGTGGGTACATCCCCTCATGCTAAGATGATGCATGTTTTCAGGTCCACATTTGACCAGGCACTGGAACATAAGGAGTAATTAGCAGTGAACATGGAGTACCTTCTAGCTCCCAGAAAGCAACAAAACCCTGCCCCCTCTGGTGTACAGGCAGTCCTCAGACTTAAGACAATTGATTTCTGAAAATTGCATTGTAAGTTGAAACAAATAACCTGGAACCACAATCCACTCCATTGCAGGACCGAGCGTCGTAAAGTCGAAACCAACTGTAAGTCGAATCAGGGTATCAATTCATAAGTGCTGACAGCTGTCAGTACATAAACATTTGCATAACTGTGTACTGAATATTAGCTACATTTTATTTGATTTCCATTAGATACATAGGGAAGGACAGTCTTAATAGGGAAACAAGTTTCCCACACTTGATTTTCCCTATGTCAATACTCATGTCTTAGATAATCCTAAAATAAAAGTTATTCAGTAGTGTAAGACATACTGGGTCTCCTAAAAACAGAATATGCCTCTTTTAACAGAGTTTAAAAAAAGAACAGACTCCTAGGAAGCCCTAGTCTATTCCTTGGACAACATTTGAAACATGAGCTCTGTAGAAAAATAGAATGAGACAGTAGTTTAAGAGGGAGGGGGAAGGTTGAAGTCTCCTTTTGGATAAGACTACCCTGTTCTCCTATTTCATCATGTTGTACTTGGAGTATCAAGGTTATACACCATATAATTAGAGTTCTGTTACTGTAAGTCCAAGTCCATCACTGCATTGCTCTCATTCCATTGTCTAGCATTTTTATGCAGCCATAAGGGGCTATGGTTTGACCTAGCTGGCTAGTGTCACAGGAAAGCTTCTAAGAGGACAGGCATTTCCATGACTTAAGCAACAGTGAAAAATCTAAGACATTAAGAAGATCTCAGGAGGATTCAATATATTTAGATGAAAGAAAAGACTGGACAAGTCACTAACAGCTTTCTCTATACCAAGAAAGCAAGATCCAATAAATAAGGTCTTCAAGAGACAGGCATAATATGGGAATAGTTGAAGTGCTTTCTCTCTGCAAGAGAGCATACCCATTGCTAGTAAGCCTACTTTTCATGCTCAGCAGATTACAGTTTCTTGCTCCAATAGTATATTTGTTGAATTAGTTTGCAAGACAGTGGGGTAGATATTCTTGCACAAGAACTGCACAATTTAACTTTGATGTGGATCTACTTACTCTAGTAAACCCCAGAGATTATTTTGACTGACTACATCCTAATTCAGGGACAACTAGCAATAGTCTGTTCAAAGGTGCTAAATCTTTGGGGGTGAAGGATGTTTAATTAAAGGTGCATTTAAGGCTAATGATGTTTGGGTGATCAACTTACTTCCATATGTTTAAGAGGAAACAAGTATTTCCAGGTAAAAAAAAACTGTTTAACTACAATGTTTTCATGCATCCGATGAAGTGAGCTGTAGCTCACGAAAGCTTATGCTCAAATAAATTGGTTAGTCTCTAAGGTGCCACAAGTACTCCTTTTCTTTTTAATGTTTTCAAAAAGCTTTCTGTGTCTACTCAACCTCAGCTCTACCTTAACAAGTTCTTTGCCTGGAAGTTCAAGTTTTTAAGAAGTCTAAGCATTGCTCAGCAGCAACCCTTTCAGATATTTCATACCACCACAGTTCTCCAACATGGTTTCTACTCCCACACTCCGCAAACTAGAGCAACATGTCCCAGATCAACCTCAAAGAGTTCTTTACCTACCACTCCCATTCTGTGGGCTACCATTATCTATAGTTCAGCCATGTGGACTTTAGAAGTCCAGCACTGTCATGGCAAGAGGTGTGTAGTGTCTCTAAGTCAGCTCCCCTGTGCCTCAAGTTTCCCCAAGCTGCCAGTCGATCCAGTGGGTAATGTAGACAAGCCCTAGGTCTCCCCAGCCCTGACTCCCTTCTTGGTGGTATCTCTCTAAAAAGGACAATGAACCTCTGCAGTCTGAGTGGAATTCCAGGTGCGTATGTATGTATATATAATTTTCAGAAGCCAAGGAAAAGAGGTGAACATTCAACATCACATACAATTACTTCACCAAGAAATTTATTTTTATCTGAAATAATTTGAAGCAGGGACTAGAGGCATTTCCCAGCCATTCTAAGATTTTTGATCTCAGGGGGACACTAGGAGGATAGAAACCATCCCAAAAATATATCTTAAAAAAACCCACATTCCTCTTGATTTAAAACCACTGATTAGGCTGGGCACGGGGATCTCTGACAAAAAAGGGCTGTACTGCTTCAGAAAGCCTTAAGTAAATATCAAATGTGCATGCTGCCCAAGACGAGGACATTTTTCAGTGGGATCTTAGACCTTATATAGTAGTAAGTAGTCAGAAGATAAAACTATTAATTTATTATCCTCTGAAATATTACAACTGGCCTTTGCATACAGAAATAGATCCAAGGCTAGACTTGTCATTTGCCTCTCAAGAAAAGTCTTTATAAAAATAATCCCTTGTTCTATATTCGCTATAGCACCCACATTGTGGGAAGTGAGCAGCTACCCAGTAAGCAGACCTCAGCATTTTGTATAAGTGCTATTTCTCCCCTTCCACAGACTGCTCAGAATTAAAGTGGCCTTAATTCAGTTTAATTCACCAATTAAAACTAAACTGAATAATGGTCACTTCAATTCTGAACAGAAACATCCACACAGGGATTTATACAATGCAGTTCAACTAATCCACTTACAATTCACACCTTTAGTTAATTTGGATTAATTTTCCTGGATGCCCCCTGTGTAGGCATGCCCAAAGTATTGCCTATTCTCCATCTATAACCAGCCATTACTGTAGGAGGAGAACCTCACAACCCCTATGGTATTTATCCTCACATCACCCAAGAGGTAGGGAAAGTGCTATTATTCCCATTTTACAGATGGTGAACTGAGGCACAGAGACAGTGATTTGTTCAAGTGCACAAAGTAAGATGGGTTCAAGTCCCTGCTCTGTTAGGTCTCCAGAGTCGGAAGCTAACCCCCAACCACCAGGCCATCCTTCCTTATGCATTCTCATTTGTGAACTAACAACTACATCAAGAGAGTTACATTAAATGCTTTCAGAGCAGCTCTTTTTATGAAAGCCATTGCTGTAGTTGCTGCATGGATACTATGTGGATGGGAGGATGAGATTGTTCATTATGGAGTTATTTAAATAAAGCTCACACTTATGAAAGTTTGAAGCCAGCTTGGATAAAAACTAAAAAGAATTTTATTGAAATTAAATACAGGTTCTTTTAAAAAAAATAAACCCATTTAAGATTAAATTTGAAGTTAACACCCTATGTTAAGGCCTAAAATGATTAAAATAAATACTAAAAATATTAAGCAGTACATCTGATGCCAAGTCTTAAAGAAAGTCAAATAACTGACTAGGTGAAAGTCACTAGTTAGCCACCTGGAACTAGAATTTGAAGGGCTAAAGCAGCTGTAGACAGGTGCAGAGAATATTTTTTTCATTTCAGTTTATTCAACTACTTCAGGTCAATGACTAATTCCTTCTAAGGTAAGCCAATTGGGAGTTGGGAAAAAAGGAGGAAAAAACTTAGATTGGAAAAAACCCATGTACACACACTAGATGCGACGATGAGATCTACTAGTTACATAATCTTGAAGGATATAGTAAATTGAACTGATTTCTGAACACAAACTAAAATGAATAGTTCCTTTGTTTATTGATCAGTTTTAAATGCAAAACAAGTTTAGTGAAACATGTATGTTTCCAGCACAATAAAATTAAATTGTATTTCCACCTAAATAGACAAATCACAAGCAAAAAAATTATGTAGAAGAGAAATGCATTATCTACCATTTTCTAAAATACTAAGTTCAAATTAAGAATCTGAATAAGTGTAAATTAAACTGTTTAATTGCTTGAATAAATGTGTACAGTTATGATATATCCTCCTGGTTAGCATAACATTATGTTGATTTGTAACTAAATCTGTTTTAATGGTTATCCACCAATGAGGATCAACCTCTCTTTAGGAAAATAACTAAAAAAGACAAGTGAAAAACAGGATTAAAATCAATTAATGATTCCTACTTGCTGATTTAAATTTAATTAATGGTGATTTGAAGTCACTACACCCTGTTTGAAAACTCAAATGTTAACCTAATATACCTTGAATTCTACAAGAATCTCTCATACTAATGTCCTGACATCTAGGCAGCAGAAAGAACTGATACACCTCAAAATAGGTAAAATTGAAGACTCAGTTTTTTTCATCTTATAACATTAGTACTCCTGTGGGAATTCTGCACAACACAGAATTTTGCAGAAATTAATGTGCATGCAGAATTTCCTTTCCCCCCCACAGAAACAGGCTGCAGTGCTGCTAGCCACTGCTGGACCCATCAGATTCCTGGCAGCTGCTAGCATGCCCTGAGGGAAGGAGAGAGCAGCGCACAGGAAACGCCATGTAAGCCTGGGACTGAGCATCAGGCTGTTTCTCTCTCTGGATCCCTTGGCTTGGGGTGGGGTATGGGGGGCATGTGCAGCTGGGCTCAGGGAGGGGCAGGGGGAGAAGAGGGTGTGGGTGTCTGGGGGCAAAGAAACAGGAACTGGGTTGTGATAGGGATTTCTGTAACTACTCCTGGGGAAGTGTAAATGTATGTATTGTTACAAACACTTGCTGACCAGTATTCTGAAACAAAATTACCAAAAAAATTGAAACTGGCATGATTATGTAGTGTTATTTTGACAAACATTTGCAGAATTTTAAAATAGTGTGCAGAATTTTTAATGTTTTGGTGCAGACTGCCCCCAGAAGTACATTATGTAAAATTCTAGGTTTAAAATTTAAGTATCTCTGCATAATGTTAACTTTGTAAAGGATCATTTAGAATTGGTATGAAACATGGATGCCCATTTGCTTTTAGTGTACCAGCCCTATTGAGAAATACAGGAAGATGCCGCACCTACTTACTCTGCAACCACAGGAAAAGAGGATCAGAAAATTTTGTTCATCAAATATAAAAAAAATTGGAGAGACTGCATTGCCAGTTAGGTCTGGCTCCATAAACATTCAATCTCACCCTTTTAAATACCTAAATTAAAAAAAGTGTTATTGTATCATTCCTTCCTGTAAGTGAAGCCTATTTACTTCCCCCCACACACACTCATTTTTTCCTGTATTCTCCCTCTTGTCCTCTTTTCCCACGTTGTGTTTGCCCCTTTCCACATTATCACTCCTTTCCTGTGTTTACTATTCAGTCTCCCCACTCTCTCAACCTCCATTTCCTCCCCCTACCCCAAACTGTCTCCTATACTTCTTCCCAGGACATAAGTTCATCAGCCAGCCTCACACCTCTGAAGTCCACACACTACCATCCTCTCCTCAAAAATCAAGCATGTATACAGGCATTGAGAACCCTCCTTCTCCCCCCCTCCCCCAAAAGAAACATTCACTCTCATGCAGCTTCCCAGGAGCCCAAATGGGCAGTCCATGTATCATGTGCCAAGCATGTCCCAACCCCCTCATGCCCACCCACACAAGCAGCCTCTCCTCCTCAGTTCTCTATCCATGTCTCACAGTAGTTCCTTCCCCTACATTTGCACAAAGGCAGCCATTCGCTCTCCAAGCCCTTTGATTCCCACACTTGCACTTGTTATTCTTCCCACTTACTTTGCCCCTTCAACCTCAACATGAGTCTACCCCTGCTCAGAGAAGGGAAACTGTTGTAGAGCAGGAGGAGGAAGTGAGGCAGTATCTGTTGTTCCTCCTCCCCCCACTGGCTCTGCCAGATACAATGATCCAGGAGCCAGTCAGCACCAAAAGGAACTAGGGGTAAGGGAGAGAGAAAATGATGTGATCTTGGGAGAAAGAGGAAAAGAAGAAACCTTTTCATTTTAATCCCTCTACACAGAGCAGGCAAGGAATGTTTGGGAGGAGGAGTGGGGGAAGAGAACATGCGCATCGATTTCATCCCAGTGATTGCACCTAGGGGGACACTTGTATTTATAGGGGTTTCATGACCCTAAAAAGTTGCCACAAGTACTTTAAAAAATAAAATTAAAAAAGGTGTTACCACTAATTTTTGACTCAGTACATACATATTCCTTGAGTAGAAGATTTGTTTCCCCCCTCCCTTCAAGTAACTTAGTGGTCTGTGAGTTTATCAGACACTTAGTAGATAAACAGATTTCAGTGTCTACCCTTGTCTGACTTCACTACAAACTGTTCTTCAGAGTAAACAACTGTTTAAAACACTTATTGCTATAGAGCAAGATTGCGGTTTTTACTAGCATAAGGACAAAGTGGTTTGGTCAAAAACAAAAACAAACAGGTTTCCAGGACATTTCTGGCATCACTAGAAGTTCCTGCACATTGCTGGTGAATCTAGTTTCAACACACACTTTAGTTATAGGGATATCTTCCTAAATACATGTTGCACCATGGTGCAATTTCAAGGTAAAATGTTTGGGAGACAACTTCCCCCATAAATTACAATAAATGGGGAATTAATTTCTAGCCAGAAAGTTTACTAAATGCTTGTTTCTGATTAGGGCTGAAATCCAAGATTTCAGACCTGTGATTGGGATTAGGAAAGCCTGCATACAAGACTGTTTTCTTCTCAATCTGGTCTCCTTTAGTAATTTTTTTTTAGTGTGCGCAAGTGGTTCAGATTCTTAGATAAAAAGAGGAAGTAACAAAGGGTTGAGAAGATTTTTCTGGACCTTCTAGTTCTCCAGCCCAGAGGACATTAGGATTCAGAGTACAGCCAAAGTTATTGCTTGTTCTTAAGTGACTACTATGCAGACTAAAGCTTTCTAAATCCAGAGATAAACAAAATTTTAATAGCTTATGCATAACACTTGAGAGTACTGTCAAGAGGAATTTAGCAGTAAGATTGAACACACTGGCTCTATCTGGGACTGGCTCTAAATGGTACAGCCCCATCTTTCACATGCACAAGGGAATCCAAACCTCAAGTTTTAAGATACTTTTGCAACTATGACACTTGCAGTTGAGTCTTCAAGCATATGCAGTTACCATAAGCATGCAATTTTCTTACCCAGCACAAGCTTGTAGGCAGGCCAACATAGTTGCCAGTGTTTCTGGAGGAAGCTGAGCACTTTTGGGCTGGTCTTTCTCTGGGGCAAGGCCCCCCAAAATAGATGGGCATCGTCTCTTTAAGAAGGTCATACAGGCCTGGATGAAGGGCTCCTGGGGAAGAGAAATTCTTTTAATCTCTATTTAGACCGCATACCAGCCATGATTTCAAATTTAGCAATTGCCAGGTAGAAAGAATTGCACTAAGCTATTATATAATTCAACATTTTCACTGAACTGTCAGACTAAAGAAGAAGTTTTCCACAACTTCAATACTACTTAAAACTGTTATAGTGACTTAACTAAGTCACCAAAAATAAAATGCAGAAATGAAATAAAAATCCTGCTTTACCCCATGCTCCCGAATTTTATCTGTGAGCCATTTGTCAAGTTTGAGGTATTCCCGTCGAGAGGCAAGTGCAGCAAGGTCAATAACAAAGGCAAATGGAGTACCATTTAGCAGCATTGACAAGGCCTAAAGAAAAAAAAATAAGACTACTAGTGAAAATATCAGGTTACCCTACCCATTCTTTCACGCTCTCTGCTCCCCACCTGCTTTTTGGACAAGTTTTGCTACAACATGCTGCTACTGCTTTCTTGGTCAACAAAAAAAATTTGGTGCTATTAGCTTCATAGTTAAGTCTTGCTTATAAGACTAAGCAAGTGGTTCTAGATCTGAAAGCATGACGCTACCTTCAACTAGACTTGACCTTGTGCTTGGGCTTTTACAGTCTTAATATGAAGCCTTACCAATAAGTGGCAGAGTAATAAAAAAAAAAGTTACTCAGTTTCTATTGCAACACCACAGAAATCAAACCAAATTATCCTATCACTCCCTGAGCACAACATATGAGCATTTCACATCCATTCTGAATGTGCCTCATGGTCAACGGTAGTTGATGCACAGAAATTTTTTTTCAGAAGGCAGTCTGTCCAGCTATACCAAATGACACCCCAAATTTGTTACATCCACTTTAACAGGTGACAGATACCTCAAAAAGGTGATAAATACCTCAAAAATAAGTCAGCTGAAACTGTACAGCACATACAATTTCAGTGAACTAGTATGGAAAGTTACTGAACTAGTGTCACTTGTTTACCACACTTAAGTACAACTGTGCTCTTTAAACAAGTTTAATTTTCTAAAATAAGTTTCCTATTCTCCCACTTCTAGCATCTTCAAGAAAAGAAAGTGTTGAAACTATTCTTATAGTTCTACATAATTTTTGTAGTCTTGATACCCACTTATGCCAACATCTGAATCCAAACACATTCTAGCAATACAGTTCTTACTAACTTTCTATCACTTACTAGTTTAATTCCCCTTATAAAAAGGAACATTAAGTTCATAAACACTCTAAATAATGACAAATGCCTCTCAAAACCACTCACCTTCAAGTCTTGGGCAACATCAAGAATACGGGACAATTTTGCCTGGTCATACTGCTCCCCTCTCATGTACCATTCAGCCATCGCATGCATGATAAGTTGGCGTATTGAAGGAGACTGGCCCTAGGGAAAGTTAAATTGTGATTTCACTTTATACAGAGCTGCTTAGAAAAACCCCACACACTGTTACAGAAGTTTACATTTGGAATAGCTCACTCACACTTGTGCAGGATGTTTCACCTATATGCGACAGTTTTAATGGCGTTTACATGCAAGTTCTGTAGTTAATACCAGTTATAGTTCACTCAGTTAATCTACTGTAAGAGCCTAAAATCACCACCTAGACATGATTCTACATCTTTGAATTTCCTTTTGAATGGTGAAACAAGTTGAGTTCACATCCCATATTATTCCATCAGTAAACCAGTCTAATTCTTTTCCCATTCACACAGGAATGGAGACTGGAATAAGCTATTGTAGCATCCCATCTGCACTTATGTAATGGAATACCATATCTCATGGCTTAATACATGTTCTTGGAGACAGAATGGGAGTGAGATCCCCAAAACAAACAGAATTCAGCTTTTCATTGGTATCAAGGGTCTTTAAAGTCTAGCTGTTCACATCTTGGGAACACTTAAGTTTTACCAGCTGATGGAACTGCATCATGAAAGATAGACCAATGTTCTGCATTTATGCCACAACCTGGGCCAGTGGAAAATGCCAGATCTTGCAGTTAAGATCTTTACTCAACTCATGCTTTGTTGCAGCAAGTTTTCTCTGGTCAAGCAATAAAGACAACTCTACCCCTCAATTTAAGAGATTTTCCTAATGTAAACAAAAAAACCCACCACAACTGGAAGAGCTTGAGATGACCAACAATGCTGAATGACCATGACTTTGCAGTCAGTATAGACCAGGACCAGGTCGGTTTTGTATCATTGAACTTCACTGTTCAGATGTACTTGAGCACAAGATTTTCTAATGCAGTTAGCCAAAAGACAGGGGTCTCAGCTACAGCCATCTTTTCCTTACCTCCAAGCATTTGGGCAGCTCCATCAGTGGTAGCAATGGTGAAAGCTATAGCATGGAGAGGGCAACAGGTAACCCCAAAACAGCCTGCTTATGTACTCATTTAGTGCCTGACATTTGCATACACTAAAAGGATACACAGGCAGTCACTTAATGACAGCTCTCAGTTTAAAAAATACAGGAATTGTAACATTGCAACAGACAAGTGTGACATCTGTAGCGTATACTGCCAGACAGTGATCAGTATGGATACGTCAGCCCAGGACGTATAACTATGGAATAGCCAATCTCTAGGGAAAACTAACAATTGGGTTTATGCCTGAACCTGACAGTTTATATCCCAAGATAATGCACTTCTTACAGGAGACAGAGAAACAAAAGATGAGATTTAAAAAAAAACCCAAAAACCTGTGTGCCAACCAGCAAGAGAAAAGACTTGTTTAATTTTACAAGGTCTTAGATTGAGCTTATATTCAAGTTTGAGTTTCCTAAGCTGATCTTTTGCTAAAGAGTACTTATTTACACAATGCAAAAAAGAGACCAAGTCACAGCAGTTTGCCTTAAGATCCAAGTGGTAAGCTGTCACCAGTGAGTTGCAATATTTTATAGAAAGTATTATTTTTACAATACCCTGGTCATAAATGAAGACATTTCAATGCTTTGCTGTTCCAGCTGCCAAATCAATCCAACACAAGCTTCTAAAATAAAAGTAATCAAAGCATTTGAATACTCAATTGAAACACTTACCTGTCCATGCCACGCATAGTGCAAAATGATGGCAGAGTTGGGGTGGTTGCCAAGGAAAATTGGCATAAGTGTAGAGATGAGTTCATGGCGCAAAGTATGCCAGGAAGTGTTGATCTGTAATAAGGCCAATACCAACATATCTGGGCAGTGCTTGATAGGGAAACTGAAGAGCTGCTTAACTTGCTCATACTGCCCCACTTCTGCCAACCGCAACAGAGACTCAATCAAATCCAGGCTCTTCCTAACAAAAACAAAATTACATACTAGATGACTAACAGGATTCTGGTCTGCAGGCAATGCTAAGCATTATTAAAATGCCAATTTCAAATAAGCAAACTTCATACAACTGTTACAGTTTTTGTTGAACACAATTGAGCCTGCAATGAGAATATTCCTATTTAATTTTCATTAAGTATTTAAAAACTCAGTGTTTAATAAACGGCTCAAAAGGTCAGAGTCAACTACTCTTGTGGTGAAGAGGATTTAAAAAAACCCACCTCCAACTGAGATATTTCAGGTTGAATATACAACTGAAAACTGTGGCTATATGTATACGCTTTAAATACTCATGTTTTATTTCAGGTACATGAAGCAAGCTCCTCCAGTGTCATGGAAAGAAAAAAAAAAAAAAAAAGACAACCGGAAATGATATCTCCTCCATTCCCTGTAGTCAGCTCACAGCATTTGTGCTTAGTGTTTCCCAGATATTTCTACTTCTTTAGAACACACCCAACTGCATCAGAGAACCCTGTTCTTGAATAGAATACCTATATATTTTTTAGAAGTGAAAAAGCACTCCCAAAACACATCAGCTGTCTGGAAGAGTTCCTACTAAAGACACCAGTGGAAGGATCAACTGGCAGCATGCTTTTCAAGTGTTACTATGGGCATATACGGGAAGTGCTCTGATAATGCAAGAACCAAGCACTAATTATACACAAGATACTTAATGGCTCATCTGCTGGAATATGCGTGCAGCTAAAAACTCAAGTCATTTGAAAAAGCCACAGTTAACTGTCAAATTAGTCTTATCCTCCACTTATGAGAATATAAATCCAACTATGTGACCAGGTTTACCATGTGGCAATTTCTCGATTATCATCCTCTGGTGGCGCTTTCAGGATGTCTGTGGCAACAGTATGACAGGGGTAGTCAGCAAAACAGAAGATCTCCGGGTTTATAAGGGAATGCTGGATGAAGGAGAGCTAGAACAAGTGTTCAGAAAAAGCAGTTTAGAGCTTCAGCAAAATTACATACCCTCTTTCTTCCTCAGCCACCATGACAGAGATTTTCAGAAGGGACCCAAAAGTTACTGTGTGTGTTTTGCACCTAGACTTCTCAGGACACATCTACACACCTATGTCAGGGGACTTGGTTAAAAACTGTTCAGTTTGTACTGTATCCAGGACTTTAATCTTATTGTGTAACCAGGTTAAAGCCTTGGCACTATGCAGTTATTGAACATAGTTCCAGTTCCATCTACACTACAAATTGTAATAGTGTTAGTAACGGTCTTCCCTAACAAGGATGTGTCGTGCTCTTCAACTCAATGTGCTTTAATATGCCTTAAGCCTTCAGATAAACTAGTTATACACAGTTGACTAGATCATACTTCAGATATGTGCTCTTGGCCTGTAGTCCCTCCCAGACAGAATTGCAAATTCATTCTTAGTTCTTGGACTAGTCTATTTAAGTTGCTATTTCACTCCTGAATGATGTTCCTTACTACACAAAGATAATAACCCAGTACAATTGTAACTGTTAAGCATGTAAACTGCCCAATAGCATTAATTTGGAAACAGCTCCAGAACAAGCCTACCTGGCCCTCAGCATGTTTCCAAGGTCTGTATATGAGATCAACTGGGAAGACTTCCATGCCTAGCCCTCTTTGGATACCGTACACCACAATCTGCAGACCCTTGCTGTCACGAAGTTGAAACCCAGGGTGGTCCAGTTCATAGGTTACTTCCTTGAAGTTCAAACTAGGATTCTGCAACCAGTAAAACAGGTTACCCAGCATCAAGATAACATCCATAAACATTCCTCAATACTTTCTGCAAGTGCACCAGGCAATCAATGATTACTGCATTCCAATGGAAAAATTTCAGCACAAATAGATAGTCTGGCAAAGTTACAATTTAACTGAAAACAGGCTCTTACAACAGTGTTAGACAAACTTAACTAGTGGCATCACAACCAGAAAAGACTGCAGCATCTGAATTCTGGCTAGGTGTTACTCTCTTCCATGCAAGGTGCATACTGCTTGAGGCAAAAGTGCTTATAAAGGTTTTCTGTCTAGTCACTAAAAAAAAAGGTGGTCTAAATAGTCACTCTAAATAGTGAGTCTAAATAGTTACTGTTTAAAAAAAAGTCACTCAAGTTAGCCATTCTTGCATCTTTAGTTTCCTGTGGTATTATTTTGAGACTTTTTATTCAAGTGAAGCAATAAAGGCAGTTCAGTTCAGAAATGCTGGTACTCTACGCCTAAAAAGAGTATACCAGAATTGACTACTGGTTGCTCCGAATGCTAATTACAAGCAGTCTATATTGATATATTACAAGCAAGAAGTCACAAACTCACCAGCTCTTTAAGAACATCTATCAAGACCTCCACATTCCAGGTATGGGCTTGCGTTCCATCACTTTTATCTTTCCCATCACTCCAGATCCCACTGCCAGGAGCCGAAATAGACTGCAAATTAAAGGCATCTGATCAGATACTAGTTAAACTTAAAAAACAAGCACCAGAAAACAGCTTCAGAACATCCTGCATTATGAGCAAAATCAAGCTGTTAAGTAAGCAGGAAGAAAGCCTTTCACCTAAGAATCAAAGCATTTTACAGACATGCCTCACTGTGATGCAATACCCCTCTGCAAAATAGGAATGAACTGTGAAGTGAAGCATACAAGTTAAATGACTTGCTTAAGGTAACAGTAGTTGCAGAGCCAGAAATGGAATACTGGAGCACCAACTCCCAGTGTCCCCTGCTTTAGCAACAAGTTCACTCCTCTCACTAAAATGCAAATGTACACTGTTTACTACCACTCTTCAATAAGACTACTCACTTGTAATGGAATACCCTCTGTCAATCCCGAATGAGTTCGAGCCATCATTCCCAAAACCCTGGCAACCTGGGCAGCTGTGACCTCCCGAACACCAAACTGCATGATTATGTTGCGACATTCTTCAACACTAAAAATATAACCAGAAGAAATAGACATTGAGCTCAGTACCAAAGCAGGTTTCACCATGACAGCCAGCATAACATGAGAGAGACTAGAGTGCGATATTCTGGTTAAAGATAACAAAAAACATTGAGACAGTTAGCTATTTCAACCTGATTGTGTATATAATAAGGACTATGAGACTGCTTGGCTTTGCAATGTTTTCAGTTAGAAGAGTTCTTGCTTTCCAATTCGCACTACTATATATAAACTTTCATAGAAATCCACTGTTTGCAATAAAGATATTTTGGGAAACCGCCATATATTCAACTCAAAACCATATATCTCCACTAAGTAATAACCATGTGACCTGTATCTGACCACTGCACATAGTTCATACAAATTAAACTGTAGGATTTTGCCACTCTCTCAGCTCTCCATTAGACAGGAAAGGGGTCAAAAAGACTACGGGTAGATTACTCATGAACACCAACTTAGGTTCTGACATAGTTGGAGTACTCAAAGGTTACAGAAGCAGATGGGTGGCACTTAATGAAGCAACAGGTATTTGAGACCATGACTACATGCTTTGTGGGAAATGAGCATGTATAAATTCACTCTACAGTTGTCAAATTTTCCTCAATTAGACCAAGGTTCATCTTAATATAACTACACAATGAAATTTCAACTCATGAAATATTTTAGCAGTTGACCTAACTGCAGGAGTCAAATACAAAAAGGTAAATTAAATTTCCTACAGCTCAGGTCTTTATATCCTTCAAAGTTCATTTTACTCTCTGTGAAAATTTACCCAGTCTATAGGAGAATTGGTAAAAAAAAATTGTGATGATTAAAGGAAACTCAAATACCTTTGATTTTTGTCTGAACTGGGAAAATAATAATTTACATAAACTGCATAAATTATGAGTAAGAGTAAGGTTTTTTTAAACCAAAGTTATTTTCACTTTTGGACACTGAAACCAGAGGTGCACTGCAGGAAAGCGTTTAAGGCTATTCAGAAGAAATTTTTTGAAAGTGTGGAACTGTGTTTCCTCTAATTTTTCCCCACACATGTGCAGAATGAATTTTGTTATATGCACCACTATGAAGGTGGTGTGACAAATCACGTTCACATTGGTGCACACAACAAAATTTATGTGGTGGGGGTGGGGCCAAGGAGTTCAGAGTGTGGGAGGGGGCTGCAGGGTTGGGGCAGAGGGTTGGTGTGTCAGGGTGAGGGGGCTCTGGCTGGGGCTGCAGGCTCTGGGGTAGAGCCAGGGATGAGGGGCTCAGGACTGGGGAGGAGGGGTTTGGGGTGCAGGAGGATGCTCTGGGGCTATGGGCAGGGAGAGAGGACTCCCCCAGCTCTCCCCCTGCAGAAGGTAGTTTACATTTACAATCAGAAAATAAAAAAACACTGGAAGTGAACATACCATAAACCAAGAACAAGCGATCTCATGTTACTACTTGGTGGATACAGGTTAGTGTAGTTTACTTTAAGTCTCCCTCTTTTCCTTTACCTCAAGAAAAAAAAGGGACTGTTCCCAGACAAGGAGGCTTGATACGTGTGTGGAGAGAGAGCACGCACAGTTTTCCTACAAACCTTGTACAAAAGCCGTAGCCTACTTCTTGCATGAAGTCTGCCAGAGAGCTCTCCATCATTGTTTTGGCTATCCCTCCAGAATCAGGCAGGATCCTATCCATTAGGATGTCCCGTTTTTCAGGGTATAGAAGTGGTGCAAGCACCACAGGGCAACGCTCCTGGGGAAAATCTAAAAATGAGAGAAGAGCATGTATTAAGGAGCATTATAATGGCCTAACAAACAGGAAATTCTACAATACTACTTCCAGTCACAGATGACCATTGGGATTCTTTGTTTCTAAGTGCTTATGTTCAAATGACAATAGTATTTTTCAAGACAATTACACATTGCCCCTGGAAAATGAAGGCTTTAAGCCTCCCTCAGGAAAGCTTCCAATTCCTGAAGAATTGAAGCTTTTAAGTTTCTAGCCACTACAGTCGTAAAGAAAATCTACCAAATGTAAGCTGAGAAAAATCACTGCATCTAGCCTGCCAACATAGCTCTAGGTCCTCTATTGCTGTTTACAGCTTCCTCAAGCTGCAGGACCAGCATGAAATTGACAAGACTTCTACAGTTTCACTGCAGCTGCTTGGGAAAGCTACTAACTGCAGCAGAAACAGGTGCTAGAATTATTCCTGTGGGGGGACAACCACCCAAAAAGCACAGGTTGGAGAAGAATACAGTAGGACAGAGCAGCTGTCCCCTTCCACCAGAAAGTATTGGTAATAGGTTACTGGCGTGGGGTGCTCCTCTCCATTCCAGGAGACAGAGGTTTCAAAACACAGATGCACCATGGGACAAGAGAAGGACTTATGTTTTGGGCTATTATGCCAGCAACCCATCCACAATAGGACAGATTAGCCCAGTGGAAACAACCTAGGGGCTAGCCTTCCCTCAAAACAAGTTAGTTAGTGCGACTGCTTGTGTGGCAAGTTATTGGCTTGATCAAGGGAAACTAATGGTGGTCAGCACACCAAATTCTCTAAAGCAAAAAAAGCAGCTGTCTTGCTCTATGTATCTGTTTATACACACTGTATATCTACTTCTTTTTAGAACTAAGGAGGAGTGAGGAAGGGCAGGAAGAAGAGAAGATTAAAAGTTTAAATCAGGAACAGAGGGCCCCTTTATTAAAGATATTTTGCCAGAAGCCACTTCACCCACTGAAAACCAGGGAAAATGTTATTTCATATATTTAAACTGCCATAGCATCACATAGACAGAGATGGTCTCTGCAACATGCATGGCATCAATAAAGTTCATATGCAAAGTTATGTTCCCTGAAAGTTCCCCTAAACGCGTTCTTGGAACTTATGTATTCTAGGACTTGCAGCAGCAGCCACCGATTTAATGTAAATATTATGAAGCCTTAACTATATCCCATCAATCCAGTATCTCTTCATTTCGCATTCTGAAAAATTCCGTTTTAGAAAGATCAGAAGGAAAATATACAACAAATGAACTTTTGCCACAGGACAGAAGTTCTGAACTATCTAAAAACCGTTCATTTGGATATCCCTAAAGAAAGGCTGCATTCCCCTCAAATTCTGCAGATTTTTTTTTAGTATACTGTAATACTATGTTACCACATACCAATGGAAAGAAGATTCCAACTATTTCAAACCAGCATGATTAAGTAGTACACTGCAACAGAGTACTTGTTCTCAGTGAATTTAGTCTCATGAAAAATAACTTGGTCGAAACCTTATGCACTAAGCATCCTATTACACCATCACACTTCTGCCACTGGAATGACAGGCTGCTGGTGCATCATGACAGGCATTCAAACAGGCTTCCTGAATGGGGATGTTCTACTTACCTCTACGTAATGTTTTGAGGAAAGCGTCAATCTGTTCCTGTCCAACCCCAAAGGCTCCCTTCTGCCCAAAAAGGAGATGGGACAGGAGGAGGTGCAGGACCTCTATTGCAATATCTTGGAAGCCACCTTCTTGATTTCCACTGACGTCTGCGTCAATGTAAGAACGCAGAAGATCTGGAAGTTTCTGTTTAATAAACTGGGCAGCTTTAAGAAAGAGAGAGGCTACAGTTAAAGCCTGAAAGTTACTTTAAAAATGTAGCATAGTCAAAGACTTAATTTGGTTCTGTTGGTCATGCATTGCTCTGGGCAAATTTAACACTCCACACCACCTTGTAGTTGTCTACCATTGATAGACAATATCTTTTTCATGCTCCATACCCCTCAGCCCCACCTTTAGTAGGCAAGACAGACTTCGCAGTAGGTCTGGAACAGACATGGCTATAGTGAATCAGAACCGGGGAAAGGAAGGAGGAACAACTCCTGTTCCAGTGCCTATTGATTTCAACTGAAGCAGCAAACTCAGGTAACCCAGACCCTAAACCATTGTCAGGATTGTTCTTAAATTTGGTGAGTCTTTGCTGTAGTATTCTGCAAACGCCACACTTACCAAAACCTCGTAGATCTGAGCTGAAGGAGTTCAGTAAAGCAAGACCAAAAATCACCTGTGAACAAATTAGAGGAAAGTAAAAGCCCATCACGCATTTAATTTCAATCAAGCTTTGTATTGTAAAAACTTAACCAGCTAGTTTGGGAAACAAATGTTTACCCACCTCTTGAACTTTGCTTAATTTGATAACTTTACTCAGCTGGGCAAATAAATGGGGTGAAGGCTTTAGACTCTGAAACAGAATAAAGTATGAATTATTTTTATGGATGGTCTAGCTTGTAATGTGAGAGACAGCCTGGAGGTTTCATGTGCAGGAGAGGAAAATTTATTTGCAGGAAAGGAAGCCATTTTGCAGTAGACTAGCTCACAAAGCCTGAATAGGGCAGTCAAAAAACAAGCAAAACCTACCATTTTCAGAGTTAATATCAAGGTGATCCATGCTTGGTAGAAAGTTCAAATTCAGACATACTTCCCGGGAGTTACACTAGTTCAGTTACTAAGTCATTGTTTTCAGGACCTCCCCCATGTCAACATAAAAATATAGTAGCACTCGGGACCTATTTTGTATTTTCACTGTTTTGAGGTCTAAAACTTTTGTGATTTTGAACATTTTGTTAAACACTATTAAACCAGCTAACTTCAAAATCAAGAGAAAGACCCTTTCTAAAGTGTCTTGGACACTACTACAGTGCTTCTGTGAAAATGGTAAAGTTAGATATAGCAGACTGTGCAATCCCAGACATCCACACGGACAGCTAGCATTAGCTAATATCGTAAGGGAATACAATTTAGACCCAACATTCGGGTTTATAAAGAAAGGCTTAAACTCAAATATTTTTTCATGAAACAAACTGAGCTCTGAGTCTTGCTTGGTTTTAAGTACTCCCATCAAGTGTTTGCAATCCAAATATTGCTTATGGAATGCATAAGAACCTGAAATTGACTAATTTATATTTACTGGGGAAACATGAGTGAAGTACAGAGAGCGATAATAAGGAGAGTAAGACTATTCAGTTTTTAAAATTCATGGTACTAAAAAAGACAAGAGCTTAAGTTTTAAGAAATTAAATCCCAGTAAAAACAAATACAGAGGGTATAAACTACTATAAAAAAAAGCAAGGCCAGTGAGGATTTCAGGCAACAATGGGAGCATGTCAAGTCTTACTCTAGATAAGGATCCTGTTCTCAATGCTAAAGACTGTCCTCAGTCCTCCTGCACTAGCACCCCTTTAATCCATCTAAATCTAGAAAATAGTAGTTCTTGAAGGGTAAAGGTTTCCTTCCTATAGGTTAATCCATTTCCCCTCCAACTCTAGCAAAACCTCTGTCACACTCCTCATGTTGGATTTTTAGTTTGCTAGTGCAGTTACACACTGCAAGAATGCTTACTGCCTTGTTTGACAAGTTTTCCTGTTTAAAAAATATTTTAAATGTAACTCATTGACTGCATTGTTTTTCCATGACGGACCCTTTTAAAACAGGGAATACAAACCTTCTGATAGTGCAATGGATTGTCAATGGCGTAGGACAGCGTCGAGATAAAGTTTGGCTTTGTAATCAGCGACGCACACTCCTGGATCAGAAACTGAGTCTGAAAAGAACAAGGTAACTGTAAAGCCGCTATTGCTTTGACATATTGAATCTGTATTTAGTTATCACTTCTACTTTCCACTCCACAGCCATAGTAGCAATAACCCAGTCAGATTACGGAGCACCTGAGATTTTGAATTCAGTATTTTGTACAAAGAAACATGGAAGGAGACAGACTAGTGTCCATCAGAATTTGACTTTCCTTGTCATTAAAATTTAGGTTTTAATATTTGCCAGACTAGACAAGCTAACCAAACATGTTTCGCAGTCACCTTGCACAGTAAACTCGATGTGCAAGTCTGGTACGTTATTTCACTTGTCTCAGGCTCCTACAGATGTTGGCATAGACACTGTCTGTATGCCAAACAGGAGCACAGTATGCTAAGTTAATCAATGTTTCTCAAGAGATTTTAGGAAAGAATGGAGGTTAAGCCAGGAAACAGGTGTGCCCCAAAAGTCTAAATATCTTGGAAGTATGTAAGATAGTCCAAACTAGCAATACAATGAGCTGCTAAGCTTTAAAAAGGTAAGGGATGTTTTAAGAAGGTACTGCATGGGGCAAGCAAAAGTGGGGCCAGCATACTTCAGTAGCAGGTTTTCTGAGTCAGTTCTTTAAAAGCCAGAGACAAGCTCTCAGTATTTCTACCTTCTCACTAGTTTAGAGCCAACAAAAGGGGTTGTAATTCAGAAGCTATGCAGATTATTTTCCACCAATTAACTGAAGACTCCAACCTGTACCCTGCTTTTGTGCTTAAAATGGCCTGAGAGCTTTGCAATAAGCCAATTAAAAGTGTAATTAGAATTTACCTGATGGAAATCTTTGCCACTGCTTTTACCATCGCCACTGAAATCCACATGCGAGAATAGACAGCGTAGTAAATGCCTGTCTGCCTCGGGACCGTGCCGATTCACAATCTGAAAGACCAAGAACAAACCATCTTGGAAACAAGACATCCAACAATTTTGATGGAAATTTGTCTGACACATTGATGGGGCACCAGTACTTTGGTAACTCTAGTAATTTCACTACTTTGTACAATGGAATACTCCAATTCAAATAGGAGGCACTGAGGATCCAAGATACCACTACCCCCTGTGAAGTAAGGGTTAACCTCATTTGGGGATGGAAAGACAGAATCAAAGCAGTAAAATGAGGACAGGAATAGAACCTCAATCTCCTAACTCGAAGTTGTAGTCTTTGATCATGCTTCTGCCCACATTAAGGCACACCAGCTTAAGCACTCAACTTGTTTGTTTTTGAGGAAGGAACCAGTACATAAGAGAATTCCCTTAACATCCTAATGAGCCTCATGCCACTAACCTGCACTGTGCCAAGTGACGGCTCTGTGAGCCAAAGTGGTGTGAGCAGTGTTTCAGCTCCAACACATGGGAGAATCCCTAGTTATCTATACAGTCTGCAGAAATGAAAAGTGTTTGGCATTTATTTTGTCAGATACCAACACATGAAACCAAAAAGATTAGTGTTCTACAAGTTACTTAACTGAACTTTTGAGTCAGTGACCCACCTAAATTGGAATGTTGTTTTATCTAGTAGCATGCCTGGTAGATTTGACCTGGTTCTACCAAAGTCACAGGTTGGGGACCTCCTAGAGTTAATACACTAGTACCTCAATTCTTTTATTTGGAAGGAAGGAAGGAGGCGGCAATCAGGGGTAAAGGGAGTATACAAGTGGGCAAGGAAATATAGTGAGAGTCTAAGTGCTAAAATGAATTTTTGACTCATTAAGATAGGATGCCAAGATTACAGGCCATTCGGAAAGTAAACAAGCATCAGATCTTTGATATGTCCTTCAGTCTAGTCCACTATTGCTTGTGTAGTTCTTGCAAGTGTGGAAATGCTCATTCAGCATGGCCTTTTGCACATCCTAGTTTAAACGAAGCTATTTAAAACAACTGGTAAATTATCTATATAACAGAATAAAGATATCTAAAAGCACAGGGTTAAGACGAATCTTGGGGATTCAGCTCTCATTTACATCCCACTTTACCCCCACATCCCATAAAACTGCAGCTGTCTTGACACCTGTTCAAACTTCCAGCCTCTTCCCCTCAGCAGTCATACAGAAGGATAGTTCTGTAGTGTCAACTCTGACCTTGCACTAGTAGCCACATACTGAGCTCCATAAAGCCAGCATGCTCCACCACATCCTTCTGATCACAAGCCCCTCTGGATTCACTATCACTATCCACCCATACCCATAGTGTTGAACTACACGCAGACTGGAACAAGTGTCAGTTATCAGTGCCCCCCATTGTTCTCCCTACTACCTTAATAAACCCCTAAATACTAGGGTTTTCTGTAATCTGAGTTAGACTCACTGATCAGCAAGCTTTTCAACATATATTTTACATCAGACAGCTGTGGTGGAGGCTCTGCACCAAACACTTTCCCCTCCAACGTTAGTCCATTTATACCTAAACTGAAGAATTAAAACTAATTTGTCAAAAGGCACAGCATCAATAGTTTATGAATTAGCTACTTTGCAACAGGCCTCCTCGCCATCACAGCGACTTAGTGAGGTTGTAGTATACTGTCTTTAAAGCCCGCCTTCCTCTTGTCTTATGTTTCTAAGTTCTTGGCTATTAAACAGCTCAAGTCCAGGCCCTTGCTGTTTTAACTACCGTGAGCTTTTTACACATAATCTGTTAACTATTGCTACTTCTAACCATTTCCTTCCCCAAGTTTAGATAACTATGTAATTTTTTTTAAGTCACCTGCCCCATTACAAGCCCAGTCAGTAATAGTCTGAGCAGAATCCACCACCACCTCCTCCAAGCACTAAATTGTGAAACAGAAATAGTGTATAAATACATTTCAGTAGTCTAGCCTACTCAGTTTCCATGGTGTATTTCCCTACCCTCCCATTTTACTTATTTCCACATGCTTCTCTTTTAATAGGTTTCTTTGTTTATGCAACAGGACAGAGTAGTACTGCCCTCTATTCAAGAGTAACTACCCCACTCCCCGACTGCCGAGGGCCTCCCAGCAGGTCATGCTCACACAGGAGAATGAAAAGTCCAGACGTATTTACAGTACACCAAAAGTCTCAGATGAATTGTTGAGTGTGAATCTGTCAATCCAGGCTTCAGAATGCATCTAGAACTATGGGCAATCCAAATCACTTAAGTATTGGTATTCAGACATAGCTACCACGCCTATGTCCCAGGCATTTGAAGGCAGTTACAAACCCCTGGCTCTTCAGTGTGCTATACCAAATAAATCTATGGACTCAACGGAGTCACTAAAGGTAGGAAAAGTGAATGAGTATCCATGTTAAAGCCACCATTACAATTGTACCACTGCACTAATTAGCATCCATGAACTAACATAACATGAGAATTAAGCTGTTTGCTCATTTAGATGTTTTATTTCCTACTGTGAGGTACATTTCTGAGCAGGGTGAAGGAAAACTTATCCCCCCGCCGTTCTTGTCTCCACAGGCACAACTCTGACTTAAATGCTTTCTAGTACCTTTCAAACAGGACTACATCCACTTAAATTTTTCCTCAAGGAAATGTAGAATAATTGCCAGTTTGGGTCAATGATTCCTGCTACAGGAAAATTTACAGTAGAGGATGTTCCCATCCCGGTCAGTCCACTTGTTCATACAGTGAATTTATAAAAACAAAAAGCCACTGTACTACATCATGTATCTGCTTGGCTGACAGCCAGTGGCAAGTTCACTACTGCCTACTCAGCAACATAGGTTAGAGTAGAGTTTGTTTCTTAGCATCTTATGCAAATAGTTCAGCAATAAAAATTTCTAAGTAGATGTATAAATCAGATTACAGACAGATTTTCAGGAAAAGAGGTAGGCATTGTTTAAGTAACAGCAACATTTAAGTTGGGTGAATTTGAAGGAAGTTATTACAATCACTTTTTTGGCAAAATCCAAATATTTAACACTACAGGTACGTTCTAGGAGCCAGCTATCACAGACACAATGATCACAGACACGTTCAATAATTCAAGGGCTTTCAAAAAACAAATGCTCATTTTGTGGCATGCAGCTTGAAAAATTAAAGTTATCTGCATTAGATAAGGAAAAGTGTGAAAACATTTTAGTTTACTGCTCAAAAAAGGTACCATGACGACAGACCTAGAAAAGTGAAGTTTTCCACAAAAGCAGGATTTCACAGGAGGCAACAGTGCCCACTATGTTTGCTACTATGTCTCAATCCTGACTTAGAATGTCCCCTCTATAAGTGACAGGTTAGTTCTGTCTCCACACTCATTCAACCCTTTGATTTTTGGTTGACATTGCTCAACTGGATGACTTATGCAGACTGATATGGTTATCTGCCTGCTGGGAACTGAACTAAACTGGTTTCATTCAAGTCTGGAAGACCAGTTGCTTTAGGCAAACCAGTTCTAGAAACTGGTTCAGTAACATGTGTTTCCTCCTCAGCAATCCACTGTGAACAAGGCTTTTCAGCCCCAAGGGTTCCCTTTACAGTAAAAGGCTATGAACTCAAGATGTAGCCTGAATCTTAACAAATATGTCAAAACATTTCAAACCTAAAAAAAGTGTTAACAGTGGACATTTTAAGCTTCCATGTTTTATCTGCAACCCAGAAAGCAAACTTGACTTATTTTACATGTTATACAAGCATCCAACAGTTAGCCAATTAAATTTAGCATTGTAAGATTCAAGGACCATTAGAAGTGTTTAAAATGGTATCCTTTTAAAGGAGTGTTCAGATTTTGCCAGGAAATTGAACAGTGACTCTAGAATTATAGTTACCATCTTTTATTGCATCCAAGGTTTCAGTGAGAACATTTTGAACAAGAAGTGTCAAGCAAATAGCCTTGTAAGTTAACAATGGTACAAACTTAAGGGTCCTGATATGAAGGAATTTAGGTAGAAATATTTGTATAGTAGATTCTCTCGGGAGGCTGATAGAACACTTAATCAGTAGTTAAAAAAATGAAGTTAGTAACAGACTCTGCTGAGCTTTTGGGAGGGGGGGCTACAGACTAGCTGCTTGGTCCCTAGTCTGTAGCAGTGCATGGGATTCTCCCGTCCTAAGTGCAGTCCTCTGCACTTGTCCTTGTTGAACCTCATCAGATTTCTTTTGGCCCAATTCTCTAATTTGTCTAGGTCCCTCTGTATCCTATCCCTACCTTTCAGTGTATCTACCACTCCCCCCAGTTTAGTGTCATCTGCAAACTTTGAGGGTGCAATCCACGCCCTCCTCCAGATAGTTAATGAAGATATTGAACAAAACCAGCCCCAGGACTGACTCTTGGGGCACTCCACTTGATACCAGCTGCCAACTAGACAGGGAGCCATTGATCACTACCCATTGAGCCTGACAATCTAGCCAGCTTTCTATCCACCTTATAGTCCATTCATCCAGCCCATACTACTTTAACTTGCTGGCAAGCATATTGTGGGAGACCGTATCAAAAGCTTTGCTAAAGTCAAGGAATAAACACATCCATTGCTTTCCCCTCATCCACAGAGCCAGTCATCTCACCATAGAAGTCAATTAGGTTAGTCAGGCTACAATTCTGGACCTTGGGGAAAAGAGGAGTTAGTAAATGTGTAGAAATATACTACAAATGCTGTGAGGTACAACTCAAAGGGAAAGACCACATTTGATGCTTCCATTCTTCCATTCAAAGTTTCCTTTGCAGCACTCTCTTCTGTTAGTTTACTTACATGCTGTATTTCCTGCTGGCTGGCTCGGTAGTTTTTCTTGGTTAAATTGTCCACCAGGTAGCTGATTTGAGACAAGGCCAGCGAGAGCGAGTCAAGATTCATTGCTGGTTGGGGCGGAAGCAGGCGGCCGAGCCCGGCGCAAAATCACCATTATTCCCCTTTAGTCACCTCAGAGACAGGTTAATTTTTGTTCAATTAGCCTATATCTGTTCTGTGCTATTTCTTCAGCTCTTCTTTCCAAGTGTTCTTATTCTGTTCTGAAACATGGCACCTAGAAGACAAAATAGCATTGCATTAGGTTGAATTTGTGTTAGTTTACGAATCTTCCAGAGATTTCTGAAATTCACTTAAGTCTTTCATTGAAACTAGTATAATATTTAACTAGCCTTGTAAGTTTCACATAGCATTTCTGAATCACTTCAAGGGTAGAGTTTTGAAAAGAACTTTTACAAAGCTTAACAGAAAAGTTTTCCTGCATTTTTGTTTTTAGGTATTTCCATTAAAAACCAGAGTTGGGAAAATATATTTTCCAGCAGTGGTGGAAGTTGAGCATTATGACAGCATAAGAACCAGAAGACAATTTAGGTTTTGTCCAAGAGGAGTGAAATGCAAAATAAATGGTGAAAAGGAGTCAGTTACCAGGTTTTACAGTCTGAGGTACTGATAACAAGGAATTTTATGATTTGATAGCTTCCCTTTGATGTAAAGACCTACCATAACATATGGAACATTGTTTAGATCATTTCTCATGGTAGCCTATGTGCATGTGCCAATAAAGTGTAGTGTCCACAGAAGGAAGTTCTGTTACAGATTTTCCCCCAACCCAGCCTTGTTTATGCAGGTCTCCAGCAACCTTTGAGGAGCTAGACAAAAAAAAGAGCTCAAAACAGACAAAGGGATCACTGCAGATATTTCAACAGCTCTAATCTGTCAGCTGTACTAGAGACAAGGGGAATGAGATACATAACAGATGAGATATCACAGAGAGCAAGAACCGACAGTCAATCATTCCAAGCTTCAGACACAGGTTTTTGGGACAATTCACTATTTGAAAGTTTTTGCAGTGTGCAGTCCTTCTTTGCCATATAGATCACACCAAGCAATTGTAAAGAGTAAATACAAGGATCTGCAACAGACCCTAAAATTTTATATAAACCAGCTTTCCAACCACAAAACCAAAGCTTGACAGCTTAACAAGTTACTATGACAGTATGAAATCTTATTTAATGTGAAATCTGGCTTGTCAAGTTAAGGACTCTGCCAGTGGGGTAAAATTGCATGCCAAAACAAGAATGTACACTGAAGACTGATAGGAAACTGAAAGCTATATTGATAAAAGACATTGTAATCAATCAGCCATCATTCTAACTCTTGAGAGTCACTGTATTGAAATGCCATTTATCTGAAGTATACAAAAACAGAAGTCAAGCTGGCATCTTGCCAGGAATCTGAAGACTTCACCTTATTCAGAGAAAACATTATATTGCCACAAGGAACTGAGGAATATACTCTGACCAAATGTGATCATACATGCTGGGACATGTTACCATGGGCTGCGTTTCAGCACTAAGAGGGCAGACATAGATTATTAACATTCACCCTGACTCTCATACTTGTGGCTTTCTAAGTTGATTTGCTACTTCTTTAAAAGGTATGGCCTTATCCAGAAGGGTTTTTCTGCCACACAAGAATTTAAAGTTGGATTCAACAAAAATTATGACAACAGTAACAATATCAACAAATCTGAAAAAGCTGTGCTATTCAACCTCTGCCATCTCAAATTTAACCAAGAATTTCCCCACATTTATATAAAGGAATTTCCTAGTTGCAGGGTCTATCTCCTCCCCTTCAATTAGGATTGCAAGTTATGATGTTTATTTGACATTGGCTTTATGCTTGGAGTGGGAGGAGTACACATGGTTAGGCATTTTGTACTTTTCTGGTATCACAGATTGCTGTCACTCCAAAGGACTTGACCAGGTGATAGTTTTAGTCATATAAGCAGCACATTTGCTCCTGGGGCACAATTAGCTAGCTAACAACTGTCCATCAAAATGTAAGTTAGTCTTCCACACCTAAGAAGTTGACATGCTTCTTCTCAATTATGCCCAAAATTAAAGGGGCTCATTACATTTCACAAAAATGTTAGTTTTTATATTCAACAGATCAGTTTTTGGTATTCTGGTAAAAGCATAATTGGACTAGCAAGCGAGAGGAAAAAGATTTATATACATTCTTTATCAACCTACAGACCACTGTTGGATTTTTAAAGCCACTCTTCTGCTGTATTAGAAAAGCCCACATTTTTACGGCTGCCTTATGCTACAGAAATAAATATTACTGAAACCTGTGTGTATGACCCAATTGCCACCATTTATGAAAAAATTACAAGCTCAGAAGTTGGGAGGAAAGAAACTCCCTAGAATGAAAAGGCTTCAACTTCCAGAATCCTAAGAGAGACTTTCAGCTTATAAAAGTGCCAGTTAACTGTACTGCAAAGGGAAAGTTACAGACATCTAACATGTCTAACTAAAAGATTAGAGAAGTCCCTTCAGTTTTACTGTGGGCATTGGACAGGAGTATAATCCATTCACCCTATTTGGGGGTCTTTCACTCAGCAGAGAAAAGAAACAAAAGGTGACTTAAGGCCACAAAGACCTTCAGGAGTACTCTGAGCAGATATGTACTTTAAAAAAAGTAGTTAAAAAAGATTACTAGATTCCCATTTAAAATAAATACATAAATAAATCTTTCAATGACTAGTTTTCCTGAACACGTCAAGTGTACATTCTTCAAAAGTTCTCACTGCACACACAGAGGCAGCTTACTGGCCCAACAACTGTACAGCTCGAGAAGTTTTTCATACTAACCTACTATACGTATAGCAGATAGGGAATGGCCACCAGCAAGGTCCAGCACAGTGCCTTGTTAAGAAGTTGAGCTCATCAGCAAGATGCTGACAAGAATTGATCACCCTCCCTTTACTAGAATACTTGGATTCCACAGTGATTGCTATGGTACGGTCTAGGAACAGCACTCTACCTAGATTTTGCTCATGGGTTCTATTTTTGGGTAGCTAGTACCAAATCAAAATCTTAAAGCTCACCCATGTGGCTGCTGGAAAGTGAGAAGGAACTCTTCCTCAGCCCAAGGGCATCTGACTGATGAGAGAGTAGCGTGGTCACCACTGTACCACCCAAAACTCAGTTTGTATTTTTGGGCCCTCTTACCACATGGCTCCAGCAACTAGTTCTGCTGCTGATATGAGGTTGACATGGTTCTTGCTTTCATCACCTACTATGCAGTACCCTGTGAACAGCAGTGAAACTGACCACAGCTTTGTTAGCTTAGAGTCATAGAAGATTAGGGTTGTCATCTAGTCCAACTCCCTGCTCAAAGCAGGACCAACACCAACTAAAGTTTCACTCTACCCTGCTTAGAAAAGCTAGCAGCAACAACAGAAATAGTAAAACAAGGGCTTAATTTATGAGGAAGCTGGGAACTTACTCCCTTCTCCTGACATCTCACCTCGCCATGACAAGCATTCCTCCTTGCAAGCCTTGAGCATCAGCATCTCACAGTACAATACGGTAATCAAAATTAGGATCCCAAATTTGGCTCTCATTTTAAAGTCAGCAGGATTTGAGAATGGCTGAAGTGATACTGTGGCTCAAAGATGAAATACAGTAGTAACGGCCCATACAGTTCTAGGAAGGAGCCTCATCTCAATGCTCTAAACACATCAAGATATAAAGTATGTATAAGGAGGGGTGGATTATATTTTTGTTACAAGCTTTTGTGCTTATTCCCATTACAGAGAACTTTAAGGCAACTATGTCAACTGAGAAAATACCTTATAAACCCTTTATCATTATACCTTTTTAAAGGACAATGACTGTTGATAAGATAAGGAAAATTAATGCAGTACTTGGGAAAGAGCTTGCACAAGTAGATATGTCTTGCACCATTCACTGAATGATCAAACTTGAGTGAGTTTGAGTAGTAGAGAGTTCCAGGGGAAAATAAGTAGATATTTTTAGACAAGTACATTCTTGAGATACAAGGTAGGTGAGGTAATAACTTTCACTGGACCAACTTCTAAAGCTTGTATCTTCCATCAACAGAGCTACTCAGAACTCTTCTTCGGGCAGCGTCTGAACTAAATATAAGTTGGGACAGATTGATAAGCAGAAGAGGTAAAGTGCATTGGAAAGCAATTGGGAGTCAGATTGTTATGCATAAAGGTTTTGAAGTGGGCAATTAAGGGTAGCAGATAGTGCAGATGTGTTACAAGTTGTTGTAATGAACTATGCATAAGATTAGTGTCCTTGTTAAGTCCATAGTTTTTGGTGTCTAGCAGAGTTTTGAACTGAAGTTCCCAGGCTTGCTTTCTGAAGGTGTTGTGCAGGTTTCCCTTGAGGAGGAGTACTGAAAAAATCAGATATGGAGTTATCACATTGTGATATCACATTATTTGCCCACAGGTGATATGGTGTTTTTGTCTTATATTTCTGTGCAAGTTCCTTCAAGAGCATAATGGTGGTCTGATTTCACCCATATAGTTATGGGGCATTTGATACAACATGTGGTATACCTCATCCAGTGTGATAAGCATGTGATACTCCACCCACACCACACCTTTCAAGATTCATGGTTTCTACACATGCTGATCACAACATGTAGTATAGCTCATCCAGATCATCAAATGCCCCAACAAGAACTATGTGGATGACATGAGACAATCACTACACTCTCCTCCAATCCACACAAAACCTGATCCACGATTAGTGGTGGTTTCAACCTATGCTAGTTGGGCTGTCCACTACACATCGAACACCCGAAAGGTTTTCACTTGGGCTGGTACCCAACCACTTTGCAATGAGGATCAGAGGATAAGCCACCCAAATGCTGACAGCCCTCCAATGCCTTCCTACCATCCCTCCCAGCCCTCATGTGCCCAGCAGGACAGACAAGTTCTTCCACAATTCACTAGTAAAGAATCAGAGTGACTCAGCTTACTACAGCAATAAGAGCAGTTGTGACATGCCCACAGAAGTCCTAACATGCTGATGAGCAGCGCAGCACCAGGACACAGTAACTCACGTTTGGCTGCTCACACCTGGACAGGCTAGGCTAACCTCAATGATAATCACCTATGTTAACTTGGCAGGGAAGATGTACCCTGAGTACACTTTACTCAGCAAGAAAGAATGTTTTCACTATGTCAATCAGTTACTGTATGTATCTAGTCATTTTTCACACTTGAAAGACTTGTGTCAGAGTTCAGGCAACGGATATTAAACTTGATCCCAGTCAACTATAGAAAAGTTCTCCAAAAGACATTTTAACTACTCAAGAGTGCCTTATCTTCTAAAGAAGGAAAAATTCAGTAAGAGTCCCTGGTCTTAAGTAATGCATGTGGAAAGCTGCCTTTCCTCACCACCACTCCAAAAAAGTCACAATAGTTTTCATCTTTCTGTTGCCCAGATATGACCTACTTGGCCTATTCTACAAATTAGACTAACCAGCTGAAGTGATCATATACCGAAGTGAAGAGTCATTCACAGGGCAGAAAAACGTCTGATTTGTGGATCATAAATTTCATGTTAGACTGTGTATGACTTAATTTTTAAACTATGAAGCTGAAAGCATTATGGCAACTGAATGACAAGACATTAGAAGTCACTGTTGATGCAAATGATGTTTTGGAATTTCCTCATTAGCAGTCTTCATAAAAGTCTTAAATATGAAAGTTTCAGAACATTATGAAGAATGGACTTCTAGAATACTGCATTGGTTTAGCTAGCCATCAACAGGGACAAAATGGTTTTTATTCAGTTGTAATGTTTAAAACAAGACTGTCTAGAATGTAACAGGCAAGGAAAGCCATTCTCCTTGAATGTTTCATTGCAAAACTCAGTGAGTGACCCAACAGGACAATCAGACTGCACACCTTCACCTAAAGTAACTAAAAAAGCAAGGTGCAGTGCACCTAGGATTGTGTGTCTACTTCACGATAAACAGGCTCAGCCCAGGACATATTTTGTTACAAGCCAATTTTATCAGCATATTTGAAGTTAGAGCCCTGCAAATATGCAGACCATGTCTGCAGATCGGATGCAGGTACAACTTTTGTATCTGCACAGGGCTCTATTTAGATTATTTAAGATATAGGTTCCTGCGTTACAAGGGGCACTACCTTCATAACAGATTTGGCCCTTAGGTCACCCCTTAAATTACCGTCATCTGTATTAGCACTTATCCATACTCTCACACAAAGTATAAAATTTTATTTCAAGTGGTACAGCATACCCACTTTAGTCAACTTATAAATCTTGCACGGAATCATTACACTTCCTAAAGAGAATGACAAGTATATCATAAGGAACTCGTATAGCAGGTAAAGTTTCAGTTGGTAATCAGAGCCACTTCTGAAGTGGCTCTAATATTGTGGAATTCAGGTGGGCTATAAACACAAGAATAAAATTCTAGGCAAGAATCCAATAGTTTAGCAGCGAGCACAAACTTCAATCTCCACAGAAAAGTTAGTATTCAGTACTGAAACGTTTTTACTAATCTATAAATCCAGTAAATGGAAATGCACTGTCAGTTACTGTGTGACACTTCAGTTGCGTATTTTACCACTGAGGAGGGTGAACTGAAAATGCCTTTGAAGTGCTTTGAAATACTTCAAAACAAGAAAAGGAGTACTTGTGGCACCTTAGAGACTAACATTTATTTGAGCTTAAGCTTTAGTGAGCTACAGCTCACTTCATCAGATGTATGCATTCAATGAAGTGAGCTATGCTCAAATAAATGTTAGTCTAAGGTGCCACAAGCACTCCTTCTCTTTTTGCGGATACAGACTAACACGGCTGCTACTCTGAAACCTGTCATTATTCAAAACAAGAGACACTCTACAAAAGTAGTCTTAAAATGGCTCAGGAAAGGTAAGATTTCATTTGAATGTTAGGAATTTTTCAAGGTGCGAGACAAGCATTTCCATTGGGTTTCAAAGGCAGTAGTTAAACAACATCACACCTCCAATGTGGATGTTAGCATTTTATCTGAGCCAAAAAATGTGAGGCCATTACAGGAATGCAAGTTCTATAAGATTCTGCATAAGGAAACAGTGAGGAGCAAAATTATTGAACTAGTTTCTGGTGGAATATGTTCATCTTGTCCTCCCATCAAAGCCACATAACTAGAGTTTATGAAGTACTCTGCTAGTGCCTCAAAAAACTCAGTTAGGGAAGAAACTGGAGGTATGCTTCAAAGCTAATTTAGACTACAAGACAGTTACTGCTTAAACATTTATGGCAAGAGAAAACTCACTGCATAAGCCACATGGATGACAATTTAATTACATTACTGGGAAATTTTACTCATTCTTTCCAATATAGTAGAACAAGCTTAATATTTGGTCTAGTAACTCTCACCACAACCCCAAACAGCTACTCTCCAACAAGAGTTTAGGTTTACTTTAGAGAAAAATAATTTGTAGAAAGCAGTTTGTTAACTCAACTGGCATAGTAGTAACTCAATTAAATGTTTCTTTAATTAGCTATTGAACAAGCTTTGGCATCCTTCCCTTATTTTAAGATTATAAATTCCATTTAGTCAATATGATTTCAGCAGTCAACATGTAGCCCCACACTTACATTTCAGCCACAAACTTGCCTAAATACATGGTCTTGCAATTTTGTGCTACAGAGCATTATAACTAGTTAAAAATATCAGTTTCCAGCCTCTTTTGCATTGAGTGTGTTGAATGTTGGTAAGTATCCTAGGGAACACAGCAAGTACCTTTTGCTAGTGTCTCAAATGAAGAATGTGAAAAACACTTAGGTAGTGTACATACTGTAGAGCACTGATCTCCATCCTGTTTATGCACAAGATCACTTTTTGAATTTAAGTGCAACCCAGGATCTATCCTGCTCCTTCCCCAAGGCCCTGTCCCTTCCTCGAGGTCCTGCCCCACTCATGCCATCCTCCGTCCCTCTATCACTCGCTCTCCCCCACCTTCACTAGACTGAGGTAGGGGGTTGGGGTGCAGGCTCTGGGCTGGGGCAGAGGAGTTTGGAGCATGAGAAGGTGCTCAGGGCTGACCCTGGGGCAGGAGATTGGGGTGCAAAACTCTAGGAGAGTGTTCGGGTGCCGGAGGGTGCTCTGGGCTGGGGCAGTGTTGGGGGTACAGGGTGCAGGCTCCAGGAGAACAGCTCAGGGCTGGTGGCTGGGATGCAGGCTCCCGCCAGGCAGCACCTACCTCAGTCAGCAGTGCAGCGGGGTTAAGATGGGTTCCCTGCCTACCCTGGCCCGGAAGCGGCCACCATGCCCCTGCGGCAGGGGAATGTGGCACTGCCCTCACAGCTCCCATTGGATGCAGTTCCCCGCTCCCAGCCAATGGAAGCTGCGGGGGCCATGCTTGCAGGCAGGAGCAGCATGGAGACCACTCCCCCTTCCCCCTCACAGGGGCTGCAGGGGCATGCTGACCACTTCCAGGAGCAGTGCATGGCCAGGGTAGGCAGGGAGCCTGCCTTAGCCCTGCTGGACTTTTTGCAGCCAGAGATCACATTCGACTTTCAGAGGCTCCAGGATCGACCAGCTGATTGCAATCTAACAGTTGGTGACCACTGTTGTAGAGCAACCAGGATACACATTTATATCCTATTTGCACTCCAGTTTAACAATGCAGTTTGAAGTTCTCCCTAGTCAGTGTAGTTAAGTTTACAATAGATAGGACCTATCTTCAGTGACCAGTGAAGATGGATTAGAACTGATTTTTTTCTACCAAAAACACGTTTAAAACTGTTGATAAATGTTACATGCCAGCGCCTTAAAGGAGAACTTCAGTGATTAATATTACATACTTCTCAGTGTTATTTATTAACTAAAAACACAAACTGAATCTCGCTAGAGCACAGGAATACTGTACTCAATGAATGACACTTCTCCCTGCACTTTGGTTTACTGATGGGCATTCACTAGAGTACAATGTTTTGATTAATTTTTCCTCCTCAGTAACAGTAGTTATAAAAATCTCTGCTCTACTCCCTTCAGTACAGTCCATCCACATAGCTAAACATGGCCAACTCAGTATCTCATTTCTATCCAACTCCAGCTATTAAATACAATTTTAAAGTAAACACTGATCAGAAGAATGGACAGGAATAAATCTCTCTATGGAGAAGCACAGGGGAGACTCAAGACTGGAGTTGTGGGGCAACAGGATGAGGGTCAGAAATTTAGACAGCCATGTTTATAGGGATATGAAGTGAAGGACAGTACTGAATCTAGATGTAGGAGTGGGATGGAAAGTACATTTCTGCACAGCCATCCAAGACTGCTTCCTGTTTACAAGGCAATTACCTCATCCGGGCTAATTTTGCCTTCATTTTATTCAATCCAAAGTATAGTTACCTTGGAAACACAAAGCCTACTGAAGTTACTTATATGTATCAAGAATGAATTGTCATACAAGTCTCTTTAGAAATACCTGTATTTCACTACCAGCTTAACAATCTGACAGCTGCTGTTTTCTTTTCATGCTTTCCATCATAGAGTCCTTGAAGTTGAGCTCAGAAAGCATCTGCATTATCCGATCACATGACAAAACTGGAGACTTCTAAACTTTAAGTTTTATGTTCCAGGCACTAAGTCTATATTTGGCTGTCACAGTGTCAACTTTTATCTGTTCATTATATTTAAGGCCCTTGTACATCACGTCTCACTCCTTTTGCAGTTGTATGCACTGAACAAAATCTTTTGCAATTTGTTAAAGTTAGCTGGCAGTCACCTTTCAGTTTCAAGACCTTGGAAGGGAAGGCTATTACACAAGCAATGAATGCTCATTTCAAGGGAGCTATTTTTAAAGAACAGTTTACACTAAGTTACTACAATTACATTAAGTTTTCTAGTTTTGAACTAAGCAAATGTTAGGACTAAGCAGCTGCTCATCACTCAAGTTAACTGGATGATAGAATTTAGAAATGTTTTTTCCTTTCAACTGAATAGCACAGCCACTTCTGGTATGCTGAAATAATTTGTAATTAAAGACCATGTCCTCACAGTACTTACTGTATGAATATGTAACTCCATTTTTATATATTTATTTTTCATCAGCCAACGTAACAGAATAACCCTGTCTTGTAAATGTTGGGCTTTTCAAGACCTCCTCTTACTCGGCTTTTCAAGAACCCATGTCAGGTCAGGCCTACCGTGCACGGGCTCTTTACGTTAACCAACAGCCTAGAGGTTGGAAACGATCCGTGAGGGCCAGGTATTCAAAGACCTGATCCAACCCATTTCAAACCCAGTAACTCATGGGGATCCAAAAGGAGCCCAAGGGGATGTGGTAGCCTAAGTCCATCCTCCCTCACCCACCAGGGAAGAGGCAGGTTTTCCTAGGCTCCCTCCTAGCAAGCTCATTAACGCTGGTGTCTCAAAGAACCGTAGCCGCAGGAGAAAGGTAAGTTTCTGCCCCCCGCCCGTCCTGGAAAACTGGGGAGCTGGAGTCCAGCCACTCCCCGCCGAGAGCCCCAGCAGCCAGGGAGACTGGTCCAGCACGGACCGCCCAGCCCTACACACGGTCGAGCCCCGCAAACGGCTGGGCCTCGGAGCCTCCACTCGGGCTCCCCCTACCGGGAGCTTCCGGCCGGGCTCACGGGCCCCACCGCCGCAAGCCCGCCCGCCGCTCCGGGCGGGCGCCGGGCTGTCCTGCCCCCGACGTGCGGGGTGCCCCCTCTACGGGCCCGGGCTCCCGCCTCCCCCAGACTGCGGGTCACGTCCCAGCCTAGCCCCCGAGCGCCTCACAACCGCCCCAGCACCGCTCCGAGCCCCCCACAAGACTCAGGCTACCCCACGCTCCCATCCTTCCGGTCCGTTCCTGCTCGCCTGGGCCCGGGCCCCACATACTCTAAGCCCAGGGCTGCGCCCGGCCCCAGGCCTCCGTACCCGCGGCCTGCTCCCAGGCGTCCAGCCCAGGGCCCCGTCGCGGCTCTCACCTCAGACGGCAGGGCTGGGGATCGTGGGGCCGCAGCAGGCGCCTCGCTCAGCCTCTGGCGCTTTTATCCTCTCTCAGCTTTTCGCCTCCGCTGGTTTCAATACAAAATGGCGGACGGGGTCGCGCGCTCACGTCGCGGCCTTTCCCCTCCCCAGTCCCCTCGCGGCACGCCAGGCGCAGGGCGGGGCCGCGGCCCTCCTCCCCGCGCACGCGGATTGCAGCCAATCACAATCCAGGCAGGCGCACGGGCGCCTGCGCTCGTGGGATCCGCCCAATCAGCGACTGGGGTTCATTGGGGGAAGAAATGGGAGCGCTTTCTGCCCCAAAGCAAGGGCCTGCCACTGATTGGTTAATGGGATGGAGGCCTTCCTCCCTCCCATCTGCAAATCAAAGGTCAGGGCGCCTGCGCGTAGGAGATGCGGCCAATCGGCGTTCAGTGAAGGCCGCTGGGCGCACAGGGTCCGGCCAACGGCAGGGGAGCGCGGCTGGGCAAGGAGGAAGGGGAAGTGAAGGAGGCCGCAAAGGGCGAGAGCGGAGTCATTGGGGAAGAGGCGTGGCTGGGATGGGAGGGGCTGCCCAGCCCCAACTGGAGGGACAACACTTCCTGCGCGATACCCCCGTCAGGTGCTACCCAATGGTGCAGTCCTTGAGGCGCTGCTTCATGGTGTAAGCAGTGCGCCCAATGGTACAGTCCACCTACCTCTTGCACTCCAACGCGGGTAGAATTCTCCCCCCCATGAGCACCGACACAATGGTACAGTCCAGTCCAACCCCCCGCCCCCTCCCTTTTCCGCCCCCACACATGCGCGCTCTCCCCCGCCACCCTGTTCCGTAGTGGTATGGGTCAGTTACATCTTTCCTCTTTCCACGGTATGCATCTGATTTAGTGAGCTGTAGCTCACGAAAGCTCATGCTCAAATAAATTGGTTAGTCTCTAAGGTGCCACCAGTACTCCTTATCTTTCCTCTTCACCGCCTCCCCCTGAGGTATTATGCGATGGTACAGTCCACCTGGCTCCAGCTCCCCCCCCCCCCGCCGTGTCACATGACGGCCCAGCTCACTTGCTCTGCACGTGGCAAAGGCATGGAGGACCTGGCGAGCCAGGGCAGGTGCCAGCTCGGATCAGACAGTCGGTGCCTGCTCTGCACCACCGCAGATCAGGAGTCACTCCTGAAGTCAATGGGAATGTGCCACCGTCAAACCAGTGTGAGACCAGAACTGCCCACAGCCAAGCAGGCAGCGGCACCTCCTTCCGCCTGGCCTGCCCCACGCATGGCTTGGGCTGGAAGCTGGCTCCTCGCGGAAACATGGCTACTCCCTAGCCATCTCTGGCTCCAGAACGAGGGCACGGGGCAGCCCCATGTCCCGGGGAGAGACCGGCGCCTGTGCACGGCCGTGTCACATTTCTCCGTTAGAGTTACGGAAATGCCAGCCAGGAAAACGAAAAATAGTCCAACACGAGAGGAATGGTTCAAAAATACAGGAGGTTGTGGTTATGGAAAAATTAATGCACCAATTACATACCAAGCAAAATAGAGGACAGATTTGTTGCTATTTATTCACGGCTCACACAAAGTATATTCATGTCTAAAAAACCCAGCACATATGTCAATCCTTGAGGGGGCCATTTAGGGATCTGGGGCAAAAATTGGGGATTAGTCCTGCTTTGAGCAGTGGGTTGGACTAGATGACCTCCTGAGGTCCTTTCGAACCCTGATATTCTGTGATCTATGATCCTGCATCTTGTGCACTGAGCCTGCTGTAATTTTGAGATGCTCAGTTTTCTGAACTTTTTGATATTATGAACTCCTCAAGTCCCAATTTGCTCATAAAATAGTTTGCACAGCGGAAGTACAGCAGTATAAATTAAGATAGCCATAGCCAAGGAGCCGGGCAGCTTAAATGCCCACCTCCCCTGAACAGTTGCCTACCCTTACACTCCCCATTTTCAAATGCCTGGAGAAAAAAAGCTGAGTTTTGCAACTCAAATACAGTATGTATTTGGAATCAGCAATACAATGAAGTGACAGAAACGGGTGGGAGCATGCAGTGCATTGCAGTTTGAATTTCAGGCCTTTGTTGGGTGCATTGAGGTTGGCAGAATCATTGAATTGAAGGACATACGCATGCTGAGATGGGTGTTATGATTGTAGCTGGCTAACACTTGGAGAATGGTATTGTGTTGGGTGTGAATGTTACCTTATTATTTCCTTGTTCTTTACCATGGGCATCATGAAGAAATATGTTTGAGCAGTCCTGAGTCTTAATGAAGAGGGTTTTTTTGCTGGGGGGGTGGCGGATTCCTTACCGTTTTTTTTTTTCTTTTTTAATTAATATATGTAATCATGGGGCTAAGGACCCAGGGCTGGAGACTAGTTAACTGTCTGGAGAAAGGGGTTAGCTGGGGAGCAGCAGAGTTAAATAATTCCATCTCCTGCGTTTAAAACTGCATGACCAGTTGACCAAGCTTTAACTGACAATCCAGCTTCCAAAGCATGGAGCTCAAAGCTTTTATGTGAAGCAGAAGGAACTTGGCTTCCTGAAATGCTTTGAGCACCAGTTGGAGAAAGCTTGGGCATCAGTCAAAGCTTTCCCTGCTATGGGTGTAACATTTTAAACAGAAGAGTTGTAGCTGTTTCACAGGCTTCCCAGTTTCTCTAGCCAACGCTGATCAAAGACCCTCAGCCAGCCTCTGTTCCTTGCTTCACGTCCTAAGCAGGCACCTTCTGCCTGTTGTCCCTTCTGCTGCCACACCTATGTTGCCCTGTTTTCTTCTTGTAAACCATACACCTTTGTCTACGCTGGGCAAGTTTTCCAAAAGACTTGGAATCTGTAAACCTGTTTGAATGTTTGTGAAAATGTCCCCAGTTTACAGAAGGCCAAAAGGCCTTAATTTCTACACATGTGAAGTTTTATATTTGCAAACAGTTGTGTACATAAAAATACATCCATATAAAAATACACACATCTAAAACACGTGTGTCAGAACCAGCCCAATTGCTCTGTTGTGCCCACCCACTGTACTGAACACAGCTGAGGGTCTCTCTCTTTATCATCTTTCTCTTTATGAGCAGCACTCATCCCTGGACGTCTTCAGCCCAGTTCTTATTCTTCTCAATAGGCACTGTGGCTTATGCTTCACATTTCCAACTTCATGCTGTCTGTGTTAGGACTCGATTGTCTTTGTACAGCACCACTCCATATTCAGCAAATTTATCACTGTTGTCTCAATAAGTTTTTTGCTTGGAGGTGCCTGGGCGTTTTCTTTTGGCCATCAATATAGAATCACTTTTTTCAAGCTGTTGCAAGGGTGGATCTATTTATTGCATTTCTCATTTGAGCTTATCAAGTTTTGCGTTAGAAATGAGTAGTACTTGGGTCAGATTTACATAAGGGTTCTTCACCAGCTCCTTGCATTGGTGACAGCATCTTTACTCCACATCCTGTTGCAGACCAGCCAACGAGGGGGCTGCTGCTTGCACACCCTTAACTGCCCCTTTCTGCCTCTGATTTGACTAACTTTTGACGACCTTGCAGTCCTTCTGAAAAGACTGCTTGCGGGCTGTGGCTGGTGGACCTGATCACCAGCCTGGGACAATCAATCAGCCACACCAGTTCCATTCCTAGCCCTTAGTTCAGGGCTCTGTTTATTCTTTAATGCAAAACAAAAGCAATAGTCTTGTTTTTGTCTGAGATTGTGGAGCCCTCTGGCCTCCAGTAACTAAAAGTAGGTCTCAGAGCCCAGGTCAGCTGACTCAGGCTGATGGGACTATAAAATTGCACCGTAGCTGTTCAGGTTTGGGCAAGAGCCCTGGAGTCTCAGAGGCCAGGCTCCAGCCTGAGTCCGACTATCTACATTGCCATTTTATACCCGGGAAGCTCAAGCTTTGTGAGCCCAAGTCAGCTAACCCAGACCGGCCAGGGCTGTGCCATGGGTCTTTTATTGCTGCATAGACATATCCTAGGTCTGGACCTCCTGAGCTGTGGAGGGGGATAGGCGGTCTGCAGGCCTGCCCACCCTATCAAGGTTGCTGCTGCAGCCAGAGGCAATAGTACTCAGCAATCCCAGGCTCCCCCATGTAGCTGGAGCTGCCCCTCGTTTATATCCTCCAGATGGAAATCAGCCTGAATCATTAGCTGCTGTCCAGGTAGGGGGGCTGATTCCCCTGCACCTGCCTGCTGAGATTTCCTCCAGAACAGGACCACCTGCTCTCTGGCCCTCAGAGAGGCAGACCACCCTGTTACAAGTTCCGAATCCCCAAACCATGCCCCTGCTCCACCCCCTTGAAGCACGAATGCCAGTGTTCGTTCAGAAAACTTGGGCACAACCACCCATCAGCTTTGAGAATCTCCATGGCTCTCAACTCACCCCTGAGCCTCAGCCAGTAGCCCAAAGCTTCTGAAAAGCATTGATTAGGCCTTATTGATTAGGTCCAATGTACATTTTCTGTTAACATGAACTCCTTTAACTGAGGGATGATGTCTCCGAACAGGAAGAGAGGTTTAGTCCCTATTGGATAGCCAGTAAGTAACGTGATCCCCCTTTAATCAGAGACTAAGCATAAACACATAACGATCTGTTCACCGAATAGGTTTATTCATATCTATACACGCCTTAAATCAATTTTACTGTTTTACAAAATGATTGAAAAGAATAATACAAAGCAGAGCAGATACTCCAGCTTCAATTCTCTCCAACAGCTTTTCCTGCTGTATTTACTCACAGGCAGGAAGGAGCCAGGCAGGTCAGATATAGGCAGTGTTGGAAAGAAAGCACTCAAATATCTTTGAGCCTGGCCTGGCTTGTACTGTGAAACCATGTGACCAGCACCCTGTGCATTAGAGAGGCAAGAGCACGCTATTATATTGAGTGGTGGAAAGGAGGATTTCAAAAGCACATTCAGAAACTGTTACTACTTAACAAAGGGCACTAACAGTTCTTGTCCAGACAGAAGCGTTCTGCAGTTTGGGGCTGGTTTTGCTGCTCCAGCACTTTTGTTGACAGATTTAATAGCTGCACAGATTGTCCAATCTGTACTTGCTGCCTTGGGTGGCCTCCCAGAAGCCTGGCTGGCCACATGGGCACAGATGTTTATTGCTCTTCCCTGTATGTCACACAGGGGGAGAGGGGGTGTTATCCTGACAGATCCATTGGCACATGGTGACCGCTTCAAAAGATGCCCCAAGAATGAGCATCTTTCAGCACATGAGGGTCTATCATAGGGTCCTCAAACCGTTAGAGCTGGGCAAGCTCAAACTTGTTTTATTCCTATACTCAGACATGTAGATCTGAGAAGTCCCCACTCTTACGCTGTGTGGTCTACACTGAGTTTTTCAACTGTCTGGTTTTTAATTGGAATCTGAAACTGATTCAGATGATCTAAGAGTCCCTTGATCTACCAGTCTGTTCCGGGGGAAAAGTTCACCTCTATGAAGCAGGACCATGGGAGTTCCCCTAGAAGTAATTGTAGGATTTGGTGGTAACTCAGTAGGAATCCAATACCAATGGACTACTTAGCACTGTGACTGACTCATCTTTCTGTGATAAAGTTGCCAATACATTCCATTGGGCCTCTTGCTGTCAATGCCACAAAACAGGCACAAATCACAATGAATCAATAAGAGGAGGGAGCTCAAACGATGGCTCTTTTTTATTATTACATGCATTGTACAGCCCCAGGCACGTTGGACCTTTGTAAATGAATGATACTACTACTGTAGTGCAGTGTTTCCCAAACTTTTGAAAGCTGAGTCCCCCTCTCTGGAATACGAAACCAACCACCTGTCTCCTGTGTGCATCACTTCCATGTGTTAAAGGCCTACATACATAGTCAATGGCCCCCTTCCTGGTTGATCCTTAGCACATACCCCTGATTTTGGGAAATTCCAATGGCGGACTGCAGCTACACTATAACACTTGCAACTTGACCGCTTATGGTGGAGTCACTCTAAGCCAACGGGAGAGAGCTCCACGAGCAGCGGTGGCTATGTCAGTGGGAGAAGATCTCCCGCCCACACAGTGCTGTCTACACCAGCACTTAGGTCAGCGTAACTTATGTTGCTCAGGGATGTGGATTATTCACACCCCCGAGCGACAAATTATACCGAAGTAACCTGCCGTCGAGCCAAGGTCTAGATCTTCATAAGAGGATCCTTCCCCTGGCACACGGTGTGCCAGACAATCACACTGCACTAGTGTGAATGATGTCACTGCTCCTGTTACTGGAGGCAGCTTTTGTCATAGATACTGCAGCCGGCTGCAGTAGCTTTGAGGTTTGTGATTCATTTGTGTATCATTGTGGGGCGGGTGTTGTACGCACTGCATGGGGGAAGGGTTAGTGCAGCTCCTCCAGGAATTAAAAGAAGTATGTGGGTAGGAGGCTGGGAGGTGTGGTTCGGGCTAGTTGCTGAAATAATAAACAACTTTGAAGAGGAACCACACCCTGGGAAGGCTTGCGTGTGCTGGTTCAAACTGGGTCCTCCAGAGATCAACAGACAAAGAAAGGGCTTTTGGTATATGAAGGCTGCGTTTAAAATGGCACAGGACCTTCTATTTGATTCAGCAAACAGACAGGATCCTCTGTCCAAGGGGCAGCCCCAAATCTTGTGGAAGGGTTGGAAAGACTTTGTCCCATGAGGGCTCCATAAGACTGATGGGTGATCGCTGGTGAGCTTTTAGCATGAGTATAGGAACTTGTGTTGTTTTTTAAATGTTTTCTCTGTAATGCTTTTACCCGAAGAATAGAATATGTTTTGCTTTGTGAAGGCTGGTTAGTGGCTGGCATACACTGTTGTAATAACCCCTGGAGAAAGGTAAATCACAGGTGCTGGATCCTGATCTGACCTGCTGGGGAAATCACAGTGAGGTACAGAGGCACTGCAGGCGTAAACTCCCAGTCTTGGAGGGAGCGAGACATGGGTCTCCACCCAAGATAGGTGAAGGCTAGGAAGTCTCAAACCTTTAAGTGGGTGCCCTCAAGGAAGACCAGGAGGGAAGGGCAAAAATGCAGTCAATCCTGAAACTGTGACATAGCTGGTAGCAGAAGTGGAATCTATGGCCAGTGAAGTACCAACAACAGTGAAAGCAAGTGCTTCGGTAGGGCAAAGCACAGAGAAAAGTCTTGTAGCCTTTTGGGGAAAGGAAGGGTGAAGAGAGAGAGAGAGTAAAGTGAGTTATGAACAGCTAGAAAAAACGTCAGCAGCTGAGACATGCAGAGAAAGGCAGCTCAACACTGAGGAGCGGACAAAGGCCCAGATAGCCAACCTGCCGGACTCTGAGGACCAGGAAAGGAACAATGGTCCAGAATCACAGGGAACACCCAGCCCACTGGCAGAGAGACCAGCAGGTAGGGGAAATCTGGGTGACACCTCCCTAAAGGGAAGAGGTTGACAGAAGCAGCAACCATGCTCCATCCAGACCGAGTGCACCCCTGCAGAGAGAGCGTGGACAGATCTACTGGTAGAGCAGGAGAGGGACAGACTGCATCTTGAAGCCCAGCTGCTTGCAGACCAGGAGCAAGAGCGAGCACCCCAGGAGAAGCAGTGCAGTTTGAGGAGAGAGAGAAGGACAAGAGGCGAGAGAGGGAGCATCAACATCAGCTCCATATGGAGGGAAAGTGACAGCAAAAACCTGACCCGGGAGGTGGAGCCAGACCCCAAGTACCTGGCCCAGCGGATGGCATAGACTCCAAGTTATTGCCTCCCTTCAGGCAAGGGGATGACAGGGATGTGTTTCCAAATGCTTTTGACATGGGATGTGACTGGCACAAGGTGGGGCAGGAGAACGTGGGAATCTGACTCCACTGCTGTCGGGAAAGGCCTTAGACATTTTCACCTGTCTGGCCAGAGAGGACAATGCAGATTATGGGCAGTGCAAACAAGCATGGTTGCAAAAGTGGAAATTGACCCCTGATGCGTACAGGAGGAGGTTCTGAGGAGTTCAGAAAACGGCGGATCCGGCCCATGTTGAGGTGTCAACTCAAATTAGGGGTTAGGTAAGAAAATGGGGAAATGGGTGGGGTATCCACAGTTGATGAGGCCTATGAATTAATGGGTTTAGAACAATTCTACAAACTCTGCCCCCGACCTAAAATAATTGTCAATAGACAAGGATGCTAGAGACATGACCATAACTGGGAAATGGGCTAACCAACAGGCCGGTAGTTGGACCAGGTTTGATAAATTCAAGGGACAGTGGCACAAAACTGACCCCCCCAACCAGGACGTCCCGAGAAGGGAATGGGCCAAGTCCAGATTGGTGCAGGGAGGAAACCCTACCCGGGGTCCAAACAAGGAACCCAGGGATCTGAAATGCTTTTGTTGCAATGAGAAAGGCCAGAAGGTGATCCACTGCTTGGTGCTGGGGAGGCCAAGTACTAGTGGTAGCCCACAGCAGGTCCAGGTGACAGTGACCCCACCAATGGTAGAACCGGATCCAGTCCCAATGACCCAATCAGTAAACCTGACCGTTTCAGACCCAGGAGAGGAATCGACAAAACTCATTTCCCAGTGGCTGTGGATGGAAAAAGGCCCAGGAGTGGAGGGCCCAAGGAACTCTGGGGGTTGTGAATTATACCTGATCTACTCTTGACCATTTAGGGACTTTCCATCATGGTCAGACCCATCTATAATGGGGTGGCACCAAGGGACCTAAGGATGTTGCGGTGTGCTACCTCCCAGATGCCAGGAGAAGTCTCGCTGGGGAATGACGGACTCCTGGCCCCAAGCCACTTGGCTGCAAGCAGCAGCCCTTGGCTCTCACCCCAGGCTGCAAAGGGCCAGGCTGGGAGGCGGCTCTGATTGCATGGCTAGGGCTGAACACAGTCCAGCTGATGAACTGACCTGGGGAGGGGCGGGGAGCAGGTCCCAGGCTGAGCTCAGCCCCCCAGCTCCTGCTATGGAATTCAGACGGGAACAATTGACTAACCCTTCCCTAGAAAAACCTAGGGATGCAGCTGACTCCCCAGACAGCCCTGGATAGGAAACCAGAGGGTTTCTCTGGGATCAGGGGCTACTCTAGAGAGAGGGACTCCCTGGGAACGCTGAGCCATGGGGAATACAGAGACAATTGGTGGTACCACAAAGTACTGACTTCGGCTACTCAGCCTGGTCCATGTTATACTCTTCTCAGGAGCCATGAGAATACTAAACAGCTTACTCCAGAATTTCTACTGGCCTGGGGTGTGTGAGGCAGTGCCAAAATACTGTAAGGCCTGTGACCTGTGCCAGAGGGTCAGGTAGGTCCAGGCTGCCCCGAGCCCGCTAATCATCACAGAGGAACCTCTTCAGAAGATGCTCTGGACGTCGTGGGGCCCCTTAGCAAAGTTACCTGGATGGGAGGAAAAACGTCTATTTGGTTGGTAGTAGCTTACGCCACCTGCTACCCAGAAGCAACAGCACTGTCCTCTGTAGGGGCAGACATGGTGGTTGATGTCTTGCTAGCGATATTCAGCCGAGTGGGGTTGCCCTGCGTGGTTTTGGCTGACCGGTGGGGGTGGGGCACAGACTTTATGTCTGCCCTAGGGGCTATGGGAGAAATGTGGCGTTCAACACTTCAGGGTGTCTCCCTCCCACCCCCAAGCTAATGGGCTAATTGAGAGATTTCATGGAACCTTAAAACAATATTGAATTATAGAATCATAGAATCTCAGGGTTGGAAGGGACCTCAGGAGGTCATCTAGTCCAACCCCCTGCTCAAAGCAGGACAAATCCCCAACTAAAACTTTTGTGGACTAGCTCCCCAGGGATGGGTTAAATGTTTACCTCACCCGCTGTTTGCTCGTAAGGGGACTCCCAGGAACCCACAGCATTGTCCCCTTTGAACTGCTCTGCGAGGGGATGGTATGGGGGTTGGTTGGACTTAATGAGGGTGCAGTGGGAAGGTACAGCCTCCCCCAAGGGGGACTCAGCGGTGGAGTATATGTTGGCCTTCCAGGAAAAACTCCCTGAGCTCCTGGCTATTCCAGCCCCAGGCTGGCACACTCTACCTTCCCTCTCCTGTATTATTGCCTGGCTTTTCTCTTCTCCCACAGTCAGTTTTTTCTGTCTTCTCTGCAGGGGCAGTGGAACTGGGGAATGGGGGCTAGTGCCCCCAGAAAGGAAATACTGGGGGCGGGGAGATCTGATCTATGTTTCTACTCCCATAGGTCGTTCTGCTACACATTCTAGGAACTAATGTTCCCTATGAACTGCGTGCACAAGTTGGGGGCAGAGGCAAGAGCAGGACACAGAGGGGCTAGAGCGGTGCCTGGAATTGGGCCAGGGAGTAGGTAGGACTTGGGGTGATCAGGCCAGATCTGGGAGCAGCTATACCTCGTGGACAGCAAGAGAGACATGAACTGTCAGGACCCCTCTTCCCCAGCCTGGAGCCAGCTGCCCATGTCCCCCACCAAGTCTCAGTAGCTCCCCTCACTCCCTATGCAGAGCACGCACCCTGCTCTACTTCCCGTCCCTCTGCCCCCCCACCCCTTCAAAGCAAAGTCCCTGCCACCTCTCCTTGTCTGACCTGCTTGGATTATATGTAAATCTACAATCAGAATGTGTAATCACAGATGGTGTCAGGGAGTATTGCCTAGAGGTTACACCAGGGAATGGATTAGGATGCCAGAGGCCTGGGTTTGCTACCCAATTACCATGTGCCCTTGGGCAGTCACTTAGGGACAGCTGTCAGGCGTATTGAGCACCCACCACTTATGCTCACAGAAGTGGCTTAATACTTCTGAAAATCAGGCCAGTGAGGCGTCTGGGTGTCTGTCTCCCCAGCTGGAGAACAGAACATAGCACAGTACTGCTTCCCGGCACCCTAAGGGGATGTGAAGCCTCACATATTAATGCTTAGGGCGTGCTATAGGCAGGAAGGGTGTTATTAGACGCAGGTCTTAATTCCTGGGATGAAAGGTAAATTGAGACTGGATGGACGGAAAAATATGCTAACAACTGAGCTCCATTTGCCTGTGGAATGGCTTCCAAGGGAAGTGATAAAGCCCCATTGCCAGACTGACTCGGAAGGAAGATGGACCGGTCACTATGTGACTATATTGCAGGGAGGAATTCTGCAATGGCCCCCGGGGGGGAAAGAGAGTTTCCAATGTGGTCAGTTACACTCCACCCCTTCCCACAACCTGCTCCGCATTCTCTGTGGCAGGAACACGTGGCTGTGGTTCCTGCAGGGTGGGTGCCCTGTTCTGAATGCAAGGAAACAGATGGCCTCAGCAAGGGGCATGCACGCCAGCCTCTTCCAATGGCTTTGCATAGCATCTTTCACACAAAGGTGCATGGCCCCCTCTGCTTGGCTGGGCCCAATGCCTCTGACATCAGATTTCAGAGTAACAGCCGTGTTAGTCTGTATTCGCAAAAAGAAAAGGAGGACTTGTGGCACCTTAGAGACTAACCCATTTATTTGAGCATGAGCTTTCGTGAGCTACAGCTCACTTCAGTATGCATCCAATGAAGTGAGCTGTAACTCACAAAAGCTTATGCTCAGATAAATTGGTTAGTCTCTAAGGTGCCACAAGTCCTCCTGTTCTTTCTGATATGAGAATGACCCTGCTGCTTGCGGGAGTTCAGAAGCGGAGCTGAATGCTGCTGTTCAGGCCGCGGCAACCACACACTGGCATCTTGGTTACATTCTGTTGCTGGCACGTTGCATCAGAAAGTTAGTGGCAAAGAAAACAGGCTGATGGCACTCAAGGGAAGCCGTGTGGCAAGCCAGTGGGTTTTAGATGCACCAATCAGAGCAGCTGCTTACTCTAGGCTTTAAATCTATAGGCTAATGGCATTATTGAAGACAAGTACTTGTTTTTTCACTGTAAAGCTTTGTCCCTAAGTGCAGGAGTCTCTGGCCCACTCCCTGGGCAATAGGTAAGTTACGAGAAAAAGCCCCTAGTCCCAGAAGGGTGTGTTGGCTTAAGATACTGCGTCCCCCACCTTTAGAATCATTTAAAGGCTGTTGGCCCTTTTCCACCCCGTCCAGCTGCAGCTTGAATAGCTGTTGCATTGTTGAAGCTGATGAGACCAGTGATACCGGGCCGCTGTCCCTTAGGACTAGCGATGCATTTTAAAAAGCTGCACACTGGCACTGAAAGGGGAAGTGGCAGCTTGTAGGGAGTTGTGCGAACCTATCCGCACCGCTTCCCTGGGACTGCCACAACAACCAGAGAGGAAGCAAGCAGCAGGAGGTAGCTGAGTTTTCGAGCGTGGCTAAGGGATTTAGAAGCACAAACTCTGTTGACTTTCAAGGGGACTTATGTTCCTAAGTCACTCTTGAAAATCCCACCCTGTCTGGGTGTATAATGCAGCTGGGGCTTCAGCCAGGATGCCTCCTAAATGGTCTCCCAGCCAGCACCACTGCTGCTTGGAGAAAACGGACACGAGGTGAGATAAGGGGTGCGGAAGATAGGAATTAGAGCAGAGGAGCACGTGGGAGGGGACTGAGGATTGCCTTCTACTGTCACCAGCAGGGGGTCAGGTCCAGAGAGAAGAATCATGTGTCACTGCTTCCTAATCCATTGGGCCAGGCCCTGAGCTCCAGAAACACGTTTGTTAGCACGGCAAAATGGCCCTTCCACAGTGCACACTCCAGCAATGTGGAATACAGTCAGCTGCCCACTCCCCCTTTAGAGATCATGACATGGGAACAGCAGCTTGACAGGGAGGAGGCTCAGCAATGGAGATGATTCACCTCCAGGAGCAACTCCTGGTTTATGAGTCATAGAGGGGTGTACTAAAGAAGTGCCTCTGCCCCTCCCCACCAGAAGCCAAGTAGACCATGGTTCTCAACCAGGGGTCTGGGGCCCCCCAAGCAGGTTTCAGGGGGCCTCCAAGCAGGGTCAGCATTAGACTCGCTGGGACCCAGAGGAGAAAGCCGAAGCCCCACCGCATAGGGCTGAAGCCCAGGTCCCTGAGCCCCGGCACCCAGGGCTGAAACTGAAGCCTTGTAGCTTCGTGGGGGGTCCCTGTGGCATAGGACCCCAGGCAATTGCCCTGCTTGCTACCCCCTAATGCTGACTCTGGCTTTTATAAGCAGAAAACCAGTTATTATGGCACAGGTGGGCCATGGAGTTTTATAGCATGAGAGGGTGCAGGGGAGGGGAGGGGAGGGGGGGAAGGCTCAGAAAGAAACAGGTTGAGAATCTCTACAGTAGAGCATCAGGCAGTGGTTAGCAAAAGCCTTTAGATCCTGCTGCTGAGAAGTACCGAGCACCGACTGAGCACCCCCGACTGAGACCTTGCGGGTAGCGGATACTCAGCACTTCTGAAACTCTGGCCTTCACTCTTCTTCAGGGCGGGTGGGTCCGTTCAAGCCCCGTGATTCAGATAGTAATGGGGTGATGGATGAGGGGCTGCAGAAGCAGGTAGCGGTCCATCTGCGTTCTCCCCAGGACACAGCTTGTCTGCTATTTCCACAGCTCAAGGTGTGGTGATAGGGCAGGTGGCGCTGGGGAGGAAGGGTTCTTTGAACTGGACGCACATTGGGGTTCCCGAGGAGCCAGAGAAGGCCCAGGATGTGCAGGGATAGAACGCAGACTGTGGCTCACATGAGTTGCAGGCCAGTGCTGGCCACACATGAATGGGATTTGACTAAACTGGCATACACACAACGCATAATCTGCTCACTTCAGCTCAGTTTTCCAGTACATTGTGATCCTAAGAGGGGACACCCATAACCTGGCTTGATGCTTCTAGATAAGCAAACATGAGGTACTGCTGCTAAGCTTCTAGGCAATGGCAGTAAAGGGAGCAGAGCAAGAGAGGAGGTGGGGCTTTTCTGTGAGAACCTGCTTTCCTAGTGACTGGGCGTCAAGACAAGGTCAGAGTTATCACCACACACAGCAGCACCCTGAATCAAGGTGAAATTAGTCTGTTTTTGGAGCCAGGGATTAGCCACAAAGTGGGTTGGACCATTTTCCCCTTATAATGAAATAGCTAGCAATTCTCTCTCTTTACAAGCAGTTATTTCCAGTTCACAAGTAGGGAAACTGAGGCAGAGAGCAATTGAGGTTGGGACTGTCCAAGGAGTTTGTGGGACTTGGGCACAAATGCTCACAGGCGCTTGGAAAATATCAGCCAAAAGAACTGGCTCTAGGTCACACAGCTGGTAAGGGTGAATGCCAGATGTGGTAGGCAGGGAGTCCTGGAGGTCAGGCCTGTGCTCTCCTAACAGTAAGCCAACAGGCACAGAGCTGACTTGCTAAAGGGACCAGCCTGATTGTACCACTGAGGCAAGATATTACCTGTAGCAGCTCTGGAGTCCTGAAGGGCCAGCGACCCTACTACCCCGGACAACTCAATGAAGCCTGCCATATGATCAGCAGGCCCCGTTCTCAGCTCTGTATGACTCAGCTGGACCCAGTAACCCTGGTTAGCTAAGACCACGGGAAGGCAGGGGTAGTCTCCCAAAATTCCCAGGGGCTTCCCAGCTGGTGTGTTAGGGGACAAACATTTTGTCCAGGAGTGGAGGACTATTGGGATCAGTATATATTAATACTCATGGAAGGTACCAGATTGACACCACTCTGGCGATTGATGGCAGAGCACGCATAGGAGCAGTGCAGACCTCCTAGTACAGCCCCACCTACCTGTCTCACCTCAGCGAGAGGTATCACTTCTAGGGCTGAGAGTAAACAGAGGGAGCTTCAAGGCCCTATTTAACTCTGGGACTCTCTGCTGAGCCTCAGGGCTCATTTGCAGTGGCCTTGAGCAACAGGAGCACCTGTTCCCTGGAAACTGGGCTGAAACGGAGTGTGTTTTGGCAGTACCCCATAGCTACCCTGGCAGAGCCCCCCCCCGGGAGACACACCTTATACTGACAGCAGGAGTTTTTCTGCTAGCCTAGGCCAGTCTACACTAAAACATTAGGTCGATCCAGCTACGTCGCTCGAGCATATGAAAAAGTCACTCCTGTGTGACGTATTTGAACCAACCTAAGCTGAATGAAAGAACTAGCTCCCACTTTTCAGGGAGGTGGATTAAACGACAGCACGGGGAGAACCCCTCCCATTGCTACAGCGGAGCAGCTGCAGTGGTTGAAGTGTAGATATAGCCAGAGTAACACTGCCCCCCTGAACAATATTAGCAGTACGGACAGGAGCCCTCTTCTGGTGGCACAGCTGGGTCTCCAGCGGGGCTTCTGCTGGCAGAGCTGCAGCAGCTCGGGAGACAGTTTCTCCACACCCCAAACGACACTGCTCTGCTACCAAACCTTTGTGGTGTAGACCTGGCCTGAGCTGAGGCTTTTCAAACTGGAATGCAGGCGACTAGAAAGCCATACTGTGCAACACAAAAGCACGCACCCTTCCCCTGTGTAAAATCAGGTTTTATGGTTAAAAAAAAACAAAGCCAGCTTTATTTTATTTATTTCACAAAACAGACCAACAGAAAAGTTTTTAAATTCTAATGAGAACAGTTTGCCCACTGAGATCTAACTATGCCTCTACAGAGGTTGCAAACCAGATACTCTGCTAACCCTTGAGGCCATCAAAGTGAAACTGACTAGAAACAAAAAAGTGAGACTGACCAGCTTGTTTCTCCTCCTCCAAGCCCAGAGAAATGCAAACAGTGAATAGTATAATTAGTTTACTCTTGGCTATTCAGAAATTTTCAGTTTTAATAATTGTAGGTGTTTTATATAATCCACGTGGGAGGGCTTTAAGTTATGATTTTTACCCTGACGGTGTCCCTTTAAACCTAAGGGTATCAGCCCTGTCCAGAAAACATCCATCCTAGAAGAACAGGATTTGAAATGACAAGAGCCTTTGAAAACTCTGAACCCTAGAATCAATAAATAATTGTTACAGAGTCATAGCACCTTAACTAAATAGCGATCAAGCCCCCAAATGCATGAAGGGGGAACATCGGTTTTGTAAACATTACACTGCTTTGTTGGTGCCCAGTGGCATGTCAGGACAGATGTGCTTTGTTAGATTCTTCCCTGGCCCTGTTTCCACACAATTACAAAGAAGCAAAAAAGTGATTACTACAAAATAGCCAATGAGCAGCACCTTCCAGTAAAAATGTAATCCAGAGGCAGGTTAAGTAATCCCCTGGTTGACATAAGTGAGAAAAGACTGACTAGATGAGAGAGGGAGAGAGATGTGAGAGGCCAGCATTTAACAAAAACAAAAACAAAAAAAAACACGAAACACAGATACGGCAGAAATTTTTCTATAGAAACTAACTTGATAGCCTAGCACAAAGAAAGGAATGTAATTACCAGAGTTCTCCAAGAAGCATGATTAAGGAATTGCACTCAAGTGTATTAGATATCATATAAGCTAAAGAAAGGAATGCTTTTTATTCCCTTACCTTTCCCTGCTACTCTTACCATGACAGAGACAATGGTCTCATCATGCAAGAATGGAGTTCACTCTCTCACACCCCTCCCACCCCCCCATAAGGGGTGATCATCAATACAAGTATTATTTCTTTGGGAAAATTTCCTGTGGTTTTATCATCTGAAGCTAAAAACCTGGACACGAATAATTCCTAAGTTCATAAGGCAAGGTTACCAGTTCCCTTTATACGACAAACATCTCACCAGTAATTTCATTATTAGAACAGGCAGTTTAAGGTCCTTTAAATTGTTTGGGAGAGAGGATTCGTCAGACACAAAATTCAGCCCAAAGTACTATTGTCTCCTGGTTCCCAGCCGGTCTCCTACCCAAAGGGGGGCCACTGCCTATTATGCGCTGTGAATCCCAAAAACACACTTCTTTAGAGATTTCTACCCCAAAAAGGGGTAACAAGAATTCAGCCTGGAATTCCAGTGTGGGGCTCCAGAGGCATTCTGCACAAAGGCTTCTGTCATGACCTCATTCCAGGAGGGCAATGCACTGCGCACGCCCATTGGGTTAGTGTCTGAATTCTCTGTAGTGATCTCTGCAGTTCCTAAGGCCTAGGAACCAGAAGCTAAAACAAAACCCTGACTTGATGGTGCATTAGACAATGAACATACAACACTGTAGGACTCTCCCAATGAAACAGACGAACAAAACTCCCCAGCAGGAGAGGAATATGTTCCCCTCCAACCAACTTTTGGAAACTTCAGAAGCCAAATCAAAATTTTTCCTTCAGTCCTGGGCTGCCCCAAAGGAAAAGCTACTTCTAAGGAGGGCAGCATAAACCAGTCCTGTAGAACGAGTCAGGCCATCAGATCCACAAAGATGGCATTGGCAGTGGTTTGTCCAAAGATGAAGGCTCCAAGCGTGACCATAAATGTCCCATAGCTGACCAGAGCCCACCAGCTGTGAATCGAGAAGACAGGTCAGTGTGCAATGTCAGGCAAGGGAACCCACCTTGATACAGTGTATGGCTAAATCCTGCCAATGGGAACCAACGTCTGAATCATCTTGTGAAAAGGGAGAGAAAAATGGAAGGCAAATTTGTTTTTTTACCTGGTTGACCTGGTTTCCTGGATTTCAGAAAGTTTGGCTTGAATCAGGCACAGTCCTAGCAGGGAGGGAATGCAAACAACATTGAACATCAGAATAATTATAGTGATCAGCAGTCAAAAGATTCCTGAGTAGAGAATTAAACCACCACACCCAGAAGGCAGAGGAGTCAGGAATTTGAGAGAGAGACAAGCTCTCTTTGTTTTTCCTTAACTTGTTGTAGTGAAATAGAGGGAAGATAAGACACCCATCACCATCACCCTCCCAGCCTGGGAGGAGCAGCCAGACTGTGAAGAGCTCTCCTATCAGTGCTGCTAATTAATTAAAAGGGATCAAGGAATTCCCTCTGCACCCCCCTTCAGCATGCAGCTTCTCCTGTCCGGGAGCATAGATGACCCAAGAAGAAAGAGTCCAGAATAAGAAAACTGGATTTCCTTGCATGGCAGGAGACAGCACAATCAATCAATCAGTACCACCAGGCCATGCCCTTGGTCCCAATATGTTGCATTTTATTGCCTTCTCAAAGGGGACCGAGGAAGGGAAGAGTTCCACCCTCTCTAGAAATGCACGCTAAGTGTCCTGCTAACCAGGCTGGGGGGGGGGATGAAGGACACTCAGTGCCCCTCCCACACCTTTCTCACCCAGCAAGCATATTAAGTTCAGGACACAGACAGCCAAACTTGCTCCCACACCCTATTTAGATTCCACAATCACAACTCTGGCTCCACAGAGACTCAGCAGTGTGTGGTACATGGCTGACTTCACATGGGCACAGGACCAATCCTTTCCTCTATGCTACTTCTAATGATTTGGGGCCATATTTTTTGGGACGGGGAAGGGGGAAGCCAGTGTGAACGGCCTTTGGGCCTCCTTTGCTGAGAATTCAGCCCTTGATGTCTCCCTGTCCTTGAGGGGGGATAATGTTTTGTTTTCACTCAGGATCACCAGACTTTGGTTTTACTGGTTTTATTGCCATATCCTTCCTGTGATCTTTTCCCAGAACCTTGGCTCAAAGGAGCTGTGCGGCACTCAACATACTGCAGTGGGGGGCGTGTGACTCCTGGATTTGAGGAGGCTGGGCATGAACGCCTGAAGCTCCCTAGAAGGGCATTGGCACCCGGACCGTGGCCTTGGCCCCTGCTCTGCCCTCACTCGGCCCCCCTCCCCCCAAGCTGCCCGCGCCTCTCCCGCACGGGGAGGAAGGAGTGAGCCACGGGGCAGGGGAGCTTCAGAGGAGAGGGCAGAGCGGGGGCAGGAAGAGGAGCAGCGAGGATGGGGCCTTGAGGGAAAAAGACGAGCAGGAGCAGGGCCTCAGGGTGGAGCAAAGGCAGAGCCATGGCCCGGGTGCCCTTTTGGTGGCGGGCCTCCAAACGGAGGTGCACTGCATCCTGTTTGGGGAGGCTTAGCCTCCCCTTGCCTCTTATCCCCGCCCACTCCATGGAGATAGATGTGGAGCCAGACAGCCTGTACTGATCTCCTAGTGGGAACAGATATGTAGGAGACCGGGCCCCTGGCACATAAACTTCCAGTATTCCTGTGAAGTGTGACCCCAGGGCCTAATTCAGCAACCCAATGAAACCCAGTGCTCATTGTTTAACATGCTGGCTGCTTTGATTGGCTGCCGTGTAATCCCAACGCACGGAAAGTAGGGGCCGTACCCGGGAAGACGAAGATGAAGCAGGCAGCCAGACCCCCGATGAGAGAGATGACTTTGCCGATATCTGGGATGAACAAGGCCAGGAGGAGAGTGAGGAGAAACCAGCAGACTGTCTGGAACACACGCCGGCGCCTCTCGCGCACCACATCTTCCTCCACCGTTTCCCCCTTGTAGCGTAGCCAGAGACCCTCTAGCACAGCCCTGCGCCGGAGGCAGAGAGACAGGAGAATCGGTGGGCTTCCTACTGGGATCCCAGAACTCATGTATCAGATCCCAGGTCTCAGGATTCCCCCACCACTGATTGGTTACCAGGGACATACGTTCAGAACAGCAGCATCTCTTGTAGCCTGGGCACAGCCTGGCCTGCCCCTTGAAGGCACCATGGCAACACAGGGAAGAACCAATCCCATTTAGTCTGGAGCGCCCCACAAGCCACCTCCAGGGGGTGCTGGAACAGGGGAGGCTAGGGGGCCATGCCCCCCCATTTTTTACCAATAGTAAGGATGAGCAACAGGGGGGCGGGGAGCAAGCAGGGGGCCACAGTTTGAGTGCCTATGCCCCACCCCACACTTTTAGGGCACTTCTGCCACTCCTGGCCACCTCCCGCACCTCACCTGCCGCAGAAGTGCAGGATGGGATAGGACGTCAGCACGCAGACGATGATGAAGGCCCGTGCAATGGCAACAGGGACGTCGTTGGAGGGGTAGGACAGCAGCACATCCTGGTCCACGCTTGCGCCAAATGTCAGGAACCCACAGATCCCTGGAGGGGAACAGATAGCCAGGGGAGGATGCCAGCAGGGGCTAGGGGAAGGATGGGGCACAGGGATTTGGATGAAGGAGGTGGCCGGGTTTGTCCCTGGGGCCCATGCTCTAGCTGGATCCGGGGTCTGAGTGCCGAATGCACACAGCTGACAGCAGCTCTTCAGCCGCGGTGGCTGCGGGAGAGTTTACAGCTATTCCAGTCCTGGGGTCTCTCACACAGCAATGTGTGCAGCTTCTCCAAGGGGACGCTCACAGCTTCCCCAACCAAAGTCTTTCAGGAGAACATGCTGTGGCAGCAGTGGCTGGGCCCTGTGGGAAGGCCGGAGAACAAGGGCCTTGCTCCTACCTGTCCCTGCGTAGACAAAAAGAGCGATAACCATGGCTGCCGTCACCACTGCTCCCCATGGCTTCACCTCGGGCCGCTTCATACTGTTGAAGACGGGCACACTGCTCACATGGCACTGCCAGAGACAGAAAGAGAGCATGCAAGGGGCTGCTGGGCCCAGTGCTCTGTGCTCCATCGGACACCAGCCTTATCACGGGAGAGGAAGGGGACACAAAGGCAGGCAGCCCCTCCACACACTGGAACATATTACCAGGGAAGGCGACCGAAGCAGGGACCGTAACCAAGTTAAGAGACAACTGGATTTGTTTCTGGACAAGGGGAGCCCACCTCCCAGCTGTTCCTTGGGTTCAGTCAAAATTTACCCGCCTCAGGTCTGTCCAGCACAAAGCCAGGCCGTGTGCTGGCAGGGAAACACTTGGCCATGAAACTGACGTGACGGGAAACGTCATGGATGGCAAAAGCGTCCCTCTCCCTACTCAGCCCGATGGATGCCAGTGCCCAGCCACAGGGGCAATGAAAACAGGCCAGGGGGCAGGGCAGGGGATTGATGGAGGAGGAAAGGGGAAGAGCTAATATAGAGGGCCTGGCTAAGCGCCAGAATAACAATCTGCAAACACTGGACGGGTGTGAACACTCAGGAGTGTTATTCAGCCTGAGGCAGGGGCATAGTTTGGAGTACTGAAGTGAAATTAAAGGGACTCCCAGGATGAATTCCCAGAGAAAAACACTCTGAGCACGAGATCTCTCTCTCTGGCTGGGGGAAACTATCTCCCAAGGAAGTGGTGGAAATCCTGTTACTTGGGCCAGTTAGAACTAGACTGGACACAACACTTGACAAGGTCTTGCAGGGTACAAGCCAGCTCTGACCTTAAAAAAGGGTCTAAGTAGAGCACAACTGGTCATCTCTGTCCTCAGCTTCGATAGTCATTTTAAGACACTGTTGTTTTGCTTGCGTCCTTCACTTTAGGGCTTTATCTCACATCAGTCTGAGGCCCCAACAGGGGCAGTAGGAGCCTTGGTATTAAATTAAAGGAGGTGCGGGGGGACCTAAACTAATCCAAAAGAGGGGCAGCAAATTAGATGGACATTTCCTGCTCCTAACTTGTCTTAGATCTCCATCGTCCCAGGTCTTCCTGGGAGCAGCCGTACCTGGAATCCGAAGCAGATGGTGGGCATGGCATTGAACACGGCCATCCAGGAGGAGGGGCTGTGGAGAGGGAAATCACAACCAGTTCAGATCTAGCTGCTGGCGCAGATACTTGGGTTAAACAAACGGCACACGTACAGTCACCCTCCAGAGGGCATTTGCAGGGTGCACCAGAGCATGCTCATTTCACTGCAGTTCTGCACAGTGACTGGAGGCTTCCCTGCACATGCAGTGGTCGATATTGTCAAAGGGCACTAGTGATTTTTGAGGTGCCCCGCTGGACACCTTAAAGGGCCTGGATTTTCCCAAAGTGCTGAGCATCCACCCTCTCAAAAATCAGGTTCTTCTAAAAGTCACCGTAAGTGAGGCACCCCCGAAACAGAGGCACTTGGAAAGTCACCAGCCACTGCTGAAAATCTTGGCCTGTGTTTCCCTCATCAGCCCTGTTTAGTTTGTTCTGAAAATTCTCTATAAGGTACTAAGCAAATTTAAGGGAGATGAGGTTATCAGGCTAGATCTAAAAATCTGTTTGACCACAGTATGGATGGTGGGCGCAATGCTGCATAAGAAAAATTATTTGACCAACATAAAAACGATAGTGAGGCCTTCTTTTGAGGCACACGTACAAAAGGGAATACTCAAGGGCGAGGTGGACAGAATTTAATCACCCAAGCTGCAATTGGCTAGGACACTTGCAAAGAGGGAATTTTTGAAATGGCAACAAGTGGTCAAGGCCTCAGTTTTAGGTCTCATCCATAAGATGGCACAGTGCTCTAACACAATGCCAGGACGTTGACTCAAAAGAACAGAGTGCCATCTAGTGACCCATTAGCAGAGAAGAGGACCTAATTTGAAACACTACTGGAGACTGGTGAACCGAATCTCTTGGTCTCCCATGAATGGGCCATAAAATACACCACTTTGTATCTACAGATAAATTTAACAAAGGCCAACAGCCTTTGCTTCCCCGTACAGCACAATATAATTCATTTCATTTTAGCCAAATGGATTGTACTTCATGTGCCCGTATATTTATACCTTCATACCAGTATATTTATCCGATGAAGTGATCTGTAGTTCACAAAAGCTTATGCTCAAATAAATTTGTTAGTCTAAGGTGCCACAAGTCCTCCTTTTATATTTATACCTGTATCTGTAATTTTCACTCCATGCATCTGAAGAAGTGGGTTTTTTACCCATGAAAGCTTATGCCGAAATAAATCTGTCAGTCTTTAAGGTGCCACCAGACTCCTTGTTGTTTTTGTGGATGCAGATTAACACGGCTCCCCCTCTGATACTATACTTCCATTGTTTTCCTTTATTATTGATATTTGATGTTATTTGTTGTATAAGATTAATAACTATAGAAGAGACCTGTTGGGTATTTTGTCCATTGCCAAGGATATTCAAACCTGACCTGCCTGGAAAACACCCTATATTTTTCCCTGTTCCGAGTGACCATTTTAAGGTTTCCTCTCTAACCATTAGGAAATCCCAGCTTCTCCATAACATACAGCACCTCTGTCTCGCCCTGATGGCTCATAAGATACCAGACTTTAAAAAACAAAACCAAAAACCCACATTATTCTCATTAGCCTCTTGCCTTGAAAGCTGTCAGACCAAGAACCAGGGTATAACAGCTAAGAGCCCATCTTCCCAGTTCAAGTATTCATCGCCCAGCTAGAATACAGACTGCTAAAGATTGTGCTGGATTTCAAGTGGGGGAATACAAGCAAGCCAGCAGCAATAACAGGGACAGATAGTTGGTGGCACCCAAGGCCAGTGCTTGTCTGATGTACCAGACGTTTCTTCAGACTGTCATTTAAGAACCAACAATGCGCTCTGTGCTGTACAAATCAGCGATGGACACAGTCCCTGCCTCAAGGATCGTACAATCTTCCAGGACAAAACTGCACTGGGAGACCCACAGGGAACTAATCAAGTGCTCTCTCCCATCCTGTATAACAGTGGGACAGAGAAGGCACCTGGCTGGCATGAGTCAGCGTTTACACACATTATGAAAGTGGATTTAATTTCCCCTTTGGGGATTGAAATAAGAAGCTTCAATTAAAATATATTCATTTACAAGTTTTAATTCAAAATGTTCTTAACCATCTGGTTGCAAAGCAAACCCTCCAGAAGCAGCCCCAATGGTGGGCTGTCTGCCTGAGCCTGCAGCCAAACCAAAAGAGCAGCTCTTGGAGACATGTAGATGGAACTCATTCAGAGTGGGAATTTATGACTGTTTGCATTTCAGCATCATTAGCCCTTTCACTGCTGATCAGAAACAGAACAACTGCTCTGGGACAGGAAGGGTGGGGATTTCCCATATAGGGCCGCCCCTTCATCTCCCTAATCTAACTTGTGACTTGGCACAGCCTGGTTTTGAAGCATGGGTGCCACTCTCACATACCGTGTGGGGATGTGCCCTGGGGTGATCTCCTTGTCAGGCCAGATGTATTTGATGACAACAACGGCGGTGACGTACCAGGTGCCAATCACGCTCAGGGAGCTGCAAGAAAGAAGAGACTGGACAGATGACAATGCTTCCCCTTGCCTCTGCTCACTCTTACTCCTTGTTCAGAGCCTCCCTGGGGAGAATCTGGTGAGCCTGGACAAAGACATCTTCCCTTTCCCCGGTACATTCCCACCAGTTCTCTCAGGGGACCCAGCTGTGATATCCCACTCCACCCCACCCAGTTCTCTCTCCATGAGCCTGGCTCCTTCCAATCTCCCACCACTGCTACCATCAATCCAGCTCCTCCAGTGGTAGCCTTAGGATAAGCCAGCCACCAGCGGCCACTGATTTTCTAACCAGAACATCTCCTGTTGTCTAGCCCTGCTCCAAGCAATTAGAGGACCTGGTGGTTAAAGCAGCAGATGCTCGTATACACCAGTGCTCCCACTGCTAACTGTGGGGACAGCGTGATATGCAAAGGAAAGTGTTAGCAGAGACATATGATACCTGCTTACCTATGGGACCATCTTCACTGTCCCCAGGGAGAAACCAGACACCCAGGGAACCCACTCCCACCACCCCAGTCTCCTATTACGGCTTGGTATGGAAGAGCTGGCGAAAGGGGCACTTGTACAATTACTTCACTGGGGCAATATATCACAATGCTTTTCATACGAGGACCTGAAAGCACTTTACACCTCATGTTACAGGTGGGGAAACTGAGGCAAAAAGCAGTGATGGGACTTGCCCACAGTCACAGTTTATTGGGACTAGAACCCTGGTCTCCTTGATCCCAGTCCAGTGCCCTACTCATTGGGCTCTGCAGCCATCTTAGAACACGATGGAACACTCTGGTCAGGCCCAATTGCCTGCCTGTCCCTTTAGCATCCTCCCACCCACAGTTCCTGGTTCAGCTTTTCCCAGCCACCCACCTGGCGTATTTCTGGAAGCCAATCTCCTTTGGGATGGAGAGGGGCAGGATTAGGAGGAAGGCCGTGATGCTGATGGTGAACTTGCGGTCCGCGTACCAGTGGCTACCATCTGCCCCCTGGGGATCCTTCACCAGTGCAGCAATGACTGATAAGGAGACAAAGGTAGAACAGTGTGGTCAGGGCACAGCCAAGCCCAATGCCAACTTCTCGCTAGAGGGCAGATCTCAAACCTTGGCCAGGGAACATGGGGAGGAGGAAGAGGAATGGAAGCTGCTCTGAATCAGGGGCAGGGAGCTCAGGGGCCCCAGCCTGGCAGTTCAGCCCTGGGACGCTGCAGGGTCTGGCAAAAGGAACCCGACAGACTGCAGCTCTGTGTGGCAGTCATTCAGGGCATCCCCTCAACCTGGCTTCTCAGGGCTGCAGAGCCCAGCACAGGCTGCCAGGATGGGGCATGGAAACTGCCCATCACCTGCAGAGAAGTAGGCTCCCCTCTGCTCCACACCCTCCCGCAGCTGTAACACCCTCCCCTCCCTCTCAGGGTGCGGGCCCAGGGCTGGGGCAGCCATGAGCACTCACTCTTGTCCTCCTGGTCCCCGATGATGATGAGGAAGGCGATGCAGGTGCCAAAGGTGTAGACGGCGATGGCGACCTCGCAGAGCACGCCAGGGACCTTGCCGCACACAGCCCACACCACTTCCTGGTACGTGCGCTCGTTGCTGGCCCGCGAGCAGTAAGCCAGGATCACCAGCCCTCCGATAATGAACACCAGCAGGGACTGTGGGCAGAGCACGGTGGTCAGAGCTCTGGGGCCTCAAGCCAATGGCCCATCCCACCCAGACAGATACACTGAGCCAGGGGCCTACCACCTGGCTCTGGAGAAGTGAGTGGGATCGTTTGCTAGGATGTCTCCTCCATGATCCTCTGTGGTCTCCTGCAGAGAACCTCACGCACCCATACCCCCTCCTCCACGCCTGTCTGGCTCACCATCTGCAGCGTGATCCCTGCAGCCACGCCACCCGCCATGCTGAAGGCTGCAGGGAAGTTGAGCAGCCCAGCCCCAAGGGCAGCGTTCACCACAATGAAAACGGCCCCGAGGGCGGAGGTGGTTCCCGCTCCTGGTCTCTGCCCCTCGTCGCTCTTCGGCCCAGTCTCCACATTGGGGCTCTGCAGCAGCCTGGCCCGCTCCCCGGCATCTGTGCTCCAGTCCCAGTCTCCGTACTCGCTGTTGATCCCCACATTGTGCTGGGCCATTTCCCCGGCCGGCAGTGCGCTCTCTGCGTCTCCCTAGTGCCTCATCACCAGGCCATGACTGCAGGCAACGGAAACACCAGCCCACATCGACTCCATCCAGCCCCAGCCTCCCAAGGGTCACAAAGCGGGCAGACCCATTTTCCTGCTACAGGGACAGGTGGCCTTGTCCGGGGTCCCCAGGCACAGAGTTCAGGCTACTTTACTGCACCTAGAAGAGGAGCAGAGGCGGAGCATCACCATCAAGTGTATATGAAAATCACGCTAGACACAGCTGGCTTGCTGGACCAACACTCCTCTTGTGCTCTAACAGCTGCTGCAAAACTTAACCTCTCATTTAAACAGGACACTGCATCCTGGGTGGGAACCCAATCTGGGACCTCCGGTTCTTACAGCTGGAGCCTCTGCTGCCTGAGTGAGACGGCCCAGCTCTATCATCACCAGTGATAAGGATTTTTGCATGCCACCACCACCGGTCATCTTTGTCTCAGCTGACAGACCCAGGGGTTGGATGGACAGAAAGAAAGCTCCTCTCGGTCTCCGTACAATTGGCCCCTCTAGGGCAGAGGGGAGGCACAATGGTGAGCCGGTGCATGGAGGAAGCATTGTCTCTGCTGCACCTTTCATGTCGCTCGAGAGAGCTTCAAGCCGCAAGGCTGTGACGCTGGTGCCTGGTCACTAAAATTCATTCAAACAAACAAACACACACTCACACAGAGCCAACTTCCCTATTTCCAACCCACATTTCTGCTAACGCAGCAAAAGACCTTGTCCTCCTTTGGGAGGAAGTTCAGGGCAAGGGTTGAACAGCTGCCAGTTGGAATGACGGGAGCACAGAACCAAGCGGAGGGAGCACCTCAGAACGCCCCACGTGTCTCCTCTGCTCATCAACCTCCCAGGGCTGCTGCGGTCTCCCTGCCCCACCAGAGTTACCTGCGGGGGGTGGCGGGGAGGTCTGTCCTTCTCCCGCTGAGCCTCTCCCACGGCACGTTCGGCTGCTCTCCCTGGCAGCCGGGCCCAGGCAGGGAGCAGGAGAAAGCCATTTTTCACGCTGGCAGAAGCGGACTCTGTGCACCTGGCTGGCCCGAGCCTGGCTGCTGGGTACAGGGACAGAGCGAGCTGGAGCTCTCCCTTGGCACATTTCCGGCTCACTCAGACCCTGGCCCCAGCAGCCAGGCCTGGGTGGGAAGCAGAAGGGGCGAGGCAGGCCGCCCCCTTCCCCCAGGCTCTCTCAGGCAGCCGCCAGGCTGCACAGAGCAGGGGCCCAGAGTGGCCAGCATGAAAAGTGCCTAGGCCTGGCTGCCAGGGACAGGAGCCAAACCTGCCTTGTGGCAGGGAGCCCCTCTCTCCCGCACCCCTGGCAGGCCAAGCAGAAATCTGGAGGGGGACTTCACTCCACATTCCCCCCCCACCCCAATGCATCATCTATGGCTTTTCCACACATCACAAAAATACACCGCCAAGTCACTGCTAGGCTGAGGATCCCAACTTTTGTGCAAGATCCTCAGCTCTGGAGCTCAGAGATGCACTAGTCTATGAAATCCTCCCCTTACACTAAGAGCTATTGCCAGTGCTTAAAGGGGACATGCAGAAGGCAGTGGCAAGAGATGAGACTAAGCTCTTTGGGGCAGGGAGCATCTTTTTGTTCTGTGTTTGTACAGCACCCAGCACAGAAGGGGCCTGAGTTCACCTCTAGGGCTCCTAGGTGCTACAGTTCACAATAATAAAATAATAATAAACAGAGATTATGCCCTTGTTTGCTTCTGTGTGATGAAGAAAGGAGACCTCAAAGGCCTCTTTTGCCATTAGAAATGCAGATCTTGTTTTCCATTTCTCTTGGAAGATTCTATGAAGAACTTGTCCACTATAAGTACCAAGGAAGTAAAACTTGATTCATTGGAAGAGGAAGTGATTTTTATTTAGACTGTTTAAAATCTTTTGGGTTTTGCTAATACCACTAAGTCAAATGCCCGACACACAGTTGGGAGGAAAGACATCTTTCTTCAAGATGCAACTTCTCTAACCCCTGAATCATGGGTTGAGAAAGCTCCCACTCTCTTGCTGTAGGTCCTTCAAAGATCTCTCCAGCAAAAACAACAAGGAAAACAAAAATTAAAACTCCCCAAGGGTTAAAAAGCAGGAAAGAAAAAAAAAAATCAAGAGGGGAAAAGGCTCCCTTTTTACTAAAAGGGCACAAACCCAGGTTACTTTGAATCACAGAAGTATTACTCACATGTCTGCACTGATTGCTTTGTCTCCAAAGTTCTGTTTACAATTGAGCTACACTAATTACAAACTGGTCATGATGCAGAGGAGCAGCTTGAATTAGGAGTTAGACCACATTTTTCCTCCCTTACCCGGCAATGAGGGCCTTTATACTATCCTTTATCGGCCCCACTGTGCACGGTTACTGGATTAACCCTTATAGTATGAGGCAAGAGATACTTCCCTCCTTCCACCACAAAACAGTAATGACACCAATTGGTGCAATTCACAGCTCCACAGTATATTTATTCAGCTCATTTTAGTGCCGATCAGGAAGCAGGGAACATGCAGACAGGAATGAGGAGCAGACAGGAATGAGGAGCAGACTGGAGTTTGCCCTATCAGGAGATCATCAACTAAGACCCAAGCATTAGTAAAATAAGCTACCAGCTTTGTCACCCAGGGTCTTACTCTAAGTGTAACTCAGCCATGCAGCATCAGCATTATAGCACAGGATTAGAGAAAACAAACCTAAACTATAGGTTTAGGATTGAGGCCAGAAGTATTTGCCTCAACCCTGTTAGTGGCTCCTGATCCCTTGGGGAAGCAGTTAAGTACTGAGTCAGGTGCCTTGTTAGATCCACATAAGTGAGTTGGGAAGGGTTCTATGGAGAAAGAGGATCCTGGGTGTGGGATGAGCATTCTTGGGAGAGGAGCCTGAGGAGCAGATACACATGGGGGAAGGTATGAGTTGATCTTTATGACCTCCCCATTGTTTTCTTTGTTAAGAAGTGGATGTCTTCAAACACTACATACAGTGTGGAGCACTTTTGAGCAGCAGGTTGAGAACAGCATCTCCTCGCACAGCCCTGAGATTGACTTCAAACACCTCTGTGTAATTACAGAGCAAATCACCCTTCCAGGGCGAAAGCCAGCTGAGGGCAGACATATCCAAATTAATAAAAAACTTCTAATCCACTATGTAGTTAACCAGTGGAACTCACATGTACAGGACAGCACTGAGATAGATATTTTTCTCTGAAGCTTATTAAGCTAGATACATACCTGGACAAGAACCACACTTGTAGGGTAACCAGGAAGTAGTAATAAGGGTTATCAGTCAACGTTTATGGGTATAAAATGGATTGCCATCTAGGGTCTGGATGAAGTTGCCCCCTAGGGCCCGGTTCCAGTTATTGGAATAGTCATGGTTGCAAGGTGCAGGAAAGAGGGTTTCCAGTGAGTTGAACTAGCAGAGCAGATTCCCTTGCCTTGCATACTGCAGTATCCATGCGGGCAGCAGACTTCATAATGTCAGGAAGAAATGATCTCCATTCCCAACTTACTTCACACTAAACCCTCAAATAGCATGGCACAGTCCATCAGGTGTATTAGAGGGGATCAGCCCTTCCTATGAAAGCAGGTGGCATCTGTCTCTGCTTACAGCCAGGAGGATCACACTTCTGTGACTAGCAGTCTAGTTCAATGAATGATTCCTATGAATCCCTCTGGAAGAGCTACACTGCCCACAGAAACTTTTAACCCCTTGCTTCCACTGCAGAGCTTCCTTGTGGGCAGTTTAACCCTGAAATCTGCTGACAGCAGGGACACTATAACCAGGAGAAAGACTCTTTGCTCTATGTCCTACCCTCTGCCACTGCTGACCCTCAGTCACAGCACAGCCAGGCCACATGCAGCAGGAGAATTCCAGCCAGGCAAAAAACAACCCACCTTTCGCACACCAGCCTGAAAAAAGAGCAGACCCACTAGCATAGGAAATGGGGACAAAAGAATGGGGAAGGGCAAACACAGAGCCTGCACCAAGCACCTCAAAGGGAACAGTAATCCTCATTTTATGGTGGGCACCAGGAGGGTTAAGGTCCAATGTCCGCAGCAGGCAGCTCCCCCATAGGCCCTGCAGCAGCATCCTTCGCAGCAGACGTGTCACAAGGGTGCAGCCACAGACACGTGTAGGTGTATGGGTGGCGGTGGTGGGTTTCCAGGGCCCTATTTCAGCACCGAAAGGGAAATGAGGATCATATAGCTGCTACAGAGTCTGTTATGTAGTGGCCTCCTCCCCCTCTGGGATGACTCGAGGGCTCCTGTACCGATGCCTACAAGGGGATGGGATAGGAAGGGAAGAAGGGGTGGGCTAGGGATGCTGTTTTGATACCCACCTCTGCAGTGGGGAGGGAAAGGAGGGCACTATCATACCGGCACCAAACCCCTCTCTGCTGGCCATTGTGGGACTCCTGTGCTCATTGATCCCCCAGCCACAAAGCCCCCCGGGATCGCACAGCCTCCGCCCCTTACTCATACCTGCGGAACGGGAACAAAAAGCCTCCCACGATCCCACGCCTGCCTCTGAGCGCCGGCTCCTTAAGCAGCTGATTACGCACCACGTGCAACCCAGCTGGCGTCACCCGGCGCGCAGCAGGCTGGGAACTGTAGTTCTCTGGCCTTCAGCTGCCTGCCTGGTCCCTCTATGAATAATTTCCTGTTTCTTCACTCAGCATTAACACTCAGCAAGATTTGGGTTTTCCTTCTCCATTTCAAGGCCGTGAGGGTTCCCACCAGATCAGCACAATTGTACAAAGTTTTCCACCTTACCAATCTCGCTTCCTCCAGCCAGGGCAATAAAAAGGCACCCCAGCAAAACAGGTTTCAGATCTTGCCAGACAGTTGTTTGCTGCAGCTTTGTATTCATAGGATCAGGGTCTTCAGAGGTGGAAGAGATTAATTAGGGTAGGCCAGCTCCTTACTGAGAAACACCTTGCACAGAGGCTGGCCTGTGAGGCACACTGTGGGGGGCGGTGGAGAGAGAGATTGTTATTTTCCAGACCAAACATGTGACTGATCCTGTACACATGTAAACATGTAACTTTCATCACATGCATCCACTGGCTTTAATGCAATGACTCACATGAGTAAAAGTATTCATGTTTGCAGAAGTAGGCCCTAAGTGCTGAGCATCTGCATTTCCCATTGGCTGCCATGGCAGAGGCAGGGGCTCAGCACCTCTCAAGCATTGGCCCTGTAGTTTGTTCTTTCCTTTCTGTTGCAGCTGGCCCTGGGCCTGATCCCCTGTAGCTTATGTGATCTGTTACACCTGCGCAGAGTGTAAAATGCCACTGGCTCAGCGTGGAATGGTTCCACACTTGCTTTTCACAGGTATAAATGACACAAGGTGCAGGGCTGTGGTGAATCATCAGATCCTTGTCACTTTTGGTTTTCAGCTCCCTGAGGAAGAGCTCTGGGTATCTTTATTTTTCCACACATCCTGTCAGCTTTTATTCCCCTCTGAATCTGTTTCACTCTGAGGTTTGGAGCCCTGCACCTTGAAGTCTTTCCAACCAAGGCTGGAAATCAGCTTTATAGATGTGTATATGTACAGAAAGGGGCCTTGATGCTTTCTCTGCACAGATCTCTCACACATCACTGACCATCTCTCTTGAGGACGGCAGAGCCTGGTTTTCATGAGCAGAGGTGCTTCTGTAACCATCTATTCCCATATAGCCCCCAACATCTAATCACGTACAGGAGGCCTTTGGCCAAGGCTTCTCTTTGTTCTCTGAAATCCCTGCCTCATTAATAATTTGTTAGGGGTCAGACGGTTTGAAAACCTCCATCTGGTGGCTAAAAATTAAACAAAATCCCTTAGGGCTGGCCCACACACAGTTTTTATTTTGCTTTAACGAAAAAAATACAGTTGAAAACTGATAAGCCTTAAAACAGTACACCGCTGGTCTGGATGCAGTTATACCAGTAGAGAAGTGCTTCTATTGGTATAGCTTATTTCTATAAAGAGAGAGACTTTCTATAAGCTTAGAGAAAACACATTTTTTATTTGATTATATGTGGCATGAATAAATACAGATTGACAGATCCTAGCATGCAAATGTATCGTCTTATCTGACAAGAGATTAGGTCCTGCTTTGAGCAGGGGGTTGGACTAGATGACCTCCTGAGGTCCCTTCCAACCCGGATATTCTGTGATTCTATGCATGCAAATCATGCATCAAAGTCATGAAATGAGCTACAAACACAATAAAAATAAGATATTGAAAAGTTTAACAAATTGGGGGGGGGGCAGGGGGACACGGAAGTTGCTCCTTGCCTGGGGCCATAGGCAGTGGGTATAATAGGCCTGGCGCTGATGCCAACCTGCTGCTGGACAACTGGGCCGCGGTGCCCCCCCCTTCCCCGAGACCCCCACTGCCTCCTCCACTCGTCTCTGCTGCTCGCTGCATCCCTCCTCCTTGGAACAGTGGGTGGGGATCTCACAGGTATTGGGGCAGTGGGTCGGTGGCTCAGGGAGGTAGGGGGCTCGTGGGTGTTGCGGCAGTGGGTGGGAGGCTTGGGGGGTAGTGTGGGTGAAGGTCTTGTGGGTGTTGGGGCAGTGGGTGGGGCTCTTGGTGGGCTGCGGGGCTCACGGGTGTTGGGGCAGTGGGTAGGGGGTCTCTGAGGGGGTGGGGTGGTGAGGGTCTCACAGGTATTGGGGCAGTGGGTCGGGGACTCGCGGGTATTGGGGAAGTGGGTCAGTGTCTCTGGGGGGGGTCTTGCGGGTGTTAGGGCAGTGAGTTGGGGGCTCATGGAGGTAAGGAGAGTGGGGGGCTCACAGGTGTTGGGGTAGTGGGTCGGGGTCTCAGGGGGATGGGTGGGGGTTGGGGGTATTGGGGCAGTGTGTCGGGGGTAGGGTGAGTGGGTGTCTCACGGGTATTGGGGCAGTGGGTCAGGGGCTCGGGGGCATAGAATGGGGGTCATGGGTAGTGGGGCAGTGGGTCGGGGGCTCAGGGGGGCAGGCTGGGTGGGGGTCGGGGGTATTGGGGCAGTGGGTCGGGGGCAGCAGGCTGGGTGGGGGCCGGGGGTATTGGGGCAGTGGGTCGGGGACGGCAGGCTGGGTGGGGGCCGGGGGTATTGGGGCAGTGGGTCGGGGGTGGGGGTCTCGTGGGTATTGGGGCAGTGGGTCAGGGGTTTGGAGGGTAGGGTGGGTGGGGGTCAGGGGTATTGGGGCAGTGGGTGTGGGTCTTGCGGGTGTTGGGGCAGTGGGTCAGGGACTCGGCTGGGGTAGGGTGGGTCAGGATCAGGGGTCTTGGGGCAGTGAGTCAGGGTTGGGGGGGTTAGGGGGTGGGGATCTCATGGCTATTGGGGCAGTGGCTCAGGGCCGGGGGGGTAGGGTGGGTGGAGGCCTCGCGGGTGTTGGGGCAGTGGGGCAGGCTGGGAAGGGATCGGGGGTATCAGGGCAGTGGATCAGGGGACAGGCTGGGTGGGGGTCGGGGGTATCGGCGCAGTGGGTTGGGGGGGCAGGCTGGGTGGGGGCCTCGGGGCAGTGGGCCAGGGGGGCAGGCTGGGTGGGGGTCGGGGGTGTTGGGGCAGTGGGCCAGGAGGGCAGGCTGGGTGGGGGTCGGGGGTGTTGGGGCAAGGGTACGGGGGCAGACTGGGTGGGGGGTATCGGGGCAGTGGGTCGGGGGGGAAGGCTGGGTGGGGGCCTCGGGGGTGTTGGGGCAGTGGGTCAGGGGATCGGGGGGGCAGGCTGGATGGGGGTGGGGGGAGTATCGGGGCAGTGGGTCGGGGGGGCAGGCTGGATGGGGGGAGTATCGGGGCAGTGGGTCGGGGGGGCAGGCTGGATGGGGCCGGGGGGCTGGGGGGGTCTCGCGGGGCGGCCCCTCGTGAAGCCGGGGGCGGGTAAGCGGCGCCGCCCGCCTGTTCCAAGGCCCGGAAGCCGCTCCCGCTCCGGGAGCGCCCGGCCCGAGCCGTGCGACCGGAGCCAGCCCGTCGCCTGCGCGGTTTGGTCCTTGCGCCGCGCCGTCGCCGTCGCCGTCGCCATGGAGACGGGCCCAGCGGCCTGACCCAGGCCGGCGCACGGGAGGTGCCTGGAGCCAGCGGCCTGGCCCTGAGCGCGCCCCGCGGGATGAGGCAGGAGCGGGGTGCCCAGAGCCGCCTCTCGCTGCGGGGAGAAGGTGAGGAGCGGCCGCAGCCCGGGGAGCCGGGTCTCCCGAGCGGTTCCTCCGGCTGCGGAGGGCGGAGCCGTCAGGCAAGGGCGGCCCGGCCCGGCCCGGCCCGGCCCGGCCCGGCCCGGCCCGGCTGGAACCTCCGCTCGCGGGGGCCCGGGAGAGGAGCCGGGGCCCCAGGGGCCTGCTGCGCGTATCGGTCCTCGGGGTGTAGCGCCCTGCCCTGCCTGCGGCCCTTTATAAAGCGCGCGCCGTGCGCCGGGGCGGGCAGGGGGTTCATTGCAACCCCCCCTGCCGGGCTGCAGCCCTGTGTTTGTGGTGCCCGGGGGGGGGTTGCCAATTGTGGCTGGATGGATCCTTGGAGATTTCGTCGCATGACCTAATCTTTAGGGAGAGGTTGATCTTCAATTCCGGTTGGCAACCCTAGCCTATGTCCTTCCAACACCAAGTGGGGTTTTTTCATCATCAGAGGACGGTGAATTATTAGAAATGTTGCCAAAGTAAATGTGACTGAATTTTATAACAACTTATAGTCGGGTTTAATGATTAATTATTCAAATAAAGAAAGCGGCTTTCAGTGGCTGTGCATGAAATGCTTCTCAGGTCCCGCAAAGGACACATCCTGGTGACTTAGACTGTTGTGACGTAGCTGGGACATGTCACTCCTCCAGCCTGACCCTTTATGCTTGAGCAATATGCTGACATATAAGAACATAAGAATGGCCAAATAGGGTCAGACCAAAGGTCCACGTAGCCCAGTATCCTGTCTTCTGACAGTGGCCAATGCCAGGTGTTTCAGAGGGAATGAACAGAACAGTGCAATTATCAAAGTGATCTATCTCCTGTCATCCAGTCCCAGCATCTGGCAGTTAGAGGCTTAGGGACACCCGGAGCACAAGGTTGTATCTCTGACCAGTTGCCATTGATAGACCTATCCTCCATGAACTTATCTAATTCTTGTTTGAACCCAGTTAGTTTTGGCCTTCACAACATCCCCTGGCAAGAGTTCCACAGGTTTACCGTGCTTTGTGTGAAGAAGAACTAATGTTTTGTTTGTCACACACTGGTCCACTTCTGATTTGTAGAGGAACTGAGTTATGACTAGCTCTATATGACAAAATGCTTTTGGGTCACCTCAAGGGATGCATCCTTGTGACCATTATGAATAGATGAGGATATGCCACGCCCGGAGCCAAAGCTTAATTTCTTGGCCAAAATTTTTCTGCCAAGTAGTGTATTCCCATTTTCTTTGTTAGTAAGCTTACAATATGCATATAAAAAAACAACCAAAAAGCAATAATCAACCAATTTCTTGCAAATCTGGCTGGAATGTTTTCATAGGAATTATATGAGCAGTTAAAAATTACAAAGTCTATATGAATCCTATTTGTTAGACAAATTAAGAACAGGGAAAATGGCTACATTTATCAAAATTCATTTAATTGTGTAATAAATATAAAAATATTTCTTTTGATGTCTCTTGTTTGTTTCACATCTAAAATATGAAGAAACCACATGGGCGCAGTTGGTTCCCAAATAACCAAGTTTATTAATTATATAAAACATACAAAGCCTACCTTAATACTGCTCTAACTGGTCTCTGATGGTTTCTAAAATATAGAACACAGTGAATGTCACTGGAGGGCTCACAAACTATTTAAAGCTTCAGAGGGGTAGCTGTGTTAGTCTGGATCTGTAAAAGCGGCAAAGAGTCCTGTGACACCTTATAGACTAACAGACGTATTGGAGCATGAGCTTTTGTGGGTGAATGCGCACTTTGTCGGATGCATGTAGTATTTAAACTGTTTAAAGGATATGACCCTGTTATACAATTAGTTGAACCAGTCTTTAGACTTGCTGTGAGACTCATACAGCAGCAGAGTGACTTGCCTTTTCAAGGAATTTGGAGAACATTTCATCTGTGGCTGGAATATCTTCACTTTCTTTCCTGTTTTTAATTCCAAAATTACATCATAGATTTGCCAACTGTGTTAGATCAAGTTTGTGGAAACATACAAAATGATAGCCCCTTTGCTTTAATGTTTATGCAGATAACTTTGATGTCCTCTATTGAACTAATCAATATTTGAAACAATAATGCTGCATTCAAATTACATAGGAAAGAGTGACAGATAAAAGGTTTTTCCGGAATATGGGCATTTCATTGTCTTAGTATTCCGTGAATAGCATTTGAAAAGATGCAATTCAGTACTTGGACATAATAACCAAAGTGCATCTTGCTTTCTTTCAACTTACCCGCTATCATGCACAGAAATGTCTGATGAAAATGGTCGAGGGTCAGCTTTTTGATTTTTTCTGAAGTCAGACAACTACAAGTGTAGTAAGTGAGATGCATGGTTCACTGTTAATTAAATCATATTTACTCAATTGACACAACTCATTCCATTTGTTCACTTTGACTCTGAAATTGTAAAATAAGAAAAAAGTTGCAGTTTTTGTTATAACTGTTTAATTGAGCAGTTGTTGCTGTTATTGTTAGTGCTTATGTGCATGTGTGTGTGCATGCATGCAATTATAAGTGTTCCTAATTATTTGTATTAAGACCCTTTTTTACACAGAAGGAAAATTTATTCATGAATTCCTGCATAATTTGGTGCTGTCTGCCTTTCCAAAAGGAAACTTTTATGATCATAATAAGGATGCTACCAAGTCCTACACCAAACATCCTGAGGGAGGGAAAAACTTTGGTAAAAGTGTTTGTACAGAAGTATTGGTAAAAGGTTTTCATGATTCATAGAATTTAAGGACAGCAGGAATCATTAGGTGATCAAGTCAAACCTGTCTCACAGATCACAGAATTTCACATATTCGCAGATTCCAAGGCCAGAAGAGGCCACTGTGATCATTTACTCTAACCCATATAACACACACAACTTCTCCCTAGAATTTCTAGAGAATATCTTTTAGAAAACATCCAATTTTGATTTATACGTCTTCAGTGATGGAGAATCCACCACAACCTCTGGTAAATTGTTCCAATGGTTAATTTCCCTTACCATCAAACATTTACATCTTATTTCCAATCTGAATTTGCCTAGCTTCAGTTTCCAGCCATTAGATCATATTATACCTTTCTCTGCTAGATTGAAGAGCCCATTATTAAATATTTGTTCCCTGTGTAGGTACTTGTAGATTGTGATCAAATTACCCCTTAACCTTCTCTTTGTTAAGTTATATAGATTGAGCTCCTTGAATCTCACTATAAGGCATGTTTCAGAGTAACAGCCGTGTTAGTCTGTATTCGCAAAAAGAAAAGGAGTACTTGTGGCACCTTAGAGACTAACCGATTTATTTGAGCATAAGCTTTCGTGAGCTACAGCTCACTTCATCGGATGCATACTGTGGAAACTGCAGAAGACATTATATACACAGAGACCATGAAACAATACCTTCTCCCACCCCACTCTCCTGCTGGTAATAGCTTATCTAAAGTGACCACTCTCCTTACAATGTGTATGAAAATCAAGGTGGGCCATTTCCAGCACAAATCCAGGTTTTCTCACCCCCACCCCCACCCCCATCCCCATACACACACAAACTCACTCTCCTGCTGGTAATAGCTCATCCAAAGTGACCACTCTCCCTACAATGTGCATGATAATAAAGGTGGGCCATTTCCAGCACAAATCCAGGTTTTCTCCCCCCCTCCCCCCCCCCCCCCCACAAACTCACTCTCCTGCTGGTAATAGCTCATCCAAACTGACCACTCTCCTTACAATGTGTATGATAATCAAGGTGGGCCATTTCCAGCATAAATCCAAGTTTAACCAGAACGTCTTGGGGGGGGGTAGGAAAAAACAAGGGGAAATAGGCTACCTTGCATAATGACTTAGCCACTCCTAGTCTCTATTTAAGCCTAAATTAATAGTATCCAATTTGCAAATGAATTCCAATTCAGCAGTTTCTCGCTGGAGTCTGGATTTGAAGTTTTTTTGTTGTAAGATAGCGACCTTCATGTCTGTAATTGCGTGACCAGAGAGATTGAAGTGTTCTCCGACTGGTTTATGAATGTTATAATTCTTGACATCTGATTTGTGTCCATTTATGCTTTTACGTAGAGACTGTCCAATTTGACCAATGTACATGGCAGAGGGGCATTGCTGGCACATGATGGCATATATCACATTGGTGGATGTGCAGGTGAACGAGCCTCTGATAGTGTGGCTGATGTTATTAGGCCCTGTGATGGTGTCCCCTGAATAGATATGTGGGCACAGTTGGCAACGGGCTTTGTTGCAAGGATAGGTTCCTGGGTTAGTGGTTCTGTTGTGTGGTATGTGGTTGTTGGTGAGTATTTGCTTCAGGTTGGGGGGCTGTCTGTAGGCAAGGACTGGCCTGTCTCCCAAGATTTCTGAGAGTGTTGGGTCATCCTTCAGGATAGGTTGTAGATCCTTAATAATGCATTGGAGGGGTTTTAGTTGGGGGTGAAGGTGACGGCTAGTGGTGTTCTGTTATTTTCTTTGTTAGGCCTGTCCTGTAGTAGGTGACTTCTGGGAACTCTTCTGGTTCTATCAGTCTGTTTCTTCACTTCCGCAGGTGGGTATTGTAGTTTAAGAATGCTTGACAGAGATCTTGTAGGTGTTTGTTTCTGTCTGAGGGGTTGGAGCAAATGCGGTTGTATCGCAGAGCTTGGCTGTAGACGATGGATCGTGTGGTGTGGTCAGGGTGAAAGCTGGAGGCATGTAGGTAGGAATAGCGGTCAGTAGGTTTCCGGTATAGGGTGGTGTTTGTGTGACCATTGTTTATTAGCACTGTAGTGTCCAGGAAGTGGATCTCTTGTGTGGACTGGACCAGGCTGAGGTTGATGGTGGGATGGAAATGTTTTCTAATCCTTTAATCGTTCTCATGACTCTGAACACTCTCCAATTTATCAGCATCATTCTTGCATTGTGCACACTAGAACTGGACATGATATTCCAGCAGTACTTACAAAAGTAAAATAACCTGTCTTCTCCTTGAGATTCTTCTGTCTGTGCATTCCAGGATCGCATTAGCTCTTTAGGCCATTGTGTCACATTGGGAACTCATGTTCAGAAGATTATCCACCATGACCCCCAAATCTTTTTCAGAGTTATTGCTTCCCAGGATAGAGTTTCCCATCTTGTAAATATGGCCTACATTCTTTGTTCATAGATTTAATATGGCTAGATGTATAAAATACATATTGTTTGCCTGCGGCCTGTTTTCCGAGCGATGCAGCTCACTCTGAAACAGTGACCTCTTCTCTTCTTTATTTACTGCTCCCCCAATTTTTGTGTCATCTGAAGACTTTATCAGTGATGATTCTATGTTTTCTTCTAGGTCATTGATAAAAATGTTAAATAGTGTAGGGCCAAGAACCAATCTCTGCTGGACCCCATTGGATACAGACTCACTTGATGACAATTCCCAGTTTACAATTCTATTTTGAGACCTACCAGTTTTTAATCTATTTAATGTATGCCATGTTAATTTTATATTGTTCTAATTTTTTAATCAAAATGTCATGTGGCACCAAGTCAGACGCTGCTTCTAGGTATAAGGAGAAGCAGACAAGGCAGCAGTGCCAAGCTGTTAGTGATGTAAGAGGCTCAATTTCCCTTTTCAATTGTGGCTCACTCAGCAAAGCTGCTAGCATGCCTGAAACTGTAGGAACAGTTGAAGTGAGATTAGGAGTTGTATGTGAAGACAAGCTGAGGCTTATATCGTGTAAGTGGAAGTGATGCTACTGGGCTAGGGAAAGGATCTTGAGGGTATGCAGAACTTGTTTCTGTCCCTGTTATTGAGGAAGTTTACATTTTGGGATCCCAGGTGAGATGACTTTCCCTGAGAGTCGTAGATCAGACCTGGGAATTGACGTGTTCTAGGTGCTGGAGATTGTTCATGGGTCAATTAACTGCCTTTAATTTTTTTGCATCCTCCTGGACAGTGACTAGATCCATTGTTCAAAGCTTTCCCAAACAAGAAACTGACAAGAATCAGGTCAATTTCACATTGCCTACAGGGTTCTGAATGGAGGTAGTGAAGTGCACCATTTTTGTTAGCTTTTCTGAGGCCTGGTTTACACTATAGAGTTAGGTCGATAGAAGGCTGCTTACATCAACCTACTTGTGCATGTGTCTACACTAAAATTTGGCTCCCACCAACATAAGTGCCTGTTACACTGATTTAATAACATCACCGCCCTGAGCAGCATAGAGCCAAGTTCGGAGTTCCTAGGTAGACGCAGTGTGAGTGTAGACCCTGCCTTACTTAGTCAACTGTTACTGTCCTCTTCCACAACACTCCATACTGACCGCTCTGGCCCACATTGTGAGCTCCACAGCCCAGGAGTCACAGAGACCGGCAGTCCAACCTCCCCATTAAATCCCAGTGAATTTTTGAAATTCCTTTTCCTGGATGCCCCGCTTCAGGAGCACACCTAGCAGCTCTCCATTGTTGAGTCCAACTTCTCAGCTGAGCATGCTGGCTACACAATCCAGACTCGCTCCTGTGTGGAGTAGACCAGAGGTATTGGCTCTCCATGGCTTGGAGGGAAAAGAGGCTGTGCAGACACAGCTCCAAATCAGCTGCAGAAACATGGACATTTATGAGGAAATTGCTCAGGGGATGCAGGACAAGGGCTACAACAGGGACCAGCAGCAGTGCAGCGTGAAAGCCAAGGAGCTGCAGCAGGCATATCAGAAGGCCATGGAGGCAAACAATCGATCCAGTGCCAAGCCACGGACCTGCCACTTTTAGAAAGAGCTACGTGCCATACTCAGCAGAGACACCACCCCACCCACAAGAGCACTCTGGATACCTCTGAGAAGCCTGAGTCACAGGCCCCTGCTGTGAACAGTGAGGAGGAGGAGGAGGGACAGCTGACTGGGGGATCCAACTGGCCAGCGAGCCTAGGCCTGTTTTTGACACTGCGACAGTCCAGCCAGTCCCACTAGTTAAGCACTGGCAAGCCCAATGCAGGGGAAAGAACTTCAGGTAAGTGTGTAGTTTAATTTAAAATTACAGGGATGGCACTCCCAAAGTAGCAGGACACATCTTTTGACTTATCATTAATTTACTCTTGCTAGAAGAGGTAGTGGTACATCCAAGAGAGGTAGAATTGATGTCTGCTTTTCATTCCCCTCTAGAATTATGAGAGGGGTGGGGCAGGCAGAGCAGTTTTTGTGCAGGGTTGTCCCGGGAATCCTCCAGAGAGATCTCTGTGAAACTTCAGTGGAGGTACTCTGCAATCCTCTGCCAAAGGTTTCTAGGGAGGGCTGCCTTATTTCTTCTTCCACAGTAGGACACTTTCCCACACTATTCAGCCATAACGTCAGCAGGCACCATTGCCGTACAGAGTCTAGCAGTGTATGGTCTGGCCTGGATGGCCTCAGTGCTCTTTCTGCTTCTGTTACCCTCAGAAAGGCGAGATGAGCTGAAATCACCACTGCCTGCGCAGTACGGTGCCAGTACTCAGTGGCGCTGCCCAATACTACTAGAATCGTGCAAATAAGCAATTCCCTCCTCATTTCCCCAACCCCTGGGGGGGCCATGCTCACCGTGACTGGTGCTGTGACTGGTGTCGTGCACAAGCAATCTCAAGCAGAAGTGAGAATATAGTGCTTAAAACTTTAGGGGAGTGAGTTCAGCATCTTAAGTTTTATTTTCCATAGTGAATACACCGAAAATGCTACCCACTGTGTGTTTTATCTGCAGCTGCTGCCATTGTGGCCTTCAGGGTCTCCCCCTCCACACCCACAGAACACCTGAGCCAGATAAGGAAGAGAAAGAAAAGGACTCAGGATGACATGTTCCAGAAGATCCTGCAAGCTAGTTCTGAATCAGACAGCGAGCACAGGGCCAGGAGGATGAACATTGTGGACAGCCTGGAGACGGATAGAGTGAAGAGGAGAAAGGTGCAAGAAAATGAAAGGGAGATGCACCAGGATATAATGGGGATTCTGAGGTAGCAAACACAGATGCTGCAGTCTCACCAGTCCCATGCTTGCCTCACTCTGCAGCCCATTGAGAACTCAATATCCAGACCTCCCTATGTGTCTCCTTAACATTCCATGTGGTCTCAGGGGTCTCTGCATTATCCCTACCGCTCCTTCCCGGGAGACATTAAAGACAATCACAGTGTCACAAACACAGACCTGTGAAAGCCACAGGTGGTTTATGTGTAGCTGAAAGGGGCATGAATGTTTTTCCCCTTCATAAGTTCTGTTAATTTATTATGTTTTATTAATTTTTTAAAATGTATTTGTTTTTAAATGATGGGAGGTTTTTTGGGGTTTTGTTGTTGTTGTTGTTTTTTGCACAGGTTTGGTTACAGAATAATAAAATTCTGTTATTTGAAACACAGTTTCTTTATTCGTTCACAACATATGCTAGCTGGTGCTCAGCGGTTCTGAACGAAGCCGATTACCTGTTAATGCACAGTGTCACACAACTCATAAGGTCATTCACAAACAAAATTAATAGGTGCATTGACAATGTTATATCCCCATATGTGCAGCAATCACCACACAATTCATACCAGGCTGCAAAAGACCAGGGCCGGATAGAGCACACTACAGCAACACACACAACTCTGGGTCAATATTACAATGGTCTTTCAAAGCCTCCCTGAACCGTATAGCTCCACATGGAGCTCTTCCAATAGCCCTTGTATCTGGCTGTTCAAATTCAGCAGAGAGCAACTCCACCTCCACCTCAGTGGAAACTTTTCCGGCCTAGCTTCACAGATGTTATGCAGGACACAGCAGGCAACTATAACCATTGGGATATTTTTCTCAGGTGAGGTCAATTTTGTGAGTGAATAATGCCAGCATCCCTTCAAACAACCAAAGGCATATTCGACTGTCATTCTTCACCTGCTGAGCCAGTAGCTGAAGTGTTCGTTGGTACTGTTGAGGTGGGTGGTGAATGGCTTCATGAGCTGGGGAAGCAAGGGGTAAGGCTGGGTTGCCGAGGATCACTACTGGCATTTCAACATTGCCAGTGGTAATCTGCCGGTCAGGAAAGAGAGACCTGGCTTGGAGCTTTCTGATCCGTCCTGTGCGCTTAAACATGTGAGTGTCATGCACCTTCCCTGACAGCCCACACTGATATCAGTGAAGTGATCCACCAGTGCTTGTGTAACGATATAAAAGTCGCCCTTTCTGTTGATGTACTCTGTGGCAAGGTGGTCTGGTGCCAAAATAGGGATATGCGTGTCATCTATCTCCACCGTGCTTCGGGAACCTCATTGCACTAAATCCATCCACTGTGTCATGCACACTGCTGAGAGGCATAGTCCTGCACAGTAGGAGGCAATTAATGGCCCTTCACACTTGCATCACAACAGCCCCGTGGTGGATTTCCTGACTCCAAATTGATTCCCGACTGACTGGTAGCAACCTGGCATCGTAAGTTTCCACTGTGCGATCTCCACTTACTTCTCTGCTGTCAGTGCAGCTCTCATTTTGGTGTCCCTGCACTGGAGGGCTGGGGCAAGCTTGGCACACAGATCCAGGAATGTGGCTGTGTACATCCAAAAGTTCTCCAGCCACTGCTTGTCACCCCAAACCTGCATGACAATGCGATCCCAGCAAGTTGTAATGCTTGTTTCTCGGGCCCAGAACCGGGTGGTCCACCATCTGCAGCTGCTGCATGAATGCCAGCAACAAACTTAAATTGGTTCTGGCTATGTCCCACAGCAATCTGTCCTCCAAGGAATCATCATGTTCCCTGTGTCTCTTCTTGCAGCTCTGCAAGTACTATAGGATTGTGCACGCTTTGCTTGCAACACTCAGGACACTAGTGCAGAGCTGTGCAGGATCCATCCTTCTCTCAGAGATTGCAGACAGCAAGGAGAGTTGTTCAGGTTTGTGGCATTTTGAAAGAAAGCTGCAAAAATTATGGGGTATAGATGAAATTATGGGATGGAGATAGTTGTCACAGGGAAGTTGACCCAGTCACCGCTGCGCGATTGAATTAGCCCCATCATACATTGCCAAAACTTCCCAAAAGAGAATGTGCTGGACATGGGTGAATTGCACAATGGGATACCTACCCATGGTGCACTGCACTCTGCATCAATACAAGCACTCCTGATGAATACGTGCCCCGCCGACATGAGCCAAGTATGCACGCACACAAGTGATATACTAACTGCGGTGGCTGTATGCTAACGTAACTTGAGTTGATGTAAGTTTGTAGTGTAGACATGGCCTTTGTAGCAACAGTAAAATTATGAGCAGAAGCATAGGCACTGGAGCTGCATGGTTCACATTTGGTAGGGTTCTTTTTCCACAATCATAAGGGCTAGAAATTATTTTTTAATTGAAGTTTGAGTTCTGCAGAAATTGATCTAAGTCTCCTTAATCACCAGGTAAAGCTTACTAGCCGTTCCACCTGTGTACACACTTTTAGCCCTGGTCTACACTACGAGTTTAGGTCGGATTTAGCAGCGTTAGATCGGTTTAGCCCTGCACCCGTCCACACTACGAAGCCATTTTTTCCAACTTTAAGGGCTCTTAAAACTGGGTTTCTGTACTCCTCCCCAACGAGTGGATTAGTGCTGAAGTCGACCTTGCTGGGTCGAATTTGGGGTAGTGTGGACTCAATTAGATGGTATTGGCCTCCGGAGCTATCCCAGAGTGCTCCTTTGTGACTGCTCTGGACAGCACTCTCAACTCAGATGCACTGGCCAGGTAGACAGGAAAAGCCCCATGAACTTTTGGATTTCATTTCCTGTTTGACCAGCATGGTGAGCTGATCAGCACAGGTGACCATGCGAGCTCTTCAGCACAGGTGACCATGCAGTCCCAGAATCGCAAAAGAGCTCCAGCATGAACCGAACGGGAGGTATTGGATCTGATCGCTGTATGGGGAGACGAATCCGTGCTATCAGAACTTCGTTCCAAAAGACGAAATGCCAAAATATTTGAAAAAATCTCTAGGGGCATGAAGGACAGAGGCTATAACAGGGACCCGCAGCAGTGCCGTGTGAAACTTAAGGAGCTCGGGCAAGCCTACCAAAAAACCAGAGAGGCAAACGACCGCTCTGGGTCAGAGCCCCAGACATGCTGCTGCTGCCATGATGAGCTGCATGCCATTCTAGGGGGTGCCCCTACAACTACCCCAGCCCGGTGCGTGGACTCCCTCAATGGACTCTCATGCAACAGGGATGCGGATTTTGGGGATGAGGAAGATGATGAGGAGGAGGCGGTTGAAGCACAGCAAGCAAATGTAGAAACCGTTTTCCCCGACCGCCAGGAACTGTTTCTCACCCTGGATCTAGTACCCTCCCAACCCACCGAAGGCAGGCTCCCTGACCTAGAAGGCAGAGAAGGGACCTCTGGTGAGTGTAGCTTTGTAAATATAATGCACTGTTTAAAAGCAAGCGTGTTTAATGATTAATTTGCCCTGAAGAGTTGGGATGCATTCACGGCCAGTACAGCTACTGGAAAAGTCTGTTAACGTACATGGGGATGGAGCGGAAATCCTCCAGGGACATCTCAGTGAAGCTCTCCTGGATGTACTCCCAAAGCCTTTGCAAAAAGTTTTTGGGGAGGGCAGCCTTATTCCGTCCTCCATGGTAGGACACTTTACCACGGCAGGCCAGCAGCACGTAGTCTGGAATCATTGCATAACAAAACATGGCAGCGTATGGTCCTGGTATTTGCTGGGATTCAAGCAACATCTGTTCTTTATCTCTCTGTGTTATCCTCAGGAGAGTGATATCATTTATGGTCACCTGGTTGAAATAGGGGAATTTTATTAAGGGGACATTCAGAGGTGGCCATTCCTGCTGAGCTGTTTGCCTGTGGCTGAACAGAAATCATCCCCGCTGTTACCCACAGGGTGAGGGAGAAGGGTGAAGCGATCATCCCAGAAAATTGGGTGTTTGTGTATGGGGAGGGGGGGTTAGTTGGGTTTGTGCGTTGAGGGAGACAATGTCAGAGTCCAGGAAAGCACAAAACGAATGCGAGGACAGGAGGGATGAGCGAGAGGACAGGAGGGACGAGCGAGAGGAGAGGTGGTGTCAGTGTGATGAGAGGAGGCAGGATGCAATACTGAGGCTACTGGAGGATCAAACTGATATGCTCCGGCGTATGGTTGAGGTGCAGGAAAGGCAGCTGGAGCAAAGACCGCCACGGCAGCCCCTGTGTAACCAACTGCCCTCCTCCCCAAGTTCCATAGCCTCCTCACCCAGACACCCAAGAACGCGGTGTGGGGGCCTCTGGCCACCCAACCACTCCACCCCAGAGGACTGCCCAAGCAACAGAAAGCTGGCGTTCAATAAGTTTTGAAGTGCAGTGTGGCCTTGTCCTTCCGTCCTCCCCTCCTCCCCCACCCCACCCAGTGCTTCCCTCCTCCCCCATCCCTCCCGGGCTACCTTGGTAGTTATCCCCCCATTTGTGTGACGAATTAATAAAGAATGCCTGAATTTGAAACAACAGTGACTTTATTGCCTCTGCAAGCGGTGATCAAAGGGGGGAGGGGAGGGTGGTTGGCTTACAGGGAAGTAGAGTGAACCAAGGGGGTGGGTTTTCATCAAGAAACAAACAGAACTTTCACACCGTAACCTGGCCAGTCCATGAAACTGGTTTTCAAAGCTTCTCTGATGATCAGCGCACCCTGCTGTGCTCTTCTAACCGCCCTGGTGTCTGGCTGTGCGTAATCAGCAGCCAGGCGATTTGCCTCAACGTCCCAATCCATCCTAAACATCTCCCCCTTACTCTCACAGAGATTGTGGAACACACAGCAAGCAGTAATAACAATGGCAATATTGGTTTTGCTGAGGTCTAACCGAGTCAGTAAACTGCGCCAGCGTGCTTTTAAACATCCAAATGCACATTTTACCACCATTCTGTACTTGCTCAGCCTAGAGTTGAACAGCTCCTGCCTACTGTCCAGGGTGCCTGTGTATGGCTTCATGAGCCATGGCATTAAGGAGTAGGCTGGGTCCCCAAGGATAACTATAGTCATTTCAACATCCCCAACAGTTATTTTTTGGTCTGGAAAGTAAGACTCTTGCTGCAGCCGTTCCCATAGACCAGAGTTCCTAAAGATGCAAGCGTCATGTACCTTTCCCGGCCATTCCACGTTGATGTTGGTGAAACTTCCGTTGTGATCCACCAGTGCTTGCAGCGCAATTGAAAAGTACCCCTTTCGGTTTATGTACTGGCTGCCTTGGTGGTCCGGTCCAAAGATAGGGATATGCGTTCCGTCTATCGCCCCACCACAGTTAGGGAATCCCATTGCTGCAAAGCCATCCACTATGACCTGCACGTTTCCCAGAGTCTCTACCCTTGATAGCAAGTTGGCTACTTGCATCACAGCAGCCCCCACCATAGATTTGCCCACTCCAAATTGATTCCGAACTGACCGGTAGCTGTCTGGCATTGCAAGCTTCCAGAGGGTTATCACCACTCGCTTGTGAACTGTGAGGGCTGCTCTCATCTTGGTATTCTGGCGCTTTAGGGCAGGGGAAAGCAAGTCACAAATTTCTATGAAAGCGCCCTTACGCGTACGAAAGTTTCGCAGCCATTGGGAATCATCCCAGACCTGCAACACTATGCGGTCCCAGCAGTCTGTGCTTGTTTCCCGGGCCCAGAATTGGCGTTCCATGGCATGAGCCTGCCCCATTGCCACCAGGATGACCAAATTGCCAGGGCCCATACTTTGAGAGAAGTCTGTGTCCATGTCCTCATCACTCTCCTCACTGCGCTGCCGTCGCCTCCTTGCCTGCTTCTGCAGGTTCTGGTTCTGCATATACTGCATGATAATGCACATCATGTTTAGAGCGGTAACAACTGCCGCGGTGATCTGAGCAGGCTCCATGCTTGCCGTGGTACGGTGTGAGCAGGAGAGCAGAGTGGCAGCAGAAGCAGCGGGTGGATGATGATATGGCGCCCGCATGGAAAAAGGCGTGAAACGATTGTCGCCCTTTGCTTTCACGATTGGAGGGAGGGAGGGGTAGTCTGGCAGCAGACGGTGCTGCTGGCTGGGAGAGCTATCCCTCTGCCAATATTCCAGGCAGGACGGAATCTCCATTAGACAAAACTTAAAGAAGAGAATGATCTGCGTCACTCCCATTTATGAGCAGGTGCTCCTGACAGACTTTACCGAGGTCTGCCAGGAGCACCCATGTCCGGCCAGGCGCCCCCGACAGACTTCACCAAGATCTGCCAGGAGCACCCATGTCTGCCCAGGTGCCCCGACCAACCTGACCAAGGCCGGCCAGAGCACCCAAGAGATGACGAGGACGGCTACCAGTCGTACTGCACTGTTTGCTGCCACAAGACAATGAGATGCTGCTCTGTAGCAACGCAGTCCCACATCTGCCAGCACCCAGGAGACATACGGTGACGGTGAAGGCGCGAAACGATTGTCTGCTGTTGCTTTCACAGAGAGAGGGAGGGAGGGTATGGAGGCCTGACGACATGTACCCAGAACCACCTGCGACAATGTATTTTGCCCCATCAGGCATTGGGATCTCCACCCAGAATTCCAATGGGCGGTGGAGACTGCGGGAACAGTGGGATAGCTACCCACAGTGCAACACTCCGGAAGTCGACGCTAGCCTCGGTACTGTGGATGCACTCCGCCGACTTAATGGTCTAAATGGTTTTAACTGGGGACACACACAATCGACTGTATAAAATCGCTTTCTAAAAATTCGACTTCTATAAATTCGACCTAATTTCGTAGTGTAGACATACCCTTACACGCACCCTGTTCTGCTAGTATTAGATGTTAGAACAGTTCTCAAAATATTTCTAGTGCACCATGTACTCATCAGGAATAAAGCTCGGATTGGGATTGCACAGCTAAGAGACATTCCCACAGTCTGTGCTCTGTAACGTTCATTGACCTCTTGTAGCTCATTCCACCCTCACAGTTTAATTGGGATGCTAGGCAGAAATATCACTGAAAATCCTAAACCAAGTAAGTTCAGTGAGTAAATAAATAAGTTAAACTTGCAGCTCATTTGATTTGCTACTTTTTAGTTCCTGCCCTTCTGGACCAAACTGGGTGCCAGTGTCAACCACTGAGCGCCTTTGGGGATGTATTAATGTCCTATGAACATTGGGCTGGACTGGTGGTGCCCTGTCTTGTGCTTATCTCTGGGAACTCAAAAACAGCATGTGGGCACTGCATGTTGCTGTTAAATCCTATTGTTAAAGGAAAACTGCAGGGTTTACTTCTATAAGCACAGGTGGTTAAATAAGACTCTGTCGTATCTCAGGGCGGGTCTGCACTTAAAAATCTTCACCGCTGCAGCTGTGTCACTGTAATGCTTCAGGAGAGCTTCTCTCATCCGTGTAGTTCAGCGGTTCTCAAACTTTGTTGCATCGTGACCTTCTGACAACAAAAATTACTACACGACCCTAGGAGGGGGGACCGAAGACTGAGCCCGCCCAAGCCCCACCGCCTGGGCGGGGGGGCCAAAGCTGAAGCCCCCCCAGGTGGAGGGCATGTAACCTTAGCCCTGGGCGGTGGGGCTTGGGCTTCAGATTTGCTGGGGCCCAGGGCCAACACCAGCCTTGGCGACCCCATTAAAATGTGGTCCCAACCCACTTTGGGGTCTCGACCCACAGTTCGAGAACCCCTGGCATAGTTAATCCACCTCCGCAAGAGGCAGTAGCTATGTCGACAGGAGAAGCCATCCAGTTGACATAGTGCTGTCTACACCGGAGGATCGCTCAGGGGTGTGGATTTTTCACACTCCTGGGTGGTGTAGCTATACCAATGTAAATTTGTAGTGTATACCCGGCCTTAGAAACAGTTTTTAGCAATTCCCGTCTTGTCCCTGTTTTGGTATTTCCTGAACTCTGGATAGTGCTGATGTCTCTCTCACTAAGAGCTGTTATTTTACTGAAGCTTTCCAGCAAGATGATTTTGTCCATTGCAGGAAATGCAACTCACATTCCCCTCACTAGTGCATTCAGGTGGCTTTCAGAACTATTGTAAGTTCTGTTGATTTTTAAAAAATTGCCAAATCAATGTTAATATTAATTTTCTTTTTTCTAACCAATTAACGTTACCTTACAACAAGTTTTGAAAGACTTCTTCCTTTCTTAAGTGGGTAGAGGAGGAAGAATGATAAGCAACTGAATCAACTGATTGTATACCTTACAGTATTATAAAATATATAGAATGATGTCTTTTCTGAAAGCTGACACACTGATTAATATTGTGAAGTGTATGTATTAACATTATGTAAGTAATTATGGATACTCATTGATTTTAGATACTGTACAGTTTGCCCAGGCAGGAGGGAATGTCACAGCTATCTGGTGGTCTCCTATGTAAATTAAGCATTGTGGGATTAGAAACAATGGAAGCCAAGTTTCAGAGTAGCAGCCGTGTTAGTCTGTATTCGCAAAAAGAAAAGGAGTACTTGTGGCACCTTAGAGACTAACCAATTTATTTGAGCATAAGCTTTCGTGAGCTACAGCTAATTAATTGTATCCAATTTGCAAATGAATTCCAATTCAGCAGTCTCTCGCTGGAGTCTGGTTTTGAAGTTTTTCTGTTGTAATATCGCAACTTTCATGTCTGTAATCGTGTGACCAGAGAGACTGAAGTGTTCTCCGACTGGTTTATGAGTGTTATAATTCTTGACATCTGATTTGTGTCCATTTATTCTTTTACGTAGAGACTGTCCAGTTTGACCAATGTACATGGCAGAGGGGCATTGCTTGCACATGATGGCATATATCACATTGGTAGATATGCAGGTGAATGAGCCTCTGATAGTGTGGCTGATGTTATTAGGCCCTGTGATGGTGTCCCCTGAATAGATATGTGGGCACAGCTGGCAACGGGCTTTGTTGCAAGGATAAGTTCCTGGGTTAGTGGTTCTGTTGTGTGGTATGTAGTTGCTGGTAAGTATTTGCTTCAGGTTGGGGGGCTGTCTGTAGGCAAGGACTGGCCTGTCTCCCAAGATTTGTGAGAGTGATGGGTCGTCCTTCAGGATAGGTTGTAGATCCTTGATAATGCATTGGAGAGGTTTTAGTTGGGGGCTGAAGGTGACGGCTAGTAGTTCTGTTCCTCAGACGTTCTTGTTAAACCCTGGATTTGTGCTGGAAATGGCCCATCTTGATTATCATACACATTGTAAGGAGAGTGATCACTTTAGATAAGCTATTACCAGCAGGAGAGTGGGGTGGGGGGAGAGAAAACCTTTTGAAGTGATAAACACCCATTTTTTCATGGTCTGTGTGTATAAAACATCCTCACTGCATTTTCCACTTTATGCATCCGATGAAGTGAGCTGTAGCTCACGAAAGCGTATGCTCAAATAAATTGGTTAGTGTCTAATGGAAGTAAAATGTATCTAGAAATCATTGGGAAAATTTGGGACTGGGAGTGTGTTGGAGTCATCTTGCTGGTTGTAACCAAGGCTGGTGTAAGCCAGAGTGGGGCTGTGTGGCTATAGACAGGCTGCTGAGGTCAGAGCTGCTGAACCAGGCTGTCTAGCACACAGACAGTCAGGATGTGACCTGCATGCTGGTAGGCTGGTTGTGAGCGGCCCAGGCTGGGAGCTACAGCAGCAAAGCATTGTGGGGCACCCAATGTTATAGGGTAGGTGGTGACACAACCCCTCAGTGGTCTGGTTTTGCACTGTAGAACATGACATCTCTCCTTGCAGAAAAATGTTCATTTTCCTTAGACTCAGTAACTTGGTTTCTTTTTGAAGAGTTGGAGTCAGATTAAGGCCATGTCGACATTACAAACTTTGGTCGATGCAAGGTAGATCAGCATAAAGCAGCCAGAGTTAGTATATCACTTGTGCACATGCATACTTGACTCCTTGTGTTGGCGCTGCGTGTACTCACCAGGAGTGCTTGTGTTGATGCACAGTGCGGTATACCATGTGTGGGTATCCCAGTATGCAACCTACCTCCGTCCAGTACACTGTCTTTTGGGAAGTTTTGTCAATGCATGGGGGAGGGGGGGAGCAGAAATGAGTTGCACAGGGTTGACTAGTAGAAAGGGGTAATTTCCCAGTGTGCATCTGTCTCCATCCCATAATACCATTTATATCCCATAATTTTCATACCTTTTTAAAAAAATTCCATGAACCAACATGGCTGTCCTTGCTGTCCACCATGGAGCCTGCCCAGCTCTGCACTATTGTCATGAATGTTGAAGTAGAGGACATATAATCTTGCTGATCCGCAAGAAGAACTGAATGACAATTTCTTGGAGGGTAGATTGCTGTGTGACAAAGCAAGAACCAATTCAAGGTTGTTGATGGCATTCACGGAGCAGCTGCAGATGGTGGAGCGCTGCTTCTGGGCCTGAAAAATGGCAGCATTGATAGGTGGGATCACATCATAATGCAGGCTTGGGATGATGAGCAGTAGCTGCAGAAATTTTGGCTTACACAAAGCCACGTTCCTAGATCTGAGTGCTGAGCTCGTCCCTGCCCTCCAGCACAGGGTCACCAGAATGAGAGCTGCACTCAGTGGAGAAGTGAGTGGTGATCATACTGTGGAAACTTGCAATATTGGATTGCTACCAGTCAGTGGGAAATCATTTTGGAGTTGGAAAATCCATTGCCGTGGGTGTTGTCATGCAAGTGTACAGAGCCATTAATTGCCTCCTGATACACAGGAATGTGAATCTCAGCAATGTGCAGGACATAGTGGATGGATTTGCAGCAATGAGGGTCCTGAACTGCGGTGGGGCAATAGATTGCACGCATATCCCCATTTTGGCACTAGACCACATTGCCACAAAATACTTCAACAGAAAGGGCTCCTTTTCTATGGTTTGCAAATGTTGGTGGATCACCAAGGATGCTTCACTGATATCAGTGTGGACTGGTCAGGGAAGGTGCATGATGCTTGCATGTTTAAGAACACAGTACTGTTCAGAAAACTGCAAGCAGGGACAGTTTTTCCCAACCTTCACATTACCACTGGCAATGATAAAATGCCAGTAGTGTTCCTGGACGACCCAGCCTACCCCTTGCTCCTCTGGCTTCTGAAGCCATGCACCGGCCATCCTGATCACACCAAGGAAAGGTTCAACTACTGGCTCAGCAGGGGCAGAATGAAGTTGAATGGCTTTTAGTCGATTGAAGGGACGTTTGCATTGTTTCCTCACAAGACTGGATCTCAGTGAAAGAAACATCCCAGTGGTTATCGCTGCCTGCTGTGTCCTGCATAGTATCTGTGAAGCAAAGGGAGAAAAGTTGCTGCAGCAGTGGAGGGTGGACGTGGAGTGTCTGCTGTGTTTGAACAGCTAGACACCCAGTGGACCCGGTTGTATGCAGGCAGGTTGGGCCTCGTGGTCAGCATGGGAGTTGGGCCTAGTGATCGGAGTCCCAATGCCAGAGCCAAGGGTTGAGAGACAGTCGGAGTCAGGAGTCAAAGCAGAGGGTCAGAACTGGATTATCAGGTATCAGGAAAGGCAGGAGGAGGGGTGGTTCTGATGCAGGAGCAAGGCTGGAACAAGACTGAGTACAGGGCAGGATGTGGGTTGGAGCATGGAGGAGCAAAGCAGGAGCAGGGCTTGGAGAGGCGAGCTCAGGAAGGCAGAGTCTGTGGATGTGTGCTTTGAGCAGCCAGTAAGCTGCTGCTGCTAGGTTTAATAACCAGTCTGCTGGCTTCCTCAGCCAATCAAGCAGGGTGGACCGGCAAGCAATCTAGCTGGCTCATTAGGGCATCAGAAGTACTGAGCAGGTGCAACTGAGGGCCTTACTTCTGACAGCTATACTGCTCAGGGAGATTTTGTAAGTGCACTTTAACAGTGAGTCACAGTAATGCATTGTGGTGTAGTGTTCTCTCCCTGGCCTGTTACAAATTGTGTGGTGCTTGGTATACATCTATGACTATAACAGTGTCAGTGCACCTGTTAATTTGGTGGTGCTTGCTGTACATTTATGATTATTACACTGTGTTTCTTACTGAGCCAATGAGTTGTCACACTGTGCAGTACCAAGTAAGTAGGTGCATTCAGAACTGCTAAGCACTCCACAGCATATGTTGTGAACTAATAAAGATGAATTATTTTCCAAATAATAGAATGTTATTCAGTACGAAAACCAATGCAAAGAAAAATCCATCCAGTTTAAAATCAGATGCATTAAAAACTTTATATATTACTGGAACAGAACTTAACAAGGGGAAAGAACATTCTGTCCATAATAGCTACACATACAGCTACTGAGGCTTTCACAAATCACTGTATGTGAAGCTGTGGTTGTCCTTAATGTCTCCTGCAGTGAGTGGTACGTGTAGATCTGCAGCCCCTGATGCCATGTGATATGTTGGGAGGGGGGAAGGAAAGGGAGGTGCTGTAATAGAGTTCCGATAGATTGCAAAGGGAGGTGAGCCAGTGATTGATGAACCTGTAGGTGCACAAGAGTCTGCAGCATCTGTGTTTGCTGGTGGAGGTATCCCATTATGTTCTGGTGCATCTTCCTCTCTGGCTCCTGGGTCTTTCTTTTGTCTGCTCTTTCTTTCTTCATACAGTCTGCTGCAGTATTCATCCTCCAGGATCTCTGTTCATAGTCTGATGCAGCACTGGCTTGCAGGGTCTCACTGAACATTTCATCCTGAGTCCTTTTCTTTCTCCTCTTTATCTGGTTCAGGCATTCCACAGGTGTGGAGGGGGAACGCCTCAAGGCCGCAACATACAGAGCTATCCTTGTCAATAGAGTCACTACGGAAAGCGAAAGTTAATATTCAGAACTCCCTTCCCTTGCTCCCCTAAAGTTTTAAACAAGACATACTTACTGACACTTCTGCTCCAGAGTGCTTCAGTGCGGTGCTACTCATAGCACTAGCCATGGTAATGATGGCCCTCCAGGTATGAGGGAAATGAGCAGGGAATTGCTTGGTTGGATTAAACTATGAGTATAGGGCAATGGTACTGAATACTTGCACTGTTTTCCACAGGTGGTGGTGATTTTTGCTGCTATCTCATGCCTGAGGGTAACAAAGGCACAGAGAGCACAGCTGCTGTTGGCATCCCAAAGCTTCCTGGGCCTGTAGGTCTCTAGCCTGTGTACTGCAATGGTGCCTGCCGAAGTTATTGACGACTGGTGTCATAAATATAAAGGGAGGGGTAACCACCTTTCTGTATACAGAACTATAAAATCCCTCTTGGCCAGAGGCAAAACCCTTTCACCTGTAAAGGATTAAGAAGCTAAGATAACCTCGCTGGCACCTGACCAAAATGACCGATGAGGAGAAAAGTTACTTTCAAAGCTGGGGGCGGGGGGTGGACAAAGGGTCTGTCTGTCTGTCTGTGTGATGCTTTTGCCAGGAACAGATCAGGAATGCTCTTCAGAACTTCTGTTAAGTTAGTAAGTAATCTAGCTAGAAATGCGTTAGATTTCCTTTTGTTAAATGGCTGGTAAAATAGGTTGTGCTGAATGGAATGTATATTCCTGTTTTTGTGTCTTTTTGTAACTTAAGGTTTTGCCTAGAGGGATTCTCTATGTTTTTAATCTGATTACCCTGTAAGGTATTTCCCATCCTGATTTTACAGAGGTGATTCTTTTACTTTTTCTTTAATTAAAATTCTTCTTTTAAGAACCTGATTGCTTTTTCATTGCCCTTAAGATCCAAGGATTTGGGTCTGTGTTCACCTATGCAAATTGGTGAGGATTTTTATCAAGCCTTTCCCAGGAAAGGGGGTGTAGGGCTTGGGGGGATATTTTGTGGGGAACACGTCTCCAAGTGTGCTCTTTCCCTGTTCTTTGTTTAACACGCTTGGTGGTGGCAGCATAGGGTTCAAGGCAAAGTTTGTACCTTAAGGAAGTTTTTAACCTAAGCTGGTAAGAATCAGCTTAGGGGGTCTTTCATGCAGGTACCCACATCTGTACCCTAGAGTTCAGAGTGGGGAAGGAACCTTGACAACTGGCCTGGGAAAGTGTCCTACCGTTGAGGAAGAAATAAGGCTGCCATCCCTAGAAACTGTCAGGAGAGGATTGCAGAGAACCTCCATGGAAGTTTCATTGAGATCTCTCTGGAGGATTCAAGGGACATCCCTATGTACATAAACAAACTACTCTGCATGTTCCTCCTTGCCTAACTCAACAGGGGAATGAAAAGCGTATAACAACTCCACCTTTCTTTGTTGTATCACTACCTCTTCTAGTACGAGTAAATTAATGAAAGCTCGATTATCATGTCCTGTTAAATTGGGGGCACCATCAATACATCATTATAATGGAAAAAACAATTAAACACTTACCTGGGGTTCCTTCCCTTGCATCGGGCTCACCCATGCTTGACTGCAGTGGAGTCTCAAACAGGTCCTGGCTCACAGCATAGCTGGACTCCCCCAGCCGCATGTCCCCCATCCTCCTCCTCTTCCACCTCCTCATTCTTGCTGTTCATGCCAGGAGCTTGTGGCATGGACATCTCAGAAGTATCCCCAGAGGTGTGTGCGGTAGTGGTGGGATCTCTGCCAAGTATGGCATGCAGCTCTTTGTAAAAGGGGCAGGTCTGTGGATTGGCACTGAATTGGCTGGCCTCACAGGCTTCACAGGCCTTCGGGTATGCTTGCCGAAGTTCCTGCAGTTTCACACAGCACTGCTGCGGATCCCTGACATATCCCTGCATCTGCATCCCCCGTGCAATCTGCTCATAGATATCCTTGTTTCTGTGGCTGGTCAGTAGCTCTGCCTGCACAGTCTCTTCTCCCCACAGTTCCAGGAGATCCAATATCTCCTGTCTGCTCCAAGCTGGAGTGTGTCTGGAGCATGTAGTTGTCATGGTCAGCTGGGCAGTTGCATACAACAATGGAGAACTGCTAGGTGTGCTCGCCAAGCTGGGAATCAGGAAAAAGGCATTTGAAAAATATGCAGGTCTTTAAAGGGGTTAGGGGGCATTCCAGTCTCCATGACCCCTGTGCAGTGGAGTTCACAGTTGTGATCAGAACGGTCAGTCGGGCATTGTGGGACACCTGCTGGAGGACTGTTAGGGTCAACATGGGTAATGCAGTGTTTACACTCACACTGCATCAGCATCAGTACATCAACCATGGCTCAGTGCCTCTTGGGGAGGTGGTATTACTGTGTGCTGTAACAGGGCATTTGCATCGGTGGGAGACAGATTTTAGTGAAGACACAGGCACAGCTAGGTCAGTGCAAGGCAGCTTACGTCGACCTAACTTTGTACTGGTTTCAGAGTAACAGCCGTGTTAGTCTGTATTCGCAAAAAGAACTCCTTTTCTTTTAACTTTGTATTGCAGACCAGGCCTAACTTTCCTGTGATAGCTTTGGAAACCGATAACAGGCTGTTTGATTGAAGACGAAGGCAGATTTCACTTCGTTGCAGGAGGTATTATTATTCGGTGTCGACTATACCATGGAATTGTGGCAATCACCATGGTTTGGGGCAAAGGAAGCAGTAATGACTAAGAGAAAAAAATTAAATCTTTGAACAAGTTTGATTATTTGGTTTGAGTGAATGGTGAGGGAGGAAAACGGATTCTTGTTTTCTCTGAACTGGTTGGCCTGTCTTCCATACAAGCTAGGAATCTGATTAGCGTTTGATTCATATTCAGCTCATTCACAAGTAGGGCAGGGAAATAAATCAGAATGAAGGGAGAGGTGTTTGGTAACATAATTATTTTATATTCAGAAGTGTGATGTTTTAAAACTTATTAAAATAATATTAGTAAAAACTAATAACGAAAAATTATAAAGTCTAACAAAGCAATCTTTGATTGGTGTGAAGAAGTTCTCATCCTCACAGAACTCTCTAGGTTTGAGAGCTCCAGCTACAAAGAGAATGGACCCAAGATCAGGGCTCCATTACGGTAACATTTTCCAATACACTGATAACGTTTGCAGATTACACAAAAATTGGGGGAGTGGAAAATAATGAAGAGGACAGGTCACTGATTCAAAGCAATGTGAATTGCTTGGTAAGCTGGTGCAAGTGAACAATGTGCATTTTAATACAGCTAAATGTAAATTTATACATCTGGAGACATACAATGTTGGCTATATTTACAGAGTGGGGGACTTGATCCTGGGAAGCAGTGACTCTGAAAGAGATTTGGAGATGGTGGTGGATAATGAGCTACCAGTGCTGTGACCAAAAGATTTAATGCAATTTTTGGATACATAAAGGGGAATCTTGAGTAGGAGTAGAGAGATTATTTTACCTTTGGGTTTGGCAATGGTGTGACCACTGCTGGAATACTGTGTCCAGTTCTGGTGTCCACAATTCAAGAAGGGTGGTGGTAACTTGTAGAGGGTTCAGAGAAGAGCCATGAGAATGATTAAAGGATTAGAAAACATGCCTTATTATAGTGATAGACCCAAGGAGCTCAATCTATTTAGCTCAACAAAGAGAAGGGTAAGGGATAACTTGATTACAATCTATTGGTATCTACATGGGGAACAAATATTTATAATATGCTCTTCAGTCTAGTAGAGAAAGGTATAACACGATCCAATGGCTAGAAGCTGTAGTTAAACAAATTCAGACTGGAAATAAGGTGTAAATTGTAGTTAACCATTGGAACAATCCACTGAGGATTGTGGTTGATTCTCCATTACTGACAATTCTTAAATCAAGATTAGTTATTTTTCTAAAGGGTCTGCTCTACAAATGTTTTGGGGAGAAGTTCAATGGCCTGTGTTATTCAGGAGTTCAGACTAAATAATCACAATAGTTCCCTTCTGGCCTTGGAATCTCTGGACATACCTTCTGAGAATGCCAAGTGTAATGGAAAGGGATTTTCCTTAGGATTACCTTTTTGTTGTTTTTTCCTGCTCTCTGTAGATGAACATCTGCAACAAACCTCCTAATAAGACAGCTCCAGAAAAGGTGGGTGAAACAACGGCTGAGGTCCAATCTCAGCACGCCCGAAAGAATGGCTGGAGCTGGCCTCTACATCCCTTCCAGGTTATTGCCTGGCTGTTATATCTCTTCTTTGCTCTGATTGGTTTCGGAATCCTTGTGCCTCTCTTGCCTCACCACTGGGTGCCTGCTGGATACATTGTATCCTTTCAACTGACAATTAATGTTATATCACAAACACACCTTCAACTATAATGGAGCAATGGTGGTATTTTTAAGTTTATCTAGGTACTGTAGATAGCCCTGGAGATTGAAATCATCTGTATGTCATCTCCTGCCTTGAGATGATAACTACCAGCTTGCTCTCCTCTAGTCTATATAAAACTCTTCTTTTGAGATTCTTTCTCTTCCACTACTTTAATTACGTTATTACCATTCTGCTCTATCCTTCCTATCTCTATACTTTTTACATTGAAGCTAGTAGTCCTTACCTCCAAGGCTCTTCCCATCTCCGCCATTGCCTATATCTCTCTCATTTCGTCTTGCACTCCCTATATTCCTGTGCTTCCTTTTGTCTCTTCTCCTAATCTTGTCTTCTTGACTTCACTCATGCTGCCTCCTGTGCGTGGAATAGCTTCTGTTTCCTTCTGCAAATCCCTCTTTAAAATTCATTTATTTCATGAAGACTTCCTGTGCTGATCTTTCTTCCAGGGATATCTGCACATTTCTCTTGTTATGAGCTGCTATCCCATGTTTGTATTGATATTTGTTTGCATTGGATTGCAAGCTCATCAGAGACAGACCTCACCTCTTTTGTATTTTGAATAGTGCCACATAAATTTGTGGGATTCTACAAAATCAGAGAGTCTCAAACTCTGGCATGAGGAACATTTATTGGTGAGCTGCAGAAAGATGGCTAGTTATATGGTGTTGGCTTTTCTTGTTTCCAATTGTTAAATCATGTTAAAAAATAGCTACAAATGCATTAGTTTCCTCATATTATTTTTCCATACAGGTAATTGCTATAGTTGCCCAAAGGATGTTATATGATTATTAATGGGAGGGGAGTTAGTATATTCAAATGTGAATGTTGGGGGAACAGAAAGACAAGGTGGATGAGGTAATATCTTTTATTTGATCACCATCTGTTGGTGAGAGAGACAAGCTTTTGAGCCATACAGGGCTCTTGTTCAGCTGTTCAAGAGCTCTGTGTGGTTCGAAAGCTTGTCTCTCAAGCCAAGAGAAGTTGGTCCAATAAAAGACATTACCTCACCCTTGTCTCTCTAATATCCTGGGACTGACACAGCTACATCTACACTTCATATGGTGTTGGAGGAACGGTCTGTTAGGAGACAATCTCTTTAAATTTGGCCCACACCATGGAAAAAGTTTGGGAATCCCTGCTATAAATATTTATCCATGGAACAGATGCAGTAGAAGTAAGTGAGTGACAGGGCAGGTTCTGCTGAATTAGTAACCTTTCCTGTTTTCCATAATGAGAGTGTTAAGGAAGAGTTATTTGAATATTTTCTGTATTATGATGGAGCAGACACAAGACCATATTTAAGGTTGCACCAGATAGATCAATATCTTTAGGTAAACGTGTCCTTGCATTCAAGTTCCATCACCTGCCCCATCTCTGTTATCCTGAAATATTTATTAACTCTGACTGGTTAAGCCAAAACCAAAATGTAGAAGTTTATGTGGTGTCCGTATCATCAACTTATCCAGTCACTATTCAAAGATCTTTTGTGTTCAGACATCCTACAATCAAAAAATTTCTATAAGAACTAATTTCTACCTTCTCTTCTATTTGTGAATCACCTCCTTGTTGAGACTTGAATCTAGGTCTTGCCAATTCTCTGTTTGAACATTTGGGTAAATGTTCTGTATATCATTTGTCCCTGAGAACAGCTTTCCTAGTAACAATAAAATCAGCCAATGGATCAGTGAGATCCAAGTTATAATACCTGAACTTGCTTATAAAGTGTTCTGTAAAGAAGATAGTCTTATGCCCACATCTTTAGTTTGTGCTTAAGTTGTATCTGTTTTTCACCTGAACTTGTATTTTTCCATAAACAGCATACTTTACCAGTGGAGCCTAGACTACATAGTCCTAATGTACAAATGGCCTTCTGTAGGACTAAAATCCTGTTCACGTCTTTGTATGTGATAGAAAACCTAGAAGATGATTCCAGGACTATCTTTGCTCAGAGATTCTCTACACAGATCAAATTTTGCATACAAATGCATGTGTTAAAGTTACCTGAGCATTTTGGAACACATTCCACCCACAAGGTTCAAAGCAGATTCCACAGTACATCTGAGAAATGTCTATGCTACAGAGACACATAAGGTTGCTACCTTGAGGTCTTTTCTTGCAAGTTCTTTGGGTCAGGGATTGTCTTTTTGTTTTTTGTTTGTACTGCTCCCAGCACAATGGGCTCTGTTGTGTTAATTTAGATGGAATATATGGGCCCAAAGAGTCAAAGATGTTAACATAACCCAGTCACAGTCTGTGATGGTTCTCGGAGTACCCAGGACTATGAGTCACCTTGTTACCCCCTTGCCTTCAGCATGTGGGAGTCTTGCTTGTGCTTAACTTGGTGTCAGCTCCCTGACACCACCAGCCTATTAGCTCCTCTAGCTTTTTTCCAGCATGGAATAGACAGCGATCTGCACACAATTCTTCACCCTGCAAACTTGGGTGCCTTACAGTGCTTTGCTGTTGTAGCTCCCATCTGGGCTGTTCACAAATCACCCTTCCAGCTTTCAAGTAACACCCTGAGTGCCTGTGTGTAACTGCAGCCTGACAGCACAGTCCAGCTGTACTTTGGCTTCCATCAGCCTTTGTTACCACATGCAGGGTGACCCCAACACACTCCCAGTTCTGGATTTTCCACAAAAACATGTGTTTAGCACTGTCCAGCTCTCTCGGACAGTCTAGGGATCAAGATACAACAGCTTCCCATCTCAAATGGAGTTTCCCACACAGTTCACAATACTAGATTAGTTTTGATTAAAGAATAAAACAAGTTAATTTAACTACAAAGATTTTAGGTTTTAAGTGAGTTCAAGTATTAGGGCATTAAAGTCAGAAATGATTACTAGAAAAAGAAAGATAAAAAGCTTCCTAATACTAAACTTAACAAAGCAGACTTGGTTTCAGGTGGTGTTCTCACCACAGATTTTCAGTACATTGCTGACAAAACTCTCAGGCCAGGATCTGCTTCCAAGGTCCAGTGGCTGTTTCTTTTGTCTTCATCGGTGAAAAGAGAGAGATGGACAGGGAAACATAACTTGGGGTGTTTTTGCCCCACACTTTTATAGCTTAGTCCTCCTTTGAAATGCATTTTCCTAAGACTGACCTCTAGATTAAGTTCTACCCAGCGGAGAGCAAGGAGACATGGAGTCTGGTGTGGAAGAGGTGTTACGCTGTTTCTTTTCACCTATGTAAGCTAAAATGCAAATCTGTTTGTCTCTTGTCTCCCCCTCTTCCATGCCAAAGAATGGCCACTTGATAGGTGATGGTCCATTAGCTTTGATGACACCTGGCTGGGTGCGTCAACTTGTCCTTTATCTTTGAGAAACAGGTTTACTCACTTCCCAGACTTGCCTGGTAAACACACTTCAGTCATGGTTTCAGTTTATGTTAATAACTTTACATATAATGTTGCTACATACATTTTTCACCATGATAATATTGACCAGCAAGTTATTAGTTTTCAATTGATACCTTGCAAGTCATATTTTCAACAAAGATTATTACAGTAGTGTGTTGGGTGTGAATACAGGGGTGCATTCCATCGTACTACCCAAGCACTGTGCTCTGGGCTATGCCAGCCCTTACTTTGCCTTACAGGTTAACAATAGGTGCACCCCAGTCCCTGAGACCCTTTGAAGTGTTCCCCCTGTAATGTTCAGCCCCTTATTGACTGAACATTCACCGAAGTACCAGGTCTGCTCTCCCCAAAGGGACAGTGTATGAACCAGCTTATATGATTCAACTCAGGATCAGCACATTGCTTAATATCACAGCACTGAGGTATATTTATAGTGAAAACAGCAAGTTTATTATCAAAGATTCAAGATTCAAGTGAGAGTAACTAAGGAAATTGGAAACAAATGGTTATATATAAAACAAAATCATAACACGCTTTCTAGAGACTAAACTTAACTAACAAGTAACTCTCTTGTCTAAAGAAACTTACCTCATTCAAATCCTTTTCTGCAGCATCTTCAACCAAGATTGGCTGAGATCCTGTTTTTGCAAATGTAAACACACTGCCCGTTTACTTCTTGCAGGATAATGAGATTTGTTCTTTCCTTCTTCTTATATCCCCAAAGTTCATTGTCTGTACTCAGACACAGTATAAACCCCAGCGGCGTCTCTTTCCTGTGTGCTCTTCCCTGTTGACTTCTCATCTCTTTGATAACTTCGTATGTAAATAGTTATCCATTGTGTTAACTTACAATGCTTTTAACAGCATCCCGTATTTCCTTCCTCTTTAGCTAGAGAAAGTTTTTAGAAGGAATCCCTCCCTTGTTTTACTTTCGTTTGGGGAGAAAAGAGAAGAAGTTTGCTGAGATGGGCTGGGGCTGTTGTTATTGCTGTTGATAGAATAGGAAGGGACCGACCCCAGGAGGTCATCTAGTCCAACCCCCTGGTCAAAGCAGGACCAATCCCCAATTTTTGCCTTAAATCCCTAAATGGCCCCCTCAAGGATTGAACTCACAACCCTGGGTTTAGCAGGCCAATGCTCAAACCACTGAGCTATCAGAATACCTTTCCCAGGCCCGAAGAAGAACTCTGTGTGGCTTGAAAGCTTGTCTCTCTCATCAACAGAAGTTGGTCAAATAAAAGATACTACCTCATCCACCTTGTCTCTCTAATATCCTGGGACCAACGTGGCTACAACTATACTGCATAAAATAATTTGCAGACATTCTGCATCTGATGAAGAAGAGCAGTATTTACTTAATCAGCACTCACAATAACTCCCTCCCCATAATAAGACCCATCTCCTTTGAGAATTGATATAGCCAGTACTCTAGTGGAGATCTGGAGACAATAGCTGCAGAATGGAAAGTTACTTTCTAGGAACTGTGGCTCTTCAAGTAGATAATCTGTATAGATCCCAACTTCCCCAATCTTTTGTAGTAATTCTGAATAAGCAAAAGGAACTGGCGGCATCAGAGTCACAGTTCTTTTATTTAATTTCATTCTGAAAGTTTGGATCTGTGAGGGAGCATACATGTGACCCTAATTGGTCATTCCTATTCTGAGGGTTTTGGTATAGATGTCGAAGGAATGCATGGACTCAGAAGTGTGGACATGGATGGACAATCCTGTAACATTGCACCCCATATTCTTCATAGTGATATTATTATATGATTATAGCATAATTATGGTGTATTTTATGCAAGATAAGTCATGTGAAGTGTCATTGGAAAAGTTATGATTTGCTGAATATGATTGACCTATTCGTATGCATGTGTCATTTTTGTATGTGAAGTTATAAATACTGACTATGTAGCTGTACTTCAAATGTAGTTACACCTGGGTAATGCCCACTAGACAAGATGCTTTCAGACTAAATTGTGGGTGGGGAGGGGCCTGTTCAGGACAATGGGCCATTAGGAAAAACAATAGGCCTTGGGAGAATCTTATCCCCCACCTAGTGAGCCTTCCGGAGAATACTTCAGACAGCCTCTAAATAATGGCTGCCATCACTCTATAAGGACATGTGACCAGGCCACATGATTCTGGACTCCATCTTGGTATGTCAGTATTTTTCCACAAACTGGTTTGGGAACCAAGCTTTGAAACCAAGGGTTCCCGCCATATGCTAAAGCTATATAAGGCAGGGAGTGACATCATCTGGGGTTCTTCACTTCCCACCCAAGAAGACTACTGTAAACCTGAGGAACAAACACTGAACTGGGGCAAGTGGTGGATCCAGGCTAAAGGAATTTCTAGCCTGTGTATGAAAGACCTGGGGCTTCCAAGGTGTAAAGCAAGTGCAGCTTGCCCCTTAAGAATCTGCAGCCTGCTTGTATAATTTCTCAGAGTGAGAATCTGCTAATTCATATCTAATCTATTTAGTATATTTAGCTTAGGTTGTGTTTTTTTGTTTATTTGCTAGGTAATCTGCTTTTATCTGTTTGCTATCACTTATAATCACTTAAAATCTATCTTTTGTAGTTAATAAACTTGTTTTTGTTTTAATCTAAATCAGTGAGCTTTGACTGGAGTGCTTGGGGAAAATCTCTGCTTGGTTACCACAAGTGTGCATTGTTCTCTTCACATTTAGGGAGAGGCGGACCGGGTATTAAACACATATACTGGGCAGATTTGACCAGGGTAGGATGGTACTGCTCTGGGGTCCTAGGCTGGGAAACTGGTGGTTAGAGAGCCTGCATGTAACTGCAGCTGGGCATGTCCCTTCCTGTGTGGATGCTGGTGAAAGGGCAGGCTAGAGGGCTTTGCAGCTTGTCACAACAACACAGTGTGAGAGGGAGCAAAGGCTGGTGGGTCAGAGGGCTCAGTGGTACCCCAGCTTCAGGTGGCACCCTGGGGGGAACCTGTCGAAAATCCACTCAAAGAAGGATAGCTACTGGCAAGAAAAATTAAGTTTCTTGAAATCTCTGTAACAGAAAGGTAATAGTACTCCCTCACAAGATCACAGGAAGCATTGTTCCTTCAGACCTAGCTAAGTTTGCCTGGAGAAAGACTTATTGGGGGTGAGATAGGCAACTCTCAGTCTTAATGAGGAGCAGATTTTTGAGTGATACTGTGATCAGCTGCATGAGACTTTCTAATTGTAGACCATAAATTTCTTGCTTGTTTGGATTTAGTTTGTTGATGATAAGCATGAGAGTTAATCTTCTGAGCCATTCCTTAACAATGTACTTCAGTGTCCAGGAGTGTTTTTTATCTGCCACCTAGTGGTTCATTTCACTGCAGTCTCCATTGATCCAGCTGACGCCAATGTGCGAGAGAATAAGTACCTAGGGCAGCTGGCCACTTTCAGCCGTAACCAACATGCTCATGTCATCGAAAACCGTCACTGCCATGTCTGTGATGTGGATGTGTAAGTACCACCCAGAAACACCCCCCCTTCTTTTTTCTTTCTTCATCAGAGTTAGAAGATGGGATGGGATGGGTACCCTAAAGTCTTTAGGGATGTGACTTTGGGATAGCAAACTGAGCATAATGTGCTCATCTCCAAACTCATGACCATAAAGACTTCTGAGCTCTCCACCATGTGTATCTGTGTTTCTACTGTATTTTCAATTGAGCTCCTGTTTTGGGGGAGAGATTGTATTGGGTTTAGTTCTGTGTTACTTGAATCCCAGATTTCAGAGTGGTAGCCGTGTTAGTCTGTATTAGGAAAAACAACGAGGAGTCAACATGTAATTCCCTGGCCTGTTATACAGGAGGTCAAATTAGATGTGGTATCTTCTGGCCTTGGAATCTATGATTCTTTGAATTTCTTTGTGTTTGGATTCTGGGCACATACCAATTTGAAGATAGATATTTAGCTTGGGACACATTACACTTAACATGGGGTAGCAGAATTTGTAAAGAGATTCACAGATTGAAAGCATTTTAGTGGACATTTCCAGATTAGAAATCTCTAAACTTGGGAAAAAGGCCTCAGAAACTCAGAAAAGGCAAATTTGGGAATATTTAGCATCATGGTTTGAGAGAGGCTCGTCCCCATGGGATTATGTGTCTGATGCAATGCGGCATTGATGTCAACTGAAGTCTTTCTGACTTCACTGGGCTATGGGAGAAGAGCTGTCAGATCACTGTATTATCAGTTTAGTACTGAATGTATCATATTTGTAAAGGTGGCTGTGTCTTGGAGGTTATGATTCTTATCATTCCTATAGTGTGCCTAGAGGTCCCCTGGGGAATCAGGGCCCCATTGTGCTAGATACCTTACCAACACACAGTAAAGAGTTCCCTGCCTTAAACAGCTTGCAGTCTTGATTAATGATGATACAAGAGGTGGAGAAAACAAACAAGCAGGTCAGGATGGGGGAGAGGAGGGATGTGGTAGCAACAGCAGGAGCACATTTTCATGTAGACTAGCAGTATGCACAGTGTAGCTTGTTACTTGCATATGTGCTGTCTACTGGCAACACTAGGTAGGAATTGTGGTAAAACTGAATTTTATGGAGGGATTTGAAGGAGAAAAATATGGTAGGCTTTTCTTTTGTAAATATTGTGACGAGTGGGCATAGTTTATACAGGGTGTAGTTTATCAAGGCTCCAGAAGTTTTTGCTTGATTATTTCATTGTATCTGTATCTGGGAGAACTTCGGGTGATGGCAGATGGCGAAGGAAAAAATTGGCATATCAGAATGAATCAAAGAGGGGTGTTTGCTTTGCTTGATTGTATTTGCTCACACCAAGAGCAATGCTAATTCCATGCTGTATATGTTGGCTGATGACAAAGGATAGAGGCCAGAATGGTCCAACTCAGTGAGCCCCAAGGTGCAGTGTAGGGCAAAGTAAGTGAAGGAGCTGAAGGGTCTGCAGACAGAGCAGATTGCAAGTAATAGGAATTGAGAAGGGGAGGAGGACATGTCTAGTGGAATCTAAGGGGCTCTAACAGGTGCATTGTTTGAAAAGCTCATTTATTCAGTGAGAGAAAAGTGAATAAAGGGTGTTTAAGTGTTTCTGATCTAGTTAGTTTTCTCATTGTGGACCAGCCCTTCTCTGAATATTTGTTTCACAAGAAAGATCTCTAACCGGATGAAGATGAGTTACTGTTGCTATTCTGGTTTTATCTGCATTAACATGATCCTTTCTTTGGCAGAAGCTCCAGGTCGAAACACTGTGGAACCTGCAACAAGTGTGTATGTGGCTTTGATCATCATTGCAAATGGCTCAATAACTGCGTGGGGGAGAGGAACTACTGGTAAGGGTCTGGCACTCTGACACGAGGGCAAAGCCATCCAGAAAATGCTAGTACAGGACTTCTCAGCCTTTCTCGCATCTTGGCCCAATTTATATTCAGCTTCTCAAAACCACCCTATGCTGAGATTGCAGGTTCCTTTGTACTGATTCTCACTGCATGTTGGAGGACCACAAGAATTGGTGCAGCGGTTTACAGATTACTGCTGGCAAGGAACCAAATAAATTTGATTAATCCAGAAACCAGAGAAATTGAAAATGGGAGCCGGCTTGTGACACCCAGACAACTGGAGTGGATTGTGATGTTCAGGCTGAGAATCGCTGCTGGTGCCCTAAACTTGGGTGAGAGGGTTGTAAAAGGGCTTCATTAGTACATCTGTTCAAGACCACTGCTCCGTGTTTAAACGTCTTGTAAGTAACTTATCCCGATGCGATAGTGTCAAGCAGAGGTCCTTGAGCGTGATCACCTCTTTATTAGAGGGAAGGAGCTGCTGGCATGGTCTTATCCTTTCCCTAAGATCCAAAATAGCCAGGTGTGCTGCAAAGCCCATCTGATTGAGTGAACATTATGCCAGGACTGAGACAGGTGGGATGTGTCTGGTGGGAAAGTGCAGTGGAGATTTAGTGGGAGATTTTCCAAGGCACAAATGGGCATTAGGCGCCTAACTCTCATTGACTTTCAGTAGGAGGTGGGTACCTATCTGCTCTTTGTGTCTTTAAAAATCTCCCTCTCAAGTGGTAGGGTCACAAGAGTGGTGATCAGATGATGTGTGATAGGGATGGGGAAAAAAGAACTGCTGTTTTGGATGATTTGTGGTTTGTATCTTTTGCACTCTTGTAATTTTAAATGAATGTCTAGGGTGCTTTACCGTGGGGGCTGTTTCACGTGACACATCTTTCAGACCAAAAGCTAAATAATAAATATTTTCATAATTGCTTCTGTCTGTAGTGTTAAGAAATATTTATTGGAAGTTGTACAGGTATCCCTAAAAGTTCTGAGGTGTAGAGTGGTTAGAGGACTGCAGTCAGCTTGTTTCGGGGTTGGTATGGTGATTATTCTAGGACCCCTGTCCTTCCAGCAACCTATCTGTCTAGGGAAGTGGTATCCAAGTTTTCCAGACAGAGCACTGAATGTATTATTTCAAAAAGGCTAAGGCACGGCACCACAATCAATGTTTTGGGGCAGATTCTCTATCCCATTCTTCTCCCTTTGTGCTGTAGAACAAAGAGAGTACAAACTATGCACAGATCTCCTGAGATTCTCTGTGGGGTGTCTCCAATGGGCATACAGCAGGCCAAGCTGGCTCCTATCCCTCCATCCCCACAGCTCCTGGTGCAGATGGTGGGATGGGCAGTAACTGGTCCACATTCTGCTCTGGTTATCCTCAGCTTGTATACTTCCTTTATTGGTCTGTTGGGAGCTGGCATGAGTTAGGCCAATGCAGAGTCAGCTCTAACCTGTGCTGGGCTGAGGCAGAGGGAGCCATAACTGGTGATTGTTTCTTGGCTTCTCCTTTCCTTAACTCCTGGATTGCACCGGGTGGTGTGGGGGGGGAGGGCGGCCATCCTGTACTAGGTGCAGGAAATGGAACAGCCAGAGCTATTCTCCTTCCTCCCCTGTGAAGCAGTAGATAGGGAGTAGTAGGTGCCCAGGGAAAGAAGAGCAGCTGCTCAGAGCTGCTCCTAGGACCACAAGGAGAGCAGGGGCAAGTGTTGTCCCCTACTGCCTCCTATTGCCTCCTTTCAGCAAGTTCTTGTGCAGGGAGCTCATTTTCCACTCATAATCAAATACACACTCTTTTTCTTACCACACCTGCTCTAAAGGGCCACAATTTTGAGTCTCCAGTACAACATATTGGATACACCACTGGTCTAGATGGTTATCTATAGGGCCCTACCAAATTCATGGTCCATTTTGATCAATTTCACGGTCAGAGGGTTTTGAAATTTGTCAATTTCATGTTTTCAGATGTTTATATCTGAAATTTCAGGGTGTTGTAACCATGGGGGTCCCAACCCAAAAGGCACCTGGAGATAGGTCTGATCTCTCCCCCTCCCTCCTCCCAACAGCCCTGCAGGGGAAAGACAAATCCTGTCCCTCTCCAGCCTGGCAGGGACTTGCAGCTAGGAGCCCCCGGGCTGGGGCACTCCCAGCAGCAGGGGGAGATCGGACCCACCTCCACAAGCCTCCTCCAGATGCAGGAACCTCTGGGGCTGCTGCCCAGCACTGGAGCTTCCTGCAGGAGGAGGAGGTGCTCGGAGGTGAATCTGATCTCCCCCCGAGAGCTAACCTGCAGGGGATGGACAAGTTCTGTCCCTCCCCAGGCTGGCGGGGACTTGCAGCTAGGAGCCCCCTGGCTGGGGCGCTCCCAGTAGCAAGGGGGAGATCAGATTTCATGGGGAAGGGCTAATTCACAGTCCATGACACGTTTTTCATGGCCGGGAAATGGGCAGGGTCCTATCTAGTAGCCATAACTGAGGTATCTGCACACCACTAAAATTATGGTGTGTATACAAACCTGTTTTACTGTCTCTGTCTTTTCCTTCCACTCAGTAGAGGCTGGGCTTTATTTATTTATTTGTATGTATGTGGTGTTACTGAAGGAGTGGGTTTTGCATTTTGCTCTGAAGATGCTAAGGTCTGTTATGCTTCCTTGGCAGGCTCTTTCTGAACAGCGTGGTATCTGCCATCCTGGGCCTCGTCCTCCTGTTGCTCATTGCATTCTATGTCTTTGTGGAGTTTTTCATTAACCCCATGATGCTGCGCACCAACCAGCACTTGGAAGGTATCTGGCCACACTCTGGATGAGAGTTGCTTCTGATCCATGCATCAGCCAAAATGTTCACTGGGCTTGGACTCCTCTGGACCCTTACGTGCAAGAGGAGCCTCCAGCTCTCTACCCTGCCTCAAACTATTATGTGACTGCAACCATCTCTGTGACCCAAATGGTTCCCTCCAGAGCCCAATGACTTTGCTCTCCAAGGGGGTTCTTAGGCAGCCTGAAAGATCCAGAGGCACTCTGGGGCTTCAGGACAGCAGATCAGGCCTATGGCTAGCTTTTTATCAGAATTACACTATTTCCAGCTATGAGGTTTTATTAGTGAGAGGTGTTTAAAGTCTGGAAAATCTTCCCCCCCCACCCAGTTCCTTTGTTTTCATTCCTTTACCTTCTACTCCCCTTCTTAGTTCTCTGGCCCAGTCACCTTCTCCCTGCACCTCTTAACTCCTTACTTTATGGCCTCACCACTTCTCCGCCCTACATCTGTCCCCACCACTGAGACTTGCTCACTCTTACTTCCTGATGTGTGCTATTGCTGTGCTTTCATTCCATTGTTGTGTTTCTCTTTTTCAGTATTAAAGAACGACACGGACATCTGGTTTGTGTTTCTACCTGCAGCTCCCATCGAGACCCAAGCTCCTGCCATTTTGGTCTTAGCTGGGATTCTCATTCTTCTGGGCCTGCTGACTGTGATCCTGTTAGGGCACCTGCTGATCTTTCACATCTATCTTAGTAGGTATTGAAGTCTGGTCGCACTGCATTGTCCACTGGATTCTCTCTTCACTTCATGACATACACTCATTGGGCTTTCACCCGTATCACACATGCAAACTGTGCAAGAGCACCAATGAAAGCACAGAAGTTTTGTCCCACACCTTGGCATTCCTGCCTCTCTTCTGAGCTTGTGGTTTTGCTCTGCCTTCTGTAGGATGAATAGAAGAAATCTTTGTCTCTTGCTCATTTTTCCTGAAATGGTCTCTAACTTAAGTAAGATTCTTTTGGTACAGTTCAGAATCTAGCAGGGAGAAAAGGGGGCTTGGTTTGTGATGAGACAGCACAACATAGTATCTATTGGTCCCTCCGGCCTGCAGGTCTGTAAACTAATATTTCATGATGTCTCTAAGACTGAAATTAGTCTTGGAGTTCTTCAGTTGTAGAACAACTCTTTACAGCTCAGAGCCTTTGGTTGAGGTATGCTAAGCCTCAGCTGTGCCTAAATTCTCTCTAGAAATCATCACTGGTCCATCTTTCTTGGGGTGGATGGGGAGCTGCCCATTGTACCTCTCCAAAAGGAGGGAAAGAAGCCACTAATGAATAAATTCCCGCCTCTGCCAGGTCCCCCCCGGCGGGTGAGCAGCACTTGCGGTTAATGGTATCAGAGGCTGCTGACAGATCTAATAAAATCAGCATGGACACCTGACTTGTCTATCACAAGGAGATCACTAACCAAGGATACTGATGCTCTCTCATTGCTCCACCCTGAATTCAGAGTTACCCGTCTGCAACCATTTCAATAACCTCCAGAACCACCCCATGAACTAGCCACTAAGTCCTTAGTTCAAGTGATGGCTTCTGGAATTTAAGGCCGAAAGGAGGCAATAAACTCTCTAACTAACCTCTTAACTAGGTTATTGGAGTCTCTTGGTTAATATAATAACACAGGGCTTTTATTTCAATAAAAATAACTGTACAACTCCTTTTCCATCAGGAAGCTCTACTTCTTGGTTGCGGTCTCCTGATAAGCATTGTGAAAATTGCACTGCATTTGCCCAAAGTGAGATTTGGAGGAGGATGTAGATGGACGCACAGTGGAGGGGCTGCTTACAGTCTCTCCCACCTTTTGCCTCATCCAGGAGGCACATTCACATTTAAAAGTATAGATGGCATTGAAAACCTCTCTGAGTACCCTTTTATCAGTCTCCACCAGCAATGAAGCTGACAACTCCCAGCTGGCTTTCACCAGTCATGAGCAGACAGATCTATCTTGAAAGTTGCCGTTGTCAGTGGTAGCAGAGTGGAAGGCAAGTTGAGTGTACCAGTGCTGGAATAATGATAACATCTGGAAAATGAAAGGGCCATTTTAGTGATATAGAAAAGACTAAAAACAAAATAAATGCGGTGGCTGCATCCGAAAAAGTTCACTATGGCTAGAATCTAGTTAAGTGCAGATCTAATGCAAGCGATGTGGTTACTGTATTGACCACAGTTTCCACGAGGTGGTGCTGTTTCATTGGGATTAGGCTCATGGAATCATAGATTCATAGGGTTAGAAGGGACCGCAAGCCTCAACTAGTCCAGGGGTCTCAAACTCAAATGACCACGAGGGCCACATGAGGACTAGTGCATTGGCCTGAGGGCCGCATCACTGACACCCCCACCCCTTGCTACCCCTGGCCCCGCCTCCACTCCATCCCTTCCATGAGGCCCCGCCCCTCCCTACCCCCATTCCAACCCCTTCCCCAAAGTCCCCACCCCAACTCCGGCCCCTCCCCGCCCCCAGGGGGTTGCAGGAGGAGTGCGGGGTGTGGCGGGGGCTAAGGGCAGGGAGTTGAGGTGCAGGAGATGTGCAGGGTGCAGCAGGAGGCTCTGGACAGGGAGTTGGGGTGTGGGGTGCAGGAGGGGTGTGGCAGGGGGTTGGGGTGCAGGGTGCGGCGGTGGCTCAGGGCAGGGGGTTGGGGTGCAGGAGGGGTGTGCGGTGCGGCAGGGGGCTCAGGCCAGGGGGTTGAGGTGTGGGGTGCAGGAGGGATTCGGGGTGTGGGCTCTAGCCCGGCGCTGCTTACCTAGAGCGGCTCCGGGGTGGCAGCAGCATGCACCGGGGCCAGGGCAGGCTCCCTCCCTGCCTGCCTGCCCTGGCCCTGGCCCCGCTCCACTCCGGGAAGCAGCCTGAACCACGTCCCTACGGCCCTGGGGAGGGTGGGGGGCAGAGAGCTCTGTGTGTTGCTCTTGCCGCTCCTCCAGGTACCTCCCCCGAAGCTCCCATTGACCGTGGTTTCCCGTTCCTAGCCAATGGGAGCTGTGGGGGGCGGTGCCTGGAGGCGAAAGCAACACACGGAGCCCTCTTCTCCACCCCCGGCCTCAGGTACTTGCTGCCAGCTGTTTCAGGGAGTGGCGCGGGGCTCGCGGCTCCACGGGGGGTAGGCCCGCGGGCTCTAGTTTTCCCACCCCGGCCTTCACGGGGGGTGGGCGTAGGGAGCTTGGCGGGCTGCAGGAAATATGCGGCCCACGGGCCGTGTGTTTGAGACCCCTACTCTAGTCCAACCCCCTGCCAAGATGTAGGATTTGTTGTGTCTAAACCATCCAAGACATATGGCTATCCAGACGCCTTTTGAAAACCTCCAGTGAAGGAGCTTCCACAACCTCCCTAGGCGTCTGTTCCATTGTCTTACTGTTCTTCCAGTTAGGAATTTTTTCCTGAGAGTTAATCTAAATTTGCTGTGCTGTAGTTTGAACCTATTGCCTCTTGTCCTGCTCTCTGTGGCAAGAGAGGCCAACTTTTCTCCATCTTTTTTATGGCAGCCTTTCAGGTATTTGAAGACCACTATCATATCCCCCTTAATCACCTCTTTTCCAAATTAAACATACCCAGTTCCTTCAGCCTTTGCTCATATGGCTTGCATTCCATCCCTTTCGTTATCTTTGTCGCTCGCCTCTGGATCCTTTCCACTTTCTCTACAGCCTTTCTATACGCTGGTGACCAAGGTTGGACACAGTACTCCAGCTGCGGCCTAATCAGCGCCGAGTAGAGCCGTACTATCACCTCCCGTGACTTGCATGCTATGTCTCTGTTAATGCAACCCAAAATTGCATTTTCTTTTTTTGCAACAGCATCACATCTCTGACTCATGTTGAGGTTATGATTCACCACTGCTCCCAGATCCTTCTCAGCAGTGCTTCTGCCAAGACAGTTACTCCGTATTCTGTATTTGTGAATTTGGTTTTTCTTTCATAAGGTGCTACACCAGGGGTGGGCAAAGTTTTTGGCCCGAGGGCCACACCTGGGTCTGGAAATTGTATGGTGGGCCATGAATGCTCATGAAACTGGGGGTTGGGGTGTGGGAGGGCTCTGTCTGGGGGTGCAGGCTCAGGGGTGGGGCTGGAAATAAGGGGTTGGGGATGCAGGAGAGTTTCCAGGCTGGGACCGAATGGTTTGGAGGATGGGAGGGGGATCAGGGCTGGGGCAGGGGTGCGGGAGAGGGTCGGGGGGCAGGATCTGAGTGGCATTTACCTCAAGCAGCTCCCAGAAACAGTGGCATGTTCCCCCCTCTGGCTCCTACACGGAGGTGCGGCCAGGCGGCTCTGTGCGCTGCCTTGTCCACAGGTGCCACCCCTGCAGCTCCCACTGGCTGTGGTTCCCAACCAATGGGAGCTGCAGGGGTGGCGCTTGGGGCGGGGGCAGAATTCGGAGCCCTCTGGCTGCCCCTATGTAGAGGAGCCTGAGGGGGGACATGTCACTGCTTCCGGGAGCCATGTGGAGTGGGGCAAGATCCCGACCCTGCTCCCCGGCTGGAGTGCCAGAGCGGGGAAAGCCCCAGACATCACTTCCCGGCGGGAGCTCGAGGGCCTGATTAAAATGTCTGGAGGGCCGGATGTGGCCCCTGGGCCATAGTTTGCCCACCCCTATGCTACACTTACATTTGTCTTTGTTGAATTTCATTTTGTTGTCGATAGCCCAATTCGCCAATATATCAAGAGCCCTCTGAATTTTAGCTCTCTCCTCCAAAGTGTTGGTAACCCCCCATAGCTTTGTGTTATCTGCATATTCAATCAGAATGCTCTGTATACCTACATCCAGGTCATTAATAAAGATGGTAACCAATACTGGCCCAGAACAGATCACTGTGGAACTCCACTTGAGACCTCCCTCCAATCTGATATTCCCTTAATAGTTAGTCTTTGTTTGCGATTGTTTAACAAATTATATATCCATTTACTGGTAGTTCTGCCAAGCCTGGATTTCTCCAGTTTACTTATCTGAATGTCATGTGGGACTGTGTAAGAAGCGTTGCTGAAATCCAGGTCTATTATGTCCACTGCATTTCCCCTGTCCACCAACCAGATACTCTGTCAAAGAAGGACATCAAGCTGGTTTGGCATGATTTATTCTTGGTAAGTCCATTCTGGCTGTAAGGATCACCCCTTCATCCTCCAGGTATTCGCACGTTTTATACATTGCTCTAGTCATTTCTCAGGAATTGAAATCAGGTGGTCTGGTCTACAATTCCCTGGCTCCTCCTTTCCCCCCGTTTTTAAAGATGGGCACCACATTAGCCCTTCTCCGGTCTTCCAAGACCTGTCCTTTCATTCATGAGTTCAAAAATATTGCCAGTGGCTCTGAGATTTCTTCAGCTAATTCCTTCAGTAACCTGGGGTGAATAGCATCAGGCCCTGCTGACTTGAATTCGTTCAAATTGGTCGGAAGATCTCAATATGTGTTCTTTGCTTATCCCGATCGGCATCCCTTCCGCTGTGTTGTCTGTGGTAACTTCGCTAGTCATCCAATCACATGCTCTTTTTTGTGAGAAGAAGCAAAGTAGGCATTGAGCAGCTCTGCTTTTCTAGCATTTTCCATTACCAGCTCACTTCTCCAGTGAGCAGCGGATCCACACTGTCCTTAATCTTTCTTTTTTGTCTCATGTATTTGAAGAACCCCTTCTTGTTGTCTCTAACATTCCTTGCCAGCTGTAACTCATTCTTTGCCTTGGCTTTCCTGGTTTTGTCCCTACACACTCATGCTATTCCCATATATATTACCTTGGTGACATGCCCCTCCTTCCATTCCTTGTATGTATCCTTTTTGGTTTTTAGATAGCATTGGCCTCTTGTGGCTCTTCTTATCTTTCCTCTGCATCAGAATAGCTTGATGTCCTTTTAGGAACTGCCAGCCCCCTCTGACTCCTTTTCTTTCTAAATGGTCTTTCCATGGGACCTTGCCTGCTATTTCTCTGAGCTGATTGAAATCTGCCTTTCTGAAGTCCAGTGTCCTTGTTTTGCTGTTCTCATGTCCTGCTTTCCTTAGGATCTTAAATTCTATCAGATCGTGATCACTTCCTCCCAAGTTCCCGACCACCTTCACATTCGCAACTAATTCATCCCTTTTGGTCAAAACCAGATTCAGTATGGATGACCCCCACTAGTTGTTTCCTCAACTTTCTGAATCAGGAAGTTGTCCCCTACACATGCTAAGAATTTTCTGGACATAAGTTTTGTTGTAATAGTCTTCTGACAGATATCAGGGAAGTTAAAATTCCCCATTAAAACTAGCTCAAGTATGTTAGCTAATATTGTTACCTGCTTGTAGAATGACTCATCCACTTCCTCTTCCTGATCTGATGATCTATACTAGACCCACACCATAACATTGCTACTATTCTTTTCCCTTTTTATCCTCACCCAGAGACTTCCAGCAGGTCCGTTGCTCACTTCCTCTTGGGCCTCAGAGCAAGTATATACATTCTTGACATACAGCACAACACCTCCTCCTTTTACCCCCATATCTGTCCTTTCAGAACAAGCTGTTTCCCTCAATGCTGGTACTCTAATCATGGGAGTTGTCCCACCAAATCTCTATAATGCCAATTAAGCCATAATTTTCTTCATATACCATGATTTACAATTCATCCTGCTTGTTCCCCATACTCCTTGCATTTGTATACAGACATCGAAGATATTTTGCAGACTGCCCTGTTGCTTTTCTTCTTGCTTTTTTAATGCAATTGTGATTTCTAGTCCCTTCTCCAGAAATTAGTCCCTTCCCCTTGTCTTTATTACTTGATCCTAGATGCATGTTGGCTGGATTTTTGTCACCATCCCCCATAGGACCTAGCTTAAAGCTCTCCTTATTAGGTTAGCCAGATGTCCAAAGATGCTCTTCCCGGTATTTGGTAGATGGAGCCCATCCCAGCATAGCAATCCTCTTTCCTGGAATATCAGATCATTGTTGAAGAAGCCAAAGCCTTCTCACCAACACCACCTGTGTAGCCATGCATTTACTTCCACGATTCAATGGTCCCTGCCCAGGCCTTTTCCTTCAACAGGGAGGATGGACAAGACAATCACTTGCACCCCGAACTCTTTTATCCTTCTTCCCAGAGCCACATAGTCTGCAGTGATCTGCTCAAGGTCATTCTTTGCAGATTGTTGGTACAAAAGATGGACTTTCCATTGTATGAAGGAGGATTTTAACCTGCTGAATCAATTTTACTCTGCTTTTTTTAGAGGAAGTTTTTGAGCCAAGTTGAGTTTTGTTTTAAAAGCATTTGTGATCCATAAGTGTGAAAGAGATTTTTATTTATTATCCTTATTAATTGTCTTACACTCATACCTAGAGAGACTTCAAAAACTGTGTAGCGTTTTGGGACGTGATGTTAAGGGTCAGGGGAAATACAGTTTCCCAAATATTTAAAAGAATAACTCTTGTGACCTGTTTATGGCCAGCTCTAGCGACAGCTGAAGTATAGCAAGGAATATTCCCTATCTGAGAATTGCTGACTTTGAGTGTCACGGTGAAAGTTGGTTTAGATTTGGCTGGGTCAGGAGGATTTAAAAAGTCTTACTTTGTGTAAATGAAGTACAGTTTTCACAATGATGGTAGTATTTTTACCAGCTCCTGCTTCCATTCAGAGGGAAAGTAGACTTTGCTGTGTGTGCATCCACACTTAACTAATCAGCCTAGGAATTCTAATGCTCCTAATGAGAAAGCAGACAGCGTTCCACACACTGAAATGTCTTTTTGTTTCCTCCCAGTGTGGAACAAACTGACCACCTATGAGTACATTGTGCAGCAGCGTCCCCGACAAGAGATGAAAGAGGTCAACAAACAGCTGGAGTCTTGTCCTCCCCCAGTGAGGCCCACTCAGGTACTGATTGTGCTGTCAGCCTTTCTTTCAGAAAAACCTTTTATTTGCTGCAGAATGTTTTGGTGCATTTCAGTGGGAAATCCAGATTGGTCCAGTATCTCTGCTGGGGATGTTAGGTGGGTGCTGAAGGCAGGATTTTTGAGGTACTTTGGTGGAGTTGTGTAGGGCTCCAAACAGGAGTAGCAGTTTATAATTGAGGTGCATTGACAGAGCTGTACAAGGTTCCAGGACTGGACTAGCTCAGAGAAAGCGTCATTTTGGGAATACCAAGTAGCAAGTTGTACCAGCTAGGAAAGAAAAGGAGTGTAAATCATGGAGAGCAGCCAGCCATTCCCTTTAGTCTTAAGTTTAACCCCAGAGTCAAAGGTGAGTTTCAAGGATCTTATCAAAACCTGTGCACTGGTGTGTTATACTCTGTTACTAAAACATGTCTCCATATTTGACAAGTCCTTTTGGGTTATGTTATAAATTGGGAGGTTCCTCGTCATTTCTGTTGCAGGAAGGCAATTCCTTGTTTTTCTTACCTAGTCCCTTACAGCTAAATTACCTGTTACTAGAACCGGTTTGTTGTTTTGTAAGAAATGAATTATTTGACTTATCTCCATCCTTAATCCATCTGGCAACATGAAAAATAGTACATGGTGATGTAAATAAAGAAGGTATTTTAATGCATTTGAACACGAGGCAGAGCTACAATTGTAGCTTCCGGCGCACACTTCCAGACATTTGAATGTTTAACTTAACATTGCATTTGTTATTATTTATTATTTGGTAGAGTCTCAAGGCCATAACTGAAATCCGAGCCCCATTTGTGCGAGGCACTGTATAAACAGTGTAATAAGAGACAGATTCTGCCTCAAAGAGCTTAAATAGTCTAAATAGACGAGACAGACAAGGGATGGGTGGAAAGGGATATTAGATAACAAGCAGTGTACTCAGTGTGAAGAATGGCAAATATCAGGTTAGTGCCATGATATCTAGGGGGAAGAGGGTAGCTTTGTGAGGAGATTAGCTACCTGAAAGGAATGGGGAGGAGACACTAGGAAATTAAAAAAACCACACCCTGAGCATGCAGTTATGCTGACCTAACCCCTGGTTGTAGACAGCGCTATGTCAACAGGAGGGCTTCTCTTGTCAACCTAGCTATCGCCTCCTGGGGAGCCGGAGCACCTATGCCGATGGGAGAAGCCCTCCTGTCAGCGTAGGTGGCATCTTCACTGATGCACTACAGCAGTGCAGCTGTGCTGTTGCAGCTTTTTAAGTGTGACCTGCCATAGCAACACCACCTCCCCGAGCAGCATTGAGCCAGGCTGATGTATTGACGTTGATGCAGCATGAATGTGAACACTGCGTTACCTGTGTTGATCCTAACATTCCTCCAGCAGCTTTTCCACAATGCCAGACACTGACTACTTTAGGCATAATTGTGAGCTCCGGTGCCCAGGGGTCACAGAGACCAGAAGGCCACCTGCCCCTTTAAAGCCCTGCGAATTTTTGAAGCACCTTATCCTGGTTGCTCAGCTTGGCAAACGCACCTAGCAGCTCTTGTGTGCAGCGGACCATGATGGCTACACACTCCATTTAGGCTCTGCGTTGGAGCAGGCAGGAGGTATTGGATCTCCTGGGTCTGTGGGGAGAAGAGGCTGTGCACTCACAGCTACAGACCAGCCATAGAAACATCAACATCTATGAGCAGATTGCATGAGGGATGCAGGAGATTTGCACAGATTTTTCTTTGCACTGATTTTATTACTCAGTAAAGTTATATTATTTGGAAAATAATTCATCTTTATTAGTTCACAACATTTGCTGCAGAATGCCTAGCAGTTCTGAAAGCACCTACCTACCTGTTACTGTACAGTGTGACACAACTCATAGGGTCAGTGACAAACACAGTGTAATAATCATAAATGTACAGTAAGCACCACCAAATTAATAGCCGCATGGACAATGTTATATTCATACACGTGCACCAAGGACCACATCATTCCTAACAGGCCCCAAAACAGCAGGCTTAGATAGAGAACCGTACATCACTGTGGCTCACTGTTAAAGTGTTTATTCAAAGCCTTCCTGAGCTGTATAGCTCTGTTGAGCTCTTCTAATAGCCTTTGTGTCTGGCTGTTCAAATTCAGCAGACAGATGCTCCGTCCTGCCCACCCTCCGCCCCACTGGCAACTTTCCCCCTCCTTTGCCTCACAGATATTATGCAGGACACAGCAGGCATCTATATCCATTGGGATATTTTTGTCACTGAGGTCAGATCTTGTGAGTTAACAATGCCAGAGTCCCTTCAAATGACCAAAGGCACATTCAACTGTCATTCTGCATCTGATGAGCTGGTAGTTAAAACATTCCTTGATGCTGTCAAGGTGGGTGGTGAGCCGGGGGAGCAAGGGGTAGACTGGGTTGCCCAGGATCACTATTGGTATTTCAACGTTGCCATTGGCAATCCGTCAGTCAGGAAAGAAAGTCCCTGCTTGCAGCTTTATGAACAGTCCTGTGTTCTTAAAGATGCAAGCATCGTGCATCTTCCCTGACCAGCCCACACTAATATCGGTGAAGCATCCCCGATGATCCACCAATGGTTGCACAACCATAAAAAAGTCGCCCTTTCTGTTGATGCACCCTGTGGCAAGGTGGTCTGATGCCAAAATAGGGATATGTGTGCCATCTATTGCTCCACCACAGTTCAGGGACCTCATTGCTGCAAATCCATCTACTATGTCCTGCACGTTGCTGAGAGTCCCAGTTCTGCATAGTAGGAGGCAATTAATGACCCTGACACTTGCATGATACCGGTGTCTGCAGTGGATTTTCCAACTCCAAAATGATTTCCCAGTGACTGGTAGCAATCTGACGTTGCAAGTTTCCACAGTGCAATCACCACTTGCTTCTCTACTGTCAGGGCAGCTCTCAAATTCTAAAAAGAAAAGGAGTACTTGTGGCACCTTAGAGACTAACCAATTTATTTGAGCATGAGCTTTCGTGAGCTACACTTGAAGTGAGCTGTAGCTCACGAAAGCTCATGCTCAAATAAATTGGTTAGTCTCTAAGGTGCCACAAGTACTCCTTTTCTTTTTGCGAATACAGATTAACACAGCTGTTACTCTGAAACCTGTCAAATTCTACTATCTCTGTGCTGGAGAGCTGGGAAGAGCTTGGCACACGGATCCAGGAACATGGCCTTGCACATCCAAAAGTTCTGCTCATCATCCCAAGCCTGCATTACAATGCAACCCCAACAGTCAGTGCTCATTTCTTGGGCCCAGAACCAGCTCTCCACCATCTGCAGTGCTCCGTGAATGCCACCATCAAGCTTTAATTGAGTCTCGCTATGTCACACCACAGTCTGTCCTCCAAGAAATCATCGTGTTCCCCCTCTGCTTTGGTTATTCGTGTGGTTCTGCAAATACCAGAGGATAGTGCATCCTGTGCTTGCAATGCTCCTGACAATAATGCAGAGCTGTACATGCCCCATGCTTCTGTCAGAGATGGTGGGTAGCAAGGAGGACTGCGTAGGTTCATGGAATTTTGAAAACAGGTGTGAAAATTATGGGATATAGATGACTATGGAATGGAGACAGTTGCATGCTGGTAAGTTGACCCCTTGCTCACTGTCACCCCGTGCAGCTCATTTTGGGCCCACAATGCATTGCCAAAACTTCCCTGGATGGTGGTGGGTTGCACGCTGGGATACCTACCCATGGTGCACCACACTGCATTGACACAAGCACTCCTGGTGAGTAAACACAGCACCAGTGCAAGGAGTCAAGTATGTATGTGCACAAGCAATATACTATGTGCGGTGGCTTTATGCCAATGTAACTTGACATGACAAAAGTTTGTAGTGTAGGCATGGCCTTGGCCTTGGGATGTGCAGTGTAGGCTGTGAAAAGAGTACCCTGGCATTATTCATGTACGGTAGGTTCAGGATATCTGGTTAATTTGAAGCACTGCGCAGTCATTGCGGTAATACTTAATTTATGTTGCTGCAGAGATGGAGGCAAAGTTTTCTGATCACTATGTTCTGGGAGGTGGCTTTGGATAATCTAAGGCATAGATTCTTCTGCGCCCCTAGACTGAGGAGACTAAAGAATTGTGTCCCGTTGTGTGATGCTCTGAGCCAAAGAAAGGATTATGGCTATGTTGTGCAGTATTCCTGATGTAACACAGTGAGAGTTCATCACATTTACTAGCTGTCAAGTCTGCTTCCATTTGTTTTTGCTGGTCAGTCCTTATGCCATACTCTGTTAGGGTGTCATGTGAGCATTATGGTTCTATGTGATTTACAAGACTAAAATGAATGAAGTGGATTTTAGAAGGCTTTTTTTCCTCTAGGAGGGTGTTGCTCAGAAAATTCCTGAGATTTGTACTTTCTTAGCCTTATTGGTGTTGCCAGGCCTGCGTTGCAATTCACTCATGTGTTTGCATTCTGTGGACATGGCAGAGAATGTTTTCCAAGAATGTGTGATGCAACAGATGATCAATGTTCCTCTTGTCTGAATGGGTAGCTTCTTTGTCTGTAGGACAACAGATACTTTGTCTAGTGATGACAGATTATACAGATCAACATGAGAAGAAAACTGAGAGAGCCTTGTCACTGATACATTTCTCATCCAACTCTGTTAAGGGAGAAGATGTCACACTTTGTTACTGAGCAATAACTGTTTGGATAGCAGATCACAGGGTTGAACTCAGCATTGAGAAACCCCTTCTTTGTAAACACTGAGCCCCAATCACTCCCATTAGATGTGCCCTGTAATGGCCACTGTCTTGCTTGGATCTCTCCAACAGCAGCTCTTTTCAGCCACAAGGTGGTTTTCTTCGAAAAGATCTAAATCTTTCCTGCCACATGTCTGCCTTGGTGTGAGATTGTCTCTTACTGTGGCCTCCCTGTTGCCTCATTTGAAATATACCCTGCTCATATAATCTGAACAGCTAGGTAATTGCACACTCTCAAATTGGTTTGTTGACTTCAGAAAGTTCATAGCTTTAAATCTACTAAACCAATTATTTTCAAACTTGTCTTGATATTTAAGAAAACTGGTTCAATAGTTCTAAAGTTATGAACATTTAAAATTTAAGACAAGAGCATTTTTGAAAATTTGGCAGTTCTGAATGATTCCGTTTTGCTTTCCTTTAATCATGAGGTAAGATGGTACCAGGACTTTAAACATTCAGACCAAGATTTTCGGTGCTTATAGTTTTGGGTGCCCAACTTGAGACTGATTTTCAGAGGCTGGGTGCTCAGAATTTTCTGAAGATCAAGCCCCTTCAAGATTTCCCAAAGTGGGTGTGACAGAATGCACCCCTGTATTCACACCTTACACACTATTATAATAATCTTTGTACAAAGTATGCCTTGTGAGGTATCATTTAAAAACTCATAACTTGCTGGTCAGTATTGTCATGATGAAGTATATGTAGCAAGATTGTATGTGAACTTATAAGAACTTATAAGATGTTATTAGCACATCTTCCAAACCCCACAACTCCCAGGCAGAAGTCGGCAAACAGGTCTCCCTAAACAAAGGAATGTGGGCTTCCCTTAATTTGCATTTAAGCAGTAAACAGAGTCATCCAACAGAAAAGTGAATGGAGGAAACAAAAGGAAACCTGCATATGAGAATAGACAGGTGAAAAAACCCAGCAGGGAACTTCCTTACACACAGACGCTTTGTCTTCTGGCTCTCAGCTGGAAATGTTTTTCAAGAGCGGGACTGAAACTTATAAAAGGAGAGGCAAACACCCCATGACAGCTCTCCTCTCCCTCCCTGTCCATTTCACTCTTTGCACCTGAGAAGACAAAAGAGGCAGCAGTTGAACTTGGGGGGAGGGATCCTACCTAGAGGTTTGGTCAGTAATGCTGTTGGAAGTATGTGGTGAGAAACTTAGCTTTAAATCTAATGTAGTTTGTTAAGTTGGGGAGTAGAAAGCATTTTATCTTTTAGTTTTTTTGTAACCAGTTCTGACTCTTTTGCCTCATTGCTTGTATTCACATAAAATCTCTCTCTCTTTATAGTTAATAAACTTGCTTTATTGTTTTACCTAATCCAGTGTATTTAAATTAAAGTCTCTGGGTATCTCTATTTAAGGTAATAAGCTGGTGTATATTATTGCTGTAAAGAAATAATAGACTTAATATATTTGGATTGTCCAGGAGAGGGCTGCGCAGTACAAGACATTAATTTTGGGGGGGAAATCCAGGTCTGGCAGTGTGTTGGAGTTGCCCTGAAGAAGTAACCAAGGCTGGTGAGAGCCAGCGTGTAGCATGGCTGGCAGGTTGCAGTTTCACACAGACACTCAGGGTGTGACTTGCATGTTGGAAGGCTGTGAGCGGCAAAGCATTGTAAGGCACCCAAGGTTGCAGGGCGGGGATGACACAGCCCCTGATTGGTCTGAATTGCACCGTGGTATGTCACAGTGAGCACCCAAAGTCACTATCACTTTTAACAATCTTGCTTTCATAACTTTAAATCGATCTTACTTATTTTCATTAAGCTTGTCTTTAAAGTCTCCATGAAATGTACAAGCTAAATCAGGTTTGGAGAAGACTGGTTTGGAAGTTGTTCGGGTTTCAAATCAGTTGGGAAAAGTGTACTGAACTGAGATGTCTCAGCCCAGGCTCTCCTGAACCAAGCCTGTCTTCTCTGATGGCTGCCTATCAATCTCAATGCTTTTGTATTCTGGCTATCTCCATTGCATGGTCAGGTTTATTTACTTCTTTATAGGGGTGATGGGTAGGTTGGGGGGCCTTCCCCTCAATCCAGTAATTGGGATTTAAAAGATTTATTAACTCAGCCCTCTTGTATATTGACATCATAATGTCATCTGTAAATTCCAGATCGTATGTTATCTTGGATACATGTACGTCTAGAAAACCATTTGTCCAAAGGAGTAGACTTAACCTTCACTCTTGGGGTTCCTGGCCTTTGCACACTTCCCTTTGAAACCTCAGTGTTGAATTCACAGGAATTTTTGCATTTAATAGTCTAATCACTCTTTTTCTTTAATCCAGCTGTTTGGGTCTGGTGCATATTTTTCCGAGGGACTGTTTTTAAGTCCCAAAGAAGCTGAGGTTTGTGTTCGTTTCTCCATTCTGAGTGGGCTGTAGATCTAGCCTCCGTTGTTTGGTCCCATCAGTATTTCACAGAGCGGGGCCTCAACCTTCTTTTTTTCATCTCATTAAACAATAGCCTCCACTAATGTGTCTTGCTGGTGGGCTGGCCGAGCAGAAAGCCTCCCTTCCGACTTGTGATTAAGGGGAAAACCTGCTTCTTAACCCTGCTGATGTGAGTCCTTCATTCAGGCGCCCAAATAGTTTTGTTAATGTTTATTCTTGTTCTTTTCAGGAGGTGGGTTTTTATGCAGGAAATCTTGGCTACACCAACCCGGAGATACAGGTGGAAGACTCGTCAACAGTAGCATCAGGCAGAGAGTGAGTACAACTAACGCTAGCAGAGGTTTCCTGGAGTGGTGTGTGCTGTGTATGAAATTGACACCAAAGTCATCTCCTGTGACCCCAGTGGGGGTAAAAGTGCATTTGTGTGTTTGAGCATGCTGTGCTTTAACCTCGGTGCCTAAGAGTGTATAAACACCTCCAGAGGTTCTTTAACCTACAAGGAAAACATCTTTTCCAGAACTCTCTAGCGGGACTGTCTTACATTAAAATTACTTATGGGATCTTTGCAGTTGAAAATTCTGCTTGTGGTCTTGAAAAATTCTGTGCAGTACGACTGAAAACCAGAATACTAAGCTTTGTCCTCCACTAGAGGTGTGCACTTGCCTTTGGAGTACATGGGAGCTCCACAGGCATGTCTGAGAACATGAATGGGATTGGAGAGCTTTCAGATAGAAGCAGGAAGCAGCTGGGTATCTGAGACTGCCTTACCATGAAAAGGGCTCTGCTGTTCTGAGAGTTTGCCACTCCATTCTCATTAGATTTTTACCTGTCCTTGGGCACCATTTCATTAAACCCGTTCAGTGCAGCATGTTGACAGAAAACTACCCTGGTTAAGAAGCGGTGAACTTTACTGCCTGGCTGGTTAATATAAACGCATGAGGAAAATACTCTTTACTTCTGCCCTAGGGGTCAACTGACAGAGACGACTTCTTATCCAAGTAGCTTTTATTGAAACTGTAGAGGATTTTATCATAGAGTCATAGAAGATTAGGGTTGGAAGAGACCTCAGGAGGTCATCTAGTCCAACCCCCTGCTCAAAGAAGGACCAACACCAACTAAATCATCCCAGCCAGGGCTTTGTCAAGCCGGGCCTTAAAAATCTCCATGGATGGAGATTCCACCACCTCCCTAGGTAACCCATTCCAGTGTTTCACCACCCTCCTAGTGAAATAGTGTTTCCTAATATCCAACCTAGACCTCCCCCACTGCAACTTGAGACCATTGCTCCTTGTTCTGTCATCTGCCACCCCTGAGAACAGCCGAGCTCCATCCTCGTTGGAACCCCCCTTCAGGTAGTTGAAGGCTGCTATCAAATCCCCCCTCACTCTTCTCTTCTGCAGACTAAACAAGCCCAGTTCCCTCAGCCTCTCCTCGTAAGTCATGTGCCCCAGCCCCTTGATCATTTTCGTTGCCCACTGCTGGTCTCTCTCCAATTTGTCCACATCCTTTCTGTAGTGGGGGGCCCAAAACTGGACGCAGTACTCCAGATGTGGCCTCACCAGTGCCGAATAGAGGGGAATAATTACTTCCCTCGATCTGCTGGCAATGCTCCTAGTAATGCAGCCCAATATGCCATTAGCCTTCTTGGCAATGAGGGCACACTGCTGACTCATATTCAGCTTCTCATCCACTGTAATCCCAAGGTTCTTTTCTGCAGAACTGCTGCCGAGCCATTCGGTCCCTAGTCTGTAGCGGTGCATGGGATTCTTCCGTCCTAAGTGCAGGACTCTGCACTTGTCCTTGTTGAACCTCATCAGATTTCGTTTGGCCCAATCCTCCAATTTGTCTAGGTCACTCTGGACCCTATCCCTACCCTCCAGTGTATCTACCTCTCTCCCCAGCCTAGTGTCATCTGCGAACTTGCTGAGGGTGCAATCCATCCCATCATCCAGATCATTAATAAAGATGTTGAACAAAACTGGCCGCACAACCAAACCCTGGGGCACTCCGCTTGATACCAGCTGCCAACTAGACATCAAGCCATTGATCACTACCCGTTGAGCCTGACAATCTAGCCAGCTTTCTATCCACCTTATAGTCCATTCATCCTATCCATGCTTTTTTAACTTGCTGGCAAGAATTCTGTGGGAGACCATATCAAAAGCTTTGCTAAAGTCAAGATATATCACGTCCACTGCTTTCCCCATATCCACAGTGCCAGTTATCTCATCATAGAAGGCAATCAGGTTGGTCAGGCATGACTTCCCCTTGGTGAATCCATGTTGACTGTTCCTGCTTACCTTCCTCACCTCCAAGTGCTTCAAAATGGTTTCCTTGAGGACCTGCTTCATGATTTTTCCAGAGTCTGAGGTGAGGCTGACCAGTCTGTAGTTCCCCGGGTTCTTCTTCTTCCCTTTTTTAAAGATGGGCACTATAATTGCCTTTTTCCAGTCATCCGGGACCTCCCCTGATCGGCACGAGTTTTCAAAGATAATGGCCAATGGCTCTGCAATCACATCAGCCAATTCCGTCAGCACCTCAGATGCATTAGATCTGGACCCATGGACTTGTGAATGTCCAGCTTTTCTAGATAGTCCTTAACCTGTTCTTTCACCACTGAGGGCTGCTCACCTCTTCCCCATACTGTGTTGCCCAGGACAGCAGTGTGGGAGCTGACCATGTCTGTGAAGACCAAGGCAAAAAAAGCATTGAGTACTTCAGCTTTTTCCACATCATCTGTCATTAGGTTGCCTCCCCCATTCATGAAGGGTCCCACACTTTCCCTGACCTTTTTCTTGTTGCTAACATACCTGTAGAACCCCTTCTTGTTACCCTTCACATCCCTTGCTAGCTGCAACTCCAGTTGTGTTTTGGCCTTCCTGAATACACCCCTGATTACACTTCTGATTATCTTTCCATCATGCACTGTGATGAGGTTGCACCTCCCTCCATGCCTTCCAACTGTTCTCTCTGAACGATGGGAATGCCATCCAACATCTGCCTCCGGAAGAGACAGGCATGACCTAGCAGTCTGAGCTTGGACCTGGGAGCCAGGAACTCCTGCATTCTAATCTTGGCTCTGATGCTGATTCACTCTGTGGCCTTGGACAAGTGACTTAACCTTTCTACATCAGTCTCCATACCTGTAAATTGGTGATAACAGTCACCTAGCTCACAGGGGTGCCATGACGATTAATGAGTTAGTGTTTGTGTAGTGCTTTGAAGGCAGAAGAGTGCTAGGTACTTCTATTCCATACGGAGGGTTGAACCCTGATTTCTATAACTGAGGTGCTTTTGGTTCTCTGTGCCTAACAAGATTCCCCACAGCTCGTGCAGGTATCTCAGGATCAGTACCTGTTTAATAAGACAGACTTTAATTCAAGCCTGAATGTGTTTACCTAGGGAAGGGGTTTGTGTGGGTGAGGGAGCAGCAAGAGCATGTTGTTAATGTAAGTGGCAGGAGGTGTGTGTGTCTAGGAAACCTGCTTCATTATGCTCTCCTTCCAACATCTCTTCACCCAGGACTACAGCATCAGGCCAGGCCATCCAGGGAAGGGATAGAGAGGAGAGGAGAGGAGAAAAAAGACAGAGAGGAATGTATGCCACTGACTTTTATGAAGTTAGGACAGTAGGAAAAGCCAGAATTGGACAACTGGATACACTCGGTCCCAGGTATAACCCTCCTCTGAAACACAAGCAACAGCATCAACCAACTGTTCCTCTGCCGGAGGGATATGCACCAGGGCCACATGCCCCTGGCATCTGCTCCCTTAGGGCAGCAGTAGGGATACGAGAGAGAGTTCCCACTTGCCCTGCACTTCTGGGACTCTCCTTCTCTCTGATTGGGAACCCTGTGACTTACAACATAAAGAACTCCCTGTAGAGGTGGTTCTTCTCCCCAGTCCTACTTCACTTTGAGATCCTCTACTCTCACCTAACACACCGTTGGGGCCCTGGTTGGGATGTGTTCAAAACCCGGCCCCTTGTTTTCTTCCTCTGTCTTGCTGGACACAAAACTCACAGGCCCTCATGACTGTGCAGTGTGAGACTCTTTAAATACTTAACACACTCTTTCCTCTCTCCTTCCCACATATGCACACCACTAACCCCTGGGTATCAGAAACCACACACCAAACCATACAGTATTATTTCCTTTACCATACCCAAAAGTCCATCCTTTCTTTTTCAGACCAACTGCTAAATTCCTGGGGCCAGGTTTGGTTAACTCTCACCTTGAGTACTGCAACCTTCTCTTCTCTGGTCTCCCTGCCTGTCACCTTGCCGCTGTCCAGTCCATCCAAAAAGGATCTTCCTTCCATGACACTCAGATCATGTCACTCCACTATTCCACTCCCTTCAGTGCTGCCTTCTCACTGTCCACATTATATTCAAACTTCTGATCCTTCAAAGTTCTGCCTAGATTCATAGACTCCAAGGGCAGCACGGACCACTGTGATCATCTACTGTGACCTGCATAATACAGACATCCCCAGCTCCTGGTGTGGTCTTTTGGGGGGGCACTGCTGCTCCTGACTGTCCCTCTTTAGTCTGACCTCAGTCAGGGTAGTTCTTGGACCCTCAACTCTAAGTCTAGCAGTCTGCTTCGGTGTCTCAGCTCTGTTCATGTGGGCAGCCAGGGCAGGCCTGTCTCAGGCCTTTCAGCTTCCCTTTCCTTCTCCAGACTTTCCCTTTTATAGCAGGCCTTGTTTCTTCTATTGCAGGGGTGGCCAACCTGGGGCTCCGGAGCCACATGTGTCTCGTCAGAAGTTAATCTGCGGCTCCTTGTAGAGGCACCGATTCCAGGGCTGGAGCTACAGGTGCCAACTTTCCAATGTGCCGGGGGGTGCTCACTGCTCAACCCCTGGCTCTGCCACAGGCTCTGCCCCCACTCCACCCCTTTCTGCCCCCTCCCCTGAGCCTGCAGTGCCCTCGCTCCTCCCCAGCATAGACAAGCCCTTAGGTTAGTTTTATGGTAGAGTATAGATAATTTAGTTTTCCTGGTGTTTCAATCACAATGCAGAGTTCTCTGGGATTTAAGCTGTGTTCAACTTGCAGGGCAGTAATGCCAGCAAATGATAAACAGTCTGTCTCTTTTGTTTGGAAGACGGCATGTGAGGGACAGGTGCCCTATTTGCACCCCATTCCTTTCAAGAACTACAGAATCTGGAGATCTTCAAGAAGACAACACATCCCTCCGCAGACCTTAATGGCCTTGCTCATGAGAAGGCTGAAAGTTCATCTACCAAATTTTTCTTCCAGCTGCCTTGGTCCCTCAGGTGAAACCTGGGGAAAAGAGGCGTTCTTCTTCCTCCTCTGTGGCTTCATCAAAGCCAAAGAAGTCCAGTTTTCTTTTGGAGGCTGAGGCCAGATTGAAAAAGTCTTCATCCACAACTCCCAGGAGTGATGAGTCAAGTAAAAGATACAAGTCCTCCAGTACTGTGCTGAAGTCAGAACACAGGTAACAGTCCTCTCTGGTACCAACCGGCAGAGGGAACACTGTCACCTCTAGCACAGGGCCATCAAGACAGATACCTTCAGCATTCAAGGTCATTCCAACTCTGGTACCATCTTCATGTACTCTCTGTACGCAAGTCCGTTCGGCTACTTTTATACCCATACCACTGGGACCAGTACTTCCTGCCCTACCTACTGAGGCTATGCCTCCTATTTTGGTCCTCTGGATGCCAAAAGCTTTTTTGGCTGCAAAAGACTTGTTATGTCTATTGGTACTGCATTTACCGATATTACATCATCCAGTACTGACCTGTGGCAGGGCATTAATAATGTTGGTACCAGTGGCGGTACAATCAGCATTTCACCCTAGTCTGCAGTCATCGTTGTCAGCTACTTCAACAGTTCCATCAGGATTGCCATCGATGCAGACATTGGTACCACCAATGTAGGGACATGCATAGCCAGTACTGAGATCATCTTTAACTTCAAATGGAGCTGCTCCATCTTTTGCTGAGGAGATCTGCATTACTTCCTTGGAGTTGGATGGTAGCAGATCCTTCTGTTCACCTTCCTTTTAAATACAATGTTGACATGCTGTGAGGACCTGTGGTCTTACACAAGAGCATTACTTGTCCAGATATTCTTCCGTGGTGCCCTCCCATTGCTCACCTAAGGCAGGAAAAAGTGATGTGGCCATGGCCCCCTGGTGGCCCCCCTGTTCTGGGAAGGGGGCAGAGAGGAGTGACCAGTGGGCGGGGCCTCGGGGGAGGGAACGGAGAGGAGCGAGCAGTAGGTAGGGGGCATTGGGAGAAGAGGCAGAGAGGAGCGAGTGGCAGGTGGGAGGGCCTTGGAGGAGGAGGGAGGGACCTCGAGGGAGAGGGCAGAGTGGAGTGAGTGGTGGGCGGACAGGGCCTCAGGGGAGGATGCATAAGAACATAAGAATGGCCATACTGGGTCAGACCAAAGGTCCGTCTAGCCCAGTATCCTGTCTTCTGACAGTGGTCAATGCCAGGTGCCCCAGGGGGAATGAACAGAACAGGTAATCACCCAGTGATCCATCCCAAGTCACCCATTCCCAGCTTCTGGCAAACAGAGGCTAGGGACACCATCTCTGCCCATCCTGGCTAATAGCCATTGATGGACCTGTCCTCCATGAACTTAACTAGTTCCTTTTTGAACCATGGTATAGTCTTGGCCTTCACAACGTTCTCTGGCAAAGAGTTCCACAGGTTGACTGTGTTTTTGTGTGAAGAAATATTTTCTTTTGTTTGTTTTAAAACCTTCATTGGGTGACCCCTAGTTCTTGTGTTATGAGAAGGAGTAAATAACACTTCCCTATTCACTTTCTCCACACCAGTCATGATTTTATAGACATCCATCATATCCCCCCTTCGTCGTCTCTTTTTCAAGCTGAAAAGTTCCAGTCTTATTAATCTCTCCTCATATGGAAACCATTCCATACCCCTCATCATTTTTGTTGCCCTTTTCTGTACCCTCCTAGTTTTCAGTCCCATGTGCATGTTGAACAGGAAGGGAAACAAGATGGAACCTTAGGGAGTTCCACACAACAGTGCCCTTGGGTGTGTGGGGGGGAACAATTGCCCTACAGCACTCTCTTGGAACACCCTGCAAGGAAGGATCCCAGCCAAGCTGTTTCGAGGCACGTGGGCATCAAAGAGTTAACTGTTCCTTAAGAAAGCTGCAATATCTTGTGTATTCTTCATGTGTTTTAGCCTTTCCAAGTTTGGTGTCCTCAATGGTGGAGCAGACCCCGAGCTCAACTCTTCTCCTGAGCTTCCAGCTCTTCAGTCCATAGTCCACACCCAGGTAAGTGGGAGCCTTGCTCTAGCTTGTACAGTGTCAGCATGTCTCTCACAGACACAGACACAGACACATACAGCGCACCCGACTGTCACTTCATTCAGACACATGCCTGCTCCTCTTGTGCTCACACATGTCTGCGCCACTGAAGCTGTAGTGTAGACACTTACTACAGAAGCAGCGAGCGTTCTCACCTGTGGAGCAGCGTAGCTAGGTCGACCTAACTTTCTAGTGTAGACCAGCCCTCAGAGACACACGGTCCCATCCCCTCACTTCACACACGGGGATACGCTCTCCTGTCCCCTCACTTCATGCATGCAAACCCCCACATATCCCTGTCTTCTCTTTTCTTTCACAAAGAACACACCCTGCCCACAGTAACCCAACACGTACACCCCACTGTCACCTCACAAACGTAGCCCGCTGGCAGTGCATGCAGCATGTGCACTCTCCCACTGTTTCCTCTTCCACCCAACTCAGTACAATGCAGAACACTTTATTTCCAGAGTGAAAAAGGCAGGAACCTTGGGTTCCCTTGGAACCTCTGCCCAGGGAAGGACTGTGTGTTTGGGGCTTCCCAGTGTGCTTAGAATTAGTCACCTGTGCCACTATGCCACTGCTTTTCATTCCTGATCGGGTGGCAAGTTGCTATGTAGTGTGATGCTCTCTCCTTTCTCAGGGCTTATGCCCGATTGTTTCTCATTGCTTTTAACAGAAGGCCCTTACTAGGCGGTTGCATACTTCGTAGCTTGTGTAGGCCAAACTCAGTGCACTCAGTAGGGGCTCCTTGCATCACTCCCTCCACCACCTCAATCCCTTCCCTCCCAAACTCTAGAATGAAATCATTTATCAAGCTGATTTAAAAAATGAAGGAAGTTAAACAAAGACAGGAGTTATAAAAGCTGTCAGTGCAGCATCTTTGAACGAATGAGTGGATCTCCCTTCATCTGAGCTCCTTGTTTTCATAGCAGCAGAAGAAGAGGAAGAAGAAAAAGGTGCATAAGGTTCCATCCTCAGACATGGATGAAAAATCCAAGACAAGCAGTCAGCCCAGGCGCCCTCTCCCAGCTACCCAAACAGGTGAGTGTGCTTCAGTAAGCCCCTCTGTTCCAGCTGCGTTTCCATGAGCCAGGCAGGCGAATGTGCCATAGAGAGCCCCTCTCCCAGCACCCTGACCAGGTCAGTGAGCCACAGGGAGCGCCTCTGTTTGAGCCCCACAATCAGGAGAAATGTAAGGGAATTAGCAGGGAAACGTTAGAAAAACAGAAGAGAGAGGAAAACCAAAGCGAAGAATGCAAATCCCTGGGGGGTTAATACCAAATACTATAGGCCAGCTAGTTCCAAACTGAGCTCTCTGGAGAGCTGGCTTGTCACGTGATGCCAGTTCGCACGTGGTTGTAGCTCCTTCCTCAGATATCAAGGCTTGTCAGGAACTACAGCTTCAAAAGAGGAAGGGGAAAACGAGAGGCAGCCCAGGGGCTGGAGCTGCCAGTGAGAGAGGAATGTTTAGGGGGAAGGGAATGAGGCAGCAAAGGAGTATGTGCAAGTAGGGGAAGCAAAGGACTGAGTGGCAGGGAAGTACCTGCAGGGGAGGAGACCAGCTAACAAAGAAAGGAGTGTGTGCAGGGGGAGCAAGGGAAGAGGGAGGAAAATAATAGGTGGAAGGGGGAGATGCAGTGAAGAGCCAAAGCAGAGTGTGTGATGAACTTTGGAAAGGACCAACCACTTTTCACACTAAAGACAGTTATACTGATTGCTTCCTGGAGCAGCATTGCCTCTGCTGTGCCCCTTCCCACATGGCTGCCCTCAAAAGGACAGAACGAGGAGAAGATACTTCCAGACTGAGAACAGCAGCGAGGACCAGAGAACTCACCATCCCACGCTCCTGGACCTTCTCTAATATGGGGGTGGGAGCGTCCATTGAGCTTTACCATCCAGCCTGGGATGGAGGGTGATGTGCTGGGACTTCTGAACTATTCTCCTCCTGTGGGCTTAGGCATGGCTGACTGGAGAAATGCAGACCTTGGGCATCCAGCAGCAGAAAGGATGACTTCACTGTTTGTTGAGCTAGGGGGAGACTCCAGATAATATCAGTAACAAATAGGACCCCCACCGCTCCCCGCTCTGTCACTTGACAGGTGGGTGAACTTCTGAAGTGAAGCTGAGGAGCTGCTGCTGTTTCAGACACTACCCATCCTCCTCTCAAACCTGGGGGGTAGAATCGTTTCAGCTTCTAAGTCACTTCTCACATACGGCTCTTCTTGCTTAGGGGGAATGGTTTTTTTGCAGGTGCATTTATCAGAAAATACCAGGCAGGATTTAGCTGCCATTGCCTTTTCAGGACTCTCATTGCACTTCACAGCTATGGAGTCAGGCAGAGCTGAGGTGCTACAGTGGGTTCCAACCAGCTCTGCACTGCAGAGCTCCGTGGTGCAGGATTTGACCCACCAGGAAAATGAGGCTTCCCCAGAAGGTGAGGGCAAGTCCTTTGAAATGCACTCATGAAATTTGGGACTTTGACTTCACTTTATCGTTAGGTGCCATGGTATGCACGTGTGATTTCATATGTCAGGATACATGTGGGAATGTAACTATAGGGTCAGGGGGCTTGTGGGATTTGTATGTGGAAAAGAAGATAAAGGGAATATGGGAACCCAGCTTTGGGGAGAACATAGCCTGCCTTAGAAGGGGAAATCAATTGGTCATGTGGTGTTTGGAATACTGTAAAAAGTTTAGTGCATGTGTTACTCCATTACTGAGAATTGACTTGTGGGCACTTTTTACATCTGGTTTTGCATGAGCATGTATGGGCTTCTTCAATGTTGGTGGATCAGTCCCTTTTTTATCTTAATTGCCCCTGGGACTGGGACATGTGTCTGGGGATGAGGGAAACCACAGTCTCTTCTGATGCTTCCATTTTTCCTTTCTTTCCACCTTCAGAATTTTCAGCCACTGCTGCCATCTCATCATCCTCCCACAGCCTTCATCTCCCTATGCCAGCTTTCCCTCAAAGAGCTGCCATGCCTGCAAGCAGCATTGGCCATGTCCAGGCAGCTGGACCTCCTGTTGAATACCACTCAGAGTCTGCAGAGTCCATGGATGAGATCCCTGTGGCTCAAACCCGCCTGGGGAGCGCTGCCCCTATGAGGGCTTCCAACAAAAGCCTTAACAACTTCCACCATCATTCCTTGTCCACAGCACATGCCAGAGGTGATGGGGAGAAGAATCTATATCCTGGGCACCTGGTAAAAAGGAAAAGCTGCCAGAGAGCCAGTGATGGGGAACAAGAGCTGGAACTGCTCTCTAGGATACCTGCTGTGTTTGTGAGCGAGAGCAGTGGTGAGCCTCCAGTCCAACCTGGTGAGATAGCATCCAAGCCCCATCACAGGAAGTGCACTAGCAAACAGCATGTGGATGAGCAGAACCCACCCTTGTGGGACATGAGGACAAACACAAGACCAGCTTAGGCATACTCCTTCCAAAGCTTACTTTCCAGGTTTTTGTCTTCAAGGGAAGGGAAAGGAGGTTGCTCACTCCACAAACATGTGGTGTCCAAAGATGTTGATTCCAGTGACGCATCTTATTCCATGGAGTCAGCTGAGTTCAGATTCTTTGATGGAAAGATTCTTCTTTCCAGCAGACCAAGCTGCAGAGCAGAAGGAAACCTGTTATGCCACCTTCCTGACTGCTGCCTGCTTCAAGATCATCAGCATGTGCATCAGAGCAGGGTGAGATGTTAGCAACTCAGCTTCCTTCCCATTACCCTGGGGAAGCAGTGGGTGTCCTTGGGGCATAGACTGTAATATGGGGACTTCAGGTGTTCCCCAGTGTCCTGGAGAGCCCACACCCAAACTGTGGTCACCACCAGACTGCAAAGAGACATTTATTGCTGCCCCACCAGAGGCAAGAGCTACCACGGTGTCAGACCAGAGAATTCTGCTTACCTTGGCACATTACTATGGGGTACTATGGAAATCTGCTTCCCCTAGGCAGCGGGACACTACCTCTCCAACTGAAACTTGTGCTGACTCCACCAACATCCTGGCCTTCTGGAAAGTTGTTCGCCATTAATGTTGTTACATGGTTTATGTGTGAAAGAGGGGTGCATTGAGCCCAGATATCTGAGGATTGCTTTCTCACCATCTCTATGCATTGGCTTACCTTGTGAAGAACGTGGATTGGGATGGTTTGACCCCTCATAGGGTTGAGTGACCCATATATGCTAGCCACCGAAATTAACATGCTTAAATCTCCCAAGAGGTAGTTCCTATGGTCTCAGTCCAGAATGCAGCTTCCCTCTTCTATACTGCCCAATAGTAACATGGGTCTTTGAGCGTGATGGGCAGCACATGTGTGCGTGCGTGAGCAATACCTGTAGGGCACTCAGCCTGGTAGCAGGGATAGAGCCATCATACCACTGGTGTATCACTGCTAGGTAATGCCCCTGTAGCGTTGTTTCCACTTCTCTCATCTGTCATTGTCTATATCTGTCATCTAGGTGAAATTCACCTTGTGCAAACTTGGCTTGAAATGATCAGAAGGCTGATTACTCCCATTGGCCTGGAAAGGGCTGGAAAATTATCTCGAACAGTAGCCACTGAATCACAACTTATTCCTTTATGTTCCCTCCTCATGCAACAATATTCTGAGTCTTGTTGTGTGGAGCTCCATAATTAGCTCTGTCCACAATAAAATTTTCTATGACCTTTGGTAATCATTTTCCATTCTTCATTGCAATAGTTGTTTGTTCCCTTGTCCCTGGCCATTTGGTGGTGCCCAGGTATTAAGAGGTGTAGGGGCAGCTTCACCTATCTCAGCTGTCCCAGCTAGTCCTCCTATGGCTAACCTGTCCCACTGTGAGAATGGGACCCTATGCACAGCACCTCACTGGCCATCAGAAAACACTGCTTTTTCCTGGATGTAGAGAAGCAGCTCCCTTATCAAGTGCATCATGTGACAGTGGCTGAGTCACTTTGCTGCGGCTGGAGTTGAATGAGGAAAGAGGCGGGAGGAGAGCAGCAGGGGTCCAAGTGTCCACTTTATCCCACAGCTGTGGTACAGGGGGCCGTGGGAATTGGCCTTCGGCACAGGAAAGCTGTTGCTTCTTTTAGTGGACAATTAGGGCTGGAATTCCTGGCACTTAGATACAACCATAGCGAGTGCTGTAGAGTAGACAGTGAATTGTGCCTGGATACCATAATGATGGGCATGTTCTAAATGCATCAGATGGATAGAAATGAGGCAGGCGTCTCAGACAGCCAGGCCCTTTCAGGCAAGTTTCCTCACATGCCAACCTCCCGCTGTGAGCTCAGCACTCACCTAGTGAGTGCAAAGGCTCTTACCTGCACTCAGCACTTGGTTTCTCTTCCCTGCCCAGACTGTGTTCAGCTGCCAGAGGAATTCACCAGCTGTCCTGCTAATGTTAGGGTGGAGAGGCAGATGCTTCAGGGTGGGGACTTTGGATTGCAGTTTGAATCAGCACATTCTTTTTCAAGGGATTGCACGTGGTCGTTCCACTTCAGACGTGCATGTGCCCTGTGCACCAGAGTCGTCCATTTTCCCCTTGGCGTTACCCACTGGGGCAGCGCGTGTGTCCTTTGCCGCCTCGTGCTGCTGTGCAACAGTGTAAGGGCGGAGCCGCCCCGTACCTCTTCTTCACACCTGTGATCAGCAGTCAGAGTGCATCGGCTTGCTACTGCGCGTGGTCTCCCGCTCCGGGGGGTTTCTCTCCCTTCTGTAAATAGTTATTTAGCAGTACTCAGTGTAAGTTAGTGTTGGTTTTCCATGGTTATTTTCTATGGCAAGTGTGGGTGTTGAATCCTTACTATACAAAGGGTATGCCTTCAGAGGACTGGAGGGGTTAACATCAACAGGTCTGGTACATGTAGTTCTGTGAAAGCTTTGGTTGTAACTCTTTTGAACTCAGGTAACACATCATGTTGGGGAATGTAAATATCACCACCGCTTAGAATGTAAAGCTCTGTTATATTGCTCCACAACCCCTGTGGGCTAGTTGTCGAGTGAAATGAAGACTTAGGCCTAGTCTACAATTGGAAATTAGGTCAGAATGGCTACATCACCCCAAAGCTGGTGGGTCACAGTAATGTTCCTAATGCATAGGCACCCCTGCAACTGCTGCTAATTGGGCCCCTTATTAGCAGTCTCAGAAGCGGGGGGGCGGGGGTGTGTGTGAACAGGAAGAGAGCTTCCAGTGCTCTTGTCTTTGTCCTCATTCTGTGAGAATTAAGATTACAGTTTCCAGGGCATCTTTCTCCAGCACTGAATAAAGCAGAGTAGCATTCAGCAATTCGAGGGACTTTATTCTGAGATCAGAAAGTGAACCTGTCCCTTGAACAAACTCATGACTTGTGAGAAGCAATGCCCTTAATTGGCCATTTCCGCCAAGGGAAATTCAGCCTATTACCAGGAAAGACCAATTTGTTTGCAGAGTGCTGACAGATAACTGGAATCCACCGTAGTGCTGGTTTAAACATCATGGTACTTGGTCACCTGCCATCTGCTCTGTCAGTCCAAACCTTCCAGCTTGGTCTCTTCTGTGCAGTCTGTCTACTCTGCACCAAATGGGGGCATGACCCCCTTCCTGGCAGCATCTCAGGGCATGGCATGGCTATTTGGCTTTGGCAGAAAAATCCTGCCTTTGGAGGGTATCAGTCAGTTTCCTGTTCATTTGAGAACTTTTCTCAGTTAAACCCCTTGGTGCCCTGTGCTCCTGGGAGCTGCCTCTGCCCTGTCTCTGTGTGAGCTGGGTCCTGACAGAGCAGCATTAGGGGGTCAGTGTGCATGGAGGCTCCCCTTCACCCTCTGGGGAAAGCAGAGGAGGGAGAGGAGCCCCAGCGCTGCTGGCTGCACAGGATTGTGAAATTCTCTGGAGGGTGTAGCCAGCTGTCCTCTCTCCTTCCTGGCTTGGGCCAAAGACAAGAGCCCTCATTCTCTGTTATCAGTTCAAGGGCAACTTATCAAGCTGTGGGCACAGGGGGTCTTTTGTTTTACAGTACCCTCTTTCCTCCTCCCCCCTGCTCTAGCATGGGGACAACGAAGCTCCAGGACCAAGCTCTGGATGTTGGTCATACACCGTGGAGCTACATTACCGTCTCCTGGTGATGGTGTTGCCAGAATTAATGTACACATATTGCACAAGCCCCCCAAATACTTCACTGTGTTTTGTAGCAAGTCACATTACAGAAGCCCTGTCCCCATGGTGACAACCTCCTACCCCAGACTGTAGAGCCAGCAGTGACTGATTCCTGTCCTCCCTTAGCACAGCAGAACAGGCCTGCCAAACCTGCAGTGCACACTCCAAGGGGGGGCAGAGTAGGGTAGGGCAGAGCACAAGATGAAGCATATAAGGGAGGCCATATGGGGTTTGGCCTCTCCTTGCAATTCCCCAGGACCCCAAAGCTATGCGATAAAGCTAATCAAATATTGCCCAGAATGCACTGAGCTGGGACTGAGGGAGATTATAATGGCAGTGTAGATAGCACCTCTGCTAATAGGTGGTGCTGTATCTTTATCTTAAAGTTGTCTTGTTTTCATAGTATGTTGGGTTTTTTTGGCAGAGAGGTTTGGGAGGGGCCGATGATAAGTCCTGCCTCTGTGTGCCTGAGTTGTTACGTGCAATATTGCAATAAATCCTTTGATTTCTATAAGCGAGTATTCAAACTAGAGCTGAGCAAATTATTGACTTTCTGTTTTGGTGGCTGAAAAGAAAAAAAATCAGACACAAAACAAAACTGATATTTTTTTGCTTTGCTTGCCAAAATGAAAATTAAAAAAAAAAAATTATTTGGATGGAACTAAAGGTTTCAAACATTTTGAAAAAAGAACAGGAGTACTTGTGGCACCTTAGAGACGAACCAATTTATTAGAGCATAAGCTTTCGTGTAGCTCACGAAAGCTTATGCTCAAATAAATTGGTTCGTCTCTAAGGTGCCACAAGTACTTCTGTTCTTTTTACGGATACAGACTAACACGGCTGCTACTCTGAAACATTTTGAAATGACATTTAGAAAATGTTGATTCCAAACGACATGGTTCATTCCAAAACAAAATATATGAACAGTTCATTTTGAAAATGGCAAAATGACCCATTTTGACTTTTTCAAAAACATTTTTCTTCATTTTATATTTGGCCCCAACTGTTAGTTCAATTTGACCCAAATTGGTGAAACTGCGTTTTTTGTCAAATTTACTATTTGACTGAAAAATTCCACCTAGCTCTAATTACAAATGGTGGCAGCAGCTTGAAGATGGCAAAAGTACTTTTACCTAAGATATTTACTGGTCATGCAGAGGAGACTAATTTGTGAATATAGATTCTGTCACACTAACTGAATATGTTTTTTTTTATGAGATTACAAGTTTGGCTGAAAAAGGTAGATAGTGTTGATGTAAGATACTTAGACTTCTGTAAGGTATTAGACTTGATACTGCATGGCATTTGGATTGAAAAATTAGAAAGTAGGCCTGTCAAGCAATTAAAACAATTAATTTCATGATTTAAAAAATTAATTGCTATTAATCGCACTGTTAAAGAATAATAGAATACCATTTATTTAAATATTTTTGAATGTTTTCTCATTTTCAAATATATTGATTTCAATTACCACTCAGAATACAAAGTGTACGGTGCTCACTTTATGTTATTATTTTTGATTACAAATATTCGCACAGTAAAAAACAAAAGAAATGGTATTTTTCAATTCTCCTAATACAAGTACTGTAGTGCAATCTCTTTACCCGGAAAGTTGAACTTATAAATGTAGAATTATGTACAAAAAAAAAAACTGTACTCAAAAATAAAAATAAAACTTTAGAGCCTACAAGTCCTACTTCTTGTTCAGCCAATCGCTCAGACAAACAAATTTGTTTACATTTGCAGGAGATAATGCTGCCCGCTTCTTGTTTACAGTGTCATCTGAAAGTGAGAACTGGTGTTTGCATGGCACTGTTGTAGCCAGCTTTGCAAGATATTTACGTGCCAGATGCGCTAAAGATTTATTGGCTATTAGCCAGGATGGGCAGAGATGGTGTCCCTAGCCTCTGTTTGCCAGACGCTGGGAATGAGCAACAGGGAAAGGATCACTTGATGATTACCTGTTCTGTTCATTCCCTCTGGGGAACCTGGCATTGACCACTGTCAGAAAACAGGATACTGGGTTAGAAGAACCTTTGGTCTGACCCAGTATGGCCGTTTTTCTGTTCTTATGTCCCTTCATGCTTCAACCACCCTTCCAGAGGACATGCCTCCATGCCAATGACAAGTTCTGCTTGATAACAATCCAAAGCAGTGCAGATGGACGCATGTTCATTTTCATCATCTGCGTCAGATGTCACCAGCAGAAGGTTGATTTTCTTTTTTGATGGTTCAGCTCTGTAGTTTCCGCATCGGAGCGTTGCACTTTTAAGACTTCTGAAAGCATGCTGCACACCTCGTCCCTCTCAGACTTTGGAAGGCACTTCAGATTCTTAAACCTTGGATCGAGTGCTGTAGCTATCTTTAGAAATCTCACATTGGTACCTTGTTTGCGTTTTGTCAAATCTGCAGTGAAAGTGTTCTTAAAACGAACATGTGCTGGGTCATCATCCGAGACTGCTATAACATGAAATATAGGGCAGAATGCAGGTAAAACAGAGCAGGAGATGTACAATTCTCCTCCAAGGACTTCAGTCACAAATTTAAGTCATGCATTTTTTTTTTTAACAAGTGTCATCAGCATGGAAACATGTCCTCTGGAATGGTAGCCGAAGCATGAAGGGGCATATGAAAGTTTAGCATATCTGGCACATAAATACCTTGCAATGCCGGCTACAAAAGTGCAATGCAAATGCCTGTTCTCACTTTCAGATGACATTGTAAATAAAAAGTGGGCAGCATTATGTCCCGTAAAAGTAAACAAACTTGTTTGTCTTAGCGATTGGCTGAACAAGAAGTAGGACTGAGTGGACTTGTAGCCTCTAAAGTTTTACATTGTTTTGTTTTTTGTGTGCAGTTATGTAACAAAAAAAATCTACATTTGTAAGTTGCACTTTCACAATAAAGAGATTGCACCTCAGTACTTGTATGAGGTGAATTGAAAAATACTATTTCTTTATCATTTTTACAGTGCAAATATTTGTAATAAAAATAATAATATAAAGTGAGCTCTGTAACTGAAATCAATATATTTGAAAATGTAGAAAAACATCCAAAATATTTAATAAATTTCTATTGGTATTCTATTGTCTAACAGTGTGATTAAAAGTGCAATTAATTTTTTTAATTGTAATTAATCGAAGTTAATTCACGTGATTAACTCAAAAAATTAATCGACAGCTCTACTAGAAAGATATGAAATTAACACAGCACACATTAAATGGATGGAAAGCTGTCTAACTCATAGGTCTCAAAATGTAATTGTGAATGGCGAACCGTCATTGAATGGGTGTGTTTCTACTGGGGACTCTCTGGGATTGGTTCTTGGCCCTATTCTATTTAACATTTTTATGAATGACCTGGAAGAAACATAAAATCATCACTGATGATTGCTTGCAGATGATACAAAAATTGGGGTAGTGGTAAATAATGAAGAGGATAGGTCACTGATTCAGGGCAATCTGGATCACTTGGTAAACTGGACTGACGCGAACAATACATGTTTTAATATAGCTCAATGCATACAACTAGGAACAAAAAATGTAGGTCATACTTTCAAGATTGGGGGACTCTACCTTGGGAAGCAGTGACTCTGAAAAAGATTTGGGGGTCATGGTGGATGGTCAGCTGAACATGAGCTTCCAGTGTGACACTGAGGCCAAAAGGCCTAATGCAATCCTGGGATGCATAAAAATGCGAATCGAGTGGGAGTAGAGAGGTGTTTTTACCTCTGTGTTTGGCACTGGTGTGGCCACTGCTGGAATAATGCATCCAGTTCTTGTGTCCACAATTCAAGAAGGATGTTGATATTTAGTTTAACAAAGAGAAGGTTAAGGAGTGACTTGACTATATCTATAAATGCGTACATGGGGAACAAATAGTTAATAATGCCTGAAAGTTGAAGATAGACAAATACACACTGGAAATAAGGCATAACCTTCTAACGGTGAGAATAATTAACCTTTGGAACAATTTACCAAGGATCATGGGGGCTTCTCCATCATGGACGCTTGAAATCAAGATTGGATGTTTTTCTGATATATCTGCTGTAGGAAATATTTTTGGGCAGGTTTCTGGCCTGTATTATACAGCAGGTCAGACTAGATGACCACAGTGGTTCCCTTCTGGCCTTGGAATCTATAAATCTGTGAATGTGAGCAGTGGACAGACTTTGACCTGTTGCTCTCTGAATGAGTGGACCAATGGGAAAGCAGCACAGTACCTAGCAGTGGCTCTGGATGGTGATGCGAAAGCCTTTTACCTGCAGCTTCTCAGTGCAGACAGCCATGCAGACACTTATACAACTGCTATGAGAGGGAATTGGCCTTTCTGAAACACTAGAAGGAATAGAAGCCCGGAGGCGGCATAAAGGGGAATCCCTGCACACTTATTTGTGTGCATTGAGGATACAGTTCAATAGGGTTGTGCCATCCTGGCCAGGACATGGCTCGAGGTGGCTGTCAGCTGTCGGAAGCGGACTCAAGGGAAGTGGAACCTGCTGTGCCAAATCTGGAACAGGCAATCCAGAGTGGGGACTATGCTCAGTGGCATTCCAAGAGAGAATCTCGCATGAAAAGTCATCTTATAAATGGTTTAACGGGAACTTCATAACCTGCTCGTGCAGGAGGATAGCATATTAGATAAACCTATGGACCTGATTATATGCAGAGGTACATACATGGAAGCAGTAACAGGGGTTTCCTGATAAGATGTTAATTCCCTGGCCCAAAGTGACTCCTTTATACGAGATGCAGCACTTCAAGAAATAATTGCTAGTAAAGGGCTAAAGAACTGGAAGAGGCCCAAGCTATATACAGGCATCCCAGGGGTCAGAAGAGAGAGTTTCCTGAATGGGTCTTAGTCCTGATGACATTTGCAGGCAATGTGGGGGCTAAGACCATTGGATACAGAATTGCCCAAACAGAGGGAAGCCACACCAGGGAAATTAGAAGTTGCTGATGTAGTAGGACCACCATCAGCAGCTGTAGGAACGGCGCATGTGAAGAGATGCGCAAATACCAGTTACGATGTATCTGGCAATATCAACAGTGCTGTTGGACTCAGGATCTGCAATAGGTCTGATCCATGGAGAACACCCAGTGTTGAAAGAAAGAAAAATTTGTACAGCAGGAGTTAAATTGGTGACTATTAATCATCAGCCACTGCAGACAAACCGGAGAAATCCAGCTTTCACTGAATCTGGGCTCTCTGCATAGTAAATGGACATTCATAGTGGTGACCAATATTTTTGGTGCTATTGTATTGGGAGTGGATTTGAAGGCATCACAAGGGTCAGTAGCAGGAAGATCCAATCTCGGGTCAATGGTTGGGGAGGCAAGGTAGAGTGAGACAGCCAGGCAGCAGGGCAAGACAATCTAGGCAGCACCTAGCAGGCAACAGTCTGTTGCTCAGACAGCTTCATGTTCCTATTACGGCTTTCATATTGTCCAAGCACCCAATGAGAGTACAAAAAGGGCAGTTTAGGTTGGACATTAGGAAAAACTTCCTAACTTTCAGGGTGGTTAAGCACTGGAATAAATTGCCTAGGGAGATTGTGTAATCGCCATCATTAGTCAAGATCATCTTTTATTTCCTTTGGTGAGACCAAGATGGAACTGATGTAACTGGGTCGGCTCATTCCAAGCCATATCCAGCACAAGCTGTCAGAACCGGGCTGCATATGTTGCAGCTAATCCAGAGGCCTGCCGGAGTCTCTGTAGAGCTACCTCTGTAGTGCAAGCTCAGTGTGGGGTCAACAAAAATTGCCTGCGGTGATCCTGATGGAGCAGAGGGGACACTCAGTCCAGGGCCTCACTTGTTAGAAGGCCGATGACCAGTCCCGCCTTTGGCTCGGGAAATAGAGCCTGCACTGGGTTATAAAACCCAAGTACTTGCTACTGGTCCCTTTGTAGTGCTCTGGTAATGATACTGTTGGGTCCTGCAGTGGTCAGGGGAATGAATTTGAATCACGGTTGTTACGCTAGGTTTGCCAGCAACTCCAAATAACCAAGGTGAGGACCTGTGTTATCTACCTGCAAGTAATGGGGGAGTGGAGAGAATACACTGGACCATTGGTTCCATGCTTAGCATCTTACTCAGTGGAGATGTTGATAAATGCAAAGTAATGCACATTGGAAAATGTAATCCCAACTATACCTACAAGTTGGGATCTAATCCCACTCAAGACAGATTTGGAGTCGTGGATAGTTCTCAGAAAACATCTGCTCAATGTGCAGCGGCAGTCAGAAAAGCGAACTGAATTTAGGAACCATTAAGAAAGGGGTAGATAATAAGACAGTAAATATCATATTGCCACTATATACATCCATAGTATACCCACACTTGACTGCTTGGTGCTGTTCTGTTTGCCCCATCTCAAAAAAGATCTATTAGAAATGGAAAAAATACAGAGAAGGGCAACAAACATGATGAGGGGGATGGAGCAGCTTCGGTATGAGGAGAAATTAAAAAGACTGGGACTGTTCAGGTTGGAAAAGAGACGACTGGGGGGGGGAGATGAGAGAGGTCTAAAAAATCATGACTGGAGACAGTGACTAGGGAAGTGTTATTTACCCATTCACATAACACAAGAACCAGGGTTGACCTGATGAAATGAATAGGCAGCAGGTTTGAAACAAACAAAAGGAAGTATTTCTTCACACAACACACTGTCAACCTGTGGAACTTGTTGCTATAGGATGTTGTGAAGGCCAAAAGTATAATTGGCTCCATCAATGGCTATTGACCAAGATGGTCAAGGATGCAACCCCATGCTCTGGGTGTCCCTAAGCCTCAAACTGCCAAGCATTGGGACTGAATGACAATTGATTATCATTTGATAATTATAATTATCACTTGATAATTGCCCTGTTCTGTTCATTCCCTCTGAGGAACCTGGCATTGGCCACTGTCGGAAGACAGGATACTGGACTAAATAGACCATTGGTGTGACCCAGTGTGGGTTTTCTTAGGTTCTTACATTAAAACCAATGACACAGGGATACAAAGTCACCTTTTGTCATCTTTGCATACAACACTGGCCAGCTATCTGTATTCAGTGTAAAAAAATACAGTACTTTTTTGTTCATTTAAAGCTTCATCTGTAGACTTTTTTAAATTTACATTTTTTTAACATTTTACATTTTGTAAACTATTGTATAAGTTTATAAAACTGAAAGCACATAACACTTAGGAACTTACGTCACCATTCACGCAACCCTAGAAAGATCTTCACTTCTCCAAACGCTAAACTGTAACTTGCCATTTTTTTGCCCCTTCCTTTTTCTGTTGACACTACCGCATATGTACCGTTATTCTACAGTTACTCACCGTTATCCAACTATCCATTCCTCTGCTTAGGACACTATTTTTGGACTCCAGACTCATGTTTCCCTGTGACATGATGTTCCGACAGCAAGAACCAGCAAGGCCTCCTCCACCTGCCCAGGTGGGTGCCATTGGCAGTGTCTTATATCAGTGAGCTGAGATCAGCGTGCTAGGAGGTGAAGGAACAGATGAGCCGGGAGCAAGCATGCCAGACATAACATGCAAGGAAAAAGAATTGTGTGTCCACTGGGGTAGGTGAGAAGGTGTGTCAGTGCAGCAAGAAAAGGCAGCCAGGGAAAAAGTCCAAACTTACTCCTTTTTGGAGGGGACACATTAACTAAGAAACTAAACAGTTTATCCTTGTCAATACAAAACATATGTCAAGAACTGGTTCACAGAGCCATTGGAGCAGGCAGAGACTGGAGATACTCAGCAGCCGTCACAGGGTGTGGCAGAAGTGGGTTTGGAAATACCCCAGCAGGTTTCTATAGCTTGTAATTGGAGACCAGTCGTGGACAAAGAATTGCTGGTATGTCCTCAGAAACTCACCATACTACAGTTTTCAACAGCGAAACTACCCCCAATAGATAGGCCTAATGTGGCAGACACGAACCCTTTACTCAATGATAAACTAGAGCCAACTACAAGAGGTGTCTCCGTGACTGGATACAGCACTCAAGGGGCAGACCAACATGGAAACCCGAGTAGCTGTCAGGCTGCCCGAATTCCTAGGAGTTACATCAATAGCACTTGTGTTACTATTTTCAAATTCTTATGAAACTAAAGGGGGAAAGAGGAGTTGTAACGGCCAGTGTGAACAGCACCTCCAGCAATAGATGATGCTGTTATCTTATTTGAGTGTTAAGTTGTGTTGTTTTGATATTATGTTGGGGTGTGACTACACTGCAGCTGAGACCAAGTGGGGCTTGTGCTAGTGTGCTAAAAATAGGGGTGTGGGTGCTGTGGCACCAGTGGAGGCTCAGGCCAGCTACCTGCGCTTTGACCCAAGGACGTAGAGGGAGCTCGGGTCGCTAGCTCCTCTGCCAAGGCTGCAATCTCCACGCCGCTATTCTTAGTGTGCTAGCATGAGCCCATCTACCGCAAGCCTGTCTGTCTGGGCTGGAAGGCTCACTCCCCGCTGCAGTGTAGACATACCTTCGTTGCCTTGTTTCAAGGGGACTAAGAGGAAGTTACTTCTGCCTGTGCGTGCTGGAGTTGTTACTTACTCAGTGGAGATGCTGATAAATACAAATTGCATGTTGGAAAACCTAATCCCAACTATAATTCCAGTGCACATTGGAAAACGTAATCCCAACTATACCTGCAAAGTGATGGGTCTAATTTATCTGTTCCCACTCAAGACAGAGATCGGAGTCGTGGATAGTTCTCAGAAAACATCTGCTCAAAGTGCAGCGGCAGTCAGAAAAGCGAACCGAATGTTACTTGCAGTGTCCTAATAAACTCCTTCAGTTCTGTAAGCCAATATGACAGTACCCTCCAAGGGGGCATTGCACCTCATTCAGGACAAAATTGCAGGTGTCCCTAAACCAGTGTGGCCTGGTCCCTGCTCAAACCAGTAGAGTGCTAAATAATCGATGGATGGCCCTAGCCTAGGGAACCCTCAGACACAGAGATGTTTTGCCAGAACCTCAGTAAGTCCCAAAGAGACACAGGAGCCATGAGCCTGTTAATCTAGACTGTCATGGGGTGCAGTGGGAGGACAGATGGACCTTCCTGCAACTTACTCAAGGCAAATGGTCCTGGGAGGCTGTGCTGCAGGGCAATGCTTCCATGCTCGGAACACTGGCCCATCTGTCCATTCTCCATTCCTTGTTTCTCTTGTCAGTGTTTTCTCTGACGTTGTAGGGGCACAGTAGAGGTGGCGGTCCATTCCCCAAGACCCAATGCAGGCTTGTTTTCCACATGACGCGCTCCGGTTCAGTTCGTCGCCTGAGGTTTTCTCTGCGCGGGCTGCCTCCTGGGAGGTGCCTTTGGAGTTGGAGCATGCCTGCACGGTCACTCAGAGACCAGACTATCCCCTTGCCCAACATCTCCGATTGTCAGTTCTGCGCACCCACCCCGCCCCCGCTTCATGAGAACGGCCAGCAGGAATTTCTGTTGGAGGGGAGCTATCCCTGTGCTGGAGCAGACATTGTAGCAGGAGTAAGGGGAGATGATTTGTAGCCCCCGATCCTGGGGCTGCTGAGGGCTGTTTTAATTTGCACACTCTGCAAGGATACCTACTGGCCTTGTGACAGCTGAGGAATAGAGGGTGCACAGTATCCCCCGGCTTGCACACTCTGTGCCCTTGAACATGGCTGCTTGTGGGGAGTGTAGCCAGCTCTGCATCCCTGGCACCGGCCCCCTCCTCTGGGATAGCCTGCAGGGGAGGGTCATGTACAGCTGCTTTGTAGCCACTTCCCGCCAACCTAGATATTTCATTCCAAGAGCGTCTCTCTCCGTGTCCTCACTCTCCCCTGGGCTCCCTTCTAACATTGAGAGGAGCTTCTCCCCACCCCAAGCCCTTCCCTGAACTCTGGGTATAGATTCCCAGCTTCCCCCTCTCCCTTATGTGAGCCCTTTGTATCCCAAGGTGCTATGGTGACAACTAGATACAACAAAATCAGTTGCTTGGAAAACAAGTCTGCTGTGAAACCCAACCCTCTGTTGACAGCTGGGTGGGGTGGGGCAGCTTGCCAACCCTGTGTCAGGCGTACATTGCTGGGGGTAAGTGCAGAGCTGCAGCAGCTCTCCAGACATGAGCGCGTCTTGCCTCTTCTGCTCAGGTTCTCAACCCCCCCCAGGAGGATGGAGATATAGGTGAGGAGTGGCTGGGGGACGGGCACCAAGCAAGTTTATGCAGCTGCTCCAAGCAAATGAGTCAGACTTCAATTTTTTCACTGTCATAAATACAGCTCATTGGGAAGCCGCGTTGTACCCCAGAAAGGGAGGCCAATGCCAATATTCCCAGCCCAGGTTTCAAGCCCAGACTTAAGGAGCCAGTCTTCTGCTACTTAGCTAGCACACCAAATGTTTAAGAGACAATGCCAACATGGCCTTTTGATGCGTGACCAGGACTGAAACAGCACAAGATTGCGCCCCAAGTCTGTGTCCCCCTTACAGAAGCTGATCTATACCGGGCTTTGGTTTAGTTTGGTCTGCAACAAACAGAAAAGTTTTTCAGGATTGCATCTCTAAACATTCATCTCCCAGCCTTGGGGGGAAGCAGTCCAGTCACCTGTGAGAGCTTCTGTCCATATGCCAGGAGCTCGGCAGTGGTCACATCATCCGCCGTGAATGCGAATGTTTTCTTCAGCATTCTGCCCCTTGCTCGACACTAGGCTTGTCTGGTATATAGTACTAATGTAAGAAATCCCATCTACTGAACCCGGCACCTGCACAATCCCCGGTGTCCCTGGTTGGAAGTCAGTTTAACTTAGACGCTGGCCAGAATTCAAGTATCTCACATGCTGCGGGTTCCGAGCCTCACACCATCAGTGTGCAGGGACTACCTTGGGGCCAGCGTCCCTTACCTTCTGCAGAATCCGGACCCGCCATAGAGATGCCATTGCAAAGTAGTTACCTAGGCCATGTCTATACTGCAAACTTATGTTGACTCAAGTTACATCGGGATATGGCTGCTGCAGTTAGTACATCGTGTGTTCGTGTGCAAGCTTGGCTCCTGGTGTCAGCAGTGCGTGCCTCACCAGGAGTGCTTGTATCGATGCACAGTATGGTGCCCCACAGGTAGGTATCCCACTGTGCAACTCACCACGATCCAGATGGCTATCTTTTGGTAAGTTTCGGCAATGCATGATGGAGCCAAAATGAGTTGTACCGAAGTGACTGGGAGCATGGGGACAACTCCCCAGTTTGCAACTGTCTCCATCCCATGATGTTATCCATATCCCGTAATTTTCGCACCTTTTTTTTCAAAATCCCACAAACCAGCATGGCCCTCCTTGCTGTCCACCATCTCCAATAGAAGCATGGACCCTGCACAGCTCTGCACTAGTGTCCGGAGCATTGCAAGCACAGGGCATAGGATCCTGCAGTATTTGCAGAGCCACAGGGAACATGATGATTCCTTGGAGGACAGATTGCTGTGGGACATAGCCAGAACCAATTCACAGTTGTTGGTATTCACAGAGCAGCTGCAGATGGTGGAGCACCAGTTCTGAGCCCGAGAAACAAGCACTAACTGCTGGGATCGCATTGTTGTGCAGGTTTGGGGTGACAAGCAGTGGCTGGAGAACTTTTGGATGCACAAGACAACATTGCTGGATCTGTGTGCTGAGCTTGCCCCAGCCCTCCAGTGCAGGGCCATCAAAATGAAAACTGCACTGACAGTGGAGAAGCAAGTGGCAATCGCACAGTGGAAACTTGAAGTGCCAGATTGCTACCAGTCAGTTGGGAATCAATTTGGAGTCAGGAAATCCACCACTGGGGCCATTGTGATCATAGAATATCAGGGTTGGAAGGGACCTCAGGAGGTCATCTAGTCCAACCCCCTGCTCAAAGCAGGACCAATCCCCAACTAAATCGTCCCAGCCTGACCTTAAAAACCTCTAAGGAAAGAGATTCCATCACCTCCCTAGGTAACCCATTTCAGTGCTTCACCACCCTCCTAGTGAAAACATTTTTCCTAATATCCAACCTAAACCTCCCCCACTGCAACTTGAGACCATTACTCTTTGTTCTGTCATCTGGTACCACTGAGAACAGTCTAGATCCATCCTCTCTGGAACCCCCCTTCAGGTAGTTGAAAGCGGCTATCAAATCCCCCCTCATTCTTCTCTTCTGCAGACTAAACAATCCCAGTTCCCTCGGCCACTCCTCATAAGTCATGTGCTCCAGCCCCCTAATCATTTTAGTTGCCCTCCGCTGGACTCTTTCCAATTTTTCCACATCCTTCGTGTAGTGTGGGGCCCAAAACTGGACATAGTACTCCAGATGAGGCCTCACCAATGCTGAATAGAGGGGAATGATCATGTCTTATCTTACATGATCTGGCAATGTTCCTACTTATACAGCGCAAAATGCCATTAGCTTTCTTGGCAACAAGGGCATACTGTTCACGCATACCCAGCTTCTCATCCACTGTAACCCCTAGGTCCTTTTCTGCCGAACTGCTGCTAGCCATTCGGTCCCTAGTCTGTAGCAGTGCATGGGATTCTTCCGTCCTAAGTGCAGGACTCTGCACTTGCCCTTGTTGAACCTCATCAGATTTCTTTTGGCCCAATCCTCTAATTTGTCTAGGTCCCTCTGTATCCTATCCCTACCCTCCAGTGTATCTACCACTCCTCTCAGTTTAGTGTCATCTGCAAACTTGCTCAGGGTGCAATCCACGCCATCCTCCAGATCATTAATGAAGTTATTGAACAAAACTGGCCCCAGGAATGACCCCGGAGGCACTCCGCTTGATACTGGCTGCGAACTAGAAATGGAGCCATTGATCACTACCCGTTGAGCCCGACAATCTAGCCAGCTTTCTATCCACCTTATAGTCCATTCATCCAGCCCATACTTCTTTAACTTGCTGGCGAGAATACTGTGGGAGACAATGTCAAAAGCTTTGCTAAAGCAAGGAACAACACATCCACTGCTTTCCCTTCATCCACAGAACCAGTTATCTCGTCATAGAAGGCAATTAGATTAGTCAGGCATGACTTGCCCTTGGTGAATCCATGCTGACTGATCCTGATCACTTTCCTCTCCTCTAAGTGCTTCAGAATTGATTCCTTGAGGACCTGCTCCATGATTTTTCCAGGGACTGAGGTGAGGCTGACTGGCCTGTAGTTCCCTGGATCCTCCTTCCTTTTTTTAAAGATGGGCACTACATTAGCCTTTTTCCAGTCATCTAGGACCTCCCCCGATTGCCATGAGTTTTCAAAGATAATGGCCAATGGCTCTGCAATCACATCCGGCCCCATGGACTTGTGCTCGTCCAGCTTTTCTAAATAGTCCTGAACCACTTCTTACTCCACAGAGGGCTGGTCACCTCCTCCCCTACTGTGCTGCCCAGTGCAGCAGTCTGGGAGCTGACCTTGTTCATGAAAAGACAGAGGCAAAAAAAGCATTGAGTACATTAGCTTTTTCCACATCCTCTGTCACTGGGTTGCCTCCCCCATTCAGTAAGGGGCCCACACTTTCCCTGACCTTCTTCTTGTTGCTAACATACCTGTAGAAACCCTTCTTGTTACTCTTAACATCTCTTGCTAGCTGCAACTCCAAGTGTGATTTGGCCTTCCTGATTTCACTCCTGCATGCCTGAGCAATATTTTTATACTCCTCCCTGATCATTTGTCCAAGCTTCCACTTCTTGTAAGCTTCTTTTTTGTGTTTAAGATGCAAGTGTGATACAAGTGTGCAGGGCCATTAATTGCCTCCTGCTACGGCCTCTCAGCAGTGTGCAGGACGTAAGTGGATAGATTTAGTTAAATGGGGTTCCTGAAGCATGGTGGAGCGATAGACAGCATGTATATCCCTATTTTGGCACCAGACCACTTTGCCACAGAGTACATCAACAGAAAGGGCTACTTTTCTATGGATATGCAAGCACTGGTGGATAACTGGGGACGCCTCACTGACATCAGTGTGGGCTGGTCACCCACCCACTCGCATCTTTAAGAACACAGGACTGTTCAGAAAGCTACAAGCAGGGATCTTCCTTCCTGACCGATGGATTACCACTGGCAACGTTGAAATGCCAATAGTGAACTTGGGTGACCCAGCCTACCCTTTTACCCCCTGGCTTATGAAGCCATTCACCATCCACTTCAACAGCACCAAGGAGCGCTCCAGCTACTGGCTCATCAGGTGCAGAATGACCGTTGGATGTGTCTCTGGTGTTGTTTACTCACAAGACTGGACCTCAGTGAGAAAAATATCCCAATGGTTATAGCTGCCTGCTGTGTCCTGCATAACATCTGTGAAGCAGAAAATTTTTTCGCAGGGGTGGAAGGTGGAGGTGGAGTGGCTCTCTGCTGAATTTGAACAGCCAGATACAAGAGCTATTAGAAGAACTCAGTGTGGAGCTATACAGCTCAGAGACGCTTTAAAAGACCATTTTAATAGTGACCCTGAGTCGTGTGTGTTGCTGTCGTGTGCTCTATCTGGCCCTGCTCTTTTGTGACCCGGTGTGAATCATGTGGTGATTGCTGAATACGTAGGGATGTCAATGAACCTATTAATTTTGTTTGTGAATGAGTTGTGTGACACTGGGCAGGAACAGGTAATCGGCTGCCTTCAGAACGGCTGAGCACCAGCCAGCATATGTTGTGTACGAATAAAGATGAATTATGTTCCAGGTAATACAATTTTATTCTGTTACAAAATCACAGAAAGAAAAACCTGGGAAATTCAAAAACAAAAGCATGTAAAATGTAATAAACAGTAAGAAATTAAGAGAACAGAACTTATGAAGGGGAAAGAACATTCATGTCCCTTTCAGCTACACATATGCCAACTATGGCTTTCACAGGTCAGCGTGTGTGAAGCTGTGAGTGTCTTTAATGTCCTTCAACGACCCTTGATTTTAAGTTGAATATTGAGAGGGGGTTGTAATGCAGGTAAACCCATGCCTACTCTTGCCAAGTCTGTAGGCATGAGCTGAGCACTGACAAATTCGTAGCTAGAAACCAGACCAGCTCGCCTACCTGTTAATATTGATCAAGCTGGGTGTTACCCTTGTAAGGGTGTGTTTAGACTCTATAAAATGCTTGCAAGCTGCCACATGCATGAATGTTACTTGTAATGGCGGTATTCCATGCCATAAGGTAAAATATGTTTGTTTCATAATTGTTAAAATGCCTGCTCTGAACTTGTGAACTCAGATGTGAAGAGTGGCTCCACTTGTCCATCCAGGAGGACTATCAAATGTAAGTGGGCCATTGTAGAACACAAGTCTTGTTAATTGCCCCATACAGGCATGGAGAAGTACATGCAGAAGGCCTTCTTCCATCAGTTTGAATGCTGGACGAGGAAAATAAAAATAGCTAACATGAAGATTTTTCTTCTCTTTTTTGTTTGGACTCTTAGAAGGACTGAAGCTAAGAAACAAAAAGGAGAGCTCTCCAGGGTCACCCTGGGTTAGCCCTGAAAAAACATTCAGTGCTGACAGACAACTACATCTTTGTCACCTTTTGGAACCATAGACTGTGTACATCTGTAGCCTGCTTTAACCTGTAAATAACTCTCATTTCTGTTTCCTAGTTAATAAATCCTTCATTCATTGGCTACCAGCATTGTCTTTGGTGTGAGATCTAAGGTACAAACTGGCCTGGGGTAAGTGACTGGTCTCTTGGGACTGGGAGCAATGTGAATATTTTGTGATTTTTGGTGTAAGTAACCATTTATCACCAAGTCCGGCTTGCCTGGATGACAAGATAGACTGGAGAGCCCAAGTGGACTCCATGGTAAGGCTGCTACAGTGATCCAGGAGTTCATATTTGTTACTGGGTTGGTGAAATCTAATTTTAGAACATGCCCCCAGTTTTGGCATATCTTCCCTTCTTTTGACAATCTTCCCTGCGGTTGGCACTCATCGTCGTAAACCACTCCAGACAGCACGACAGGGGTATAAGAAGGTTTCAATGGGCTGCAGAGGGAGGTGAGCATGGGATTGTTGAATCTGCAAGTCCACCAGAGTCTGTAGCATCTGTGTTGCTGTCTGAGAAGCCCCAGTATGTGCTGGTGCATCTCTCTCTCCTTTTCCTGTGCCTTTCTCCTCTCCACTCTATCCTTCTCTAGGCTGTTGGTCCTCCAGGCCCTGTGCTCATTGTCCAGTGCAACACTGGCTTGCAGGATCTCATTGAACGTATCCTCCTGAGTCCTCTTCTTTTTCCTCCTTGTTTGGCTCAGGCGTTCCACAGGTGTGGAAGGGGAGACCCTGAAGGCCGCAATGGCAGCAGCTGCAGATAAAACACACAGAGGTACCATTGTCAGGGTATTCACTATGGAAAGCGAAACTTAAGACTCTGAACTCACTCCCCTAAAGTTTTAAGCACTACATTCTGGCTTCTGCTTGGAATTGCTTGTGCACGGCGCCAGTCACAGCACCAGTCATGGTGAATTTGGCCTGCCAGGCTGGGGAAATGAGGAGGGAATTGCTTGGTTGCATGAGTCCAGTAGCATAGGGCAATGGCACTGAATACCGGCACCGTTTTCCACAGGCGGTGGTGATTTTAGCTGATCATAGAATCATAGAATAACAGGGTTTGAAGGGACCTCAGGAGGTCATCTAGTCCAACCCCCTGCTCAAAGCAGGACCGATCCTCAATTAAATCATCCCAGCCAGGGCTTTGTCAAGCCTGACCTTAAAAACTTCTAAGGAAGGAGATTCCACCACCTCCCTAGGGAACGCATTCCAGTGTTTCACCACCCTCTTAGTAAAAAAGTTTTTCCTAATATCCAACCTAAATCTCCCCCACTGCAACTTGAGACCATTACTCCTTGTCCTGTCCTCTTCTACCACTGAGAACAGTCTAGAGCCATCCTCTTTGGAACCCCTTTTCAGGTAGTTGAAAGCAGCTATCAAATCCCCCCTCATTCTTCTCTTCCGTAGACCAAACATCCCCAGTTCCCTCAGCCTCTCTGATATCTCACTCCTGCGGGTAACAGGCAGAGAGAGCACAGTCCCAAAGCCGCCTGGGCCCATGTGCTGCTAGCCTGTACTGCAGTAACTGCAGGCACTGCTGAAGTTATCACGGAGTGGTGTGGCAAAGTGTCCTGCCACGGAGGAAGAAATAAGGCTGCCATCCCTAGAAACCTTCAGCAGAGGACTGCAGAGAACCTCCATGGAAGTTTCACGGAGATCTCTCAGGAGGATTCAAGGGATGCCCCCATGTGCATAAACAAACTGCTCTGGATATTCCCCCCACCTCACTCTACAGGAGACTGCAAAGCAGATAGCAACTCCACCTCTCTTGGTTGTGCTGCTGCCCCTCCTAGCACGAGTCAATTAACGATAAATCAAACAATGTGGCCTGCTACTTTGCCATCCCTGTCGTTTAAAATTAAACGGCATACTCATTGGAGGTTCCTTCCCCGGAATCGGGTTTGCCCAGGCTCAGCTGCTGGGACTGACTGGGCTGCGGTGGCATCCAAAACAGGTACTGACTCACTGCACAGCTGGATCCCCTGGTCTCCTGTCCCCCATTCTCCTCCTCTCTTCCTTGTCCACCACCTCCTCACTGTTCACGGCAGGGTCCTGTGACTCTGGCTCCTAGGAGGTCTGCGCGGTGCTGTGGGTGGTGGTATCTCCCCTGAGACGAGCATGCAGCTCAGCACCAGACTGATTTCCGGCCTCCCGGGCCTTCTGGTACGCCTGCTGCAGCTCCGTGGCTTTCGCCCTACCCTGCTGCTGGTCCCTGTCGCAGCCTGTAGGTGCCCACGTTTCTACAGGTGGTTCAGAGCTCTGCCTGCAGCCTCTTCTCCCCACCGGCCCAGGAGACCCAACGTCTTCTCTGTGCTCCACAGGGTGTGTAGCCAGCACCGACAACTGGGCAGCTGCACACAGCAATGGAGAGTCGCCAGGTGTGGCAATGAAGAAAAGGAATTTCAAAAATTCAGGGGGCTTTAAATGGGAGGAGGGGCTGCCAGCCTCTGCGACCCCTGGATGGCGGAGTTCACAGCGATGACCAGAGCAGTCAGTGTGGAGCGTTGTGGGACAACTGCTGGAGGACAGTTAGGGTCGACACCAGTAATGCAGTGTCTACGTTCACACTGCCTCCGCCTAATTACATCGACTGTGACTCTGCGCCGCGGGAGGAGGTGGTGTTGTTAAGTAAGCGGAACGGGGCGCTTATGTCAGTGGGAGACCAATCGAAGTGTAGACACATGCACAACCAGGTCGACGTACGCTGCCTTGCATCTGCCTAACTTTGTACTGTAGACCAGGCCCTCACCCGGGCTAGGCTCACAAAGAGACTTCACTGCGGTGTCACTCAGCGTTGCCACGCCTAAACCTTAGGCGCCTAGAAAATCACGGTGGCCTGGTCTACACTAGAAAATGAATCAGTTTAAAAACTGACACCCCTGAGCGGCATAGTTCAGCCGACCTAAGTCCCTGTGCACACAGAGCTAGCTCCTGCCTGGCGAGGTGGGGGATCCCCTCCACCGATGGGGGATACTCCCTCCCACGGGAGAAGGTAGTGTCTAAACTGAAGTGTCACAGCAAGGGTGGGCAGCAGGTCACTCTGGTCTCGTCCCTCTCCGCCCCAGAGAGCACTGTGCGGAGGCCAGTAGTGCGTGCAGTGACTTGGAGTGATACTTGCGAGAGAGCCTGCAGGATGGAGAGTCAGAGACATTGATAATGACAGGAAGAATTAGTAACAATAAAGTCTCTGGTTTTCCCAGACCCCAAGACTCTGAAACAAGGGAATATGATAGATGGAACTGGCTAGGCCTTTGTCATCCCTGATTCCCCTGATTCGGTGAAGCTGGCGTTTCAAAGCCCCAGCTCAGATGTGAATTATTTCGGGGCAGGTCTCTGGCCGGTGTTACACAGAAGGTCAGACGAGTTGATCACAATGGTCCCTTCTGGCCTTGGAATCTATGAATCTACGAATCTCTGTGTCAGGAGTGAGAGCCCGCAAAGCTCCAACAGGAAGTGACAGAACTGCCCCTAGGTGGGTGAGGCAATACGTTTAGTGTCTGTATGAACCATGTCAGTTTCTTTGACCTATTGCTCTGCTCCATCCTCTGAGGACAGACCAGAGAGAGGAATTTCATGGGCCTGGAACATGAGGCGGTTTGCAGGATTGTGAATGGGAGGATGCAGTGAGTCTGGTGAGGGAACTGTTACAGTGACTCAGTCCTGATAAATAGAAAGCTCAGACTAAATCTTATTAGCTTCAGAGAAGGTCACATAACTGTGAATTGTAGCACCAGCCGACAAGGACATCTGACAGAGGCAACGTCTGACTGAATGTGCGAACTAAATGGGGGCTATGATCTAGCAGGGATGCTCGGATGCCAAACAAGGCCAGCCCCATGGAGACTATGGGTTACCTGGCTTGGGTGTGGAATGATATCAAATCCCAACAGCCTAGAATCTGCCTGCCAAGTTGGTGGGGGGAGGAGGGGAACAGGTGGAATATGTGCAAGTATCTCAAAAGCTTCTCCTCATATGTCCATCGCGGATTTGTGCACTGTGACAGGCTTCCCTACAGAGTAACTCGTGCCCCAGATGTAGTTCAGGATACACCGGATTACTACTGGGTTTAATTGGAGCACTCTGGTATCTGGATGTTGTGTTCAGAGGTACAAGTGAGGAAGCTGCTGAAACGGCTATAAAACCAGTGCCGGTTTTAGGGAAAATGGTGCCCTGGATGAACTTGTATTTTGGTGTCCCTGGTCCCTGTGGGCATGGCACCCCCCATTGCCTCTGCGCCCCATGGGCTCCCCACTCCCCTTTTGCCCCTGGACCTTTGCCCCTGCACCTCCTTCCTGCACCCCCAATTCCTGCACCTCCCTCCTGCACCCCTAACCCCTGCCCCTCTCCTGCACCCCTAACCCCTGCAGTGTGCCCACTACGCCCCCTCCTAACCCCTGCACCTCCCTCCTGCACCCCTAACCCATGCACCTCCCTCCTGCAACCCCAACCCCTGCACTGTGCTTCCTTCACCCCTAACCCCTGTACCCGCCCCCCCCCCCATGCCCAAATGGAGAAACTGACCTGGATGCCTGGAGCAGCTGGCATTGCTGCTTGGTCCCTCCCTGGAACACTGCTCCTCTGCGCACCCCTAGGAGGCTGGGCAGGGGGATCAAGGAGCGAAGTCAGGGCTCCCTGCATCCAGGTCACTTTCCCCACCTGGACTGTGTAAGGGGAGGGCAGAGAGCAGCAGCTCCTGATGCTTGCTTCACAGCACAGCCCAGGTGGGGAAAGTGACCTAGATGCAGGGAGCGCTTGGTTTTGCTCCTCACTGCCCCCCTCACAGCCCCCTGGGGGGCACGGAGGAACGTTGGACGGGGAAGCAGTATCTCAGTGTCCCTGCTTGCCCCCCTCCCATGATCCTCGGCTGGGAGGAAGCAGGGAGAAATCTGGATGTCCCCCCGCCCCCCATGCAGTGACCCCCAGGGAGCAGTTTCTGACATTACATAGGCAGCGCGCACCTCTGCGCTGCTGCACGGCACCCCTTTGACCACTGGGCACCCTGGGTGGCCACCCAGGTGGCCCACCCCTAAGGCCGGCCCTGTATAAAACACTTGGATTACAGGTGAAAACGGAAGAACTGTGCCTTCTCATCAGAAGTGACTTGAGTCCTGTGATTGATGTGGAGGGCTTGAGGCCTCTGCCAGAGAAAACAGAAGCAGGATCCAAAATAACTGTGCCGAAGAATGTCAGCAGAATTTAGATCCTTTCAGCCCAGGTTAAGTATGGAAAATGTCTACCCAAGCGACCTGCAGGAACAAGTCCAATATTGTTAGAAGAGGGCTAGCGTGGGTTTGGCCTGAGAAATGTCCATTGGCACTTGAGCAGACTAGCAACAATACTTAGCACGTATCTGTGTGAAATGGTGCTCTGCATTTTCCAACACCTTCCAAGCATGAAGGCCGAGATCGGCAAAACTGGAAGCATTAGGCTAGGCTCCTAAATCCATAACTAGGCACCTAAATAAGCAGCCTTGTTTGCAAAAGTGCTGAGCACCCAGCAGCTCCCACTGACGTCAACAAGCGCCACAGCGGGGTTAGAGTCACAAAGGGGCCCAGGACGTATGGCCCTTACTTCGGCACCACTGGCATTCACAAAACCCCTGCTCAGTGGCTGCCTAACTCTAAAGGTGCCTAAATTCCCTAAGCACCTACATTTCACTGTAAAAGTCCCCTTTGCACCTGAGTTTCTGCCGCTGGGCATGTGCCCTGCAGCCACTGTCAGGCACCCGGACACACATGCCCTGCCCAAGCTGCAGTGGGATTCTCAAACAACACATCACCCTGCCTGTGTTGCCCACAGGGCCCAATCTGCTAGGTGTGCTCTGAACACACCTCACAACCTAGGGGGTTGGCGTGTGAGGAGGGGGGGCAGCAGCCTCCCTTATAACCTTTAGCCCATGGTTGGGCACACACCCAGGATCTGGGGGTCATCAGTTAAATTCCCCTCTCTGCCTGACGAGGAGAAAGGATTTGAAGAGGGGTCTCCCATCTCTACAATGAGTGTGCTAGCCACTGGGCTGTGGGGCTGACTGACTCTGTTGTCCAGGGGTTAGGGCTCTCACCTGAGATGGGAAATCCCTACGCAAATCCCTTCTTCAGATCAGGCAGAGGGGGGAACGGAACCTAGGTCTCTCACATCCCAGGCCAGTACTCTAACCACTGGGCTAAAATTTGTCCCATCTGTCTCCTTGTACAGAGACCTTTTCTGTGTCAGCATGCCACATGCTTGTGCCCACCCCTAATCTCCTGTGGGGCACTAACCATGCTTGCAGCTTATACCTCTGCCCAACAGAGAAACTGGCACTTTGGGAAGTGAAAATGGAACCCTCCACTCCCAGGCCATAGCTAGTATGCTGGGGTTGATGCTGCTGGTGACTTTGTCCCTCTGAGATTGCTCAGCAAGACTGATCTCACCAGACACCTGGTGAGGAGCGTCCATTTTTCACTTCAAACTTAGACTCGTGGTCCTGTCCTACAGCAGTTCAATGGGTGAAAGCCCCACTTCAGACTGATTCACTTTAGTTAGGCGTTTGCATACTTATGTAGTTACGTTAGGACAAACTTCCTTAATGGGGTTAGGACCTTGGATTGCAGAGACTGTATCTTGTCTGCCCTGCCCCAAAGATGGGAAATTTCCACTCCTCAGCACCCTGTGCTCATAATTTTCCACTGAGTTCTGGTCAACTTGGCTGTGTCCATGAATCCCACAGTCCCTACAAAACTTGAGGAGAGAGATTACAGTATAAAAGTTATTTCTTCTTCCCCTCCACCCATATAGCAAGCTCCTCTCCTTTTTAATCTCTTGCCTCTCCCTGCAGTGCAGGAGTTTTTGTCCATGAGAATGCAGCCTTTTAAATTCTAATGTACAAGCTGGGGTAGGGCAATCATCTGCAATTGAATGGCAAATGACTACTCTGACAACTTGCTCTCCCAAGGTGAGCCAAGACAACGGGGTAGGAAGAAAGAGATCATCTGGCAAAAGGACCCTTCTCACACTTTCCACTCCAATGGACCCTCAATTACAGAGCTTCAACGGCTCTGCTTGTCAGGTAAGGAGCCACCTCAATGCTAGAACCTCTGTCACGCTGGGGATATGGAGAAACATGGTAGCCCCTGACTTAGGCCAGGTCTACGCTTGGAAATTAGGTCGGTATAACTACATTGTTCAGAGGTGTGAAAAATCCCCCCCCACCCCCGCTGAGCGACGCAGTTAAACCAACCTAACCCCTGGTGTAGACAGCACTAGGTCGACCTCTCAGGGAGGTGGATTACCTACGCCGAGGGGAGAAGCCCGCCTGTCAGCATAGGTAGCGTCTTCCCTGAAGTGCTGCAGTGGGACAGATGCTATGTTTTAAATGTGGACAAGCCCTTACTTCTGTCCCTCAGTGCTCATGAGACCGAGCCACGTCTCCAAAGCACGATGCAGCTGTCATGCTCCTGCCTGGAGCAGACCGGAGATCGTGCATGTCCTGGGTCTGTGGGGAGAAGAGGCTTGCAGGTACAGCTCTGAACCAGCTGTGGAAATGGCAGCATTTCAAAAATTCACAGACATTTTTAAGAGGGAGGCGGCTTCTGGTCTACGTGACCCCTGGGCAGCGGAGCTCCCAATCATGACCAGAGCGGTCAGTGTCAGGCATTGTGGGACAGTGGCTGGAGGACTGTTAGGGTTGAAATAAGTAAAGCAATGTCTACACGTGCTCTGCATAGACCTCCATACATCAACCATGGCTCTACACCGCGCGGGGAGGTGGTGTGACTATGGTGGCACAATGGGGCACTTACATTGGTGGGACACAAATTTCAGTGTAGACACATGCCCACTAGTTTGACCCAAAGCAGCTTATGTTGACCTGACTTTGTAGTGTAGACCAGGCCTACTGCTCTCAAAGCTCTCTTCTGTCTAGAGGTGTTTAACAATTAATGCTAGCAGACAGAGATGTGCATGCTCGCTTCATTCCACTGCCAAGCATGTGCCTGGGCTTACCAACAGCACAGATGATGCTCTCTCGATTGCATGGCAACAGATTCTGAGCACTGGCGCTGAAGGCCAAGGAAGCACCAGAACAGATGCTGGAAGCCCTGTGGAATCTTGGTTGCTAGAAGTAGCCAAGGGAGCCCTTGTGCCACACCCATTGAGGGGTTTCTCGGGGGGCCTGAGGTTCTACCACCGACCTGGCCTAGACCAGAACTCCAAATTTACCAGTTCATGGTCTAGTTATCACTAACCGGTTAGCCAGGGTGGCTTTTGACTGAAGGTCTGTGGGTCACAAGTTGCCGGGACAGAGAATAATGTCAGGAAGCCAGTGACTTTGCAGGTTCTTAGGCAATAAGTTGAGGCTCTTCCTCAGGTCTACCATTTGGTGGTGAGGCTGTACTCTTCAAGACAGGCTTTCTGTTGGTTTTCTTCGGGGCCTTCTGAGTCAATGAGTGGTTCCCTTCTGCCAAGGGAGACTCTTTGCGGTGGAGTCTCAAACTACAGGACTCTACAGCTCAAGGTCTGCAGAGCAAAAACTGATCAACTTGGGGTTGGCAAGACTGTTGCTTTGCACCACTCTGGTGAATGGGGCCTGGGGCCTGGACGGGCACTGCAGGCATATGTGAGTCAGTGAGGGTCCCCTGTTTCTGCATGAGGGACCGCTCCTTCCTAACCACATTCCGGTTTGTGGGAGTGTTTAGGGAAGGGCTGTCATTCCTGGGTTTGCCACGAGAGAGTACAGCTCCCATTTGTTTGATAGAGAGGCTGCAACAGCAGCTACCTAGCTGGGTCTGGGGGCATCAGAGGTCCAAGCTATAGGGTGTGAGTGATCTGAGGCCTATAAGTCCTACGCGCAGTTGCCTGAGGGGAGGCCAATGCAGGAGGTGGGCCGTAAGTATAACCATGTCTATGGTATAGACTCTTAGAGCATGCCTGTGGCTGGGGATATGGATTTGCGGGCACAGCACTGTGCCCTGAGCTCCCAGGAGAGGGTGTAACTCGGCAAGGGTCTTGCAACTGGCCTTGGGGTGGATGCAGTTTTTGTCTTGGCACAGCAGACAGGGCTTGTGCTGGGTCCAGCTCATGCATCTTTTGCGTGGGCTGGTGCCCCATGAGGACACACTGGCATCACTGTTATCCACTTAGGGAAGAATGACGTGAGCATGGGCTGCAGGCTGCAGCTGATTTGGAAGGCTACGTGGGATATTGGCCTGCTGGTGACCATGTTTCCTGGTGTGGGGGACAGTATGGTTGGAGACACTAGCCCACAGGGTATGGTGGACTGCAGTCCACCTATTAAAAATGTGGATAGGGCCCATAGGAAGGCCAACTGGAAAGTATTGACTGGAGTCCTGAGGTGGCTCAGTTATCAGCCCACAATGCGGCTGAGTTTTTATCAAGAGGATGGAGTGCACCTCTCCGATCTAGGGGCAGAGTTCTCTTCCTGGATGATCTTGGTATTGGATTGGCTGAACTTCTAGGTAGCTCATGCGGGGTGGGGTGGAGGCAGCCAAGCTAATGCTGGTTCCTCCTTGTGGCAAGTGCCCAGTGCAGAAACTCGCTGTTTTGGACTCTAGATCCAAAAAGGTAACATAGTGGGCATCCCGAGAGCATGGGGACATTGTGTCGAACCCCCTGGAGGCAAATGCAAACCATGGGCCAGGGCACTACCTGGAGGGAACCGCCCCACCAATGCATTGGATGGTGGTGCTGGCTGGGGGACGAGGTCCCCTCTCACCTCAACTCCCAAAAGTGGGAGGGATGTTAGTGAGTGAGTGGAGGTGCCTCGTGTGATGATTGGCTCACTCTATGGTGTGAGCCCTAAGAATTGGCAAAAGACCAATGAGGTGCGAGTGATTGCTCTGGGCTGTCCCCCAACGGGGGAGCCGTGGACATAATAAGACTAATACATTTATGGCCTGGTTAAAACCCATCCCACGTGTCCTTGCCTTCTTCCGTGTGGTGAACACACAAGTGTTCGCACTGGATAGGACGTAACAGTCAGTCAATCAGTTTTACTTCCAGAACCTTATATAATGTAACGAAAAAAATACACGCAGATAAAATTGAATCTCTGAGTGTATATTTGGACTTAGCAAATTACCTGAGTTTCTACGAGGGAGGACGTTTACTTCAGTTACAGATCATAAAGCCCTTGTTAAAGTTCTTAGACCAAAACCCAATATCGCGTCTTGCAACGCCTGGATCTCAGGGAGGGGCTTATGCTAACATCTTAGCACACACATCAGGATTCTGAAACATACTGAAATGGCTGATGCATTATCTGAGCTGCTACCGCAATCCCATTTCTAGGGCCTCCTCTTGGGAGAACCTCCCAGCCGTCACTGCAGAAGAAATTGCAGCAGATGCTGAAAAAGATGCTAATGTAGCAGCTGGATGCAAAAATCACATTGGTGGGCAAGCAAAGATTAAGATAAAGAATGAGTGGGTGGACATGGCCATCATCCAATCCCTGCTAACCACAGAGAGATGGTTCTGCAGCATTTAAGTAGCTGAATATTTCACATGTAACACAAGGTCACAGAGTGAGTCTGAGCATGTTATATCCGCCACGCACACAAAAAGGAATGATGCGCCTGGCCACTGTGCAGGGCACCAAGGTGCTGAGACAAGGGGAAGGGGCCAGAGGAGAGCTTGCTCCAGCATATCAAACAAGGCTTTTCAGGCTGCACTTCTGTTTGTCATTCTCCAAGCTGGCTGGCCCCATCCTGATTAGGCTCTGCCCAATTTCATCAGCCACTCAGCATCAGTCTCCTTGCTGTGTAACCTTGGCAACAGGCTCCTCCACTCCTGATGGACCAGGACCCTTCATTTTCCTTCTCACAGGCAGCAGTTCACACGCCTCAGCCGTTGAGACGTCATCGCCGATTCCAGCCCCTCCTTACACCGCAGCACTCCTTCTCCCCTGAGAGATCGGAAAGGCTTTTAGCTCGGTGTCAGCATTAGCTCCTTGTGCGCCCTGGTTTCCTGTAATTTTCCCTGGAGCCCTGCCTGAAAAGCCCTGCTTAGTTCCAGCCCACTTGCCAGTGCAAGCTCTCCTACGCTCTGAGCAGCTCTTTGTAAACCCACGTTGCCTGCAGCTCTTCCCTCACGTTTTTCTTTCGCCAGGTGATGCTTGGCTAGGCCTTTGTTACCACAGCTGCAGGTGCCAGCCCAGTTAATGAGATTTGTTTTTGTTTAAAGTCTATTCATTACGCTTCACCCATAAGCAGAGCCGTGACCCTATGGGCAGGTCTACTGTAGCCGCTACCTATGCTGACAGGAGGGCGGCTCCCATTGGTGTAGGTACGCTACCTCCCGGAGAAGAACAGCGCCTGTCTACACTGGAGATGAGGCCGATTTAACGGCCTTGCTCAGGGGGTGAGGATTTTTCACTCCCCTGAATGATGTTGTTATACCAACCTAATTTCCTAGTGTAGCCCTGGCCTAGGTACCAAGAGGTGACCTCGGTTATTTAGATTGGAAAGGAAGCCCCCACCCAATGCACTTGTGAGGTGAGTGCTCTAATCACTGGCCTTTTGGGGCTCTTGGGTCTGGACTCAAACTCTCCTGTGGAACCTGTTCCACTTTGTGACACGTTTTAACAGCGGGTCACACAACTGTTTGTCAGCACTAGGATGTTAGCTAACAGGCATGCTGGGTTTCTGGTCCTGGCTCTGGGCCAGGAGTGGAGTCTAGTGGTTACGGGCTAGCCAAGTAGCAATTCAGCAGTCTTTCAGCAAGGCAGAGTGGCTGAGATTGGCTCTGCTAGTAGAGACCTGGGTTCTTCTCTCAGCTATGTCAGAAGTTATATTGTCTTCTTGCCTCCTACAACAGTAAGTGTTGTCGCATCAGAAATGCTGACGGTGAGAGAAATGAGAGGTGGTCTCCTGGATCCCAGTGTAATGTACTTTCTCCTGAGCTACACGGTGTTTTGGAGGGGAATGCTCTCACACATTACACAACAAATTGTCATTTTGCCTATCTGGGTCTCAGGAGGACAGGACAGCCTCCTGAATTTAGGGACCGACTTGTGAAATTTGAGACTGGTGGCAACTTTATTGTAGTGCAACACATCTGACAGCTGTGGAGTTGTCAGCAACAAGGGCCAGGTTCAATATCTAGAGGTTCCTTCTGACAACACAACACAAAACCTGATCAAGCCCCCACCGAGTAATCTGGGAAAATGACACTCCACCCCTGGATGCCTCTAAGAGGCAATACTTCCCCTCCTGCAAGCACTGAGTCTGTGTTTGGAAAAGAAAACTTTTAATAAAAGTAGGGTGACCAGATATCCCGATTTTATAGACAGTCCCGATATTTGGGGCTTTGTCTTATATAGGCGCCTATTACCCCACCCCCACTCCTGTTCTGATTTTTCACACTTGCTGTCTGGTCACCCTAACTAAAAGGGGAAGGAATCCAGCATTAATTTGGGAAATCCCCACAAGCATTATTCAAAAACATATGACCATGAGCAAAACACCCACCCCAGAGTACAGTGGGCAGTGTCCTTTCCCTCAGTCTCTCACCTTGTGGTGTGAAAGGCCGACAAACAAATGGCCCTTTAACATGCCACTCTCCTCTCCCTCCACCGCTCCCTACTCCCAGTTGTTGTCTTTGATCAGCAATGACCCGGAGTTCCGAGGTTGGGGAAGGAAAGGCCTCAGCGGCTGCACCATTCACTCTCCATCGCTTGCTCCACCGCCGGCTGCTCTGGTGTCATTCACTCTGCCACTGCCTTCTCTACTGCGGCCTCTGAGATGTCTTGAGGACCCAGCACGTAACAGCTCTCCGTGATTTCAGCTGTTTGCGGGGGAGCCTCACCCTTAGTGCAGGCTGGGCAGCCTCTCTCACCAGAGCCACTGTCCCACAAGCAGGTCTAAGGCTTACCGCTTAGACCAGGTTATCGCTGATTTCAGCTCTACAAGGAAAGACTCTTAATTGGGGTCTTAATCAGCTCTGTCCTTAAACAGGGGAGAGGGGGTGGGTCAAGTGGTGTCTAGGGCCCATAGAGCCCGCAGGACAAGGCAAAACCACCCGTCCTCACCCTCTCTTATCTCCACTGGGCTTTGGCACCCCTCCTCCCTGCCGAGTTAGTGCACTTCAGTCGAGTGACAACCCCTCAGTCAGGGCCTGCCAAGCAGAATTGTACCAATTGTTGTGTGAATAAAGGGGCTGCAACATGTACCCGTTCTGCTGCCCCTTTGTTCACACAACAAGGTTGACACTTGATTACCCCTGCACCCAATAACAAAGTGACTTGCAATCCAGCATCAGCCAAAAGAGATCGTTTGGCCGCACAGCTGTGCACCAAGGCAGAGCAGACAATGCAGACAAGGTCAGTTCCTGAAGTCCTTTCCCCAGCTCATCACTAGTTATCCGGGGAGAGCTCATTCAGACCCCGCTTACAGTAGAGTGTAGGAATTGGGTAGTATCCCTTTAACTATTCTGCGGGTCTTCCGGTGGCCCTCACTGTCTTCTATGTTTCAGCCTCAGAACCCTGTCAGAGCAGCTGTGTTTGTGTAACTAGGCTTGTGTATAGTTCATAAACATGGTTATTTGGACTGCACTGTGGCCGTGTGGTTCCTTTATATTACATACGTGCTGACACAACACCTATCCACAGTACGCTGTACGCAACAAGTGCCTACACCCTCGTGAACCCACATATGTACACGCCACGTTCCCAGTCCAACTGGGCCCCCATCTGCAACATGTACCAAGATCCAGTGTTCCCCAACCAATACAGACCGTGTTCCCAGCTTCAGGATGCACTAACACCCAAACATGGCATGTCCCCAGCCCCCTTGGCAACCTGACATACCGTGTTCCCAGCCTCTGGGCATGCCCACCACTTTCCCCAGCCCCCCGTTACCAATATGCATTGCACCTACAGACGTTCTGTTGCCCAGCACATCTGTGCACCGACCCCCATGTACCCCTGTTCCCTTGCACTCAAGGGCAGCAGGTACCCAGCTCCTGTCCCCATATGAATAGCTGCTCTGTACTTGGCCCCATACACACTTGGTCTCGAGCCCCTGGGCACCCCAGGGCCACACACACTGTAGCCAGCCCTGTCCTCCTGGGGCGCAGCTATGCTTTGTGTCCCATCCTTACTGCCTGCACTGGGCCTTTTGCACGGCCAGTGCCGTTCTGTTGTGATCAGTGAGCTGTAGAATGGCCCCATGGGGCTCCAGGACTGCCCCAGCTGATGTGCTCCATTTCCAGGTTTTGTCTGTCTGCCAGCCCTGCCGGGTGCTCCTGGAGAGGAGAGTTGTGCTGGGCTTGCTCCACCTCATATATTAGCCCCAGTAACAAGGGCTCTGTGCGGGGAACCTACTTAATAATCCCATTGTGCCAATGCCTGGATGAGACTATACTAGACTCCCTGCACTGCCCCTATAGCAGGGTGGCCAAACTTATTGACCCTCCAAGCCGCATGCGACAATCTTTAGAAGTTCGAGAGCCAGGGAGTGGCTGCTGGGGCTTGGGGCTTCAGCCCTGCCTGCCCTGGGACTAGGGCTTCTCCTTGGGGCTTTAAATGGTGCCCTCCCCACTCTCAGCAGGCACCAGTCATCTCTGGCAGAAGCCCCTAGCCCCACCAACTCGCCCAGGGCAGAAGCCCTCCCTGAGCCTCCCCCGCGACCAGTCTGGGAGGCAGAGAATGGAAGGGAGGGGCGTGGGGAGCGCCGCGAGCCGCCCTTTAACTGTGAAAGAGCCACATGCAGCTCACAAGCTGCAGTCTGGCCACCCCGGCCCTCCAGGGATAGCCCTTCGGCGAGGGTACCAGCCGCCTAGCTCCTCTGACAGGCGCGGCCTGCAGGGCTGCTCCCACACCCCCCTTCCAGGCAGAGCTGCACATGCCCTTGGGTTCTGGTCCAGCAATGCTGCTGACGAAGGCGGCACCTGTCCCTGACACCTGGCCCCTGCCTGCCCTTCCACCATCCCTCACCGGTAGCCAGCAAAGCCAGAGCCGAGGGAAAGGATCTGCAAGCCCGTCCCCCTCCCAGCGGCAGTGAGACGCAAATGGACCACTGGGCTCTGCTCCAGCAGGCTGGCTGGAGGCTGGCAGAGGACGCTTTCCTGCCCCAGCTGGAGGTGCTTTGGCACTGCAGGCGGGAGGGAGCGCAGCTCTTCGCCGTGACCTTGGTCACCCTCCTGCATGAGACCAGGACTGTTACGCGCCCGGGCTGTTTAGCAGGCTGTCTCTATGGCTACCGGAATAAACAGCAGATAAGAGCGCGGCCGCCTCCAAGCAGCACTGCAGTCTGGAGACCAGGAGGGAGCCGGGCTTCTCCGGGTAGCCTGCCACAGCTCAGCAGAGGCAGTTCAGGCGGTAAGTCAGCGAAGCAGCAACCTGATGGGCTGCTTCTGCAGGAGGAGAAGGAGGGGGGTGCGGGCTGGCTGGCAACGGGGGGAGGCTTGCTCGGTGCACTGGCTGCCTGGATTGGCATCACTGAATGGTGGCGAATTCCCCCCATCTGGGGGCGCAGAGCAGGGAAGCGAGCTGGCCTGCATGCCCAGGGGACTATGCCTGTGGGAAAGCACTGGGCTGACGTGCAGGGATGGAGGGAGCAGGGCTGGAGCTCATCTGCAGCGGCCTGCGTGTGCTGCTTCCAGGGACTTAGCTCAGAAGCCAGCTCCCTTGGGTGAAAAGGAGGGACACGCCCTGCAGAGCGGGCTGGCTGGCTGCTCCCACAGACCAGCTTTGGAGATGGGGTGCTCGCCCATCGGCACCTCCCGCAGCATCGGGGCTGCCGTCAGTGCACCACATGGAGCAAACCACGGCACCCCGCGTGGGACCAGAACAAGGAAATGCCCGCGACAGGCACACTGCAGTGCACCCCTCCCCCACGCATCATCCCCGGCCACACCCAGACCCTGCATACACCTGCACCTTCCCCTCGGCCCTTGCACACGTTCCCCCCCAACCCTGCACGTGTGCACCCCTCCGTGCACTCACCCCTGCGCACACGCTGACGTCACGGCCCACACGTGTGCCCTGTGCAAACCGCAGCAGAGATGCTTAGCGCTTTTCATCCCCGGGTCCCAAAGCACTTTACAAAAGAAGGGACGTACCCAAACTCCATTTCACAGCTGGGGAAACGGAGACCAGAGATGAGAGATGGGGGGAGGGATAGCTCAGTGGTTTGAGCATTGGCCTGCTAAACCCAGGGTTGTGAGTTCAATCCTTGAGGGGGCCATTTCGGGATCTGGGGCAAAAATTGGGGCTTGGTCCTGCTTTGAGCAGGGGGGTGGACTAGATGACCTCCTGAGGTCCCTTCCAACCCTGATATTCTATGAGCCAGGATCACCCAGCAGGACAATGGCAGAGCCAGGAACAGGACCCTAGTCTCCTAGCTCCCAGTACTGCACCTGATCCACTAGCAGGCTTCCCGCACACAAACATGAGCGCAGGCCCTAAGACCTGCCCCGGGGCGTGGTGGCCTGTGTTGCTCTGGGGCCTGCCGTCCCCCACCCCCTTATGCCTCTGTGAATTCACTGAGCGCTCCCTGGAGCGGGCGTGACCCTGCGTGGTGCCTCTCTCAGGGCGGGGCACTGCATCCCACTCGGCTCAGTATTGTCACACAGTGTCTGCAGTGCTCAGGGAGACAGAAATAACTGGTAGGTTTGTGTCCTGCTGGCAGCTTCCTCCTCTTACCACCTTCCCCTCCTTGCAATCCCTATGCCCCTGCTAGTCCACAGACCCACGGCTGCATGTGCGCTCACAGCCTGGAAAGGGGGACGGTCAGATTAGTTGTAGACGCTACTGACCCGAGCGCTGGTGTGACTGGCCTAGGGAGCAAGGACCTCTCCACCAACAGCAGATACAGCCTGGCAGCAGCAGGCCTCACATCTCCCCCTGCCAACCCTCCGACCCCTCACTCCCACACTGTCCTGCCCCTGGAGGGACTCCTCCTGGCAGGGATGTTGGCATGGGCAGTCTCTGGGGCCCTGTCGGTCCTGGCTAGCTCAGGGCTAATTGTGATAGTGAAAGAGAAGGCAGAGCCAGAAAGGGTGGCTTCGTGGTATATCTGGTGTGAAATAGCAGGTTATGATCCCTGGCAAAACAGGGCCCAATCCTGGCCCAGAAGACCAGCTCTTCCCAGGTGCTGCGTGTAGCTTCCAGGCTAGTCTGCTCAGCACAGACGGCAGTGCCCATGGCACTGTGCAGGAGACCCGGGGGTTGGTCTAGCTGCCCTGTCCCTGTCCCTGTTGTGAACAGGGAGCTGCAGGCTGGCGAGTGGGCCCCCGGCTTGCAGGAAGCTGCATTGCAGTGGGGCTGGGTGGGGAGAATGTGTCCATTAGCCAAACTGTGGCCATCAACTCGGTTCAGTAAGACCAAAGTTGCCTGAGCCAAGGAGAGGAGCATGTTTGTTAGGCCCGCTTCCTGGGAGAGAGAGACTCCGTGCCAAGAGCCTTCTCTGGTCCCAGCCGCTGTGGGAACCTGGCTCCCTTTGGCTGCAACATGCTGCTTTGCTGGCAGGTTACGCACACGCTGATTAATGGCCTGCAGCTGTTTCTGCTGCAGCAGGCCCGAGTGGATTCCCATTGGGAAGGCCAGACGCTATGAACTCCTTCCCTGTGCCCTGGCAGGAGTGCTCCAGATCCGCCAGGCGCCTGAAAATATACAAGATGGGGAGTACCACAACTCCTGGGTGTGGCCACGAGGCCCTGCCCCGGATCTTGGGCATGGCTGTTGGCATGTCAGTGTGTCTCTGTATGCGTGTGTGCCCATGTGTGTACATGCATGTGTGTGTATGTATATGTGTGTGTCTATGAGGCTGTGAGTGTCTTTATGTGCCAGCCTAGGCTTTGTCCCCTGCAATTCCCCCATTGCCAGCCTCAGGGCAGCTGCCCTGATGGGGGCCTTGGTGCTGCCAGGCTGCCTGGGGGGTGAGAAGACATGATGCCGCCTGGAGCCCTGGTTCTAGCAGCACTGCAGGGGAATCAAGGCCCATGTGGCTGTCTGGACTGCTATGCAGTGCAGTTGTAGCTGTGCCGGTCCCCAGATATTTGAGAGACAAGGTGTGTGATGTAGGATCTTTAATAGCTGGGACGCCGGGAGTACCTTTCCCAGACCTGAAGACAAGCTTGGTGTGGCTCCCAAGCTTGTTCCCGCAACAACCAAAGTTGGCCCAATAACAGCTATGACCTCACCCGCCCTGTCGCTCTGGCTCCGTCTGGACCGAGTGGATATGCTCGTAGTCCAGCCACGCCATGCCTCCTGCAGCAACAGCTCCAAGCAGCACAGCCCTCCCTAGCAACGGTCGCCAGGCAGCACAAACTCTGGCCACGCCAGCAGACAAGCCCACACGCCTGTTTTTGTTTAATGTCAGACTGTAACTAGGGCCCGGGGCTGGGCCATCCCCCCAGCCCAGCCCAGCCCAGCCCAGCCCAGGCCAGGCCGGGTGACTCTGCCCTGTGGCTGGGTGTGTCCAGGGGCCTGGAAGAGAGCAGGAGTAGGGCGGGGGCGTGGAGCTGGGAGCTTGCTGGGTTAAGGCTTTTCAAAACTGACCAGTGCCACTGGCTCCCCAGCTGGCGACAGCTTAAAGGGTCCCGAGGCTGAGAAGGTGCTGCCCCTCATCTGTAAACCAGGCCCCTGTACGGCATCCCAGGCTGGGCCCCCAGAACCCCTAGTCCCTGGTGCAAGGCTTGGCCCTGGCCCCCAGTGACAGACCTGCAGGCGCTGAAGTACTTTGCCCGGCTGTGACCGTTTTGATGCACTGTGGTCCCCCAATGCCCCTTTCACACAGGATGAGGCGCTTGCTCTGTTCCCACTCACCTGCACACTGCCTCTGCTCCCTGCGCGGTGACAGCTGGATTCGCCGCACGGAGGGCACGCCATAGGCAGAGCGGAGCTGCTGGGGCCAGTGCATGACGAGCGCCCAGCCCCACCCAGTGCCAGCCCCGAAGGAGGTGACGGGATGACCTGAAGATGCTGACCTGTGCTTTGCTAATGCACGGAGCCAGCGACATTGAGAAGGTGGGCCAGGCCTGTGAGAATCAGAGTGGCCAGGGAGTTGGAGGTGACTGGCCGCAGGCTCTGTGAAAAGTGAAGGGGAAGTGGCCTGGTGTTAACGGCTAAGAGGCGGGTGGCCATTGTGGAGTGCCGGCCGGTTGTTCCTCCCCGGCTCATGGCACTGAGGGGCTGGCTTCCGAGAGGCTGATCAGGCAAAACATGTCTCTTTAGCGCAACCGGTTTAGTTGTGAAAAAGCCTATTGGTGACAGCTTTCCCAGGGGGTTAACAGACGTAGGAGGCAGGCGTGGAGGGGCCTGTGCCAAAGGGAGAGTATAACCTGATACTGAGCAGAAACGCTGATCAGCCAGTGCAGCGCTGGCTGAAGGAGGAGGAAAAGAGGCAGTGTTAAATCCGTCTCCATACACTGGGCCAACACTCCCAGTCCAGCGCTGCCAATGCCCCTCTCTCCTGACCCACAGTGCCAGCCTTGGGGCCCATACACAGCTCCGTCAACGCTCCCAGGTCCCGACCCGCAGCCCCTCTGCTATTCTAGCCCTGGGACCCACATGCACGGAGCTCTACAAGCCCCACAAGCCTGACCTTCAGCTCCCGCTGCTATCCTCGTCCTCGGCTGCCCACTTCCACGTCTGCTGGTGCGGCTTCGTCGTGATGGGGCCAGGCTTTTGTGGGAGGCAGCAGTAAAAGGGGTGGTGCAGGGGTGCACAGATGGCACGCACAGTATCTGGTGTGACTGCTGGAGTTTGCGTAGTAACTGGATCCATTTCTCCTCTGACTACCAAAGGTCAGCATGGCTGGAAGCACTGATGTGGCAGCTCTGCAAGCGAGCTTCCGGAAGTTTGCAATCTATGGAGACACCAAAGCTACAGGGCAAGAAATGACTGGGAAAAACTGGGCCAAACTGTGCAAGGAGTGTAAAGTAATGGACGGCAAAGGGGTCACCGGCACGGACGTCGACATCGTCTTCTCCAAAGTGAAGTAAGTGGCTCCCTTGCGTCCCTTCCCTAGAGCCTGCTCTACATCAGTGGCGTGGCCCTTGGAGCTTCGCAGGGCCAGCATCGCCAGGCCACTCAGTTCTGTGTGCTGCCCGCTGGGTCACCCATGGGCACACTCCCAGGTCATTCATTTCAGCCCCCTCCAGCCCTGTCAGACTCTGTGTGGAGCTTAGAGGAGCCTGGCATCCAGGACAGAGTTTCTTGTCTAGCAGCTACCGGCCTCCGGACAACCCTCCCCACATCTTATTCACTGATATTTGCAGCACATTGCTGCACATTGTTGCACGGCTGCTTAGCTTTCATACACAGAGATACACACACGTCTTTAGCCCTCGTTGTTGAAAAGGGCCTTGCCTATGGGACCTGAGTGTAATGGATGCAGTGACACCTGTCTGAGTCTCACACGTCCCTGAAACCATGGCTCCGAGAGGGGTAAACGGCCCCATTTAACCCTGTAACCTAAACTGGCTATTTCAATATACACGTGAATGATTGCATTGCTGATCATTTGAGCAGAACCAGTCAGCTCGCAGGCTTATCCCACCCACTCAACCTGCCCCTCGCACCTTCCCAGAGCCAAAAGTCCCAGCTTTGCCCTGACAAGGTCGGTGGGGCAGTTTCTCGCTCCCCATTAAGAAATCGATGGCATCCTGACACCTGGAAGTTTGGGGCAACAAGTTGAGACTACAAAGAAGGTGGGGGCTGCTGGATTAGTCATTGGCACGTCGGATTCTGTAGGAGCCTTGATTTAAATGGTATCTGAGGCTGCTGCAGAACACCCGGAATCCGCCGTAGAGTCTGCCAAACCCACAGCGCTTGCAGCAGCGTTTGGGAGCGGCTGTCCAGAGTGTGTGGGGCCTTCGATACAGGTTACTATGTAAAGATGATGCCAGAGGAGCCCTGGGCTAGATCCGCAAAGGGGAATGAGCACTGTGACGCCCAAGGACGCACCCTGCCAGCTAGTGAATCCACAGCCTTGAGTCAGGCGTGCAGGAATGGGTAGAGTTAGGGCTTTTCTACATTTAAAATGCTCCAGCAGAACAGCTATGCCGCTCTACCTGCACTGCTGCAGAGCTTCAGTGTAGACACTACCTGTGCAGATGGGAGGGATTCTTCCTTCAACCTAGTGCTGTCTCCAAAGAGCACTTCACTATGCCATTCAGGGGTGTGGATTTTCACACCCCTGTGCCACGTAGTCGTGCTGACTTAATTGTCTAGTGCAGACAAGGCCTTAGGTGCCTAAAGGTGGGATCCACAAAAACCCATATGCTCACCAGGAAGCTGCCTAAGCTAGACAGCAAGGGTAGGAATTCCGGGAATTAGGAGCCTAAGTGTGGGCTGCTCAGAATTCACAGCCATGAAGTTAAGCACCTAAACCAGGTCACTCCTTTCTTGCAAACCAAGCCAGTGCCCCTCCTATAACCAGTAGTCCAGAGGCTGGAGCACTCACCTGGGCTGTGGGACGCCGACTTCAAATCCCCTCTCTGCCTGCTGTGGTCCAAAGCTCCTGTGCCTCCCTGGGGAGTGCCCTAGCCACTGAGGTCTGGGGTGTGCTAGAACCAGGCTCCTGCTGGACCTTGTACCACTTTATGTACAATACTTAAACACTCACTTGAGCAGGGACTTCAACTTGAGTCTCTGCCCTCCCAGCTGCGGGCCCTAACCTCCAGGCTGCAGCGCCATTCCCATAGCCTCCAGCCCCCTGCAGACCCCCATGAAATCTTACATGATGAGTAAGTCCCTCTCTGCCCTCCCTCCCAGCTGTCCCACCGTTCCCTGGGAACAAGATTCTGCCCATCTCATCACAAAGGAGTTTTTCAGTCTTATAAAGTATTTAACCCTAAATGTTACCAGGCTGCATAGCTGCTGGCTCAGTGCCGCAAGGGTTGGGGATGGGTAGATGGAACAGGGATGTTTGCCCCCGGTCATCTGCCTGGAAACAAGAGCCTGTCCAGTGACACGGCTCTCGCCAGCAAAGGGGTCAATGCCTGCCAGGGCCCGGCTCCTGCAGGCGCATCTTGGACTGCAGTGCCTCGCCACTAGCCCTTCCACATCCACATTGACCCAGGGCTGGATGAGGTCGCACTCTGAGGACAAGGCCTTGACCCTAAGGATTAAAGGTCAATGAGCAAGAACTTCCTGTATCAGTTGGTGTGGCAGTTCTCGTGTCTCCTGCAGTCTCAGCCAGAGCTAAGATTCTTCTCTTCTGTCCGAAACTGTTCTGTAGATCAGCTGCCAGGTTCTGCTCAGCTGTGGCTGCATTTCTGGAGGAGAGACCCCTGGGTATCTAAAGCAATTTACATGTCAACTATTTCAGTAACTGGTGCATCAGAGTTTGCTCTTTTCCCTCAAAGACCACCTTCTCTGGGTATCAGGGCTTGTCACCTGGCTCTCCCTGCCACAGCTGGGAATACAAGTGCTATTTGCAAATGCAGCCCTGGTGTCTGTCTTGCAGCAGCTACCATTCTAGCGACGTGTTTGGTCACTCCCCAGCCCTTGTGTCTTGCAGAGGGAAGACAGCCAGAGTCATTAGTTACGAGGAATTCAAAAAGGCCCTAGAGGAGCTGGCCCCAAAGAGGTTTAAGGGCAAGAGCAAGGAGGAAGCATTCGAATCCATCTGCCAACTGGTGGCAGGGAAGGAACCGACCAACGTAGGCGTCACTGTGAGTGATTGCTCTTTTCGGACGTGTAGAGCAGGAGTGTGGGCTCCATCTGGGGACATGCAGATGCTGCTCTGGGCCACGGGGAGCCCCACGAACGTCACATAGCAAAGCAGCGTGTCCCGGAAGAGGCAGGGATCTGGGAGGGCTGTGACAACTTAAGGGAGAGAATACGGGGCAGGGCCCTGAGCAGTGGGGACAGCAGGGGGTCCAGAGAGTGCATGGGGAATGGAGGTGTCTGGAACAATGAGGGACAGGGCGGTGGAGTGAGCCAGTGTGATGGTCTATGGGGTATGGACAGGGCAGGGCCTGGGAAGGGCACACAGGGAATGGAGGGGCCTGGGAAGGGCACATGGGGGGACGGAGGGGCCTGGGAAGGGCACATAGGGAATGGAGGGGCATGTGCGGGACGGAGGGCCTTGGGAAGGGCATGAGGGGGATGGAGGAGCCTGGGAAGGGCACGTGGGGGATGGAGGGGCCTGGGACGGGTACGTGGGGCACGGAGGGGCCTGGGAAGGGCACGTGGGGGACAGAGGGGCTTGGGAAGGGCATGCGGGGGCCGGAGGGGCCTGAGAAGGGCACGTGGGGGATGGAGGGGCCTGGGACGGGCACATGGGGGCCGAAGGGGCCTGGGAAGGGTACGTGGGGGCCAGAGGGGCCTGGGAAGGGCACGTGGGGGATGGAGGGGCCTGGGAAGGGCACATGGGGCACGGAGGGGCCTGGGAGGGGCATGTGGGAGTCAGAGGGGCCTGGGAGGGGCACGTGGGGGATGAAGGGGGCTTGGGATGGGCACATGGGGGCCGGAGGGACCTGGGAGGGGCTATAATTACTTCTTTGTGTTTGACTCCCCTGACCCATTTTCTTGCTGACAGAAAGCTGCAACGGGTGGGGCAGTGGACAGGCTGACGGACACCACCAAGTACACGGGCTCGCACAAGGAGCGCTTCGATGAGAGTGGCAAGGGCAAAGGGAAGAGTGGGCGGGAGAACATCGTAGACACCAGCGGTTATGTGGGGGCCTACAAGAATGCTGGCACCTACGATGCAAAAGTGAAGAAATAGGGACAACAGGAAGTGCCACTGACCCTTCCAGGTCCAGGCACCCCACAGCCTCTGGGCCTTCAATCACATCAGCCTTGGGAACTGGCCTTAATGGCACAGGCCTCCTGAGACTGTGCTGGGCCCAGCTCCTAGCCACGGAGCCAAGGCTGACAGGCCTCTTGTCACCAAGGGCTGATGTGATTAGAAACTGACCTGGCCTTGTACTTTGCTCCCAATGTTACATCAACTCCAGATGTATTGTGAGCCGTGTCCCTCCTGCTGGCACTAACGAGACCTTCTCCCCTCTGCGCCCCCAGGGCGCCACGCCCCTCCTGCTGGCACTAACGAGACCTTCTCCCCTCTGCGCCCCCAGGGCGCCACGCCCCTCCTGCTGGCACTAACGAGACCTTCTCCCCTCTGCGCCCCCAGGGCGCCACGCCCCTCCTGCTGGCACTAACGAGACCTTCTCCCCTCTGCGCCCCCAGGGCGCCACGCCCCTCCTGCTGGCACTAACGAGACCTTCTCCCCTCTGCGCCCCCAGGGCGCCACGCCCCTCCTGCTGGCACTAACGAGACCTTCTCCCCTCTGCGCCCCCAGGGCGCCACGCCCCTCCTGCTGGCACTAACGAGACCTTCTCCCCTCTGCGCCCCCAGGGCGCCACGCCCCTCCTGCTGGCACTAACGAGACCTTCTCCCCTCTGCGCCCCCAGGGCGCCACGCCCCTCCTGCTGGCACTAACGAGACCTTCTCCCCTCTGCGCCCCCAGGGCGCCATGCCCCTCCTGCTGCCTTCTCCCCTGAACACTCCTAGGCCCTTCTGCTAGCGCTAAGATGCCTTCTCCTCCGTGCCCCTCACAAGGCCGCCACATTCCTCCCACTCGCTACAATGAGGCCTTCCCTTACTCGTGCCACCGGGTGCCTGCCTGTATCTCTTCCACTAGTGAGGTCTTCTACTCGCTACAGATGCCAATTTCCCTCCTGCTAGTGACAGATGGGCCTGTTCCAACCCTATGTCCCTTCAGCGAAGGCCAGGTCTACACTAGGCTCGTATAACTATGTCGCTCAGGGGTGTAAAAAATCCACCCCCTCACCCCAGCAATGCAGTGACACCGACCTAACCCCCAGCACAGACAGCACTGTCAACGGAAGGGCGTCTCCCATCCGCAGAGCGACTGCCCCTCAGGGCGGTGGGGTCCCCACGCTGATGGGAGAAGCCCTACTGCAGAACAGCTGTACGGTGCCACTTTTAAATGTCGACCTGCCCTAAGTTTAACGACACCTCCTCCCCTCTGGGCACATCAGTCACCAGCGTTACCGCAGCTCCTTCTCCTCAGGGCACTTCACTCGTCAGCATTAATATGATCCTGCATGCGCCTTCCCTGGAGAACTGGCCTGACTTGTGTTTAACTACCACCCTTCGGTCTCCTCAGGCCCCATCCTCAGACGCCTGCCTTCTTGGTGGAGACACAGCCAAAGGCTCCCCTGCTCTGTAACCTGGCTCTGCAATAAACCTCCCCCCGTTTTGTACTCGCGCCCCGTGTGTTTTTTCAGAGGGAAACAATGCAGGCAATTCAGGGCTGAGGCAAAGGAGGCTGGTTTTGACCCAGGATCAGATCAAACAGGCCAGTCAGTCGACTTGGCTCTGAGTCAGACTCTAGGCAGGGAGTGATGTGGGCTTGGCCCTGGTCACCTCATGACTTTGGCAAGCTCCTGGCCACCCATGTGCCCCGATGTTGCCAGAGCAACTGGAGAGACACACAAACATTCAGGCACCTGGCTCCAGCTGCTGCAGTGTTTGCAACCAAACACATGAGCTCCTGGTAACACTCACTGGGAACTGGGTCTTGATTGGAACCATCACATCCCATGGACGTGGCCCAGCATCTGTCCCCCTGCCCCACCACCTTGCTGTGCTTCAGACAGGGCTCTAAAGCCTCTAACACACAGGCTTAAGGTCTAGATCCTCAAAGGCACCTAACTCCCAGGTGCCGAGATACCTGGGGCTAGGGCTCTGGCCTCACACTCACTAAGAGCAGTGCTGGAATTGCTTCCCCAGACTGATGGGTCTATCTCTTCTGAAGTCACAGGTTAGAGGAATCCCAGAGCCACCAGGCCAGAGAGGACAGCAGAGTGGGCCAGAATACTGAGGTCAACAGAGACCAGGCCTTGGGGAATACTGTGTGTTTGGGAGCATAGGCACCAACTTCTCCTGGCGCCGGTGGGTGCTCGTGCCCCCCGGCCCCGCCCCGACTCCACCCCCCCCATTCCAAACCCTTCCTCAAAGTCCCTGCCCCAATTCTGCTCCCTCCCTGTCCCTATTGGACTCCTTCCCCAAATCCCCGCCGCAGCCCCACCTCTTCCCCGCCTCCTCCCCAGAGCACGCCGCATTCCCGCTTGTCCCCCCTCCCTCCCACAGCTTGTTATGCTGTGAAACAGCTGTTTTGTGGCGGCAAGTGCTAGGAGGAGAAGTGGGGAAGGTGCTCTCAGGGGTGAAGGCGGAGGTGAGCTGGGGTGGGGAGCTGCCGGTGGGTGCAGAGCACCCACCAATTTTTCCCCATGGGTGCTCTAGTCCTGGAGCACCCACAGAGTCGGTGCCTATGTCTGGGAGTGATGATGCTCAGCTCTCCCATCTTGTGCCGTCTCATGCCACTGCCTCAGGAAGCCACTGCTGGGCCACAGGACTGATCAGCTTAGAAAAGAGACGACTGAGAGGGGATATGATAAAGGTCTATACAATTATGAATGCTGTAGAGAAAAAGTGTTATTTACCCCTTCACATAACAAAAGAACCAGGGCTCACCTGATGAAATTTATAGACAGCAGAATTAAAACAAACAAAAGGAAGGACTTCTGCACACAACACACAGTCAACCTGTGGAACTTGCTGCCAGGGAATGTTGTGAAGGCCAAAAGTATAACTGGGTTCAAAAAAGAACTAGATAAGTTCATGGAAGATAGGTCCATCAATGGCTATTGGCCAAGATGGTTAAGGACGTTACCCCTGAGTGTCCCTAAATCTCTGACTGCCAGCAGCTGGCCCTGGAGAACAGCAGACGGATCTCTCGATAATTGCTCTGTTCTGTTCGTGCCCTCTGCGCATCTGGCACCAACCGTTGTCGGAAGACAGGATACTGGGATAGATGGACGATTAGTCTGACCCAATATGGCTGGTCTTATATCCCCTTTTCCATGCTTGTGTGCCTTGGAGGAATTCAAGGCATTGAAGCCCTGCTGTACTGAGAAAGCCGCTCCCCTGATGCACCACTTCAGCTCACCTAAACATTTCTCATCTGGATTTTCCCTGCTCATCAGAAATGTGGCCTTAGCTGAGTTATTATTTATTTAGCATCTGAAGTGTGCTAGTAACTTTACCGAGCAGAAAACACATCCTGGAGAAGTCACAGTCTGCCAACAGGTATAATAATGTCATCATCTCAACTGAGTTGGGAGGAGCAAGGAACAAAGGGAGGAAGCACTGGGGGAAGGGGAGAGGAGCAGGGGAAAGGAGAAGAATGGTAAGGAAAGCATGATGAAGGTTAATCTGATGCTAGGTTCCTGACTCAGCACTGCCTGTCCCCGTAGCTCCTACTCCCTTAGTACGGCAAGTAGCTCTGCAGCAACTAAGCCAACCGGTTGATTAACTATCCTTCTCTCCATTAGCTTCTTTGTGGAGGCTAGTTCCTGGCACTTTCCCTCCTATCTCGCAGGCCAGAGACTCCTGACAACTGTACAAAACACCCCTGGGCAGCAAGTACCCTACCAAGTAAACAGCCTTCTCAACAAGAAGTCAGATTACACTATGTGTCCCACCCAGAGTTCTTTGCAGGTGGCAAGTGGCCTCCTGTGTCAAAAACTTGGTTCACCAAGAAGTGTCTGTTTGGATGGCGGAGGCTACTTTAGGATGTTCTATTCTATTGAGGTTCTTATAGGGAGTTCTGCTAGGAAACTTGCTTGCGTGAGATTTTCTCTCTGAAGTGGTGTAGAGAAGCCCATGAGTTATCGCATGTGCATCCAGACTGAGCCTGTGAACCTGCTGAGGTTTGCCCACCCCTGCAGCGTGTTGTGGAAATGAAGTACATAAAGCGTGACCCAGATTTCCAAATTTTAGTCACCCAGCTCTACGGTGTCAATGGTTTCAGTTTCCATAATCTCATAATTTATATATGGATAGAATTTCCCTGTGCATCTCTCTTTCTTTTTCTGTCTAAACTATAAAAATGTCCCAAAAGTTGACAGCCAAGAATAACACCTTGTTTTCTTATGTATAGTGGCCATTGCACCCTGGCGTTCATCAAGTTCTCAGGAGAGTGTGAAAACCACAGGAGTTAAGCTAGGTAGAAATAACATCCTGTATGACTTGTAGAAAGGGAAAGGTTCTATGGGTCAAACTTTCTGATACTCCTAGCAATTCATGCCAACTAGCTTTCAGCCCAGATTAAGAACCGTATAGTTGTCTGCCTTATGAAGCACACATCCATCTCTCTGTATGCGGTTAACCTGCCTTTTTCCTTCAGAATAATGTCTCGTTGTAGTGTAAGTTCCTGAACGATGTGAAATGAAAGGTGTGAAATATAACCAATGAATCTATGGACTAGGACCACTAAATTTAGAGTAGCTAGAAAGGATTTTGTTGGCGATTATGTGAAAAGCAAAGCACACAAAGGATGTAAGTTGTAAAGATGAAAGATGTAAGTACCTAACCAGGGTCTAGTTTTGATGTAGTAAAAGAAATTGCTTGAAAAAGGGGGTATTCCATTTAAGAGTCTGGCTAAGACAGAAATACAGTCCTCGAAAACAATGGAACGTAAAAAAGCTTCTTAAGAAGAAAAAGGATAAAAGATATTTGTTACACACTGTTGCCATCTACTGGATATTGATGGAAGCAGCAATAAAACTGAGAACAAGAAACCAGAGACCCTTGGCAAGTGTCCAAAAGAAATGAGGACCATTCTCCTCCGACAAATCCCCAAAGAGGGTATATAAATGGAGGTTACAAAGGTGGATCTCAAAGTTTTGCTGAACCTCCATGGCTAGCCTCTCCCTTCCTCCAGGACTAAGAAGAGAAGTTTGCTGAACCCACAAAAGAAGCTGCAGAATTCAAAAGTGCTACCAGACACTTGGCCCAGCCCTGTGGCCAGCTCTCCCACTCCTAGGGTTACAGGCCTGAGAAGAAGCAGTGACCCTCTATTTCAGAGATTAAGTAACTGAAAGTTTCCTTGCTGAGTCTGCACTTTCCAGTGAGACCCCGAGGAACCATATGTGTGATTTTAACTGAATAATGCTAGCTGTATGGTGCTCCATTGTAAGTCCAAGTAAACTGGCCCAAGAGACTCTCAAACAATTTGTAAGCAATTGCCTTTGATGTTTTAAATTAGACCCTTTTATACCCAACACTAGAAAGAGCAGGGACCACGTTGCTAAGAGTGCCTTAAGACCCATAGATTACAAGGCCAGAAGGGAACATTGTGATCATCTAGTCCAGCAGTTCTCAAACTTCATTGCACCGCGACCCCCTTCTGACAACAAAACTTACTACATGACCCTGGGTGGGGATGGAGCGAGGGGATTCCTGGAGCCTGAGCCTGTGCCCCACCACCCTAGGCTGAAGCACTCAGGCTTTGGCTGCAGCCCCCAGCAGTAGGGCTCAGACTTTGGCTTCAGTCCCGGGCCACAGCAAGTCTAACGCTGGTCCTGGCAACCCCATAAAATGGTGTCTCGACTCACAGTTTGAGAACCCCTGATCTAGTCTGACCTCTGTATAACACAGGACAAAGAACTTCCCCAAACTAATTTCTAGAACAGATCTTTTAGAAAATTATCCAATCTTGATTTAAAAACCCTCAGTGATGAAGAATCCACCACAACCCTTGGTAAATTGTTCCAATGGCTAATTACTCTCACCATTAGAAAATTTACTCCTTATTTCCAGTCTGAATTTGTCTAGCTTCAACTTCCAGCCATTGAATTGTGTTACACCTTTCTCTGTTGGACTGAAGAGCCCATAATTAAATATTTGTTCCCCATGTAGGTACTTACTGTAATCAAGTCACCCCTTTGGCATATAAGGCCATGTAAAGGGACACTGGCAAGGTTGCCAGGGCAAAAATGTAACTAACCTTTTCTCATTAGCTCTGTTTTTTGCACAGTCTGTACAATTGTTTCCCAGTGTTATTTCCCCCCCACCAAAACAAATTCAACTTGAAGAGGGGTGAGATCACTAGGACCCTATGTGAGGGCACTTTCAATAGAGTGGAGAGGACAGGAGGGTCTGGAAATTGTTGGTGTAGAGGAAAACATGGAGACAGATACCCTGCTCAAGGAACTTAAAGCTAAGGGGAGGAGGGAGACGCGGCAGAGAGAAAAGTGGATCCAAGTGAAGATTTCCTTAGGACTGTAGAAACAATAGCTGCTTGAAGGAACAGCGGACAGAGAGGAGATGGTATTTACTTTCCTGAACCAGTAGCCGATAACTGCATGGGCCAATGGGGCCCGTGCCCAGGGGGCCCAGCCGATTTCGGGCCGTGTGTCAGGGTGGACTAGGCCCTGAGTCCCCCTGCTGGAGGCCTTGTGTCCTGCCGTGCCCCACCCCAGAAAAGGGCAGTAAAAAGGTCCTCCAAGCGACCTAGAGTGGCTGTGTGGGAAGCAGCCAACCAGGGCCCAGCAGGCTAGTATAAGAGGAGCTGCCAGCCCGTGGGAGGGCTGTTCCTTGCTGGAGATGGAGAAGAGTGGTGGGTGCTCCACGCCGGCTGCTAGGGCTCCACCAGGAGAAGGCAATGAGCGAAGGGTGAAGAATGTGCGGGCGCCATGGGGAAGTGGCCCAGGGAATTGTAGCAGCGATGCAGTTTATTTAAAGGGAGATGGTGGGTGGCTGTTATCTACAGGGTCCCTGGCCTGGGTCTTCTTCCCCCTCGCCCCCCGTCCAAGCCACTGGGAAAGTGGCCTGGATTTTGATGCACCCCAGAAGGGGAACTGAACTCTTTTAGTGGCCCAGCTAAAGAGCTGGGGCCAGAAAGGCCTGGAGAAGCAAAGAGCCTTCAGGGAGGGAGCCCTGGGGGATGTGGCCCCACACCAGGGCTGGGACTGCTTAAAGAGCAGGGATAACTTGAGGCAGCCCAGAAGGGGCTGAGAGACAGTTTGGCCCGTGTATTGTGATAGGCCCTGCTGAAATGATTGAAGAGTGAGCCCCAGGATAGGGCTGCAGATTGAAGGACCCTACAGAGGGTGCTGAAACAGGCCCCCTGTTGGCCTTATACCCCAGAAGGGGTTTGCTTTGCTTTTATCACACAGACAGTGTGAGACTCGGCCAGAAGATGAGTCACCAGAGACCCACCACAGACAGGTGGAGAGAGAGTGTAGGCATATGCACTCGGCCGGGGGTGCTCGCGAGAGGTGAGTGTGACCCCCTTACAGGCTCCCAGTATAATTCCCCCCCCCGCCAACTCTGGCCCCAGGGCTGGAGGGGCTCTCGTTCCCTGCCGCAGCCCTAGGGCAGAGCCTCTCTGGTCCCTGTGCCGCAGCAGTGGGGAGAGGGAGTGCAGAAAGGCGCAAGCAGGATGGGGCTGCCAGGGAAGGGGTGGAATGGGGGTGGCTGTGGATAAGGTCGCAGGTTGCAGGGGTGGAATGGGCACAGCTGCAGGTGGAAGGGCTGGGGCAGGGCCACAGTTCTGGCACCGGGGCCCCGTCACTTGCTCCAGGACAGAGGCTGATCAAGGTCTCCTGGGGCCCAGGGCTGAACACTGAACTTGGTCAGATATTGCTGCTCCTTTCTACAAATGAGTTCAGGAGTGTGTGTTTCCATTTGCCAGGATAATAATTTTTTTTTGGCATTTCAGAGCCATTTGGCAACTTTCCCTATCGATCTGGGAACTACTGGATGCATTCCCTGAAAACACAATGGGAAACTGTCTCAGATGTGAGATCTTGGAAGCATGTAAATGTCAAAGACTATTATATTGAGGAGTGCCAGATGCTATGGGCACAGGGATCTTTGTAGACTACTGTATCAATAAGGGTTAAATGTGTCTTTGTGTTCCCGGCTCACTGTGGGGGGAGGGGGGTGGGTAACAGCCCCTGGAGACCCAGCTCCTGCCAGGGTTCTGGAGGCTGATAGGTTGCCTGTGTTTCAGCAAAAGTTTCGTTGAGGATGCAAAAAAAATTTGCAGCAAAACATTTCACTTCAGCGAATGGGCAACAAAACTGGGAAACTGCCAGCCAGCATCACTCTCCTCAACGGAGGAAGCACCTGTTCTATCCATCTTTCAGAGGGATTAGTCCACTGCAGGATCGGCAGGACTTAAAAGCAACAGGTTTGGAATCCAACATTTGAGGTGCCCTGTTGTGACCCAGAGCCTCTTGATGCCAGCTGGCAGAGGGCACCAGGGCTGCAGGGTTTTTATAGGTTATAATACTGTCAGGTTTACTGGTTGTCATAGTCATTTTGAAATGTGCATACAGATATTTAATTTCCAGTATAGGTTCATAACGTCTTATGTTCTCAAAGCCTTGGAGCGAAGGCTGGTAAACAGGAGGTGACATCCCCTTACTGGCTCCTTCCAGGCAGAGGGTAACAGATGCATATGTCCATGTCTGGTCATTGTGTGTGATGTGCTTGTGACCTGCTTCACAATGCAGGTCTATTTGCATACAGAGCCAAAATGTGAATCAAGAGACTGTGAAATCCTCAAGAGGAAATGTACGGCAGGAGGGGATCCTGTTTTTGAGTACAGATAACGGATTGTTTGGGTATAGCTGGGGGGCACAGGTACCCCCTGCATCTTTAACTGAGAAGACAAGTTGATACTGTGACTTGCCTCATGAATGGAAGATCGCAGCCAAGCCTGGCTGTAAAATGCTTTGGGGGGTGACCATTGTTCCAGAAGATGTGAAAATATCTTGTTAGTTAAGTCTAGGTTCTAGGATGCATGTTATGATTTTATTTTATATGTAACCATTTGTTTCCAATATTTTTACGTGATATCATTAGAATCTCTTGTCTTTGTTATATCACCTTTTGCTTTTTTTCACTATAAACATATCTAGGTGCTGTGTGTTCAGTGGAGCAATGATCTAGGTTGTAACCAATAAGATGAGGGGCAGGGTTCCTTTAGGAGCAGCGAGTCTGTGAATACGGTGAGTGCCCAATGAATCAGGGGCTGGACACTCCAGGGAGAAGCTCACTGGGCTCAGGGGTTGGTGTGTGCCTTTCGCTAACATGCAGAGGGACAGCAGAGCTCAGCTGAACTCCTCTGATTTACTGATATATGACCACCAGGATCATCTGTGACCTGTCTGGAATAAATACTGACAATCAGACCTCCCTAGACATGTCCCCTGTGCAACCCACCATACAGACCTCCCTGTACAGGCATGACGCTTCCTGGTGGTACAATGGGTGGTGAGGCACCTCGCTACTACATACCCTTAAAATGAGGGGGTGTTGTCTGTGTGTACTGTGTGTGTGTGTATTTGGGAGACACCCACCAGACAATGGGCCGTTAGCCTTGATGGGCCATTAGGAAGAAACAATAAGACTTTGAAGATACTAACTTCTCTCCTTCCTGAGAGGCATCCTGGGATGTAGCTGTGACACTGCTAGGTCAGGTTGTCCTGTCACCTGGTACTAAACACCATCTTGGACTTCTAGTAGTTTTCCACTAAAAGGAGGGGGAGGTCGAGATTGGGAAACAAGATTCCTGCCTTATGTAAATCTTTTTTTAAGGCTGGGGAGTAAGGCAAACAGGACTCTTCTCCATTGTCTTTCTGCCCAAGAAGAGAGCCTGCTGAATGTACCTGAAGAGACAAAGGAACTGAGCAGGAAAGGCAAGGGCTGAGTCCAGACTAAGGCAGGGAGTCTAGTCTGTAAAGAGAACTAACTGGAACTCTAAGCTACAGAAACTCTGCAACTTGCCTAAAACAACATTTAGGGTGAGAAATTTATGGAAACCAGTCTCCTTAAGATCTTAAGCTTGGTATGAATGTTTTGTTTTGTTTTCTGGGTAATCTGCTTTGTTCTGTTTGCTATCCCTTATAATCAGTTAAAATCTGCCTTTTAGAGTTAATAAACTTGTTTTGGTTTATTATTAAACCCAGTTTGTGCAATTTCTAACTGGGGATACCGCAAGAAGTTGTGCATATCTTCCTCCACATTGAGGGAGGGGGTGAATTTATGAACTTACGTTGAATACATTTCTCTACAGTGCAAGACAATATTATTTTGGGTGTACTTTTCAGAGGGGAGCTGCAAGTGAGTGCTGGGCGATTTCTTAGCTGAGTCTTCTCATAGAGAGCTGTTTGCAGACTCTGTGTGATTCTACAGCTGGTGTGTCCCTACCTGTGTGTGTGCGGCCAGAGGCCGGAGAGCCTAAGTCAGCAAAACAGGGAGAGGGGAGCCCAGGCTAGTGGAGCAGGCAGGCTCAGTGAAATCCCAGTACATCAGGTGGCATCCCTGAATGGGGAGGTCCAACCCAGCAGAATTGTTACAATATATTTGATTCTGCAGGTGTGAGTTTCCTCTCTCTTCAATCCGTGTTCTCTTCTTTGCTCAGTTGAGTTCAGATTGAGCAGTGCCTCCTATTTAAAAGATGACTCTTCTAAGAACTCTAAAATCTGCATGCTTATTCAGATTGTCTTGAAATTGTGTGCCCCATGGAGGAGCTAGGTAAGGTTACTAGTGCAAATTTGGTGTCATTTGAGCACGTGGTCCTGAGATACACCCCGCTCCCCAAACAAAAGAGCATTTCACAAAATCAGCAGCTTCTTACAATGTTTATTTTTGCACATGTGGGGTTCAAACCGTGGCTTTAATCATCCCCCACCAGTTACTCAATGTTCATCTCAGCTTGTGCCCCTTTGGGGGAAGCTCTATTGAAAACATTATTAAAGGAAGAGCTCAGCTCGCTAGAACGGTACATGGCAAGCACTCATGCAACAAAGAGAGTGAAATGTGCCTATGGAGCAAGACTAGGCCAGAGGCTTTGCAGCCGCCCTATGGTCCGATGATGTGGCTGGCTCAAGGGGACATGCTATAGCTACTGAACCTAGCTACACCCCTGCACCGTAAATCTGAACCCTGCACTTGGCAGAGATCTGAGCATGATTTGTAGGAACAGGGCTAGTAGCTGCCTCTCAAGTGTTTTTTAACTTTTGGGGACTGTGCCCTGCTAATTTGTACTCCTACTTTAGGAGGAGTTCAAACCACTTTCTCTAGACAATAAACTGCACATGCTCTCCGCAGATGTGTGAGTGATGGCAGGGCATGTTGCTACTTTCTCTACCTGCAATACCATAGGAGAGCGTCAGCCCCGCTTGATCAGTCAGCACAGAGGGAAGATGGAAGGGATGATGGCTGGAGGGAAGATGAAAGACAGGATAATGTAATCATGTTTCTTGAACAATGGAAATGATCACTTTAAAGCCAAGGGGTTCCCAATTCACAGCCCCTTCAACAGGAAGTATGCGTGACATTTTTCACTGAGTGCATCAAGGCCTTACCCTCAACTCAGGGGCATTTCTGTTTTTCCCTGTTTGTCTAAATTTTTGAACGCTGCAACTGATCAATTCCAAAATTTCAGGGAAAGATCTAGACATTGGTGCCCAGAACCCTATTGATTTTGGGGAAAATCAGAAAATTGAAAGGGGGGCTAATGGGGGGCACATGAAGCCCCCACCAATTCTTTAGCACAGCCACTGCCTCAGGTACCCCCTTCCACTGTCTATAGATCAAACAACTGGTTAATCCACTTGTTAAAAATGTAATAATACCCCATCTCAGCCCTGCCTATCCTCCCAATAGAGTTTAAACGCTGAAATCCTGAGTGACTTATCACCCACCCAGAAAGATGACTAATGGTGAGGGGGAAGGCCCCTGGCCCGGGGTGGAGGAAATGGGGTACTCTGGTTTGGGGGGAGAGAAGGGGAAGTGGGGTGGGAAATGGCAGAGTTAGAGTGGGGTACCCTGGTATGGGGAGAGGGGGGAAATGGTAGTCAGAACCCCAGGCATGGCACGGAAGGGGAAAGAGGGAAAGGACTTAATGAGGGTTCACTCAGAGCCCCTGCCATGAGGCAGAATAGGGGACGCTGCTGTGGGAGGGGGGAGGAGCATGGGGAGAAAGGGGAGAATAGGGGCACACACAGATCCCTTGCCAAGGGGAAGGGGAGAATGGGGGACCCTGGAATGGGGAGATGGAGGCCACACAGTACCCCTGCAATGGGTAGGGGGGAAGGTGGGACTGCAGAGGAAGGGGAATAGGGCTCACACAATTCCTGATTTGGGCCGGGGGAGTGTGTGGAAGATTGAGGGATATGGATATGGGGGAGTAGGGCATGGGGGCATGCAGAGCAGCTAGTATGGGGGGGTAGAATGGGGTGGAGGAAATGGACAATATGGGGTGAAGTGGGCATAGGGGGCACAGAGCCCCTGCTAGGGAATATGGGGCAGGGTCACAGCTATGAAGACGAATGCAGACTTGCGGAGACGCAGTGATAAAACTGGGGTGTTTGGCAGAGTGCAGGGAGGGAAGGTGGATGGGGGTAGAGGGTGTAAATAGGGATGGATGTAGGGGAGAAGGGTTGGGAGGGCTTAGGCCAGTGGAACAGCGAAGGGATTTGGGGAATGGAAGGGGAGGAGATGGAGTAGGTGAACATGGGAGAGGTGGGCAGTAAGGGCAGGGGCCTAGTCACCTCCACATTCTTCCCTCCCCTGCAACTGTGCTGGCATCTGGAGTGCCCTTCCCCTCTGAGATCTGAGCTGTTCTCCCTGTCTCCTATGCTGAGCTGGGGGTCTGATCCCCTCTTGCTGCCCCTATATGTGAGCCAGAATCTCAAAAGGACCCTACCCCTCTGGGAGGAAGTCTGAGCCCATCCTCCTATCCCTCCATGTGAGCTGGGATCCAGAGAGCCCTGCCCCTCTGGGGAGTATGAACCCCTCTCCCATGTGTGTGGTGGGATTGGAGGCCTCACCTCTCTGCAGGAAATCTGAATAATAGCTTCCAAGGGAAAAGGGATCATTCTGATCATGTAATCTGACCTTCTGTATAACACAGGAAAACTAGGAAATTCTCTGACAAAAAAATTCATTAATGCAGAATTTAAGGTTGCTCAGTAGTATCGCCTACCTTTCCAGAACACTGAGTTCAGCAAAATTTAACCTCTGAAACCCAGGGAATAGAGAGTTACGGTACCTGCCAGCGTCACCTTAACTCTGCCCTCTGAGCAATGATTCTAGCGTATGCTGCCTTTGCAGATAGTGCGGAACGTGCAGTCAATAGGGCACATGCCCACTGTAGGGCAGAATCAAAGGCAAAACTCGCATGTAGCTGAGGTTCCTGTTCAGTGCACTACCTACACCTGCCCTACACGCAGACACTGAGCCTGCTCCATCAAACATCCCCATAACTAGTGCATTTTACAGTCCTTTCAGATTTGCATACGGGGTTCCTCTAACACAACACTTTTATGTCTCCACCATAACACCCACACAGTACTCACATCACACCTCACTGCCCACAATCCCCAGGGGAAGAAGACCCCTCAGTATCGCTACAGCCACAACTACACAACTGAGTGCTGATATGAGGCAAACTGCATCCCTCAGGGCACACACATACCCGTTGCTTTTCAGCACACGGAAGTGCTCAGATTCCACCCCCCCCAAGCATCACCTCAAATCACATTCACAGTTCTGCTAAGCTGCCCCACCCAATCCCTCCAGCATTCAATACAGCTACACTTAACCCAGTGAATGCAGCTAGAATGCATGCAGATAACTCCTAAAGGCTAGTCCCAGCTCCAGGGGGACAGAGTTAAGGTTGCATTGGTGTCCACCTTTCAGGCGTTAAAAGCTGAATTACCTTAATTCTTTATTTCCTGGTTTTCAACAGTTTGAGTTTTATTGAACCGGATGTTGTGGAAGAGCACAAGATACCACCGGGCAACCTTAACGCTTTACATCTTTCTCAGGGAACATATACTGGAATCACCATCCCATAGCTGAAATGCAACCATCTCTAGGGTAGAACACGACAGCTGTTAACAGCAAACAGCAACACTACACAACACTTTAGGATGGGGGAGAGAAATTATTCTGTATTAAACTGAAATTGCAGAGGAAATAATTATCTGCAGATTATCATCCCAAATAACATTTCACCAGGACACTGGTTTTAGAACTCCAAATTCTTGCAAAAAATGCCATGGGACATTACCTTATTTTACAATTTATATCAAATATCGGATCTTCAACCACACAGCCACCTAGCACAGGACACTGATTCAGCACCATTTCAGAGGAAATTGAATGCACTACTGAATCACCAATACTTTCTGAGGTGTGAATCTGCATGCTCTGTAGCATCTGCGAAGATCATACGTCCTTGGGATGGCAAGACTGTAGACTACCATTTTATTTTAAGGAGCCTTCTGTATTTTTTTGGTAAATCAATAAAGACAGAAAAACATAAGAATGCTAACACCAAGTGGTGCTTAAGATGCTAATGCAAAGTAAGATTAGAATGAGATAATGAATTAATTTCAGTAAAAGTGGACACATTTAAATATAGTTTGACATCTCATATTGTACTTAAATGGAAAAGAACATAATCCATATAACATTAAGTATGTGAAGTGACTCCTTGTTTACTTTAGAGAGGAGAATTGCTTAATTGCTCTGCATTACAATACTGACTAGAGCCATGTGCTGATACAGGAGGAGTTCTTTCTAAGGGAGGCGATCTCTCACGAAGGGTGAATTTCTCAGAAGAAAGCGTTGTTTTTACGGAATTAGGATTGTGCTCTTTATTCAGCTGTTGCAGCAGAAAGTTGTTTGTGGACACTAAAGACCTGGGCAAGATGGCGAAGAGGCGGTTAAAATGATGCATAAGCATACATTCATCGGAATGAACTCTGCTAAGATGTGGAATGTATTCCCCAAAATGAGATACTAATTTCCATTTCTTCAAATTCATAGCAAACGAAAAGTTAAAATGAAGTGTGTAGTTCATGCTTCTGTATTTCAAACCAATTATAACAGCAGTCACACTTTAAGGTTCCATTTATAAATAGTTTATAAGGGGCTAAAATGATTGACGTTATAAACCTGTTACAGGCCTAAGTAATGTGTTATGGACAGCTACAAGCACATCAGTAGAAAGAGTTATATTGTGGATGATAATAAGAAACTTACTGACCTGATGGACAATTGATTAACCACCCATTAGAACATATGGGACTAGATTCACAAAAGGGGTCTGTTCACACCTGTGAATATATTAAATCCACTACTTCCATATTTGAGCAAAGTTCCCATGCCATCGAGAAACTCTCAGTAATGGGTGCCTTTGGTTATGTACATATGCATCTGATATGCAAGTATGATCCGTCCCCACACGCTGATGCCTGCAAGCTACCTCTGTTTGTTGTTGTTGTTCTGATCATTACACATAGTAGCTACATGTCTGAGAGTTTCCTAGCACGACACAACCTCTGTTATGGTCATTTTAGGGTTCAATAAGGAAAAGCCTGTCTTCTTCCAGTGACTGACTATGGTTTCAAAGAAGGAAGGAGCAGTCTGTAGTACCAATTGAGACTGGTGCAATTTGATGAAAATGCTGGAGTAATTCTATCAGCTACATTAGGCTACGGCAACATTACAGAGCTTACAGCCGCACCTGTGCCAGGGTACCGCGGCTAGTGCAGACCCTCTAAGCGGATGGGAGAGAGGTCTCCCGTCGATTTACTTAATCCACCCCCAACGAGTGGCGGTAACTACGGCATCGGGAGAAGCTCTCCTACCAACACAGCACTGTCCGCACCAGGTCGGTGTAATTTACATCACTCGGGAGTGGCTCATTCACACCTCTGAGTGAAGTAATTTATACTGGCCCAAGTTGTAGCGTGTACATAGCCAGTGTCTAATTAGATTGCTTCTAAGTTTTCAGAGTCACTGTTGCAATGAATAAGTATGCTATTTTATATGTCCATAATATGAATGCAGGATTGTCTCTAGGTTTTTGGCTGTTCTGTGAGCTGTTGTACAAGATCAGACTTAAGATTACTTGAGTGACATCAACTGTAAAGTTCCTTACTTTTAAGGTTTAGCTCTTTTTTTTTTAATGTAATCTTAATTTTGATTTTTTCCCCCAGGCTAATATGTTTGTATTTTAAGAAAACTGCAATATTCATTCATTTAAATAAAGTGTTGCTTTGGCCTATTAACATATTGAAGAACTGCGCAGCGTCAAGAGTCTCTGACAAACTTATGAGCTGTGCAAACACATCAGTGATACTGGGCAGACCTTGTAAAGTGTGCTTGGGGTTATGAGGCATTTAGGACTCCATGCAGGGTTTAGGATGCATGAAGAAACTGCTTTGAACAGATAAATACTTTCCCCCTGAACTAATCCAAGTCTTTACCGAGATCAAAACATATTTGGAGTTTTAGGCCAAGACATTTTTGAAAATGTTGTAAGTGAGATCATCAAATGCTTTGTCCAATTTGGCTGAAACTCTGTGAAAAATTCTCTGTTTAAAAGTTCATGCTTCTAAAATCAATCTGCTTGAAATTTCACTTTGATTTAAAACCGGGCTTATAATGAAAATTATAGTAGCTCATCACACACTATGGATGAGTCAATCATGTTTCTACAAATGTACAGTGGAGACAATATAGTGACAAAGTGTGAGTCACCATAATCTAGGTCAATCCCATTTTTAGAAAAGGAGATGAGCCTAAAATCCAATTTGATTTAACGAGTCAGAACTATTACTCCCCCCCCCGATGCACTGATGTGTACCCTGATTTTTCAGAGGTGTGGGGCATAGTTTGTTCTCACTGACTTCAATGAGAGTTGTGTGTGTGACTGGGACATTTGAAAATTAGGCCAGAGGCTCTTTTTCTGCAAAAAGTCTCCAGGCAGGTCTATACTTAAAGCACTGCAGCGGACAATATGGACGCCGACGGGAGAGCTTCTCCCATCAGCATAGGTACTCCACCTCCCTGAGAGCTGGTAGCTATGGCAACAGGAAGGCTTCTCTCACTTACATAGTGCTGTCTACACCAGTGGTTAGGTCAGGTTAACTGAGTCGCGCAGGGGTGTGGATTTTTCACATCTCTGAGCAACATAGTTATACTGACCTCATTTCCTAGTGTAGACCTGGCCTCCAGGTGTGTAAAACATCTACACCAGACCATTCATCATACCTCTGACTCTCCTGTAGAAGATGCACAGTCTCCTGCAGTTTCTTATGTTGTTTTAATTCCAGAGTTAAGTACTCTACTTGGACACTCAGCTGCTCGTTCTTATGTAGCAACTCATCTAAAAGAATTACAGTGAGTTGGGGTCAGCAAAATACAGAGCTGTATGCCTGAACATGCATTTTAAAATACGTAATTAACATTATTAATAGTAATGATAATACCTCTGAGTAGAATTAACTACTAGTAATGATTACTATTACTACAGGGTTGCACATTTTGTAGCTTCTGTAGGCCGAACTCATGGAACAAATCAGGTGCTCCTGGCATCTTGCCACTCCAACTCACAAGCTCCGTGTGTCCTGCGTGTTTCCTTCTCCACCATGCCACTGTCTCCCGTTCTCCCCATCCATGCTAGAGTCTCCGTGTATCCCCCAGTTCCCCTTCCCTCATACCACGGTCCCACATTCTTTCCAGCCATGCCAGGGTTCTGTGTGCTCCCATCCCCCACCCCCCAGGCCCAGGGTCTCCCACTCTGCCCCCTGCCAGGGGCTCAGTGTGCACATCCCCATTCTTTCCTTCCACTCTCCCCATTTGTCCTCTTTCTGTCTGGGTGATAAGTCATTCAAAATATCAACATGTTAAAGTCTATTGGGAAGATGGGCAGAGATGAGATGAGGTATTGTTATCTTGGAAAGTGTAAACTGGAATCATCAACCAGGTCTTTGATCTCTAGGTAATTACAGGGGTGCTTGAAGCCATGGCTCTGCAACAGAGAGGAAATGGACTCCGTGTGTCCCCCATTTTTCCCCTTTCTGGTTTTCCGATTTTCACCAAAATCAGTACAGTTCTACTCAACTGGTTGTGATGTTCAAACCCTGTGTTACAGACTGAGAAAGGCCATTACACTGAATGTAGAACCTCAGCTCATTATTACTTTATTTTATTATTCTAAGTCACGTTTCTAAGGGGATTTTCACCATCGTTCCTAGACTCTATTTTAAACAAACTGGCAAATAATCTGTGACCTCCCCCCACCCCGAGGAGGAGTCAGTTCTGTATTTTCATATTTTGCATAATTTTATCTAGATTCCAGGTGCATTATTTCAGGAGCAACTGCAAGGGCCATTTTATGGTTTGTCTGTTAGGGGATTGCCTACGTTAAAATAGGAGCCCCACAGCATCATCTACTGGTTGCAAGCTCTGGCCTCAGCCAAATCTTTGGTGTTATCAAATTCCACAACCAAAGTCAGGCCCTGTAGGAAAGCAGATGCTTACAGGTTCACTGTTCAGTACATGAACTTGGCAAAGCTGTTGCTCGCTTACTAGGCACTAGATATTTATGTAAATATATTCCAGCTAGTACAGATACATCCCAAACTAGTATAAGATAAGATAGTTTGACAACATAATGAATAGGGATGTTTTGTCCAAGATATCAGGAACAAGGGGAGGGTAACACCCAGCTTACACATTTCATGGCATTTGTTTATGTTAGTTTGGTTTTTTTAGCCTATAAATGTTGGGGTACTTTGCCTTGATTCTTTGTTCAGCTAAGGTGGCAGCAGAACGTCCAGTTGCTGACTGAGCTGTTCCTTGACCCAGGGCACTCATGTTAGCGTACCTGTAACCACTGAGCCAGGGCCCTAGGACTGTGTCTTGATGGCAATAAACCTGGCCGAGTGCCTTTGTCACTGAACCATGCCTGTGGTCTGTCTTTGAGGAACAGTGCAGCGTTAGTTCACAGGCTGCCATATCTGCTAATAACATTGAACTTCAAGGACAGAAGCACTGAGCAGCTTAAACAGTGCTACCGAGGCAACAATATTCCAGCCCCCAGCACTTAACCATGCTGGGTAGTACTATCAAGATCTGCTGAACCATCTCTCTGCGCAGAGCTGGGAAAGCACACGGAAAGCACACACAAACACGCAAGCCAATTATCAATACTCTATCACTAAAGAGTTAAAGGGTGGAAACAAAATGAATACCCCTCATCATGGGTTCATGTAAAATAGATCTTATGAAATGAACTCGATATACTTTGACAAGATTTAAAGTCCAATTGTTAAGAGTAATTGTGTTGATAAATGAATTTTAATATGGCCAAGTTCAAGATGCTACATCTAGGAACAAAAAATGTAGGCCACAGAATGGGTGACTGTATTCTAGAAAGCAATGACCCTGAAATTAATTAAAAGCCATTGATGGACCTGTCCTCCATGAATTTATCTAGTTCTTTTTTGAACCCTGTTATGGCCTTGGCCTTCACAACATTCTCTGGCAAGGAGTTCCACCTTTTTCTTGTTTTATTATAAGTGCTGTGTGGTATACAGGAACAATGATTTAAGGTAAAATTAGTAAACTACTCCTTGGGAGGAGAAGATCTGGGACTCCTGTGAGTAGCCTGTGGCAGGGGCTGGTTATCAGAGGAGAATGTTTCAAGAGGACTTGGGGACTGGAGTGCACCTCTTGTTAACCTGCAAGATGAAGCCAGGACTGGCATAGCCCAGGGGAGAATGCTTGAGTGTCTGAAAGGCTGGTGCTGTTAGGGAGCTAACACCCAGTTACCACAAGCAAGACTCCCTCAGGCTAGAGGCAGGGGTGTAACAGTGACTCAGAGTCCTGGGCACCCCGAGAACCATCACAACACCACTAATTAGATGCTACAGCCTTTCTGGCGGAAAACGGATCCTTCATTTCTCAGGGTATTAGTGTTGAGCAGCACTTGGACTTATTTCTAACTCTTCTGAGCTGCAATAACAGCACTTACCAGCAAGGAGAAAAGAGTAATTCAGACACAATCATATTACATATAATAAGCCAAAACCAAGCCTTGTGAACCTACCGTAAGTGAGTGAGTGAGTCCCACTGAAGCAGTAATTAGAAGCAGCAGTGTAGTCCACTTCCTGTAATTGGGAAGATGACACATGGCTCTCCTCCTGCCCCTTGGCTTGCTGCTGCTTCACACAGTCCAGTATTTGACAACAGAGAATAAAAAAGGTTGAAAAATCAAAACGTTAAGAGAAATTAAATGTTTTCCTACAGTCTGATCCAATGTCCACCAAAGCCAATAGGTTTCAGAGGGGTAGCCGTATTAGTCTGTATCAACAAAAACAACAAGGAGTCCTTGTGGCACTTTAGAGACTAACAAATTTATTTGGGCATAAGCTTTCATGGGCTAGAACCCACTTCATCAGATGCATGGAGTGGAAAATACAGTAGGCAGGTATAATACACAGCACATGAAAAGCTGGGAGTTGTCTTACCGAGTGGGTACAAATTAATTCCAGTTCTGCAGTTTCTCATTGACGTCTGTTTTTGAAGTTTTTTTGTTGAAGAATTGCCACTTTTAAGTCTGGAATTAATTAGCAAACTGGACACCATCAAATTAGGCCTCAGTAAAGACTGGGAGTGGATGGGTCACTCAAAAAGTAATTTTCCCTCTGATACTCACACCTTCTTGTCCACTGTTGGGAATGGCCCACATCCACCATGAATGAATTGGCCTCGTTAGCACTATAAAAAGTAATTTCCCCGCTGTTGATATTCACCCCTTCTTGTCAACTGTATTTTCCACTCTACACATCTGATGAAGTGGGTTATAGCCCACGAAAGCTTATGCCCAAATAAATTTGTTAGTCTCTAAGGTATCACAAGGACTCCTCGTCGTCAAAGCCAAGAGGAGTCTTTCCATTGGTTTTGATGGTCAACATATCAGGCCCTTTGTGCAGTGATGAATGCAAATGCGTGCAGTGCTGCTGTGCTCTTCCCCAAAGCCAATGCACCTTGCCTTTTAAAGACTTGGCTGAAATGCGTTCTTAAAGAAAAATGGTGCTCTCAGCTGTTAACAGAGTGTGGGGAAGTTCTGCCATTTCCAAATACTTTAAAAACCAATAAAATAAAAAAGGCACTTAAGGGACACTGGCAGGTAGTTCAAGGTTTGTCAGGAACCGGATTTAAACAGAAATGTTTTTCTATACGTTGTTTAAAGGATTTAATTGAAAACAGGTTTTAACTTTGGATGTAAACATTTCCCCTGCAGTGGCTGCAACCTGAACACTGAGCATGGGGTTGGGGATAGGAAGTCCAGCCCTGCCCCTGACTGACCCTGTGCTTTGGGCCAGTTACAAAACCTCTCTGCCCCAGTTTCTCCTTCTGTAACAGGGTGTAAACTTGCTCAGAGGGATGAGGTCTGGACTGATGTTTGTAGACTGCTCTGAAGATAAAAATTGCTATGTAAAGTGATGGCTATTCATGCACTGCTGCAAAAGAAGCAGAAAATGAAACCATCTAGCTACAAAGGTAAAAGTGACTAGTCTATTTCCATTGGTCATACTGCATGAAGCTGCAAAAACCAGGCAAACCGCATACATGATAAATTATTATTTTTAATTCTTTCATTTTTAATAATCTGGAGGAAGATTTTACAGGCATAAAAGGCAGATGGGAGCTGAGTGCCTAGCTACTTTGTGTGCCTCTGAAAATTTGCCCCCCGAAATGGTGTTAGTGACCTAGATCACGGATGATTTTTAATATACATCTTTCCCCTGCCAATGTCCCTTTATTACATATTAACATATTACACTGCAAATCAAATGCAATACCATAAAACTCTCGAACCACCAGAGGCACAGCCAAGATAGACCCTGCTCTCACAAGGCACTGTCAGTAAAAAAGTGCTCCCATTTGACACTTCCACTGCACTGATACTTTCCAGGAGGTCTAGTCTGATGACAGTACAGTGGGACTCAAGGAATACAAATCCCACTTGAATGCAGACAAAAAGGCAATTTGTGGGTCATTTATACCTCTTTGTAATTAGCTGTAGTGATTATCAGTTTTGGATTTTTATGTTACAAGGAAGTTTTCCTTATTGGAAAGTTCATCCCCTTGTTTCCATATGACATAGGCATGGGAAGGAAAGGAAAACACATACCAAAGCCATGTTTGCTCTGTCAAACGGCTCAGCATACTTCAGCTGGGTCCTTTGAAGTCTGGGAGCATTTCCAGCTAAGACTGATGGGCTATCCCCACCTGGTAGGTGAACATCCTTCTGTGGAGGGGTAGAGGCCATAAGGTACAAAAGCAAATCTTGAGCTGGAGCTACAGAAAAACAAATGGGTTGGAAAAGCAGTCTGAAGAATAGAGCACTGGTTTCATGTTTAGTGACAGTATCAATAGCATTAGGTGGGAAATGGTTTTTCCCATATGGGGAAACTTTCAAGATTTTGAAAAATTTTCCTGCCTTGAATCAGAATGAAAAGTCAATCTCAAATTTTCAGACTGAAAATCTCCCCAGAAATAAATTGGTTCCTGTTTGTTTCAATAATTTCAAACTATTTTATTTAGATTTCAACCATTTTTGTTTGAACATTTTTTTTTACTTAAATTTTGAAGAGTACTTAGTTTATAGTATTTTGAAACCAAAAATCATTTTGAACCAAAACCTGGAACTTTTTCATTTAGAAAATGTCAATGTCCCATTTTGACAAATTGGAAACATTTTCCCCTCCAAACATTAACAAAATGGCGATTTTGTGATAGAAAAATGCTTAGTTGAGAAATTCCTGACCAGCTCTAAGTATCAAGACACCTGGGCACTTAACAGTATCACAGCTATAGAAAAGGCATGGATTCTAAAACGTTGGACAGTTTAGCTCTGACATACTGGTTGGTCCCTAAGGACTAGATTCACAGAGGAGCTTAAGAAGGGTGACTCTGAGCATTGTCACACCATATTTTCAGGTGACTGGAAAATCATTGGGGTTCCCAAAACCTGAGTTCAGTACCCAGGTTCCTTATACAATGAATGTCCCAGGCCCCGCCCCCCCAGGGACAGCCCTGGCCCTGGAATTTCTGTCAGCAGGCCTGGCTCTGTGCGGCCAAGATCCCTTACTGCAGTTGCATGCCATCTCTCTTGGTCTCCAACCTTTCTCTCACTCCAGGAGCTGCTGCTGCTGCCTTGTGACTGGGCCCTTATGCCAGGTCCCTGTGCAGTTTCTCCTTCTGGGGTGGGTATCAAAGTCCCTTCTCACCAGCAGTCTCACGCAGTCTTTCCTTGATGCCACTTCCCCCGTGGCAGGTAGGGGAACCCAGGCCTGCCCTCTCCACTCAGCCTATATCACCCTCTTTTGCTGCTTAGTTGGCTGATTGGGCCTGTCTGGCCTAATTCAGCCCTCTCGGAACGAGTGTGGGGAGTACACCCCATCACAGACCCCAGTCTGGTAGGTGAGATCTGAGCATGCTTACCAGATCAGGCTCTGCAAGCGAGTTAGGTAGAAGAACCCCTCTCTTCCCCCAGCTCATGCATCATACTGGGGCTTAGGCTTCCAGATGTCTGGCATGTGGCTGTAGTGTGAGTGCACAGAGGTAGAAACATACGCACCTAGGGAACTCTTACTGCAAAAATATAGGTGCTGAGTGATTTTTAGGAGCCTACAGGGTTTGGGAGCAGTTGAGTAGCAGTTTTGTGAATCCCCATGGGGCCCGATTCTTGGATTTGGATGCCTAAAGTGGTCGTTAGCTCCTTTTGTGAATCTAGCCCTAGATTTATTGCAGCTTTTCTTGACTTGCATTTCTACTATGCACTACACCTGCACAGCATATTCTATGCAGCAATTGTAAGGAAAACCACACCTCAGAGTCCCAGAAAACACTACTTACTGCTCAGCAATGTATGAAAAATTATCATATCTTAAGAGAATTCTCCAGAATGTAATGGGGAGCTACCACTTTGTAACAGGACAGGACTGCAGGAAATGTTACACTTTGAGCCAGAAATTGCACTAAGTGAAATGCAAAAGAGTTAGAATAACTTCCCATCCACAAATGCCAACTGGGAGCAAGCAGTTTGATGTTTAAGCCAAAGAATTTCAGGTCGCCTGGGAGGATAGGTACAGCAAAGACAAAAACAGACTTAAAACTATTCATTCAAATGAAATTTACCAAGAAAATTCTTGTTGAGGAGGAGGGACCCAGCTCCATCCCAGTAACGATCTACCAGCTCCAGGAGCTGCTGTAGGACAACTGCAATATGTGATGCTTTCTCAGTCCTTTTGGGACTTGGACTTTCTGTAAAACTCGTATCATTGCTCAGATCACTGGGGACAGACTAAGGAGAAAAAGGCAAAACAAACTGTTTATTTTTCCAGTAGATTTGCAGTAGATTTGCAAATTATGCAGTAGATTTGCAAATTTGCAGTAGATTTGCAAGCACCTAACTTACGTGCATAAACCAGGTATTTGTGCTTGTATATTTCCAACTGGCACAGAACTAGCCAGGTGCACAGGAAGATACATTCTCACACAAATCAGGTAAGCTAGGGGCGCCTGAATTTACATGCACAATTGCATGAGGTTCATTTTGTAAAGGCCACATGTACATAAAGATACATACAATCTAAATAAATCACATAGGGCTTTAAAAACATAAAGAAAAGAGAATTTTTCCTCTCTTTATATTAAGGACATAAAACCTCTTTGAAGTCGTATGCTGCACATAGGTACTACAAGTAAGATGGGTACTAAGAGAGATACCAGAAGAGACTACTGGGACCATGTAGCTTCTCCTCCTGTATATCACAAGATAGAGAATTTCACACTGTAATTCATTCATCATCTCAAGAGCATATGTTTTAGAAAGACATCTGATCTTGATTTAAAGATTTCAAGTGCTGGACAATCCAACACATTCCTTGGGAAGCTGTTCCAACGGTTAATTACACTTGTTCAAAATTAGTGTCTTATTTTCAAGTTGAATTTGTCTCACTTCAACTTCCAGCCATTGGTTTCTACTTGATTAACAAAGGGGTCTCCACTATTTGCCTTCTCATTTAGGAATTTACAGATCATAATCAAGGAGCCTCCTAATCTTTTTCATCAACTAAACAGTCTGAGCTCCGTAAGTCTCTCATTTCCTGTATCTGAATGAGTCTCTTGGTTCTTCTGAGCACTTTCCAATTTTTCAACATCCCTTTTAAACTGTGGACACTAGAACTGGACCCAGTGTGTGAAATCCTGGCTCCACTGAAGCCAATAGTAGTTTTGCCATTTACTTAAATGAAGCCAGAACTTCACACCGATTTCCAGTAATGGTCTCGCTAAGGCCTCCTACAGAGCTAATATAATCTTCCTACTCAGCATTTCTCTCTCTCTATGTCAAACAACTGCATTTGACCCTTAAATCCTTTTCAGAGTCACTGGTTTCCAGGACACAGTCCCCCAACCTGCAAGTGTGACCTACCTTTGTCCCTACCTGTCTGACCTTGTGTTTGGCCGTATTAAAATATATTTTTGGCTATGCCCCATTTACCAAGTGACTCAGACTGCTCATTACTAATGATCATTAATGATCACCCAAGCAATATCTGTGTCATCTACATGCTTTGTAAACAATGGTTTTATATTTCCTTTCAAGAGCCTTGAGACATGGAAGAATTCCCAGCCTGTTCTCTTAGAACCTGAGAAAATTTACCATGGGGCACATTCTCCACTGCATCATGTGACCCGCTGGTATAATTCCATTGGCTTCCATGGAATTATACGAGTATAATGCGGTGGCAAATTAGTCCCAGTGTTAAGGTACATGGAACTGAGAGGACACAAGAAAGTAGACACAGGCCAAAGCATTAAAGGCTAGATCCTCAGGAATTCACAAAATGCATACAGTCGGAATCAGGACTAGTGTACAATGCTGGCATAAAGTCCCTGCTTGTGTTGTTCTGATTCCTAGTTTTAAGGCCAGGAGAGAGCACCAGATCATCTGGTCTGGCCTCCTGTATATCACAGACCATTACATTGCACCAAGCTACCCCATACTGAGCCCAGTAACTTAGCTTTGGCTAAAGCAGATCTTCCACAACGGCCTCCAGTTTGGATTTGAGACATCAAGAGATGGAGAGTCGACCATCTCCCTTGGAAGTTTGTTCCAACAGTTAACCACCTTCACTGCTAAAAAATTGTGCCTAATTTCTAACTTGAGTGTGTCTGGCTTCAGCTTCCAGCCACTGGTTCTTGTTTTGCCTTTCTCTGCTAGACTGAAGAACCCTTTAGTACCCAGTATATATCTGGTGCTACTCTGTGCATGCCCTCCACTGTGTATATTATATTACAGCAGCCTGAGGGCTGCATATGTAATGCCTGCCTGTAAGAGCCACAAGGTGCTGAACAGCAGCAGGCTTAGGACAGCTAGTATGGTGCAACGCCATCACAACCACTCCTCCTTTTTGGTAGCCCTGTCCCCTTCTCATCTACCCTTACAACGAAGAGGACATGTGATGTACAGCCTCTCAGACGGCTGTAGACCACTGCACGTTGACACTTGTGCTTGGGTGATAATCTCCAAACCACGTAGACAAGGTTTGTGTCCAACCTACATGGCCAGTGTGGTGCAAAGTGGGCACAATAACTCCATCTCTAAGACTGGACATTCCATATTAATGTGATCCCAGTGCTGCTAGGTTTGGACCCCCAAGTCTGCAAGATCCTGGATTCAAAATTAAGTGCTGCCAGGTAGTTTCAGAGGAGGATCTATTGCTTACTCAAGTTGGGGTACTGTTTTCTTAGAGTACCTTTTGTATGTTATTTTACGTAACCCATTATAAGTAGCATTCTACAGTTTTGTAGTATTTAGAATAATCATACAAAAACATAGCCACATCATAAAAGCTTTTACAATCATTTTCTGTTACAAACAGGCATATTATAATGAGATGCCGATATAAATCTCCATTAATAGTAAATGCATTTCTGTACAGCAAAGAGGCTAAATAGCAAGACACTTGCCTCCTTATTTGACTCTTTAAAACAATGCTGAGGGGACAGTGATGAATGCAGTCTGTCACTTTGTTTATACCCCATTCTAGAAGGGCTCAAGCACCTGTTAGCTGCCGATTCGCTGTCTTTCCTAGGCATTGCAGATGGGAATGTTTTTCTCATTGTTGCTAGCTGTGACTGCTCAAGCAACGCTTCAGCTGATAAAGGTTGATGCCTTGATGTTAAATCACTGAAGCTCGTAGATAATGTAGAAAAACGAGTGGCTAACAGAGCAGGCTCGCTGGTTAGGTGTGTATTGGTGTTCAGATCTAGGGGAAGGAAAACAGGAATGCAGATTAACCTTCTCAGACATTTTTATCCTCCTTTCCCCCGTGTATCTTTCTGTGCTCTCCGCTAAGCAGTAACTCACATTTACTTATCAGTAAAGGAAGGACTATGATTCTAACATAAAGTGTCAAGGGGGTCATTCATATAAAACAACAACAAAAAAATCCCAAACAAACCAAAAACAAACCCAAAACACTGAGTGACAGTGTTTCTGGGAAGGGCATAGCGTGGGAACAGCTGGGGCAGTGGATAGATGTAGGCCAGGTTGAGTGAATATGTCCAGGCCTGCCAAATGATCAATGATCTGCAATGTGACTGTAGAATCAACATTTTTACACTATATCAAAAATAATCTAATTAAACAAATATTAATTCAATTTTAGGCAAAATGTGGGAGATGCATCACTTTGCAGACATCTTGTCTGAAAGGAGGGTAGTCTTATGAGGTTAAGTTTGGAAAAGAGAGATGGATCTACATGAAAACATTTGATAGATATGTTCCCTTAGAAAACCGTCCTAGTAAGTTTAGTCAATGGAGATTGATTATGCTTCAAATTCTCGCCTCCACCCCCTTCAGTCACAGGCAGCACTGTATACACAAGCTGTAAATGAAACAAGCAATGCAAGAATTCCTAGTTATGTACACAACACTGTAAAGGAACTCGACATAAAAGATTAATAATTGGAAACAAAAGAATTTTGTTATCCCCTCCTTGTAAGTTGTTTAAAGGTACAAGACCAGGTAGCTGGTTATTCCCCCGCATTGTTTGCTTTTGCAATGAAGCCATTTGCAACAAATGTGAGAAACAGTCCCCTGGTAAAGGGCATCAAAATGCCTTCTGGATGAGAACACCAAATAGCTTTGTACGTGCTGACAAGGTCTTGTTTTTGCAGGCACCAGAAACCCTGTTAAAAATTATAGAACAATTGACTTTGGAATGTGGGCAGGTAGCAGGGCTTCCACATGAACTACAAAAAATCTGAAATGGTAGGAATTACTATTCCCCAAAGGGTCAAACCAAACTGTTGTCAGCTACCTACATTTAAACGGGTAAAGGAATCTTTAAAATATTTAAATATATTGTGGAGAAATATAAAGGGCATTACTGTCCAATGTGGAATAAAATAATAAAAGACTGGGAGGAATGGAAGACATATGACATTTCTTGGCTAGGTAGTGTTGTATGGGGACACTTTGGCAAACCAGTAAAGTGCCTGAAACCACTATGGCTTATTGCTAAAAGCAGCCAAGTCAGCAGGCTGTAAATTAGCCAAGTCAGCAGGCTTAGCTTAACCAAGGCAGGAGGGGAGAGGTTTTTTTTGGGTGCCACAGAAAGGGCAGCTTGACCCCTCATCCTTCCTGATAAGAATTATGTTGAAGTTGCTGATACATGTATCTTAGAAGAGCAGGATGTGCCCCAGGAATGTCTATTGGGGCCTCAAGGCTGCAAACTCTGGAAAAACCCACACCTGGTTAATCGATAATCAGAAGGAAACTCTTGCTTGACCATTGAGACTGCTTACTTAACAAGTTTGCTTTAAGGGACATGTCATTCTATTACTAATGTATAAATAAGGGGAAAAAGTTTGAGGTAGGGGGACTGTTCAGGACTGGACTCTCTCTCTCTCTGGATGCATCTTGTGTTTCCCAGCGGCAGACGGGCTGCCGCTGTGCCACTCGAGAGCCACACTCAGCTTTGGTAATTATCAAGGGTTGGGGGTGTTTTACTAACCTCTTGCGGACGTGTGCATAAGTGCTTGAGACTAAGTAAAGTTTAGCTTTAAGTGAAAGCACTCTGGTGTTGTCCGGTTTGTGCCAACCATCTATCGGTCGGACGGCCGTGTCTCCCGATTTATTCCCTGACACCACTCACACAGAGTAAAAGTTACCAAGAGCTTTGGGTTGAAAGAACCCCGGGTAACAGTGTAGCCATGATTGTCTTCTTGTCATGTCCTCATACTACTTCCCACCACATCCATGCACATGTGACTGCTGATCACTGCACTCTGCCAGATCACCAGAAGAGCATTTATTCTCAAGCCACTGACATTACAGGAGATGCTTCATATTTTAAGGCTCTCTGCCACAGTCATAGGTATAGGGGCCAGAAACATATAGCCCCACTTGAGCATCACATTTTGTAGCTTAAAGTCATTTACGCTCATAGGAAGTGGGATAAACGATTGAGAAATAGCAGGGTAGGAGATGATTGCATACTGGGGACCAGTTGTCAGTCCTCGACCATCGTGGCAAGAAGCTTGACTGGAAAAACCAGCTTGCCAAGAAGAAGTAGCGGCTGCAGAAGATGAGGGAGGAGGAGGATGCATCTTGTAATTTCTGCTCTTCTGTCTGGACAGGTCCTGGATACAAGGCATAAAAGCTGGATACCAGTGAGGATGCTGAGGGTGATACCGCTTTGTTTTTGTTGCTGGCATACAGATGCCCAGAGACTTAAGTGTTGCCCTTAAATATTTTAGGCTACACAGCCTATCATCTGTTTTGCCTGAAAACAGCAAAGGACCCTTAGACGGGAGGCCTTAAATGGGCTGTTGAGTTGAACCTCTGGAGGACGGGAGCCATGAACACCTCTCCATATCAATGGCCATAGCCTGAGCAGCAGAGTTATCCCCATCTAGACTGACCTGGAGAGCCATCTTGGCCACTAATTTGCCCTCATCCACTATTGCAGCAGACTCCTGTTTCACCTCATCCAGTAGCCTGTTCTTCACCCTTAAAACATTTCCCACAAGGTAAAATCATAATGACCCAGCACAGCCTGCTGGTTTGCAATCCTAAATTGTAAACTTCCTGTGGAATAATTTTTTCTTCCAAATAGACCCAATTTTTTTTGTCTCTTTTCCTTTGAGCACTGATGTCTGGTGGTGCTCACTCTCTCTCATTAGTAGCAGAGACAACTAGGCAGCCTCAAGGGATATGGGTACACAGATACTCAAACCCCTGCAAGGGGACACAGTACATCCTTTCTGCTCTCTTTACAGTAGGGGGAAGAGAAGATGGGGTCTGGCATAACACCTTGCCGGGCTCAAGGATAGACTCATTGATGGGAGGGCTACTCTACAGGTACTTGCCAGGGCTAAAACATCCACCAGTCTGTGTGACTTCTCACTCCATTTAAATATCAAGAGCTGTGGTCATCCTCTTAAACAGCTCCTGATGAGCCTTGTAGTCATGGGGTAGGGGAGAAATATTGTCCAGTTGTGACAGAATAGACACCCTTGTATTCACACCCTACACACGACTGTAATAAGCATTGTACAAAATAGGCCTTATAAGGTACCATTTGAACACTCAATTTGCTGATCAGTAGTCTCCTGGTAAAATGTGTGGCACCATTGAATGTGAATTTATAAGATTCCTCTGAATGGTGTTATTAACAGAAGATCCAAACCCCACAACACTGTCCAAACAGAAGTTGGTAAACAGGACTGTCCTAAACAAAGGAACATGTGCTCTGCTGAATTTGCATTTAAGCAGTAAACAGAGCCATCAAGCAGGAAGGGAAGACAAAGGAAGTTCAAACAGGTGAAAAAAACAGCAGGGATCATCCTTCCACACAAACTCTTTGGCTCCTGGTTCTCAGCTGGAAATGTTTTTCAAGAGGGGGACTGAAACTATAAACGGGAGGGACTAACACCCTAAGGCACCCCCCTCTCTCTCCCTGCCAATTACATTAATTACACCTGAAGAGACAAAGGAAGCAGGTGTTGGACTCTGGGGGCGGGACCCTGATTTGAGAGTCTGGTCAGTAATCTTAGAATGTGCTGGAAGCATGTGGTGAGAAACTTTGCTTGAATCTAATATAGTTTGGTAAGTTAGGAATTATTAAGCCTTTTATCTGTATTTTTCTTGTAACCATTTCTGACTTTTATGCTCATTACTTGTATTCACTTAAACCCTCTCTTTGTAGTTAATAAACCTGTTTTATTGTTTTAGCTAATCCAGTGTGTTTAAATTGAAGGGTCTGGGAAACTCCATTTGGGGTAACAAATTGGTGCACTTAAAGGAATAATGGATTCAATATATTTGCGCTGCCCAGGAGAGGGCTGGGCAGTACAGGAGATAGGTTTCTGGAGCAGGCTAGGCGCTCCCCAGGCAGATTGGTCAGCACAGCTCCGAGCAGCACCCCTGAAGCACTTATGCCTCTCCCCTGAAAGAGCCCGGCACCAGCCAGCGACACCCCCAGGGCCGTCCCCTGCCCGCGTAGCCTGGCTGCCATGAGGTGCTACCAGATGCCCTTACTCGCCGCTGCCCTGGCGCTCCTGACTCTGCTGCTGCTCCTGAGGAGCCAGGTCAGTGGTGCCGGCCTCCTTTGGGGAAGGGGCAAGAGCATATCAGGGGTGCAGCTCGGAGCTGTGCCACTCACCATGCCTGGGGAGTGTCTGGCTGTGCAGAGGCAGCCCGGCTCAGGGAGCAGGGCAGGGAGGGAGGCTGGGCAGCACCCCTGCTCCCACAGTGTGAAGAGCCTGGGGCCCGAGCAGCTCCCATCAGCTTCCAATCCACCGGCTCCTGGAAGGATGCAATGATTTCAAATTGTGGGGTTCATCCCACAGTTTGAATACCTCAGTGCTAAATGGAAGGCAGAAATGTGAGTGGGCGCATGACCCCATGTGCTCCCCAAAGCGTCACCTCTGGGGGGCACAAATATGCTTGCTTGCCCCAGGTGCTAAAATGCCTAGTTATGTCTTTGATCAAATTAATGTATTTGTTTATTGTTAGAAGGTAAGCTTTGTATTGCACGTTATTGGAAAGGTGTGACCCCTCCCACTACTGGAGTTGTGGTACAGCACAACATGGACTGTCCTTGTAATGAAAAAGCTTTCACATCAAGTACAAAAGAGAAGCACCAAAAAGAGTATAGGTATTTAGAAATTTGATCACGCTTTTTAGTGCGGAGGACGGCTCCTTAGCTAAGAAGCCAGAATCTTTAGCCGGCCTCTTTGAATATTAACCTGCTCCTGAATAAATAACGTATCATGCAGCATGTTACCATTTTATTGTAATTTTGCCTTAATAAAAAAGAAAACAAAAGAAATCCACCTGTGCTATTATATTAGGAATCTAAAAGAGGCTTCAATCTAAATGAGCTTGCGTTCAGAGCTCTGCAACTAGTCAAATATGGACCCCTCAACAGACCTAGAGTCAGCCCATGACACAGGTGGATAGAGAGGTAAAAACAAGGTCCTGTCTACTCCACAAATAAAATTGTCAGGGAGTCTGGTTAAAACTGGTTTTTTTCTTAACATGGTTCCAACTCGTAATGTACATTGGCCCTTCACTGTGTTTGTCCAGATCAGGCTTTACTCTGATTATGAGATTCCTCTGCTATCTGGAACTATATTTGCAATCAGCATAGGGGACAACTGAGTTATAATCATGCTCCCTGACAGGGTTTTATCAAATGCCCCAACAGCTATGTGGGTGAAGCCAGACAATCACTACGCTCTCAAATGAACTCACTCAGAAAAGTGATAGAAGACAAACACACCATATCACCCCTGGGCAAACACTTTTCACAAAATGATCACTCCATACCCGATCTTTCAATACTCATCCTCAAGGGAAACCTACACAACATCCTCAAAAGGTGAGCCTGGGAACTGAAGTTCATGCTGCTAGACACTAAAAGCCATGGATTTAACAGGGACACTGGTTTCATGGCTCATTACAAAAACCTGTAATACACACCTGCTAGCTAAACTTTAATGGCCCACTTCAAACTCTTTTTATATAAACAAGCTAACCCTTATTGCCTACTCTATCTCCAGTGACTTCCTACAACACGTTACCTCTTATGCTTAACTATCTGTCCCAACTTGTATTTAACTCAAACAATCTGATTTCTTTCCTCAGATCGAAGAAGAGTTTTGTGTAGTTTGAAAGCTTGTATCTTCCACCAGCAAAGCTGGTCCAATAAAAGATTACCTCACCTTCCTTGTCTCTCTCATATCCTGGAACGAACATGGCTTTTATTTGTAGGTTAGCCAGGGCCTAAAATTCATTTAGTGGCCACAAAAGTAGGAATGGCAGTAAATACAATCCTCCCTGCCATGGCCTGAACCTCTCAAAAGTAAAACCATTAAGACAAGTAAGTATGTCTTTACCTGAACTGAGTTTTAAGAGGCTTCGAGTGCTATTGTCCATCTCAGTGTGCTGTGTCAGTAGATCACTACTAGTGGACTGTGAAGTTGTCTTAATTTCATTAGCAGGGCTTACACTGTAATCTCTGAAATTTGTACTTCTCTTATCTTTTTGAAGTCTCTTAAAGTCCTTGTTCTGAGGGGTGGAGGAAAGGTAGAGGTGGTCATAACTATCTAGACCAGTATCTCTGTGTGACTTGTATGGGTTCGTTTTGTTGGTGTCACTCAAATGCAATTTCTTGGTTGAAGAAATGTCCTGGTTAAGGTAATAAATATTAGGTTTTTCTATTATGTCCTTCTCAAGAGAGGAGTCTAAGGAATCGTTTTCTGAAAAAGTCACCCGAAATCCTCCTCTTGTGAGTCCGGCTCTTATTTTGTCTGGGGAGCGCAGGGATGAACGCATTTGTGGTGGTGATGGAAGGGATCTGTATTCTGGCAAAAAACAAGCACAAACATAGGAGTTAAAAATTGTGAAAACTGCAAAACATTCACCTAAAGTTATTTTTATTCATATTCCAACTTCGCACTTAAGTTGCCGGCATTTGTAAGCCTCCTATGAAGAACTGGCCCCCACAGAAAGAAATCATAAGAAAGCAGGGACCTGAATGTAACATGTCTTATGTTGTACACACTTATGAAATCATACATTAGAGATGGAAAAGGTCCATTAGATCTCAGCTATCCCTTCTCCTACAAGAACCAATTCAGGATTATTCCTTACAACATATTCCCCAGTGCTTGAAAAATTCCGGTATTAAATGTTTCAAATGATGGGGCTTCCACCATTTCTCTTAAGCCTCACATTTAGATGACCTGTCACCATTCACAATCATGTTCTTTTTGTGATGTTCATTGCCCCCCAAAATCTCCAACAACTTTCAAACAGTGGAAATTCAAAGAGAGTAACATACTTCTCTAGTGGACTTTGCAAGATCCAGTGCTAATGGTTTTGAAGTTTTAACTCTTTTGCTGCAACAAGTAAAGGGTGTGAGAGCTGGGAGCCTGTGCAGTGAGGAGACATTGGTGAGCTGGCAGGGGACCTATGATGGAGGGGCCACTGCCCAGCTGGACCAACCACTATCAACCTCTGCAGTTGTGCTTGTGAGCAGAGAGCAAAGCAGCACTTGTGAAAATCCTGCAGCAGGAAAATCCAGTCCTTGCTCTTCTGAGCTAGAGACAACACCAGCAGGAGGTGCTGGATATAGCCTAGCACAATTCCTGACGGGAAGACAACTCAGAACTGCTGTTCCAACTCTTGATTATCATACACATTGTAAGGAGAGTGATCACTTTAGATAAGCTATTACCAACAGGAGAGTGGGTTTGTGGGGGGGGGTGGGAGGGGAGGAGAAAACCTGGATTTGTGCTGGAAATGGCCCAACTTGATCATCATACACATTGTAAGGAGAGTGATCACTTTAGATAAGCCATTACCAGCAGGAGAGTGGGGTGGGGGGAGAGAAAACCTTTTGTAGTGGTAAACAGCCATTTTTTCATGCTTTGTGTGTATAAAAAGATCTTCTGTACTTTCCACAGTATGCATCCGATGAAGTGAGCTGTAGCTCACGAAAGCTTATGCTCAAATAAATTGGTTAGTCTCTAAGGTGCCACAAGTACTCCTTTTCTTTTTGTTCCAACTCTGGAAAAGAATCTATCTCCAAAGTGGCCAGACACAAAGAGTAGCCAAATCAGATAAAAGGCAAAAACAGCTTATGAAAACTTTTACAACAGATGACGCTCAGGTAGACTAGGCAGTTCTCTAAAACCTGGTGACCACGCTTGTGTCAAATTGGATAGCCAACTACAGCAGTAATAAAGAAAAATAATTCAGTGCTCAAATCATGTGCAGGGCTGGCCCTACACCAAATGGCACCCCAGGCAAGGAACGTCTTTGGCACCCCCCCTCATTTGTTAAACTTTTGAATACCTTATTTTTTATTGCATTTGTGGCCCATTTGATTATTTTGATGCACGATTTGCTCGCATGATTTATCCATTATATAAGACAATACATTTGCACATTAGGCTAGGATCTGTAAAGTTGTATTTATTCATGCTAACAACAAAAACAGCACCCGGTGCCCCCTCAACCCCAGCACCCCAGACAGCTGTCTCGGTCTCCTGTCCCTAAATCCGGCCCTGATCATATGTGACTGAGACCAACAGTGGAGAGTTCAACAGAAGCTATCAACATCTACAGTTTGTTCCTCAGAAAGAGCAATCCGAGCAAAATTTACACATGACAGATGCAGAAGAAAATTCAAGAATTCCAAACCGACCTCTGCCGGTCGTTGCAACTAATGGACTGCCAGATGATCAAGTTGTTATATATTGTTACTAGTGTAATTAGAAAACCAGAACAGAGAGAGTACCAATTCAGAGATACTTAACACATTGATCTGTACTGAACTTTAAAGATAGGGTGATAGTGTACATTTTGTAAATGGTAGGAATGTAAACCTTAGGAGATGTAATGGAATGCTTAACTGTATTATACTGAAGTAACAGAAGGGTAGCCATGTTAGTTTGGATCTGTGAAAGCGGCAAAGAGTCCAGTGGCACCTTATAGACTAACAGCTGTACTGGAGCACAAGCTTTCGTGGGTGAATACCCACTTCGTCGGATGCATGTGGTGGAAATTTCCAGAGGCATGTATAAATATGCAAGCAAGAATCAGGCTAGGGATAACGAGGTTAGTTCAATCAGGGAGGATGAGGCCCTCTTCTAGCAGTTGAGGTGACTGTATTATACTGTTCAACCACTAGATGGTGCTAAAAGAAAAGGAGTACTTGTGGCACCTTAGGGTATGTCTACACTACGAAATTAGGTCGAATTTATAGAAGTCGGTTTTTTAGAAATCGGTTTTATATATTCGAGTGTGTGTGTCCCCACAGAAAATGCTCTAAGTGCATTAAGTGCATTAACTCGGCGGAGTGCTTCCACAGTACCGAGGCTAGAGTCGACTTCCGGAGCGTTGCACTGTGGGTAGCTATCCCACAGTTCCCGCAGTCTCTGCTGCCCATTGGAATTCTGGGTTGAGATCCCAGTGCCTGATGGGGCTAAAACATTGTCGCGGGTGGTTCTGGGTACATATTGTCAGGCCCCCATTCCCTCCCTCCCTCCGTGAAAGCAAGGGCAGATAATCGTTTCGCGCCTTTTTTCCTGAGTTACCTGTGCAGACGCCATACCACGGCAAGCATGGAGCCTGCTCAGCTCACTGTCACCATATGTCTTCTGGGTGCTGGCAGACGCGGTACTGCATTACTACACAGCAGCAGCAACCCATTGCCTTGTGGCAACAGACGGTGCAATAGGACTGGTAGCCATCATCGTCATGTCTGAGGTGCTCCTGGTCGCGTCTGTGACGTCGATCAGGAGCGCCTGGGCAGACATGGGCGCAGGGACTAAATTTGGAGTGACGTGATCAGGTCATTCTCTTTAGTCCTGCAGTCAGTCCTATTGAACCATCTTATGGTGAGCAGGCAGGTGATACGGATTGCTAGCAGTCCTATTGCATCATCTTCTGCCAGGCAGGCAAGAGATGAGGATGGCTAGCAGTCCTATTGTACCATCTTCTGCCGAGCAGCCATGAGATGTGGATGGCATGCAGTCCTTCTGCACTGTCTGCTGCCAGCCAAAGATGTAAAAGATAGATGGAGTGTATCAAAACAAGAAATAGACCAGATTTGTTTTGTACTCATTTGCAACCCCCTCTCTCTGCCCCCCGTCTAGGGGACTCATTCCTCTAGGTCACACAGCACTCAGTCACAGAGAAGGTGCAGCGAGGTAAATCTAGCCATCTATCAATCAGAGGCCAGACTAACCTCCTTGTTCCAATAAGAACAATAACTTAGGTGCACCATTTCTTATTGGAACCCTCCCTGAAGTCCTGCCTGAAATACTCCTTGATGTAAAGCCACCCCCTTTGTTGATTTTAACTCGCTGTAAGCCAACCCTGTAAGCTGTGTCATCAGTCGCCCCTCCCTGCGTCAGAGCAGTGGCAAACAATCGTGTATCTGAGCTGAGAGTGCTGTCCAGAGCAGTCACAATGGAGCACTCTGGGATAGCTCCCAGAGGCCAATACTGTCGAATTGCGTCCACAGTACCCCAAATTTGACCCGGCAAGGCCGATTTAAACGCTAATCCACTTGTCAGGGGTGGAGTAAGGAAATGGATTTTAAGAGCCCTTTAAGTCGAAATAAAGGGCTTCATCATGTGGACGGGTGCAGGTTTACATCGATTTAACGCTGCTAAATTCGACCTAAAGTCCTAGTGTAGACCAGGGCTTAGAGACTAACAAATTGTAATATACCTTATTTAAGCTAACCTCGGCCATACCGGATAGAACAGGAGAGGAGACTACAGTGAACCTACGTGTGTATCACTGAGCAGGAAGCTCTGGCCAGTCCACACCTGGTACAAAATCCTGACCTGTTTGTAGCAGCCCTTCGGCCTATCGTGTACAGGACATACATGACAACTATACTCAGAGCACCACTTCGACTGGAACAGTCACTTAATAGATTCAGAGATTCCAAGGCCATAAGGGACCACTGTGATCATCTAGTCTGATATCCTGTATAGCACAGGCCATAGGATTTCCTGGAATTCATTCCTGTTTGTACAAGAGCAGATCTTTTAGAAAAGCACCCAATCTGGATTTAAAATTTGCCTATGATAGAGAATCCACCACAAGCAGAGGTAAATTGTTCCAATGTTAATATTAGATTCAGTAGTGCAGCAGGATGAATTTGAAAAAGAATTACAGGATTATTATTGGTATAGGAAAGAATTAAAAGTCCCATTGTTGAAAGAAAATTGAAGATTGAAAGATTTACCATCTTCCAGATGACTGTGATTCAGCAACTGTTTTCCTGCCACTTCTTCCAGCTGAAAAATATTTGAAACATCAAATCATGCACTTCGTACTGACACAAAAGGGTCCGAGTCATCCACTTATTAAAAGAAAATTTGAAAATGTGAAGCCATGGGCTTGTCTAGCCCTTGTGCTCCCTGAGTGAAAGGATTGCAGCTGTGCCCATCCTGTCCAGGCTACAAGACAGAGAGACTTTCTATGGCTACAGATGGCAACACTGATAACAAATTAGGTGCAGAACACAAGAGTGCAGGCTTGAACACAAATTTAAAAGAAGCTTTTCAAACATGAAGTCACTAGCACCAAGAATTCAAACCCACAGTACGTCTGCTTCATTAGAAGTCTGCATTAAGGTTAAGAATTAAACACAAACATCAGGACAATCAAAAGTAAAGATTCCCACACCCAGGGGAACTAGGTCACGCTGCATGTCTGAAGTAGTCTATATACCCATTTATGATTTTAAGCTGATAGTTGTAGGTACAATGAATCAGAGTATAGCCTCAGCTCAAGTAGCCCAAAGAGGATGGAAAATGAAGTTTCCCCTTGTGGATGGGAGTCCCCAGGTGGTGGTGGCAAGCCAGTGTGGAGGTACACTGTCCGCTCCTGCCAATATGGAGCATATGGGGAGAGCTAACGGCATGGCTAGAGCATGTGCCACACCGTCAATTTGGGGCTGTTATTACCACGTTAGAGCAAGCCATTCAGTGTGCCCTGGGATCAAGCTATCTATGCTGCCCCCATGTGTACCAACTGCAGTTCTGGGACAACTGAGCTGGCCTAATATGTGGGCAACTTATTGTAGCTGTAGGATCCATAGTTATGAATTTCTTGACTATTGTGCATTTCAATTCCCAATCTTAAGGTTCTATTCATAAAGATTTTTGCACTGAACTTAATGTGCCTTTTAAATGATGTTAAAGTAAAAGAAAAAAGCTAAACTAAACTATGCTATCCAGCCAATCTACACTCATATTACATACAACTGCTAAGGAAGGAAGGAGAAAAAAAATTAAAGCATCACCAAAAATAGATACAAGTCACTTAAAAGAAAAGCAGGCAATGTGCAAGCATACTGTTAGTGCTTAAACAACAACTCAAGAGTGTCTTACTTGTGTTCCCAGTGTGTTGCTGCATTGTTTATTCTCTCTGGCTGTGCTGCTGGCCTGTACTGCAGAAGCAGATGAAGTGTTTATTGAGGAATCCTTTGCTTGGCATTTTAACAGAAGTTTATGAGTTAACTGCATTTGGCTTGACTCTGTTAAACAGAAAATAATTAGAAGCCATGACTCAACATTGCAGAGGTAACTAGAAAGCGGTTGCTTTATTATGGGAGAAGCGTTGATTCTCAGAAAGAACTACCTGATCATTTGCAATTTTCAAAACCTCTCCCTAAAAAACATGCACCGTGCACATTGTGCACTCACTAATGTCTGGGCCTTGCAGGATGATTATTAAAGAGTAAGAGAGCTCAAAAAGGGGGCCAAAGGTCCTTGAAGCCCAGAGCAGCCCGTGACCAAAAAGGAAATGAAAAGGTTGGGAGTGCATTCTTTTTTAATACCTTTCAGCCTCATATTTGGGCTCACAATGGGACACCCCCAGGACCCCAACAATCACTCCTTTACAGCAGATTCCAACCTAGCAGCATGGGGGATGCACAAAGCCCAGAGTGTGGATCTACACAGCCAAATCTCAAAGGCAGTGCACTTTAGTTTTGGTACATGGACTGTAGTCAGTAGCTTGAACTTTTTCCTTTTAAAGAGATGCTAATTATTGAGTGATTTCTAAAATTAGTTAGAACAAAACATGAGGCTACGCTTCCTCCTGTATTTTCAATACCTGCATATTTCCAACCTTGTATACAGGCCTACTATACATCTTTGTATTTGCTACATTAATTGGTAAGAAGCAACTTACCAGTTTGATTTCTGCTACTATCAATATCTAAACTAGATACTGAAGAAGTCCCTTTATCTACTGCATAGTTCTTCACTGTATTCTCCCTACAGCTGCAACAGAAAAGAGATTTACCAGGGTTAGATGTGGAGTAATATGAGTAAGAGTGGCAGAATCAAGCCCTGCAACTGTACCCAAATGTAATAGAATTTTAGTACCCTGTTTACACTCCTTTACTTCCTCAAAATGTCATTTCTTACCAGTTACATTTTATAACAAATACCCCCACCCTCTGGATGCAAGTACAGACAAGAAAAATATGACTGGTTTAAAGGGCATGCCATAGATACCAGAAGTTTCTGATCTACCACTTTCTCTTCTACCACAAAGAACAGGAGTACTTGTGGCGCCTTAGAGACTAACAAATTTATTTGAGCATAAGGTTTTGTGGGCTACAGCCCACTTCATCAGATGCATGCGGTGGAAAATATAGTAGGACAATTTTATATACACAGAAAACATGAAACAATGGGTGTTACCATGCACACTATAATGAGAGTGATCAGTTACGGTGAGCTGTTATCAGCAGGAGAGAAAAAAAAAACAACCTTTTGTAGTGATAATCAAGATGGGCCATTTCCAGCAGTTGACAAGAACGTGAGGAACAGTAGGGGGGAAAAATAAACATGGGGAAACAGTTTTACTTTGTGTAATGTCCCATCCACTCCCAGTCTTTATTCAAGCCTAATTTAATGGTTTCCAGTTTGCAAATTAATTCCAATTCAGCAGTCTCTCATTGGAGTCTGTTTTTGAAGTTTTTTTGTTGTAATATTGCGACTTTTAGGTCTGTAATTGAGTGACCAGGGAGATTGAAGTGTTCTCTGACTGGTTTTTGAATGTTATAATTCTTGACGTCTGATTTGTGTCCATTTATTCTTGTACGTAGAGAGTGTCCAGTTTGACCAATGTACATGGCAGAGGGGCATTGCTGGCACATGATGGCATATATCACATTGGTAGATGTGCAGGTGAACGAGCCTCTGATAGTGTGGCTGATGTGATTAGGCCCTATGATGGTGTCCCCTGAATAGATATGTGGACACAGTTGGCAACGGGCTTTGCTGCAAAGTAAACCACTGTCTATCCCAGCATAGAAGAGTGACAATTTTCTTAGGGCTGTTCTACTCAAACATTTAGCTTATGGCAATTTGAGGTGTAAATCTATCTCCGCACACTAACTATTTCTTAGAGTGCTTTGATCCAGTCCCGTTTCAAAGTGGGGTAGATCAAAGCACACTAAGGAACTGTTAGTGTGCATCAGCAGGGTCCACAAACAGTTCCTTAGTGTGCTTTCATCTATCCTGCTTTGCAACGGGACTCAGTCAAAGTGCACTAAGGAACTATTAATGCTTGTCTACAAAGTGCACTAGTGTACACCAGCTGGGGTATAAATTCTAGCACATACAAGCATATTGCATACTAACTGGCTGCATGGACCCTCCTGGCAGGCACTACACATTCCCTAAGTGCACACGGATGTAGGACTGTTCGAAATGGGATGATATCATCATGCACTAGGCAACTTTTAGTGAGTGCCATCAGGGTCCACATGGCCAGTTAACGTGCGACACTATGGTGCACACTAGAATTCACACCCCAGCTAGTGCACTTTAAAGCACCACATAGACAAGCCCTCAGTGTGCATCAGCAGGGTCCATATGGAAAGTTAGTGTGTGGCAGGTTAGCATGGGGTAGATTCATATTCCAGCTTGCTGTGAACTAAATGGTCATGTATACAAGCCCTTACATTAACTTAAAATGGATTCAGATCGGATGGTCTAATCTTGCTTCCTTTGAAGACAATGGTAAAATGGTCAGTCCTGGAAGTGGCTGAGATCCCTAATTTTCCCCTGAAGACAATGGGAGTTGGGGAACAATCATCACTGTTCAGGAGGCACTGAGAACCTCATGGGATGGGGATCACAATGGGTTTAGTCAGAGACAGGGCAGAAAAATATGCTGAATATATCTCAGGGTTCAGGCACTTTACCCTCTCTCTATACTGTTTCAGCTATGTAAATGCGATCACATTTTGTTAAAATGTTTGTAAAGAGTTACTGGTATGTAAACAGATTTTCAAGACTTGTGTATGCCAATCTGGAACAGAGCCCTTTGCAGCATTTAAAATATTGTTGATTGTTACTTTGGTGAAGCAAGGAGAGAGAAGTACTATGACTGATGCTGTATGTTGAGTGGAAAAAGGAAATCCCTACCACTGTTGTATTTGGGTCCTTTAGGGAAGTTGGGCTACAGACAGAGTTACTTTATACATGACAAGCACTTGCATGTCTGGTGTTAATAAGACATTGCAAAACACTTCTGGCCCAATTTTTAAAAGAGCTCAGGTCCTGTTTAGGCACCCAGCTGAAGCAGCCAGATTTTCAAAGGTAGAAAATCTTGCCACTTGAGTTAGGCACCTAAAAGGAATCTGGGCTCTTTTCAAAAGCTTGCCTTTTATATTCAGAGAAATTATATACTTCTGTGTGCCAGTTAATCATGTTGCATGTTGCCTTTGGTAGCATAACCCAAAGCAATATATTTTGTAAATACAGGTACAACTTATGGTGCTGTAAAGAACTGAAACAATTTAGAGAAAACTTGAGTTGAATAATACAAAACCCTATGAATTAGCAAATTGACACAAAGCAAAGAAAGACAGATTTCCCAGTGATATAGCTAAGGTGTGTTCCATAATATTCCCTTCCGTTGTAGTGCTTAGTCATTTTTTAGATAATCAGAGTTGAACAGATTTTAGGCAGAACAGTAAAGTACCAATCATTTTTTACAGCCCTTGATTTCTACAGGAGATAATTCCAAAGGATAGTAACTATTTACCATCAGGGCCAAACTGAAGTCAGTTGAGTGGCATCTCCTTACCCAAAGCTGAATTTGGCCCAGAGACTCATAGGGTATGTCTACACAGGGATAAAAGACCCTCAGCACAGCTGTGGCTGGCCAGGGTCAGCTGACTCGGGCTCATGGTGCTAAAAATTGCTGCGTAGACATTCGGGCTCAGGGGAGCCCGAGCTCTGGGATTCTCCACCCTCGCAGAGTCCTAGAGCTCAGGCTCCAGCCTAAGCCCAAATGTCTGTACAGCAATTTTTCAGCCCCGAAGCCAAAGCCCCACGAGCCTAAGTCAGCTGACCCAAGCCAGCCGTCGGATTTTTATCCCTGGGTAGACATACCCATAGATTCCTGATGGCAGAGGGTTTGTTATATTTATTTCCAGGGACTTTGTCTACCTGGCAAAGGAACATCAAATCACTATGTAGGGCACTATCAATTAAACACAAAACAAACTTTCTTACCTTACGCTTTCTTTTTCAGAAAATAAACAATCCTCTTTTCTCTTTAGGCCAAAATGCAGCATGGCAGATTTTCTTTCACTCTCCCTCACTATTCTGTCATCTAAAAAGAGGAAAGATTAGTTGAACATTTCTAGATTTCCTTTTGCGTATAAGCACACTAGCGTTACAGTGTAGCCCCGACGTATGTTATCACAAGTGTAAGCAAAAACAGACTCTCTTAACTGCCACAGCAACAGCCTGTATACTGCATAACCACAACTTGGGGAAGTAAAATATTAACAATTAAAGCCTTTCCCACACCAGGTGAAATTCCATTAATGATTAGAAAACTGACAACATATTAACCTAACCAAAGAAAAAGATATACGTAACCCCATTTGGAATGTATGGGATACGCTCACAGTGCAGCTGCTAATATTATTACAAAAGTATTTCCATATGAAAACTCAGCGTATCACTTTATTAGCAAGTTAATTCAAAATCAGAAGGGAATTAATTTCTAAGATTCTGATAAATTGCTTTATCACCCATTGCCCAAATGTGTGCATTTAGTGTCACCAAGAAACATAAGATGAACGCATTGAATTTTTTTTGTTTGAGGGAGTGGTAGCACCTGTTTAAATGAAGATTACACAAACAACTCCACTCTATCCCCCCTCCCCCTTTCAACTGCTTATGCCTTTCTTAAACTTTCACTTTTCAGGCTGTAATTTTCAGACATTACACTAACGTGTGCTATCTACACTTACGATAGCTCTGCCAAGCTGGCCTAGCTCGAGTAAAAGGAGCCACACGGCAAAGTAACACTCCAGTTGCTGTGTCCACATAGCTGGAGCTTCACTCACTCATGTGTGGCACTAAAGATTTGTCTACGTGGTGCGGTAATGCACTCTACGGAGGTGTGATTTCTAAAGCGCACTAACACGTACTGCATTAATTGAGCGGCACAAACCCTGCTGGGGCACTTTAACGTAGCGCTGTCTGAAATAGTATTACGTTAAGATGCATTCTGGAACTTTTAGTGTGCATCTGCATCATCTACACAGATCAGTTGATGCACAACACATTAGCGCGCTTTAGAAATCACAACCCCGTAGAGTGGATCACTTCACCAGGTAGTCAAGCCCTTAGACAGCTGGGGCCATATCCCATGGTTCTTTGCACTGCAGTAAGCTGAGAGTGGTGGTTTTGGCACAGGGACAAAACCTGTGGCTAGAGGGGTGTTTGTGGGGCTAAGGGCAGAACATTTGAAGGGCAGGCTACTGGAAGAGTTAGAACACAAGCAGGGGGGCCTAACAGCCTCCAGCCTTTTGGAGTGAAAGCTCTATCGACACAAGACTGAAAGAAGTTACAGTCTGCTCCCCTTCCTGTCACTGGATGTGCTGTAAACAGTGAGATCTCACCTTTCCCTGTGTCAGAGTTCAAGGCTGAAACATGGAGATCTCTGACTAAACGCTACATTAGCTGCTGGGACTCTCAGCAGTGTTCTGGACTGGGGCTGTGGGTAAGTAATACAACATGTGCTGTGCCCATTACTAGCACTTTGAGTGCTTCTATAGCTCAGAAGTACCCAGGAATGTTGTGCCCATAATTCTGAAATTATCACCTCATTATCACTTCATTCATTCAGAAATTTATATCAGCACACATGAGCAGGCACCTCTCCATCCGATGAAGTGAGCTGTAGCTCACGAAAGCTCATGCTCAAATAAATTGGTTAGTCTCTAAGGTGCCACAAGTACTCCTTTTCTTTTCACCTCTCCATGATAAACAATCAGCAGGTCTGAAGAAGTCAAAATGCAAGTGTCTCAAGCCACTGAAAGGTCCACCAATGGAACCCCTGTTCCTTAGCAAAACTCCAATCCCTGTTACGTTAAGCCAAAGATTTTCAAATGGCTGCCCAATTCAATAAGTCTTTTAGTCTATGTCATGAAGCTTTCCAGACTCTGGCTCTGGCTGACCACTGGAGGGAAAAGGCCCAGAGGCATGGCTCTCCATGGAGAACACCCCCCTGCCCACTACAGACAGTCTAACCCAAGGATCCAAGAAGATTGTAACTCCTGCAATAGGATATATTAGAGAGAGAACACCCAGATGGGAGAGTCCCATTCAGGGCTTTAAAGACCAGAACTAACACCTTGAATTGCACTCAAAGAAGAATCCGATATCCCAGTACAGAGCATTGGTGTTACATGCTCATAGCAGCTCACCCTCCTTAAGAAGTGAGTTACACAGTATTCTGCACCAGTTGGAATCTTCAGATGTTTTTCAAGGACAGCCAGAAGTAGAGCACATTTTCTTAACTTGGCTAGGCACGTGGTGAGCTGTGACTGTCCCTTTCTTTCTGTTCTTGTTCCCTTACTTTTATTAACTCCTCTTTCCTTGCTATTCATGGTCACCCTACCTCACCCAACGTGAAATAAATAGCTCAACAACAAAACATGTAACTAGCACAAAATCAAGCCAATTTATCATTACATTCATTGGTTTATATGTTACAGCCCCATCCCCACCCCTTCATTTGTTTAGGTCTTTTAAATCCTAAACCCTCCAGGGCAGGAACAGTCTGTGTTTGTAGGACCCAACACAAAGTGGCCCAACTCCCCCAGTATGCTACAGAGCTACCTGAGCCAATTTTATGGTTGTTACAGAGACCATGAGACCCCAGATGAATATAATAAAATCAACGTAAACATTTGTTACAGGGTGACTGACGGTTTAAGAGGGAGCAGGGCCAGTGTACTTGTGCTGCACCAGCTGACCCAGGGCTGGTCTACCCCTAAAACACTGTACAAGGGCAGCTGTGCCTCTGTAGCACTTCAGTGAAGATGCTACCTATACTGACAGGAGGGCTTCTTGCATCGGCATAGATATTCTACCTCCCCCAGAGGTGGTAGCTCTGTTGATGGGAGAAGCTCTCTCATCAACATAGCACTGCTTACACCAGGGGTTGGAATGCCTTATAGCAACCTAATTTCTTAGACCTGGCCCCGGATTAGGAGGGCCCCTGACCTGGGGAAGTAAGAAAGACCTAATGAGTCAGAAGTAGGAAGCAAGGTTTCCAGTGTCCCATGGGAGAGGAAGCAGAATGAGTGCCTGAAAGGTAAAGAGGAAACATCCCCTGGGAGTTATAGCCCAGCGTGAACTGCAGAACTGTGTTTGTTTGGTTTGCTTAAGTTTGGGAAAATAAAACCATCTAAAAGAGACTCTGGGTGTGGCAATGGATCCTTTGCAGGGTGAGGAGAAGCCCTGCCTCGTTACAACATTGAAATCGATGTCCACAGCAAAACACCTGATGATTCCAAAGCCAGGCCTAAAAAGATCTAAGTCAAGGTGGGGAGGAATTTAAGGGAGCAGAGTGGTGCTGTTCATTACCATGGCTCCAACAGAGATTTCAAGCTAGGATCTAAATACCAATAGTAAACTTTTCAAGTGTGCCTCTGAATTAGGAGCTTAACTTCCATTGACTTTGAATAAGGTCTAGGCTCTCTTGTGCTGGAATCACTTTTGAAAAGGGACTGAGGCCTGGTCTACGCTACAGGGTTAGGTTGACATAAGCTGCCCTGCGTCTTGTGGAAGGCTCTTCACTTAAATTTGGCTCCCGCCGACATAAGTGCCTCTCTATGCTGATGTAGTAACACCACCTCCCCGAGTGGCGTGGAGTCACGGTCGATGTAATTAGGTGGGCGCAGAGTCAGTGTAGAGGCTGCGTTACTTACAACTGTTACTGCCTTTCAGCAGCCATCCCACAGTGCCCCATGCTGGCAATACAATCGATAACAAGCGCGCCTGGTGAGGACGCACACCACTATTACAAAGAGCCAAGCATGCGTGCACACCAATGATTTAATAACTGTAGTGTCTGTGTGCTGTCGTAAGTTAGGTCGACATAGTTTTGTCATGTAGCCATGGCCTAAGTTACTCAAGGCTCTTTAAAATTTTAGCCCAAGTATACATACTTACCTTAGTCCACTTTGGGGTCAGAGTGCCTCAGACATGCCAAGAGAGGGACAGAATTATTAGCCACACTCTTCCCTAACTCATAGTAGCTGTGCACTGAACTGAGTATCCAAACGGAAAAAGGCTAGCCAACATAGGGCATACTTCACTTTCCAGTCTACTGCCATGGCAACCGCCTGCTTTGACTTCAGCTCTTTCACATGGATTCTGTAGTGAAGTCATGAACCTGCTTTTGTCTTCAGTTATTTCCATAGCAACAGACTGCAACGTGATAAATTCAGGATGAAGACTTAATTCTAGGTTGAGCATAAAGTGATGCTGAGGTCTAATCAAGTACCTTCAAACAGTCGGAAAAAACACAGAATTATAAAACATTTAACTGGAGCGCAGCTCTGCACAGACTGTAGAAACAATCCTTCTTACACACAGCAGAAAAGACTGTAGACCAGGGATGAGCCTTTACAAAGCAACACTTTGTGGCTGAGTCAGCATTACTAGGAGTGCCTTATGTTTTTCATTTCCTATGCTGAGGATTAAAATTTGTAAAGTTACATTTATACAATTGCTTGTTTGGATTTTCTAGGAAAAGGAAGGAAAAATACTGAGCTGTTAAACTTGCAGAGCTTGTAAGGTCTCTGAACCACAACTATGGGAACTGTAGAGATGACTGGTTTTGCCAGCTTTACCTGCAGAACTTGGAAGAACAACAATTTGTATGGTTATAAACTCAGCAAGAAGGGAGGAGCCCGTGGAGCTGATAAACGACATGGGAGAAAGCTCCTTCCCATGGTGTGTATGAACTGCCACAACAGTTTATGACACTGATCCAGTAATAACAGATTGCTGCTACTGAATACCTTTTCTTCAGCATTCAACAGTAATATCTCTCACCCAGTTTTTCCAGGGCTTGTAGCGTATAGACAGCGAACAGTCTATAATCGGATTCTTTTCTGGTAATGGGGTTGAGGCGCAGATCCAGCTCTGAGAGGACTGGTAATGTTTGGAGGCGAGACACTTCCAGCAAGGATGAGATATGATTGTAATATAAATTCAGATTTTGTAACAAATATAAATATTCAATACCCTGTAAGGAAAAAAACAAAGTTATATATTTAATAGAGTAGGAGCATGGTATAGTCTTTAGAGCCCTAAACAGAGAGACTTCCACAGGATTACTGTGGCATGCTGGTCAAGTCTTTTACATTCTTTGCACTCGATCTCTCTATCTGTAAACTGGTGATAATTATACTTACGTATAGCTCTGTAAAGCACTGGGAGATATTCAGATAAAAGGCACTCTAAAAGGGTTATTATCCTATGACCCAAATAGAGACGGAAAGCAATACAGGATAACCTCTGATAAGCAAACATCATTTAGCCAATCAGTTCTGAATGGCTTCACTTTCTCCCAGTTGCCTTTCACATCACATATGGTTTACCACACACCCATTTGTCTGAATAGTTTGGAGGGCTTCAGTCACAATCAATATTCCTTTCTGCAGAACTTTTTTTTTTTTAACTTTTGTTACCTAGAAAGGTGATTGAACTCTGAGAGTGACCCAGCTGTGGAAACTGAGGCAGGGAGCTGTAGCACCACAAAGGGGTGCTTGGGAGGTGGCAAGCCAGCCATGCTTGCTAAGAGAAGTTTGATTGCAGAGAAAGTCAACCCAGAGGAAAAGGAGCTAAGAAAAACTGTAGAATGGTTATTCTGAACCTGAGGAGCTGGACATCTTTATGAGTGCTTGTCTACCCTGCTGAAAAGGAAGGTACAAGTTCTTTTGGGGTTTTTGGTTGATACTATGTAGTCAGGAGCGAATCCCTTGGGGTTTTTTTGGTTCGTTGTTTTTTCCCCTTTGCTTTGTCACAAGGGAGAACTGGAATTGCTTTTACAGGTCCCAAATTAATTCCCCACCTAAAAGAAGGAAACAGAACTCTTTGCCTGGAGGAGGGAATGGGACTGTTGGGTTACCAAAAGGGTAATCATGAAAAGTTTTTCCCTGCCTGAGGTGAAAGGAAACCAGTTTGCTTTAGTCAGGTTATCAGATTGACTAGATTTTTTAAAAAATAAATTGTTAATCCTTTATAACAGCAAATCTCTTACAAAGTCTTTGGAGGTTGTAGAGAGTTCAACAGAGAATGGGGAACTTACCTCTAGACTGACAATCATATTTCTGGACAGATCTAATGATTGGAGACTTTTAAAATTTTTGAAGGCATCTCCAAGGGAGTGGATTTTCCCTGCATATGTTCCCTGCAGTGAGAGGGACTCCACCTGTTCTGAAAGAAAAGAACTTGTAAAGGTCCTAAGGTCTCTCCTAGTTTTCTAAAAACTGAATGTAACTTATATTTTAGATTGTTCAATAACCCCAGTTTCATCAGCTTCTTGTATGTGCACGAGCCTTACTTTTTCATTTTTAGAGGTCTCTCTTGTTCAGTAACAGTGAGCTGAAGTGCCCTTTTTTTGAGAGAAAATCTAACCCCACTAGAATTCTGCAGTGAATGCCCCAAGTGCCCTAGAAGAGGGGAGAAATCACAGTACTACTTCCTTTAAAATAACCCTTATTTCAGGACTATAGTGTCCAGACCCACCATAGAAAACTGACTTATGTTGCGGGTGTCATACCCTTTAGAGCTCCACAGGAGAACTAACCTGGAGGGGAAATAGGAAATTTGGGCTTATATAGCGCTCTATTCTGCTGGTGTCTGTTACCATGACCCAACATTATCTACATTAGGGGAAATACTCTGCACTGGTAAAGTAAGTGGGCAAGTCCTTATTAAAAAAAAAAAAAGTGCCATAACACACTTCTGGTACTTCCTCGAAAAGTGCCAGAATGGTGTTCTAAAGCATTCTGGCATGTCGTGATCCCTGGGTAGAGTGTTTATTCCAGGTCTGCCATGCCCTGCTGGCTTCTCAACAAGTTTCTCTTCCAGTTATCTATCAGCATCTGGACACACCTTGGGTCAATCTTGAGGTACTACTGTCATTTGAGTCACAACACGAAGACGGTGGAGGCCTTGGGGCTCTGTGTCTCACTGCCCCAGAATAGAGCAGTGAGAAGTCCTCCAGGCAGCCTAGAATGGATGCAGAGAAGCAGCCAATCAGAGGGGCCACTGGAGTGGAATAAGATGGAGCGACCAATAAGGGGCCAGATAAAAGGCAAGCAGCAAAGCAGAGTCTTCAGTTGCTGTGTGGAGCTTGATGAGGGAGGACTGGGTGCCTGGCTGGCTAGAGAAACAGGAGCAGGACCATGGACAGCTCACTGAAGAGAGCTCTCCAGACAGAACCACCCAGGGAAGGTTGCCAAAGACTGGGTGCCTGGCTGGCTGGCTAGAATAGCAGCAGGATCATGAAAAGGTCAATGTGGGAACTGAGCACAGAACCTGGACAGACCAGATAAGGGTACCGAGATGAGTCCTGCTAGTCTGGTTGCAGACTGAGCCCAGGGAGGGCTGCTGAAAAAGACAGCAGCTGAGGGTACCAAGATGGGCTCCGGCTGGGTGGTTGAAGAAGGCAGTGCCTCTGGGAAAAAGCCTAAGAACTACAGCCCCATACCAGGGCCAGGATAAGAACTCGGGATTCTATACTCTGGAATTGGGGACAGCGTATGCAACTTGGCTGGACAGCTGAGTTGCCGAAGACCTGCTGAGAGAACCATTGGCTGGGGGTTGCTCACAAGAGGTGGGTGCCACCCTGTTGAAAAAACTAGACCCAAATGCAGGATCACACCCAACCAACCAAAGGGGGCCCCCCGCGTGATGTGAGTGCCACCCCTGAAAAGAACTGTGACTGCAGGTACATTGGCCAAAGAAAGGGGGAACTCATAAGAGGCGGGTGCCAACCGCATTACAAAGACCATGCATGGATAAGCTTTGCAAGAACTCAGTTGGAAGAGAGCAACGTTTAAGGGATTTTCTGCAAAAGGATTTTGCTGTATATGAAAGACTAGGAATTACCTCCACAGCAGCTCAGTCTCAGCCTGGAGTTTGTTTGCACTGAACCTTAGAAGATTTGGTTTCCTGACAGCAGGTGAGAACTGTAAATTGTTATGATCACTCCCTTCTTGTGTGACCTGATCATGTTCTATACCTGGCTTAATGTTCATCCTGTCTGAGCATCTCTGGATGTCTGTAGCTCTCTCTCATTTGGTATGGCTAACATTATGCTGCTACAGCACTGAAAGAAATACAATCCTTGCCATTCCAGCTTTTTTAATTAACCTGTTGATTGTGTACACTCAACTGATCTCACTACAGCTGAATTACCATAACCACACACTGACTGTGTAGCCAGCCTTGGGAACATTCAGCCAAGAATTAATTTCTATTCAGAGCAGGGCTTGACAACTCCACTTGACAGTGTTGCTAGTAGGCATATTTTCCTGGCAACTGCCATCAACTACTGCAGAACTGAGTTAATTTAAAAATAAACTATAGCTTCCAGCCCATATGGCTACAAACAAAACTCAGAACCAGAGTGTAACAGATGCGGTGCTGTCGGTGTGAATTTGCAGATAGTGCCAGTGTTTTTGCTGCTGTTCAGAGCTATTCCACACAGCAACTGAGTGAAAACTAACCTGGTTCTCCTCAGTTTTCACTACTGATATTCAGTATCTTGTGGCCAATCATGAAACTGACAAAAGTCTAATCAATTTCTCTTTTCTGCTGCTTGACAGAATGAGGGAATGGAGCTGTGTGCTGGAGAAGAAAACAAGATGAACAGACTAGGGAAGGATAAAGTAAGAAACCTCCATGCAACAGGCAGAAAGCTGAGGGAGGGATAAGGGGACACAAACCAACCCTTGCAGCAACCAGGAAGCTTCTGAATGAGAGCAATGAACAGAAAAAGACTACTCATGCTTGCTTCACACAGCAGGCTGGGTGCTGGAAGGTGTTGGCTTCTCACCTGGGTAATGACATGGGATAGTAGGAAGTTCTCATCTTTCACACAGGCATTTTGCTAGCGGGATTAGTCCTCTGTCTGTGATGTGTATGGTGAAATTTCACCACTTCTGTGTGTGAGTAGGTGTGCTGTAGTGAGTGCATGGATGGGTGTAGAATATGAAAGGGCACTGGAGGGAAGTGAGAGAAGAAAGATGAGAGAAAATGTAAGGGCTTTGAATCAGCCAGAATAGGGATTCAAATCTGGATCTATAGGAGTGCCCTAATGACTAGGTCAGGGCTACACACATGCCCACAATGACTGTCTTTTATGTAGGGCTCAATCTGGTGGACTCAGGTCATGCCTACTGGATTGGGCCTTGCACGGGAAATAGATGGGGAAAAGCCTAGCTTGAGAATCCTGCCAGCGCTTAGTTGCCAAGTGACAGGACGTAGGTGGCTCTGCTTGTACCCCGTGGCAGAAGGTTAGGCACCTAGGAACTTCAGCTGGCAGTTGAGCAATGTTTTTTGTGAATGGGAGTGGGCCTAAGAGTTGGTCTTAGGCACCTTAAGAGGGAGTTAACCACCTAAGTCCTTTTTTTTTTTTTTTTTTTTTGTGAATCTAGCCATTAGGGGGTGGTGCCTTCCCGCTGTTTATTGTTGTCCTACTCAGCGCTGATAGTATTTGCAGCGTGCAAATGAGTGTGCCAAAGGAGAGACATGTTCCTCTGACTGCATAGACCACCAGAGAGATTGAACAGACTATGCATCATAATACTGATTGTCAGATTTTCTCACTTCAAAGATCCCTCTGAATCATACTGCTGTTTTGCGTCTGTGCACACTACTGCGTGACGAGCTAGAAAATGCTGCGAAGACTAGGCAGGACCTGTTTGTTTCCCACTCTGTGCTTGCAGCACTTTGTCTATAGGAATGTGTCCCTTCAACAGGGCTCGTGTATCTTACCCAAATGATACCTTTGTGCGGGTCCCGCTGTCCATCACTATTTCAGCTATCGCCATGACCTTCAATTTTGTTTATGGAAGTAAGGAGGCATTAACAACTCCCAGATAATGTATCAGAACCAGCGTTGTACACTTCTATATACCCTGATGCTGACCTCCCCCTACCACAATGGGCTGGCATATGGTTTCATATCAAAGGGACACCTTTTACTATTACTAAAATATTTAATTGGTCAGACCCCGAGGCATCATAAAAACCAGGGTCCTATTGTGGTGGGCCTAAGCAAGCACAGACGTTTCCTTTGACGTGGAGCCTGGGAAATGGGCCACCACTTATGTGCCTGGCTGCGGCGTGCACCTGTACGGATGGCTACTAGCGCTCTTGCCCTGTTGAATGAGCGTCGTTTCCCGGACGGTCGGTCCTGATACTCACGGGCGATCGCTGCTCCCTGGGTTCCTGTGCTTCCAACCATGACGGTTCCACAAGCGCCCCTGCCTACCCCAGTGTCGCCCAGTACCCGTGCTGTGCCCTGCCGGCTGCTCCAGTACCGGCCCCCTGCTGCCGCCCCCAAATACCCTGGGGCCCTGATTACACCCCAAGTCCCTGCTGCCGCCCCCAAATACCCTGGGGCCCTGATTACACCCCAAGTCCCTGCTGCCGCCCCCCAAATACCCTGGGGCCCTGATTCTCCCTCCCCAGGCGCATGCCTCAAGCCCCTGCCCCCAAATACCCTGGGGCCCCCGTTCTGCCCCCAGGACCCTGGTGCTGCCCCGTCAGCATTTCCCGCATCCCCAGGCCTGCCGGGGGCGGTACCTGGGCCAATTCCCCGCAGCGCCGCCTGCTCCCGGATCCAGGCCTCGCTGAGGTCCAGCTGCAGCGCCATCCCGGCCTGTTGCCGGGCAACGCAGCCAAACACCCACCGCGCGCGCGCGCGCCTAGGACAAGGGGCGGCGGCACGCGCAGAGATCGGAAGATGGAGGGCGCGCGCAGCCCCGCGGCGGGGCCCGTTACTGGAACCTCAGTCCAGCGCCCTCCCGCCCCGCCCCGCCCGCGCGGGAAGAGGGGCCGCCGCCGCCTTCGCCATGGTATGGACCATGAACGGAGAGGAGAGGGCGGCGCCCCCTGGATCAGAGGGGGGAGAGCGGCCCCCTCTGGGATCAAAGAGGGGAAAGTGGACCACCCCCGTGGGATCAAAGTGGGGAGGAGAGAACTGTCCCCCATGGGATCAAAATGGGGAGGAGAGAGCTGCCTCCATGGGATCAAAGGGGAGCGGGCAGCCAAAGGGGGGAGGAGAGAGTGATCCCCCATGGGATTAAAGTGGGGAGGAGAGAGCTGCGCCCCATGGGATCAGGGGGGAGGGAGCAGCCAATGGGGGGAGGAGAGAGTGGCCCCCCCATGGGATTAAAGTGGGGAGGAGAGAGCTGCCCCCCATGACATCAAGGGGGAGGGGGCAGCCAAATGGGGTGGAGAGAGCTGCCCCCCATGGGATCAAAGGGAGAAGGAGAGAGTGGCCCCTTATGGGGTCAAAGGGGGGAGGAGAGAGCAGCCTCCCTGGGCTGCAAGGGGGAGAGGGAACAAAGGCCCCCATGGGATCAAAGAGAGAACAGGGGGCATCCCTCCTCTGGGAGCATTGTGGGCGGAGGAGGGAGAAGTTGGGAAGGTTGCCAACTTTGTAATAGCACAATCTGAGCGTCCCTGTCCCGCCCCTTCTCCGAGGCCTCACCCCGCTCACTCCATCCCCCCTCCGTCCATTGCTTGCTTTCCCCCACCCTCACTCGCTCATTTGGCCCGGGCTGGGGAGGGTACCTTTTCGCCCAGGTGTTCCGAGCAATGCATGAGTCGATGTGCAAACATTGTCTCTATTGCTCTCCTGTGATGGAGATGTAATTGTAATGGATTCCTCAGGTCACAGTTGAGGGCATCATGGTTGGTGTCTGCCCAGCCAGCTTGTCCCTGAGGCTTTGTACGCACAGAGACTGGCACTGCGTCATTGCAATCGGGTTTAATCGGAGCTTTCAGTGCCGGTCCATGCGTAGATGCTCTCAAATCTTTTTTGTTTTGTTTAAACTGACTTGAGTTTGGGGCCCTCTTCTCCCAAAACTGGCATCCACATGCAGACTTGTGCTGAAATAGTTGGTGTGAATTGCAGCTGATTTCATTACTTCACTTTCTGTTTCTGGGAAGTCGAGGCCTGAGTGTTGCGTTCACTGATGCAGAGCAGTTCACATAATTATCATATTACAGGCAGGGAGATTGGAGCACAGAAGCCACACAGCTGGAGAGTGGAAGAGCCAGGTGTGGAGCCCAGTGTTCCTGTTGGAGTTGATTGGGCTGTCCTCAAACAGTTTTGTTCCTTTCTTTCTGACACTTCCTGACTCCAGAGATTTCAGGCTGCAGGATGGTCCATTGGAGAGCCTTTGAAACCAGATGCAGTATAGAGCAGCTCAGCTTCAAGTTCATTGAGTTTGCTGCAGTTTACTGTGTGGCTGTTTCAGGCTGGACCTTTAAATAGTGAGACTGTGTCGGAAGTGCGTAGATGTTAAACAAACAAAAAAAAATCCATGATGCATTTTGTTAGAGTAAGAGTTCATTAGTTTGCCCTGGAGTAATTATGTAGTGCACTCTGTGCCTGTCTGTTGGCTGTTGCTCTCCTCCACAGAGGCTGCTGCAGTTCCATGATGCTTTATGTGTATAAAATGAAAGGTGCTATGTAAATATAAAATATTACTACAGCATACTCTTCTTCAATGGGACACACTATATGAGGATAGCTGTTTTACTGGGACATTTCAGAGTGTTATGCTGGAAAGTGTAAATGGCTGCTGTCAGGTGTGTCTTTGATAAAGAGACAATCACAAACTTTGTTAAATGTGTGGAGCAACTAAATGCTGCTTCATGTAGTGATAACTGGAAACATTAGGAAGCCATTGCCCAAAGCAATGGGCTATATTATGAGGCCAATCAGAAACTAAGGCTATGGCCACACTAGCACTTTTGCCAGTAAAACTTTAGTCAGTCAGGGGTGTGGAAAAAAACCACACTCCTGACTGACAAAAGTTTCACCAGCAAAAGTACTGGTGTGAACAGCACTGCATTGGCGGGAGATGCTCTCCTGCTGACATAGTACCTCCACTTGTTAGGGGTTTGTTAATTAGAGCAGCTACATGGGAGACCTTACAGCGGTACAGCTGTGCTGCTGTAAGGTCTGTAGTGTAGACATAGTGTTAGCCTTGTTGTCTGCCTGTTGTCCTGTGTGTCCTGGGACTAACTGCAAACACAGAGGTGAGGGGATTGATTGGCTGCAGCTGTGTGTATCTGTGTGTGTGGTAGAAGCAGAAACCGAACAAGAAGTGAGAGAGGTCATGAGTGTGGACCAGACATGAAGCAGAGATATGGAGAGGCAGGCTTTGAAATAGTGAGCCAAGAAACTGCCTGTGTTGATTTTTTCCCACTGTGTTCAAGGAAACAAGATTTTATGCCTGGTAAATAAACAAGATTGCACCAAAGTAATACCTGACTTATATAATCAGTTTTTTTCCCCTCATGGAAACAGTTTGGCAAGGCCCTAGGCATTGGCTAACTGCTCAGGCCAAAAGGGGCAACAATAGGAAAATGACTCAGGGCTTGTCTACACTTAAAACGCTACAGTGGCAACTCCTGCAATTCCTTAGTCTTTAAAAAGTTCAGAAGGACTAGTGGGGGGACAGACTGGGGCAGAGGCACAGACAGCTGCAGCGGCACAGGAGCTAACAAACAGAGCTGTAAACAGGGGAGTTTCAGTGGGAGTTCTGTTGGAGGAGAAGGTATTTGTATTTGGTTCTGTATTTGTATTATTTGTATGTGGAGAGGCTTGCAGGGGCTTTGTGCTGGGAGAGAAGCTGAGCCCTGATAAGGGGGCGGGGTTTCTCTGACTAGGGGTCCTAAAAGGTAGCAGCCAGTCAGGCAGCAGCCAGAGCTGTAAACAGGGGAGTCTGTCTTGTGGTGCTTGTTTTTTGCTGTGGGGGGTGGTGTTTTGGTGTGGTTCGTGTTTCCCAGATTAACAGGGTTTAGGTGGGAAGGCTATGGCAGATACAGAGGCAGCAGTGGGAGTGACCTGTGTAGCGGAAGACACAATGAAGATGACTGGATGTGGAAGCTGCGGTATGTACATGATCCTGGAGGGGGCACCTGGTAAGAGTTTTGTCTGTATGAAGTGCCGTCTGATTGAGCTGATGGAGGAAAAGATCCGAGGTTTGGGGATGCAGGTGGAAAGTCTGGTAGAGTTTAGGACGGGGTTTGAGCAGATTATGGAGCAAAGATATGAGGTATCTGACGGGAAAAGCTCAGACTTGCAGATGGAAGCAGGACTGGGAATTCTGAGGGGAGACTGGGTGAGGAAAGTGGTCAGTGGAAGCATGTGACTAAAAGAACCAGGCAGAGGAAAAGACGGGCTAGTGAAGGAGAAATAGAGCTTAAGAATAGGTATGCAGAGTTGGAAAATGAAGAAGGGGCTCAGCAGGTAGTCACTGAAGGTGGAAGGGCAAGGAAGAAGAGAAGAGCGGCTAGTTCTATAGGAAAAGGGGAAGAGTTAATGGAGATTACACCAAATATGAGCCCCAGGAGGATACAGGATAGGTTAAAGAGGATTACAAGGGAGAATAGGAATGGAAAGAACTTGCAGCCAGAGGGAACAGGGGATAGACTGGAGAATAGCACCGTCACTAGGAAAAGACAGGTCTATGTGACTGGGGACTCTTTACTGAGAAGAATAGATAGGCCTGTAACCAGAGCTGATCCGGAGAATAGGAGGGTGTGCTGTCTTCCAGGTGCTAAGATACGGGATGTAGACCTGAGGTTGAAAAGGATTCTAAAGGGAGCAGGAAAGAATCCCCTAATTATCCTTCATGTGGGAACAAATGATATGGCTAGATTCTCGCTGGAAAGTATTAAGGGAGACTGTGCTAGGTTGAGGAAGACGCTTAAGGAAATTGAGGCTCAGGTGATCTTTAGTGGGATTCTGCCTGTTCCTAGAGAAGGGCAACAAAGGTGTGACAAGATTATAACTATCAACAGATGGCTTAGGCAGTGGTGCTATAAGGAGGGCTTTGGGATGTATGGCCACTGGGAGGCATTCATGGATAGAGGACAGTTCTCTCGGGATGGACTTCATTTGAGTAGGGAAGGAAATAGACTTCTAGGATGGAGGCTGGCACAACTGATTAAGAGAGCTTTAAACTAGGAATTAGGGGGAGATGGTTGGGAGATGTCCAGGTAATCTCCACGCCAGAATTTAGCATTGAGAGGAAAGAAAATGAAGTAAGAGTGGATACAGCCATGGGTAGGAGGAAGGGCAGTGTAGGTACAAGTCTAATAGGTTATACTGGTAGTAAAATGACTGTGCCTAATAGGGTACAGAATGTGAGTGAGGCCAAACAGCAAAAATTAAGATGTTTGTACACTAATGCGAGGAGCCTAGGTAACAAAATGGAGGAACTAGAGCTACTGGTGCAGGAAGTGAAACCAGATATTATAGGGATAACAGAAACATGGTGGAATAGTAGTCATGACTGGGCTACAGGTATTGAAGGGTATGTGCTGTTTAGGAAAGACCGAAATAAAGGTAAAGGTGGTAGAGTAGCACTGTATATCAATGATGAGATAGAATGTAAAGAAATAAGAAGCGATGAAATGGATATGACTGAGTCCATCTAGGCAAAAATTAAATTGGGGAAGAAAACTATTAGAGCCTCCTTTGGGATAGTGCTTGGGGTGTGCTATAGACCGCCGGGATCTAATTTGGATATGGATAGAGCCCTTTTTAATGTTTTTAATAAAGTAAATACTAATGGAAACTGTGTGATCATGGGAGACTTTAACTTCCCAGATATAGACTGGAGGACGAGTGCTAGTAATAATAACAGGGCTCAGATTTTCCTAGATGAGATAGCTGATGGATTCCTTCAGCAAGTAGTTGCCGAACCGACTAGAGGGGATGCCATTTTAGATTTGGTTTTGGTGAGTAGTGAGGACCTCATAGAAGAAATGGTTGTAGGGGATAATCTTGGCTCAAGTGATCATGAGCTAATTCAGTTCAAACTGAACGGAAGGATTAATAAAAATAAATCTGCAGCTAGGGTTTTTGATTTCAAAAGGGCTGACTTTCAAAAATTAAGGAAATTAGTTAGGGAAGTGGATTGGACTGAAGAATTTATGGATCTAAAGGTAGAGGAAGCCTGGGATTATTTTAAATCAAAGCTGCAGAAGCTATCGGAAGCCTGCATCCCAAGTAAGGGGAAAAAAATCATAGGCAGGAGTTGTAGACGAAGCTGGATAAGCAAGCATCTCAGAGAGGTGATTAAGAAAAAGCAGAAAGCATATAGGGAGTGGAAGAAGGGAGGGATCAGCAAGGAAAGCTACCTTATTGAGGTCAGAACATGTAGGGATAAAGTGAGACAGGCTAAAAGTCAAGTAGAGTTGGACCTTGCAAAGGGAATTAAAAGCAATAGTAAAAGGTTCTATAGCCATATAAATAAGAAGAAAACAAAGAAGGAAGAAGTGGGACTGCTAAACACTGAGGATGGAGTGGAGGTCAAGGATAATCTAGGCATGGCCCAATATCTAAACAAATACTTTGCCTCAGTCTTTAATAAGACTAAAGAGGATCTTAGGGATAATTGTAGCATGACAAATGGGAATGAGGATATGGAGGTAGACATCACCATATTTGAGGTAGAAGCAAAACTCAAACAGCTTAATGGGACTAAATCGGGGGGCCCAGATAATCTTCATCGAAGAATATTAAAGGAATTGGCCCAAGAAATTGCAAGCCCATTAGCAAGAATTTTTAATGAATCTGTAAACTCAGGGGTTGTACCGTATGATTGGAGAATTGCTAACATAGTTCCTATTTTTAAGAAAGGGAAAAAAAGTGATCTGGGTAATTATAGGCCTGTTAGTTTGACATCTGTAGTATGCAAGGTCTTGGAAAAATTTTTGAAGGAGAAGGTAGTTAAGGACATTGAAGTCAATGGTAAATGGGACAAAATACAACATGGTTTTACAAAAGGTAGATCGTGCCAAACCAACCTGATCTCCTTCTTTGAGAAAGTAACAGATTTTTTAGACAAAGGAAATGCAGTGGATCTAATTTACCTAGATTTTAGTAAGGCATTTGATACCGTGCCACATGGGGAATTATCAGTTAAATGGATAAGATGGGGATCAATAGGAAAATTGAAAGGTGGATAAGGAATTGGTTAACGGGGAGACTACAACGGGTCCTACTGAAAGGTGAACTGTCAGGCTGGAGGGAGGTTACCAGTGGAGTTCCTCAAGGATCGGTTTTGGGACCAATCTTATTTAATCTTTTTATTACTGACCTTGGCACAAAAAGTGGGAGTGTGCTAATAAAGTTTGCGGATGATACAAAGCTGGGAGGTATTGCCAATTTAGAGAAGGACAGGGATACCCTACAGGAGGATCTGGATGACCTTGTAAACTGGAGTAATAGGATGAAATTTAATAGTGAGAAGTGTGAGGTCATGCATTTAGGGATTAATAACAAGAATTTTAGTTATAAGCTAGGGACGCATCAATTAGAAGTAACGGAGGAGGAAAAGGACCTTGGAGTATTGGTTGATCATAGGATGACTTGTTTCAGAGTAACAGCCGTGTTAGTCAGTATTCGCAAAAAGAAAAGGAGTACTTGTGGCACCTTAGAGACTAACCAATTTATTTGAGCATGAGCTTTCGTGAGCTACAGCTCACTTAATGTGGTCTTGGATGCATCAGGAGAGGTATTTCCAGTAGGGATAAGGAGGTTTTAGTACCGTTATACAAGGCACTGGTGAGACCTCACCTGGAATACTGTGTGCAGTTATGGTCTCCCATGTTTAAGAAGGATGAATTCAAACTGGAACAGGTACAGAGAAGGGCTACTAGGATGATCCGAGGAATGGAAAACTTGTCTTATGAAAGGAGATTCAGGGAGCTTGGCTTGTTTAGCCTAACTAAAAGAAGGTTGAGGGGAGATATGATTGCTCTCTATATATATATCAGAGGGATAAATACCAGAGAGGGAGAGGAATTATTTAAGCTCAGTACCAACGTGGACACAAGAACAAATAGATATAAACTGGCCATTAGGAAATTTAGACTAGAAATTAGACGAAGGTTTTTAACCATCAGAGGAGTGAAGTTTTGGAATAGCCTTCCAAGGGAAGCAGTGGGGGCAAAAGATCTATCTGGCTTTAAGATTAAACTCGATAAGTTTATGGAGGAGATGGTATGATGGGATAACATGGTTTTGGTAATTAAATATTCATAAATAGGCCCAATGGCCTGTGATGGGCTATTAGATGGGGTGAGATCTGAGTTACCCAAGGAAGAATTTTCTGTAGTATCTGGCTGCTGAATCTTTCCCATATGCTCAGGGTTTAGCTGATTGCCATATTTGGGGTCGGAAAGGAATTTTCCTCCAGGGCAGATTGGAAGAAGCCCTGGAGGTTTTTCGCCTTCCTCTGTAGCATGGGGCACGGGTCACTTGCTGGAGGATTCTCTGCTCCTTGAAGTCTTTAAACTACGATTTGAGGACTTCAATAGCACAGATATAGGTGTGAGGTTTTTTTTGTAGGAGTGGTGGGTGAAATTCTGTGGCCTGTGTTGTGCAGGAGGTCAGACTAGATGGTCCCTTCTGACCTAAATATCTATGAATCTATGACGTAGTGGGGTGACGACATTGAGCCTGGAGCTCAATGGGAGTGGCAGTGCAGGGCCACATGGGGACATGTGCTGCTGTGCCTGGCTGAATCGTTAATGGAAGTGCAGGGACACACAGAGACAGGGTCAGATGTGCCTGACTGAATGGGAGAGGCTAGGGGTCAGCCAGGGTCTGCATGGGGAAGGCTCCCCAACTCCCTAACAATCCCTCCCCACCAAAAAACCTGTGCCACAATTCTACCACCCACACCCAACAACCCTCCAGGTTCATTCTCAGACTCCTTCCCAGCAGTTACTTCCCTCTCCCTCAGCTCCTCCATTACCCCTGACTCCCCAAGGCTTTGCACTGCTTCTGAGGGGTGCAGGAAATACGTTTTTGTATTGTAGTTTAAATGAACTATTACTCTAAGTTCTGTATTAATATGCCTAGTCAGGATTCAATTTTTCAAAAAACATTTCCCGAATCTTTTTTGTTGCCTGTTTTGTTACAGACATACTTGCTGACGGGTAATTTGAAACAAATTACCAAACTAATTGAAACTGGCAGGATTATATTGTGTTATTTTGACAAGTAAATGTGCAGCATTTTGCAGAATTTTAAAATATTGTGTGCAGAATTCCAATTCATACAATTCCAATTCCATACAATTTTGAAATTTTTGGTGCAGAATTCCCCCAGGAATAGCTGCTGTAGGGCTTCAGGAAAGATGCTTCCTATGCCTACAGGAGGGCTTCTCCCATTGGCAGAGGTATTCCACCTCCCCGATAGGCGTTAGCTATGTTGTCAAGAGAAGCCCTCCCATTGACTTAGCGCTATCTACACTGGGGGTTAGGTCGGTTTAACTGTGTTGCACAAGAGGGGGGGATTTTTCACACCCCTGAGTGACACAGTTTTACCAGCCTCATATCATAATGTAGACATGGTCTAACTTTAGTCTTTCTTGATTAAAGAAATTTGCCATATGGATATAAATTTAAGATATATAAATTTTCATCTGAAATTTCTAGTTAAAATGATCTTAAGAAGGCATTAGTTAATGTTAAGTGTATATATGAGAAATTAGAGTAAAAACTTTACAGGGATGTTGTAATTATCTCAAAAACAAGCATTAAAATACAGGTACTTCAGGGTTAAAGTTCACCTTAAAAGAAATCCAAATGTGTTAACCTCTGGAAATTCACAATTAGGGTACCCAGGCAATCCGCCCCCCTTCCCCCCCTGGCCCCTTATGAAATAATCAGAATTGTGATTGAACATTCCATAATAATAGTTCATATATGCATTTCTAGATAGGAACAAAATATTTTTCTGTGATAGTTGTAAGATGCATTCATGTGTTATTCAGAGTTGTTTAGGATAGTACCTTATTAGTGCTGTTCTATTTTGGATTTTACTGCTATGTGTTTTCTGCTACTACACACACTGGGGCCAGGCTGATCTCACATTAATATAAATCACTGAACTTTACTGAAGCCAACTGAGTTACAGGTCTGTCAAACACCAGTGTAAGTGATTATAGTCAGGCCCATTGTTGTCAGACATGTAAGTACTTACTAGATGCTCAATTTTATTTGCGCATCTACAAATGATATTATTCTTTAAATTTTACTTTTCATTCAATGGTAACAAACTCACTATGCATTTTGGACCTGACTTTCGAATTATGTATTGTGTGCCTAATTTGCATGCACAGTTACCATACTTGTGTGAAATATGGTGTTTGTATGCACAAGTGATTGTGTAGGTAAGGTAATTGGTCATATGCATACTTCTTTCATCAGGCCCAAAATGTGTACTAAGTGTGCTGCCACTGAATAGGAAATCAAATGTAAAGACCACTGGCATTTAAAATAAATTATTATAAGACCCTGCTTCAGAACTTACCTATTCACTCTAGCCTATTGATATGATTTTCTTTTTTAATTAGAAGGAACCAGAGATAGTTAATGAATCTACAGAAGAGGACTCAATTCATTTTAATGTTGGCGGCTGGCATTTCTCTATTCCTAAAAGTAAAATTGCTCAGTTTCCAGAATCTCTGCTTTGGAAAGAATCTTCTTCCCTGGTTCCGTCTGAAAACCCAAGACTATTCATCGACAGAGATGGATTCACCTTTAGGCATGTCCATTATTATCTGCATACCTCAAAGTTGTCTTTTTCCAGCTGTGCTGAATTGAACTTGTTGTATGAACAAGCATTAATTTTGCAGCTGACACCTTTATTGCAGGTACAGTGTGATGTTATGTATTACTTTTATACAGCTTTTGTTAATTCATAAATAATAATGACCATATAAAGATTTCAGAGTATGTGTGAATATATAGATGCTTGGAATGGATGCCTAACAATTAATTTCAATATACACTTATTCATTATGGGCTGCTGAGTACAGAAATAAAACCCGAATATGACATTTGACCTTTCCATCAGAGGCCATTGAAAGATCTGTACTCATATTAAAAACACAGATCCATAGAAACATAGGGCTGGAAGGGTTCTTAAGAGGTCATCTATTCCAGCCCCTGCACTGAGGCAGGACCAAGTAAATCTAGATCATCTCTAACAGATGTTTGTCCAACCTGTTCTTTAAAACTTCCAGTGAGCGTGTGATGGTTTTCAGGGTACCCAGGACTGTGAATAACCTGCTTGCTCCCTGCATCTAGCTTGAGAGACTCTTGCTTGTGCTTAACCCGGTATCAGCTCCCTGACACCATCAACGTAACCACTCACACGCTTTCCTCTGGACTCTGCCAGCCCTTAGCTTGTCTTGCAGGTTAGCAATAGGTGCACCCCAGTCCTCAAGCACCTTTGAAGCATTCTTCTGTAGTGTCCAGCCCTTTTCCCACTGAACACTGATAGAAATACCAGGTCTGCTGTACCTAAGGGAACAGTGTACCTACCAGCTTGTGTGATTCAACTCAGAAGCTGAAGTACCTTGCTTAATATCACAGCACTTAAATATATTATAGGGAAAACAAGGAGAAGTTTATTATCAAAGATTCAAGTTATAGTGAGTAAGGATATTGGAAACAAAATTATAACACACTTTCTAGAGACTAAACTTAACAAACAGGTTAACCTCCTGTCTAAAGACATTTATCTCACCCAATGAATGTCTTTTACTGTATCTTCAGCCAAGGTTGGCTGAGATCCCGTTTTCATGAGTGTAAATGCACTGCCCATTTACTTCCTACGTGCAGGATAAGGGGGTGTCTTGTTTGCCTTCTTCTTATATCCCTAAAGTTCATTGTATGTACTGTAGTTAGTTTTCCTTTTGTGCTTCTGCCCTGTTGACTTCCAACCTCTTTGATAACTTCATATGTAAATGGGCATCCATTTTATTAGCTTACAATGCTTAATTTAAATCTGACTGAGAGATAAATAAACATCTTTTGTCTGACAGAAAACTTGTTTCTTCATGTCTGCTGGTGACTTATACCTTGATACAGAATCTAAGAACACATTTTCAGTGTATATACCTAATTCCTTACATAGTATCTGTCTATGCAGTGTTGTTGTGCCATGTTGGTCCCAGGATATTAGAGACAAGATGGATGTCTGTTGGACCAACTTCTGTATTGTAAGCTTCTGCGCTTACATAGAGCGCTCCAGACCTAAAGAAGAGGTGTGTGTAAGCTCAAAAGCTTGCTCTGTCATCAGCACAAATTGATCCAACAGAAGATATCACCTCACCCACCTTGTCTCTCTTTAATATACTGGGACCAACACAGTTCCAACAACACTGCATATGTGATTCCAATGTCTTATCTTCATGTACTTGTGCAATGTCATCTTCTGTGTCCTCTTCCTCCTCCTTGTTATCATCAATTTCTTCAACGTCCCCTACCTCAACTTCCTCTACCTCCCGTACCCACGCACACAGATCCTAAACCCTACGCACACAGCGAAACACCGCGCGCAGAAACATTTGCACAGAAGCACAACAATTTGCGCACATGGACTGTCAAAAATTAGAGGGAACATTGGTAATCACTGTTTGGCACACAGTCTAGTGCCTCTTCCTCACTGACATTTAGCTGGGATGAGCAAGTATATCTGAGCGTAATTTCAGTGCTACATGATCACTGAGAGAAATTCATCTTCCAGCTCAGTCTTGTATATTGTAATAGTTGATACATTTTCTTCTCCTGCCCTGTCTTAAGAGTTTAGAGCAGAGGTTTTCAGCCTGTGGTTCCTGGACCCTTGGGGGTCCACAGACTATGTCTAAGGGATCTGCAAAAAGTGACTATGAAAATAAAGTTTCAAATCCCAGAAAAGGCATTCCATTTTTCTGATCAATCAAAGTATGTGAATACCCTCCCCTATCAGGTCAAAACCCAGAAGTGTTGTCATTACCATAGAAGCCCACAGTTTAGCACCCTTTCTCATGTGGCGTCAAATTCCGTGCAGAGCATGTGCAACATTTATAGTTGAATTCTGTTCAGTCAGTTTTCAATCTAAGACTCTATGGTAAGGGTCCGCAGACCACAAGTTGTATTTCCAAAGGGCTTTTACCTCCATTTTAGGGGTCTGCAAATGGAAAAAAGGTTGAAAACCACTGGTTTAGAGAAAGGGATATGGTGGAATTTGAAAGGCACTAATAATGTTTGTCTCTCTGAAGCAGGTTGATCATGTAAGACAGTGAACTCGTAAGCACTATCAAGATGTAGAATATGGGGGGGGGGGTGTTAAAGGTTGCCAGATGGCTTACAAATGAATGTGGACCTCTCCACTGGCTTCACTTGAGAGAAAACTGTAAGGAGTCCATAAAAGGTTCAAACTGCCTTTTTCTGCAGTGTTTTAACCCAGTACTAATTCAGACTACTGGCAAGTCAATACCTTCATTCTTACTTTTTGTTACTTTTCTGAAGAGATGCTTCTAGCAGTTAGGGTGGTATTTCCCTTCTTAGGCTATAAGGTTCCTTACACCCACTGTGCATACACAGAGCTCATGTTCATACTTTGGTGCCTCACGGATTTGTTTGTTCATTTTGAATGTTGTCGGACTGAGGTTCACTTACTCAGTAGATGGGTCTAACGAATATTTATTAAGGCAAAACACTCAGAATAGTGATCAGTTACACTCACAAGTGAGAAGCTCTGAAGCTTAGCAGGACGATCACAGTTTGCCTCCAGCACCAGACAATACAGCATCAGCTTCTCGTTGTTCCACACATTTATTTATAACTTTTCTTTTCTTATACATACCTATTAGTCTCTCATTTCCATGTTATCTCTCCTCCTCTCTCAGTACAAGATTAGTGTTAGTCCAAACTGGTCTTTTCTAGTTTTATAGTTACTGTATCTTTTCTTGTTTTCATAGATACGATTACTCTGCAATTTCTTACACACGCGCAACACTAAACACGATTAGTCTGCATTTTCTTAATATACATAGTTCTACTTAGGTTTATGCTGTTAAATGTTATCAGAACAGACACATAAAATCCAAAGCAGGCTTCTGTTAAGGCCTAAATATGCCTTCGCTCTCAACAGTTTTTACAGAAGAAAGTTTTTGTTTGGAACTTTCACCCTGGCAGAAAATGCAAAGACTCCAGTACACTGTGGGGAACTTGCTCTGAAGTACTGTCAAAGTTTTGATGATTGTAACACAAGACTGGGTTTGCAGTTCATCCTGACTGGGTGACGAAGTACCTTCAATGGATTTCCAAGTCTGCTAATTTGACCTTTACCTGTGCACATTGCATAACGGTTTTTATGCCAAAATAATGATTGCCTGCATTCAGATTGAAGAGCTGGCAGAAGATTATCAGTTGCATCCCTGCTTTGGAAATCCCGGAGTTTCTGTCTTGTATTGTTTGCCTCTTGTATTATAGCCAATCCCTGTTCACTAAAAGCAACAACACTGTCCTTTTTCACTTGCTGGCAAATAATGCATTGTTCATAAGATACAGTTGAGGAGTGCTTCATGTTCAAGACTGCCTCCATATTTTGTCTATGGGATACCTGAGGATAATAATAAAAATAATTAATAAATACCATACAAATATTGAATAAATAAATAATCAGTATTTACCAGTATGTAGCTTATGCCATGGCCTAGGTATCCAAATTGATACTCAACCCACACTGTAAGCAAAAGTCAGCTTTAGGTTAGCTTAGTGGTTAGGGCTAATAATTAGCTACTAGAAAAGGAGTACTTGTGGCACCTTAGAGACTAACCAATTTATTTGAGCATGAGCTTTCGTGAGCTACAGCTCACTTCATCAGATGCATACCGTGGAAACTGCAGCAGACTTTATATATACACAGAGAATATGAAACAATACCTCCTCCCACCCCACTGTCCTGCTGGTAATAGCTTATCTAAAGTAATCATCAGGTTAGGCCATTTCCAGCACAAATCCAGGTTTTCTCACCCTCCACCCCCCGACACAAATTCACTCTCCTGCTGGTGATAGCCCATCCAAAGTGACAACTCTTTACACAATGTGCATGATAATGAAGTTAGGCCATTCCTGCACAAATCCAGGTTCTCTCACTCCCTCACCCCCCTCCAAAAACCCACCCCCATACACACACAGACTCACTCTCCTGCTGGTAATAGCTCATCCAAACTGACCACTCTCCAAGTTTAAATCCAAGTTAAACCAGAACATCTGGGGGGGGGGGGTAGGAAAAAAACAAGAGGAAATAGGCTACCTTGCATAATGACTTAGCCACTCCCAGTCTCTATTTAAGCCTAAATTAATAGTATCCAATTTGCAAATGAATTCCAATTCAGCAGTTTCTCGCTGGAGTCTGGATTTGAAGTTTTTTTGTTTTAAGATAGCGACCTTCATGTCTGTGATTGCGTGACCAGAGAGATTGAAGTGTTCTCCGACTGGTTTATGAATGTTATAATTCTTGACATCTGATTTGTCATAAACCAGTCGGAGAACACTTCAATCTCTCTGGTCACGCAATCACAGACATGAAGGTCGCTATCTTAAAACAAAAAAAGTGTTTGGGTCAAACAAAAAGTTTTGAATGTAAGATACTATTTACTACTAGCACCAGGGCACTTTTTATATGAAGCCAAACATTTACTCCCCTTCCTGATCCCTTAATTCCAATAACCTACCTTCATGATGTCATCAGAGCCCAGCAGGTCCTTCGGCCTTTGTGTTGGGCCTGTTTATATCTCATTTTCTATGCTAACATTGCCAAATCAAAGTGTTCAACATTCATGAGTTAGACAACAAACAGGAGAGATTTATGAGAGTTTTAAAAACTAATATAGCACATTGCTTTTCACCTGTCTTTTGATTTTCATCTCGAGGGAGAAGTTGCTTACCCTCACTTTGTGTGTGACCATCTTGTTTTCAAAGTTCAACTTTAAATGTACACACAAAAATGTAGGCCTCGCTGTTAGCTACTTGAAGGGGATTTGCCTTATTCTACCCTCCTCCTGCCTGGTGTGTGGGAGCTACAATCCTATCCCCTGCCCTACCCAGGCAGAGTAGATCACTGCCTATTCCACTTTCTCCCTCAGTTTCCTTACTGCTCCCCACTCCCGCCCCCTGTTTATTCTCTGCATCCCTGCTCAGTCCCACTGACAGTAACTGGAGTAAGGGCCAAACTTCACAACCTTAAAGGTAGAAATCAGAAATTCCTAAAAGCCTTTATCCTCCTCTCCCTTCCAAAAATATTTGTAAGATTTGTGATAAAACTGTGAATGTTGGCTGTACTGTACCGTCACAGGGCTAGGCATGTCGACTCAAATACACTTTTTGGAATATATGAGGGTTCTCATTAGATTACACGTTCCTATGAAAATCCACCTGCCATTCTTATTTCTACAGAAAATAGGGACATTCTAAGTTTGGATCTGTTAACACCCATAGAAGCTATTGCATACTTATTGTACAATATTCCATGACATTTTTTTATGGCTGCAAAGGGCTGTTCACCATGCATTAGAGTATCATCTGTGGCTTTTATGTTTTGAACTATTTTATTTGCATTTAAAATAGTCAATAACATTTCTATATCTTAACAGACTTTAGACAATTTGAAGGAAGGGAAACATAATCTGCGAGTGCGACCTGCAGATATACCAATAGCTGAAAGAGCATCTATGAATTACTGGAGAACGCAAAAATGTATCAGCAAGCCTTCAGAGTTTCCTATTAAAAGCCCAGCATTTACAGGTAAATGTCCCAGTCCTCCTCTCTGTGGATGTACCTGGTGTTTTAAATTACTCAGCACACTCTGTAGGTCATAAGCACCCACTTGTGTTCAGCCAAGACTAGGATTTTTAAAATACTTTAGAATCTGAAGGTCCTTAAAATGTTATGCTTTGCATGCACATGCTCAACTTCCAGACGACTGATTATATGAAAGGAAAGCTGCACATTTAGTTACGTGCACATGCAATGGGGGATTTTGGTGTGTGCATCCAGGCAGGCATGCATCTACCTGGGTGCAATATCCAGTATGGGTCTCACCAATGCTGTATACAGAGGAAACGCCACCTCCCTACTCAATACTCCCTTGTAAAGAGATCACATCAGCCCCATTTGCCACAGCATTGTCATGGGAGCTCATGTTCAGCTGCTTAGCTACAGTGACCCCTAAGTCCTTTTCTTAGACACGGCTGTCCAGGAATCAGTACCCCATCTGACAAGTGTAGCCAGTTAATCAAGTGATTCAGATCATTCTAGATCAGTGACTGGTGTTAGTCATTATGTGCCACCCTACCAATCATGGATTTATAGATTCCAAAGCCAGAAGCGACTGCTGTGATCATCTAGTCTGCCCTCCGGTATAACGCAGGCCAGAGAACTTTCCCAAAATAATTCCTACAGCAGATCGTTTAGAAGAAGAATCCAATCTTGATTTAAAAATTGTCAGTGATGGAAATCTGCTGTGACGCTTGGTAAATTGTCATCTGCACACTTTATTAGCAGCAATTTTATATTTTCTTCTGTATTATTGATAAAAATATAGAATAGCTTTGGGCCAAGAACCAATCCCAGCAAGACCCTGCTAGATAGAGCCTCTCGCAGCCCTGGTAAAGCTCCCCCTGCTGGACACACATCAGGCTGCTGTGCCTGCATCCCATATGCTGGACAGTGTGTTTTTAAGTTTCCCTTGGTCTGGGGAGGTTCCAGCATTGTGTCTTTTTTTTGGCCTCTCTGGTGCACTTCCTGGTTGCAGGCACTGTCTGTTACTCCTTCATAACCTGGGGGCCTAGGTTCAACTAACCTAGGCCCCCAGTACCAGTGGTGATTTCTCAACACACTCCAAGTGCTTAATCACACCCTTTCCCAGAGCTCCGATCTTGTGAACATTCTGTTATAGTTTACCTATCCAGGAACACATAGTTGAAGGACGTAACAGTCAGACTTTGCAAAAGGGATTCTAAAACAATTACTCTTTATGTTATACAGCACAAAAGACATGCAGATCTTAACACCTATACACCCTTTCCTCCCTGAGATTCCTCACCACTCTGGAGTGTTCTTTGGGATATGAGCCAGAGTCTTCTAAGGAGTCCAGGAGAGGAGTTCCCTCTCTCCCTGCTCTCCTCCACTGGCTTTTCATTTTGAGCATGAAGTCTCACTGGTCTCTTATCCCTCTCTCCAAAATGGCCAGTGACTCCTGATTTAACCTCCTTTTTGTAATATCCAGTCCCCATGCCAAGTTATCCATTGCTGAGTTAGCAGCCTACCTAGATGGACCGGTTTTCTTAGTCTGCCTTCTTTGTCCCAAGGGTGTTTCCATAGAATAGAAGACTATCAAGCTCTAACAACCCTCCTTTGTTAACCCTGTGTCACCATCCCTTGAAATTTCATTCCAAAATGAAGGTAAAAAGACAACAGAGAAGGGAGACAAGCCCGACATTCAAAATTGAGTTTGCAGTCTGTCATAAATACACACAGAGAATCCCCAGAGTCAAACAGAATTAATATGTTGTACATAAACAGATCCCCCAAATTGTCTCACACACACACCCATTAGGTGATAACTCCCCATTAACAACTATATAGTCTATTTCCCACTATTAATCTTTGATATGTGCCATATTGTGTTTAGAGAGGAGACATGAACACCCATGCTAAGAAGAACTCTTTGTACCGTCCACCAATAGAAGTAACTCCAATACAAAATTAACGGCAGTCTTCCCTGTTTGTGTATTGATATCCTCTGATTTCGCTCTAGGATTACATGATAAAGCTCCTTTGGGGCTGATGGATACACCATTACTTGATACAGAAGAGGAAGTGCATTACTGTTTTCTGCCATTAGACTTGGTGGGAAAGTACCCTACTTTAGTCAATGATGATAATTTGCTGTGGCTCCTGGAGAATGCAGCTCTGATAGAGTGTGAATGCAGTGAGTTCCGTTTCATAGGTAAACCTCATTCTTTTCTGTTTAGAAAGCATCTTGCACATTTGAGCACTATCAAAATAAGTTACAAATAATTATACTCTACCCCTGTCTCTCAACATCTTCAGTTTCATTCTGGTATCTGTATTATGTTAAACACACAACATTTTGAAAATAAATATAAACTTTGACTGTGCATTAAGTATGCAGCGTTGTTGTAGCCGTGTTGGTCCCAGGATATTAGACAAGATGGGTGAGGTAATATATTTTATTGGACCAACTTTTGATGGTAAATGAGACAAGCTTTTGAACATACAAAGAGCTCTTCTTCAAGCCCAAGCTCGGAGAAGAGCTCTGTGTAAGATCAAAAGCTCGTTTTGTTCACCAGCAGAAGTTGGTCCAATAAAAGATATCGCCTTAATCCACAGAGAGTGAGGTAAGGGAGTTGGAGGAATGGAGAGAGGGCCTTGGAATTGGGGAGTTAGGCTGGGCGTTGAGGCTGAGTAACTGTACTCGCTTGCTTGCTAGCTACAGCCCTTGCCAACCCTTCATCCTACCTGCCTGTAGTCCCTCATCCATACCCCTTCAGTCTTCCTTGGATATTTTAAGCTTCAGCAATGGGATTCCCAGTCTACAGACCTGGTAAATTTAGTCAGACCAGACGACTTCTCCAGTGAGCTATAGAGAAACTGCCTCTGTAGCATTGCAACAAGCTTCACTTGTCAGGCAACTTTGCCTGCAAGTTTACTTCACACTCTCTGGCTTTTTCCCTCTGTTTGCAGGTAGACCAGGGGTGGCCAACCTGGGGCTCCGGAGCCAGATGCGGCTCTTCAGAAGTTAATATGCGGCTCCTTGTATAGGCACCGACTTTGCAGTGTGCTGGGGGGTGCTTGCTGCTGAACCCCTTACTCTGCCACAGGCCCTGCCCCCACGCCACTCCTTTCTGCCCCCTCCCCTGAGCCTGCCGTGCCCTTGCTCCTCCCCCTCCCCCTCCAAGCCTCCTGCATGCCACAAAACAGCTGATCGGGAAAGGCAGGGAAGGAGGGGGAGGTGCAGATCGGTGGGGCTGCCGGTGGGTGGGAAGCGCTGGGAGTGGGGGGAGGGGAGGGAGCTGATGGGAGCTGCTGACGTATTACTGTGGCTCTTTGGCAATGTACTTTGGTAAATTCTGGCTCCCTCTCAGGCTTAGGTTGGCCACCCCGAGTTAGACCATTTCTAGAACTAGTTCAGCTGCAGCCACTGGTGACATCCATTGCTGGCAACTGGTAATTTCCTCATGCAGACAAGACTCATGATAACATTAAAACATTATCCATAAATGTATGTGTTTGTGTCTGTATATATTTATACTGTAATTGGCTGTAGAACACAAAATGCTCCATGAAGCATATATAATGCCAGTGAAACTTTCTAAAATTTAATAAAAAGAAAAGTTTAGATACTATATTAATATATATTCAAAGGGGTACCTTTCTTCACTTCATCTGGAAATGTATATACATGCAAAAGGTCAGGTTACAAATCCCAACTGTAATACCAAATGTTACTGGAAAACCAGTACCAACTATATATATCAGGCTCCTGGGGCTTGTGCTACGGGGCTAAAAATAGAAGTGTAGACGTTCGGGCTCTCAGACCCACCCCCACTGGGTTTCAGAGCTTGGGCTCCCGTCCAAGCAGGAACATCTACACTGCTCTTTTTAGCCCATAGCATGAGCCCTGGGAGGTCAGTCGATCCAGGTCTGAGACTTGCTGCCATGGGGTTTTGTTTGCGATGTAGACATACCCTGACAATGTTAAATCCTTTCTGCCACTGCTGATTGCCAAGCATAGCATCCCCTTGATATGGATGAAAAAAGAGACTTATAACAAACCATAGCCTCGCAGTGTGCTGAAAGCATCATCCAAGGAACAAACTAGCTATTGAAAAAAGGAAAAACATTAAGATATACCACAAAATATGGTCAAAATATACAGATTACTTTGAAACAGACAAAATGGTCTAAATATTTTTAAACCACTGCTTGTAGCCTTAATAGAAGGAAAAAAAAATATATATATATATATACTGGAACAAATTTCAATTAGACTGCAAATCAAACTTGTTATGCAGGTTTCAGAATATATAACACTAATGGTGAATAGTTTGAACCAAAAGAAAAGCTTATATTTGTTTTAATGTAATTCTCAACTAGTATGATATACTGTATATTAATACAATAATTTGTAGATGTTAATGTAAGCTTACCTAAAAATCAATCAATAATATAGATTTAAAAATATTAATGTCAAAGTTAAAATAATAATTTAAAATATCTTAAACTCAAATACGGGATTAAGGCATGTTCCTATATCTTTTGCTTCTGTAAATAATCCCATTAATATGCTGTGGAACATGTGGAAGAAGGATGGTGGGCCTGATTCTCGTTTACACCAAGAGCCCTTTACACTGCCAGAACAGTATAAATGGATCTTAAGGTGGGAATAAATTTCACCCCCTTTTTAAAGCCTCTTTACACTACCAAAGCAGTAGAAAGGGGTCTTACTGTATATGAGAATTAGGTTCTTTATCTCTCCAGTAGTAACAAAATAATTTTTCATTTATGAAAGGATCATCTAGCTTCAAAAGAGTTATGTACCCTTTTAAAGTGTGGCAGAAAACCACAGCTCCTCCACTGTTCCATTCTGATATTGCCACAAGTTTGCCCTGGTGTTTTTGAAGGACCTGCTGGCATCAGATTTCATCAGCCCGTGGTAAACTATGTTGAAGCATACTTCAGGAAGGATTTCTGCTTGCAGAAAAGCCCATATTTGAGTCACGTGGAACATTGCTGCAAATAAAACCAAACTGATTCCTGATTCATGGATTGTACTACCTATCATTTTGCTATGCTTTAAAGTAAAGTGACATTTGATTTTACATCTTGATCTTCAAAAACTGTTACAAATATATTAGTTTTCAGGTATTTATTTTCAAACACCAAGGATCTCCTGGTTTACTTCTAGAATATAAAACAACTAATGAATATATTGTTGTTGGGGGGAGGGAGGGAAATGTCAACAGCCTATTGTTTTGCTAGAGTGAGCATTGGACAGGTAAATGACAAAATTAACACTTCGGGTTTTGTCTTTATTTTTCAAGTAAATTTTCTTCGCTCAGAGAAGATTTTGTTGCCTGATAATTTCTCCAACATAGATGTTTTGGAAGCAGAAGTTGTAGCTTTGGGAATTCCTAACCTTACAGACGCAGTGAAGCTTTATAGGGGTAATTTGGTGTCACTTTGTTTTCAGTGTATTCTTCCATTCACTTCCTGTCTCAGCTAAGGTGTTTGAATATTGAGGTGATACATAGATTCCAAGGTCATAAGGGACCATTGTGATCATCTAGTCTGACCTCCTGTGTAACATGGATGTAGAACTTACCTCAAATAATTCCGTTTGAACTAGAGCATTTTAAAAAAAAAACAATCTTGATTTAAATTTTGCCAGGGATGGAGACTTCACCATGACCCTTGATAAGTTGTTCCAATGGTTAATTACTCTCACTGTTAAAAAAAATTTACTCCTTTCTCCCAGTCTGAATTTGTCTAGCTTCAAATTCTAGCCATTGGATCATGTTAGACCTTTCTCTGCTAGATTGAAGAGCTCATTTTGAAATATTTGTTCTCCATGTGGGTACTTATAGACTGTCATCAAGTCACCCCTTTTCCCTTTGTTAAGCTAAATAAGATTGAGCTCCTTGAGTCTGTCACTCTAAGGCATGTTTTCCAGTCCTGTAATCTTTCTCATGGCTCTTCTCTGAACCCTCTCCAAATTTATCAACATCCTTCTTGAATTGTGGACACCAGAACTGGACACAGTATTCCAGCAGCAGTCACACCAGTGCCAAATAGAGGTAATATAACCTCTCTACTCCTACTCAAGATTCCCCTGTTTATGCATTCAAGGATCTCATTAGCCCTTTTGGCCACAGAGTCACACTGGGGGCTCCTGTTCAGCTGATTACCCACCCTCCCAACGCCAAATCCTTTTCAGTCTCTACATCCCAGGATAGATAACCCATTCCTGTAAGTATGACCTACATTCTTTATTCCTAGATGTATACATTATATTTGGCCACGTTAAAATGCATATCGCTTGAGCCCAGCTTACTAAACAATCCAGAATGCTCTGTATCAGTGACCCGTCCTCTTCATTATTTATTCCTTCCCCTATTTTTGTGTCATCTGGAAATTTTTAGTGATGCTTTTGTGTTTTCTTGCAGGTTATTAATAAAAATGTTAACTAGCATTGGACACGACCTGACCCCTGCAGGACCTCACTAGAAACATACCCATTCAATGATGATTCTCCATTGACAATTACGTTTTGAGATCTATCAGTTAGCTAACTTTTAATCCATTTAATCCGTGTCATATTAATTTTATATTGTTCTAGTTTTCAATCAAAATGTCATGCAGTACCAAGTCAAATGCCTTACAGAAGTCTATTACATCCACACTATTACCTTTATCAACCAAATTTGTAATCTCATAAAAAAAATGAACTTAGTCTGACAAGATCTATTTTCCATAAACCCATCTTGATTGCCATTAAGTATATTACCCTTATTTAATTCTTTATTAATCAAGTCCTATATCAGATGCTCCACTGTCTTGTCTGGGATCAATGTGAGACTGACAGGCTTGTAATTACCCTGATCATCCCATTTACCCTTTTAAAATATTGGCACAACACTAGCTTTCTTCCAGTCTTCTGGAAGAAGACTTCGGTATCCCAAGACTTATTGAAAATCAAAATTAATGGGCTCAAAAATCTTGAGCTAGGGCAATTTCTGACATAACAGTTGCTGGAGACAAAAACCCCTTTGAGATGATCTCCTCAGATGCAGAATTACAAGATAAGTAATTTTACCTTCCTTGCCTTTTGATCAGACAGCATCACTTCCCTCTTGGAATCCCTCAGTTAGTGCTCCTTGCCCATGAAATTATATTTAAACTTCTTACCCTCATCTTTATGGCCCTGAACAACTTTGCCCTGGCCTGCAACTTGGATCTGAATTCTTATTGTGTCTCTTGTTGCTCCTTTGTGTCTCTCCATTAACAGTGGCCCCTACATTCTCTTTTCCCACTCCTACTTATTCCATGTTGCCCTATGCATGGATCTACTTCCCAACCCCAGTGTGTCAGGTCCCCATATATACAGCCCCCCTAAAGACTGCCTTCTGAATTTCTCTTACAACATTAAAGATACACCTGCACCACAAATTAAGGTGTAATTGGGCCACAGGTATCACTACCCATGCAAGTTTTAATCTAGCTAGTAACAATAATAGTGAAGATGTGGTGGCATGGGTTTTAGTGTGGTCTAGCCACCAGAGTACATACCCAGAGTCCTAGCATGTAATTTCTCTGAGCCATTTAGCTGTTTAGGTATCAGAATGACAAAAGAATTTTATGGTGCCAAATTTTTGCAAAATTTGAGAGTGTACAGAGTAATGATTAGGCACCAAGCAGTCTGCTAAGTCACCAATAACAGCATGAAATAGAAACCTATTGAAATGGTTATTTAAGGCATACTGTATTTCCATCAGCATAATTAACCAGAATTTGGATGCTCCCTTCCCCACCCTCTGTTACTCCTGGCAGACCATGATGACATGTCTTTCTTTCATGAAGGAAGAAAGATTAAATGAATGCTCCCACTCGGAAAAGATGTTCCTATTGTTTTCAGAATTTGCATTTATAACTAACTCCAGTATAGCAAAGGTTTTGTTTGCTTGTTTAAGAGCAGGTTTTGTATTTCTTAGTGACCTGCTGCTTAAGGGCTCTAGGAGCATCTTGAGCAAGCACTGCTCCTTGTAGTTATGCCAAAACAGCTGGCATGTTTTTAACATTCATTTCTTATGGACAGAAAAATATATTACATGAATATTTTGAACCCAGAGTCTTCTCAACAGATTGCATGAAGGCTGAGAGAAGGGCCAAGTGTTGCTGTAATTATTCATAGAATCATAGAATATCAGGGTTGGAATGGACCTTCTTGGCAACAAGGGCACACACAATTAATCTTATATTATATCTCACATTAATATTAATGATATTAATCTCATATTAATATTTTGCTTGTTAGAGCACAGTCTTGATACTTTTATGTTTTTCCTTTTCATGTAGGAAATTGCTCTATGCTGACCTCTAACCTTGAAGATTCTATGAAGGGCATAGTAAACAAGATGCTGGAAGTTCAGGAAGCCGAGAGGCCTCCCTTGTATGTTATGGCATTTGGTGTCTTAGTAAAATACCCTGATTCAGCACTTGGACAGCTCCATATAGAAAGTACTTTAGACAGAAACCAGCTGTACGTCTCTGGGAATGGCGTCCTCTTCCAACATGTCAAGTAGGTTTTCTTTTATAAACTAGTCTTCATTAAATTCATGAGGTTGGGTTCTTTTTCTGTTTGAGTTCTTCAGCCATATTGCATACTAACTTTGGAAGAGCAGTCCTTCAGCCTTTCATTTAATTAGTGCTGCTCCTGAAGACTGTTACTACTGTCTAATCTCCGACAGTGGGGCTCTGCACAGGCAACTGCATAAGGAACAAAGGAAAGTTACTAACAATAGCTGGAGTTCTCCAAATATACGACATGGACTTCAGTTGGCGCACATCAGGCATGAATTTGGCTCATTCATAAATTGCATATATTTGACTTAATGAGCCTAGCTGAGTATAAGTATATAGAGTGGTCTGTTACACCAAGAATGAAATTTGAGCCTATTTTCCTACTGTTAACATTCAGATAAATTGCTAACACTGAATATTGTAATTTCTAAACTGCACTGAAAGTGCTAAACTCTGCTTTGTGACAAAGTGACCCTGTATGCCTAGAGAAGGGCAGACATCATTACACTAGACAGAAGGAATGACTCCCCAAGGAGCACTAAAGAGGCATTGAAATGCTTTCCAAAAAGTGTATAAATGTAAGAAACAAAAAGGATGAAAGGAGGGAGTGAAAAGTTAAAAACATACTTTTTCAAAAAAATTGTTTAATAATTTCTTTCATTTACCTGTCTTTCATTTACCTGCTGTTACCCTCCTCTCAGCATTCTGCAGTCCTCTGCTTGTATCACTGATCACTAACATTGCAGAGTAAGGAGACAGCTCTTAAACTGGTTTAGGTGTCTCTACTAACAGCAACCGTTGCCAGGTCTTGGCAGATGAAAGGCCCATAAGTTCACCTTTAAATTTTTTGGACAACACATATAGTCTGTTAGGGCCTGATACTGCAGACCTGTTCTAAGGCTGGTAAGGAGCACTCATGTGAAGGTTCTAGTGAATTAGCATGATTTGTCAAGTGGAAGAAATGCAAAAGTATTCAATGGGAAAAATCTTATTGAAAGCTCAAGTATCAATAGCTGGAAAAGCTTTCTACCAGGTGTTCTTAACAATGGCTTGGCCTGAATTACTTAAAAATAAATCATGTAAAAGTATTTGGTAGTATAAAAAGTAGACAAAGATCTAGTGACCTATTCTCATTTAACTTTGGATGGATAGGAACTGGCTAGGAACTTGCCGCCTCCCGCTTACTGAAAATATGTCTGAAATCCATGAACTCTGTGATTACTTGGACAAAAGGGACATCACATATGAACCAATGAAAGATGCTTTGAAATCATATCTGAAACAAAAGATACCTGCAGAGATGAAGGGACACAGTAAGTAAATTGATTTAAATAAGTAATTATATTGTTTTAAAATATGATGAGTGGATATTGGCTGATTAAGAATAAAGACTCAATAGTCCAGTGCTAGCTAGGAGGAAAAGGTAGGTTTCAAATTAACCAGGGTTTTATGTGACCAACAAACTCCTCATTTTCGTAAAATCTAGTATAAGCCAATAGTTTTTAAGAAGTGGCTACTGCTACCCCCCCAAGCTGTATAATTATACATACAACAAAAAGCTTTAGAAGAAATGCACAGTAACTGCACTACAGTGACACTTATTTCTGAAGAGGCATTCATATTTATGTTTAGAATATAACTGCTTGCTTGAAAATTCTGTCTCTCCCCCTCAAAAGAGACGGAATTAGTGAAAGCCCTTCATGGCACACAGCATATTTCCAGGCAGATATGCAAATAAGCCTTACATTCCAGTAAGTCTCTGTGAATTGAGTTGCTCCAATACATTTTCTGGTTAATATTAGATGTCGTACATATGAGACTAGGGGACTGATATTCAGAGTGGGTTCCTGTGGGAAATCTCTGTACCTACAAAGGACTGAATCCTACTAATTATTTTGATGGAATTAAAATCCATGATAACAGGGCTTGGTATGAAGGAGTTCAGTCATCTCTATGGCATCTTGATGTCATCATGACATAGTGTGGTGCATAGCTTGTGTTAGAGAAATTAAATGGGAAATAATTGTAACAATCTCAAATGCCTAACAACTGAGTTGTTGTTGTTATTATTTGTATAACAGTAGCAACTAGGGACCTCAGTCATGGACCGGGGCTCATTGTGCTAGATGAGCTACTCTACACACTCATTTTATTTTACATATTCCCGTTCCAGAGTTGTCTAATCTTTTCATGTTATTGTTCACGTCCCTCCAAACATCACTTCTGTGAGTTTGTGACTGCTACGTATATCTTTCAGTACTGACGTGTGCTATTGTAGGCACACAAATCTTTTCTTAATGCAGGCACTTTTCAAATATTTTTCACCATTTTGATTTGGGTGAATATTTATTTAAACTTTCCAGCCAGCACATCACAGGACAATACGGTAACTGTCTCACGGACTATTCCTGTGACTGATTTCAATCTGAACTTTTCCAGAAAGTCATTTCCGCATTCCGATAAAATCTAGAGGCTAAATGCAGAGGCTAAATTGTGCCCAAGCTTGTGCAGGTCCACAGGAGGGAATGGAGCAGGCACCATAGCACTACTTCCATTCCTTGCACACACGAAGTGAGTGAGGCTAGCCTAATGTCTCCAGAAGTAGTGGTAAAAGGAACACACAAACAGTGGTGAAGAAATAGCTTTGCTTCCCGTGCGCTCCCAGGAGTTCCCTGAGCTTAAACCCACAGTCAAGTCCAGTGAAAGCTTTCTATCAGTCGTAACTTTCAAAGCAAACTCCAGCACACCTCAGCTTTTCCCACTGCTGAATTTTGACGTTGTGTACCTTTTGGGTGCAGGTTCAACAGCATATCCAGCTTTATCTACATTGGGCAGCTAAATGTACCAGGTTGGAGAGCCCAAACAGAACCAAACTTATGTTCACAGATGCAGGCCAAGACTTTTGACTGGACTAGAGAGAAGAATACTGGCTGCAGCATGGGTGTTTGCTGTTGTACATTTGCATGCCTGGTTATTTTTTGACAATGCTTATATCTGAGCCCTGGAACCAGAATGCAAGGCCTGAGCTCTGTGTGTGTTTGCTCAGAATTCTCTACATTCATTTAGCATACTAAAGAATCCATATTTTTATTATTACACTATTGTGATATCCCCTCAGTAGCTTACAACTGTCATATCCACCACCAAGTTTCATTATTATTTAAAATGACTTCCACTGTGACCTTGACATTTTGAACCTTATCCCTTAGATGACGACTGGAAAGCAGAAGTAAGAGTCTACTCCCTGCATCAGATTGTGAAAATTTATGTAGGAAGCCATTGGTATGAAACATACTTACAAACCTTGCTGAAGGTACAGTCAATAAGTATCTTTATATTGCCTTACTGTAAGTTTGCCTAAGACATTTTACTATTGGAAAGGTGATGAGATAGCATTTGATGGGGTTGCCTGGCAGCCTGGGGCAAGCAGAGCTTCATTTCTGGGCTGGGAGCTGTATGAAGGCACCATGTTTAGTCCCTTGAGGAAATAAGCACCTAGAATTATTCATGAGAGAAGAGTTCCCCTTCTGGCCAACAACACAAACAGCATTGACTGGGGCTGATAGGACCTGGTTAATTCTTCTTTCATCGGGTACATGGGCTGCCAAAACCATGTATGGGGGGTGGGGCTTCCTTCCCTCAAAATTAATATTAGAAATCCATAAGAACAAATAGAAGCTCATAAGCATGCGCTTAACTTCATGGATGATCTTAAGTTCCATTGAATTCAAGTTTAGTTTAAGCACATGCTTAGGGGCTCTGCTGAATGGAGATGGACTTAAGCGCATGTGTGAAGTTAAGAAAAAGCCTAAGGGCTTTGCTGAATCAGGGCCAAAAAGAGCCAATCTAAATCTCAAAATGTATACACAACACTCCAGGGCGCATTTTCAGAAAGGTGGCCTGCCTTTGGCCCTACAAGAATTGCACTGAATTGTGGGTTTGTAATTCAACTGAAGGCACAAATTTGAGCAGGTGCCCGATTCTAATTTCCTGACTGCAGGAGCACTGAACTAGAAGTGTAATTTACAGACACAAATTACACCTGTAAGCAAGGAAAACAGGCCTGAGTCTGACTGAAAAGTTTCGCCCTCCACAGAGCCATTCTTGCCCTCCCTTCATCCCCACTTGTCTATGTAAAGGCAGGTAGAGAAGAAATGAGGGGGGTGGGACAAATGAGCCTCTTTTATAAAGGCAACCTTGACATCAAAGAACACACATGGGGCTCTTTCATAGGCCTTGCACGTTTCCAGGTCCAGGCAGGCCAATGTGATTCTAAGAGGGGAGGTCTCTGGAAGTTCTATATTCAGAGAACCCCCGTTTTCTGGTGAGTCACCTGCTATGCACTGGCCTCAGAGGCTTTAAATGACAAGAATCAACGGTCACCCTGAGCTCATGGTTAGCGCTGAGCTTTTGTGCTGCCACAAATGCCAGAGCAAGCAGAGCAAGTCTGGATATATTGCAGAAGTAACAAGCTCAGCCTGGGAAGGGACTATCTCATGTTATAAATCAGTGGTCCCCAAACCGTGGAGTTTGGAGGGGGGCCTGGAGAATGTTTCGGGGGGCACATGGTGGGACTCTGGCCAGCCCCCAGGGGTTGTGGGGAGGGAGCGCCACCCACCCCAGTTCCAGCTCCAGCCACAGCTCCTCTTCACCCCCAGCCCCCTTCCAGCCCCAGCTGCACCTCCACTCCACCCCCAGGCCAGCTCTGGCCCCAGCGACACCTCCGCTCCAGCCCCATCCGCACCTTGACTCCACCCCCGGCTGAGCTCTGGCCCCACCCACAGCTCCTCTCTACTTCCTGCTCTGCTCCCAGTCCCCCTCCAGCCCCAGCCGCACCTCCGCTCCTCCCACAGACCAGCTCCACCCCTAGCCACACCTCCGCTCCTCCCACAGACCAGCTCCACCCCTAGCCACACCTCTGCTCTGCCCCCTGATCCACCCCCAGCCACAGCTCCACTCCTCCCACAGACCAGCTCCACCCCCAGCTGCAGCTCCACTCCACCACCTGCTCCATCCCCAGCCCAGCTCTGCCCTTATTCCTTCTCCCCCACCAGGCCAGCTCTGCGTCAGCCCAAGCTCCTCTACTGAGCCAACTGTGCAGTAATGGAGGAGGGGGCACAGAGAAATTCCAGTACTGATAAGAGGGGGCGCGACAGGAAAAGTTTGGGCACCGCTGATATAAATGAACCCCATCGGCAAGCGAAGTAGCATAATGTTCTAGCAACTTGCTCTACATTTAGCTACATTCAACCTTCCCTGGCTAGAAGGAGAGTTGCTTTGAAGGAGGGACACGGTGGGAAGAAAAAAGGTCTTAAAGTAACTCTGACCTCCTAAGTTACGATATATATTTATTTCTCCAGTGTCCAGAGCTCCTGTCAAACTGCAAAAAAGTTTATTGGATTACATATGGTCAGAGTCTCCTAATCCATGGAGATGGGCAAATATTTCGACACATTCTCAACTTCCTTAGACTTGGCAAGCTGTTTTTACCAACTGAATTTAAGTAAGAAAAGAGAGATCATGCGTTTTATTAGTCTTATTCCAGATATCTATAGGAAAAAAGGTATTAATCTTTTATTCCACCTATAGGTTTTCTGATTTACATGGTGATTAAAGCATTAAAGCAAGATTTTTAGTTCCAGTAGTATTTGTTATCAAATTCATACAGCAACATTAGTGTGAGAAAAATTAGCATAACGCTTTGTGAATTTAAAGAAAACCTGAGCAAAAAATTGTAGCCAATAATTTATTCACCAAATTTAGCTTCTTTTTTTTGTGTGCAAATTGACTGCAAACAGGTCATGGTTTACTTAAACTCGTTTGTTGTTCAAAATTATTTGCTGTATGATTTCTACACATAAATCTTGCTCTGTTGAGTGTTCATGAGCAGTTTCTTTTCAGTGTTAGATATTCAAAGTTTGAACTGTTTTTCTCAAAAGAGTTCACTTATTTTGGATGTCTGGAATGAAATTCTGGTTCAACTGAAGTCAATGGAAGTTTTTCCTTGACTTCAGTGGAGCCACAATTTCACCTTTCATTGTTTGGGTTCCCAACTTGAGATGCCTGTATGTCATCCAAAACACAAGGCACCCGAAAGTCATAAACACTTTTGAAAGTTTTGGCCTCTATTTTTTCCATGTGTTAATATTGCATCAGTAGCAAAATAAGAAATGACTCAAGTTAGGGAGAGTGCATTTTGCACGATCACTTTGCATCGTTGATTACAGAAGATGATTTCAAAAATTGACTAGTATTTAGAAAAGATAATCTAAATGTATTTGAGAGAATTACTGTACAGTTATGTTTATTTACAATTTACAGAGAATGGTCTCTATTTTGTCAAGAAGCAGAGGAGTACAGAATTCCTTCTCTTTTTGAAGCACTTTATCAGTGCGATGGATACAGGTAAAGAAGATGCCTGTCTATTTTCTATCGTTTCATAGGCTCATAGATTCCAAGGCCATTGGAGACCATTGTGATCATCTAGTCTGACCTCCTGTATAACACAGGACATAGAACTTTCCCCAAATAATTCCTTTTGAACTAGAGCATGTTTCTTTAAAAATAAAATCATGTCTTGATTTAAAATTTTCCAGGGATGGAGAATCCATCACAATATTTAGTAAATTGTGCTAATGATTAATTACCGTCACTTAAAAAAGTACCCCTTATTTCCAGTCTGAATATGTCTAACTTCAACTTCCAGCTGTTGGATCATATTACACCTTTCCCTGCTAGATTGAAGAGCCAAACATTTGTTCCCCATGTAGATATTTACACATTGTGATCAAGTCACCCTGTAACCTTCTCTTTGTTAAAATAAATAGATTGAGCTCCTTGATTCTATCACAATGAGGCAGGTTTTCTAATCCTTTAATGATTCTCCTGGCTCTTCTCTGAACCCTCACGAAATTTATCAACATCCTTCTTGAATTGTGGACTCCAGAACTGGACACAAGATCCCAGCAGTGGCTGCATCAGTGCCAAATATAGAGGCAAAAAAACCTATTCACTCCTACTCGAGATTCCCCTGTTTAAGTATCCAAGAATCACATTAGCCTACTGCAGTTTTCACTCCATACATCTGAAGAAGTGGGTCACAGCCCACGAAAGCTTATGCTCGAATAAATTTGTTAGTCTTTAAGGTGCCACAAGACTCTTCGTTGTTTTTGCTGAAACAGATTAACACGGCTGCCCCTCTGACAGCCATTTGCCTTTTTGGCCACATAATCACACTGGGAGCTCATATTCAGTTGAATATCTACCTGCCCCCTCCCAAACTTTTTCAGCCCCCCATCCTATAAGTATGGCCTGTATTCTTTGTTCCTAGATGTATACATTTACATTTAGCCATTTAAAAACATATTGTTTGCTTAAGTTCAGTTTACCAAGCGATCCAGATCGCTCTGCATCAGGGACCTATCCTCTTCTTTTTTACCATTTCCCCAGTTTTTGTATCATCTGCAAACTTTATCAGTGATGATTTTATGTTTTCTTTCAGGTCATTGATAAATATGTTAAATAGCATAGGGCCAGGAACCAGTCCCTGCAGGATCCCATTAGAAACAGACCAGCTCAGTGACAATTCCCTGTTTACAATTACATTTTGAGACCTATCAGTTAGTCAGTTTTTAATCCAGTTAATGTGTGCCACGTTAATTTTGTATTGTTCTAGTTTTTAAATCAAAATGAACTATTAAGTCAAAGGCCTTACAGAAGTCTAAGTATATTACATCAACACTATTATCTTTATTAACCAAATATGTAATCTCATCCAAAAAAATATATCAAGTTAGTTTGACAGGATCTATTTTAGAGTAACCCGTGTCAATTGGCATTAATTATATACTCCACCTTTAATTCTTTTTTAATCAAGTCCCATATGAGCCACTCCATTATCTTGTCTAATAATTCCCCAATAATTAAAATTCATATAAAACTAATTTTAACATTCACCAGAATGCACACACAACCCAACAACCTTAGGCTGTCCCTGGAAAAAAATTCAAAGGTTCACAAATGTAGCAAAACTGAAAAATATTCATTTTACAGATTGTGGGTCAAAAAACATGAAACTTACGATGAAGCTTCTTTTCCATTTAGAAGATTAAATATTGTGACTTGGGATAAGGAGCGTGAGTTCAGCAAAGACCCAAAAGAAGTAAGATTTTTTTCAGAAATACCTCAAAACAATAAGTTTAAAAAACAGTTCAGACCTGAATGTTTAAATTGTCCAGTTGCAGCTTGGGACAAATTGTCTTAACTCTTACTGCAAAATTATCAACAAAAATGAAAGTCCTGAAACTTCTACATAAAGAGGAAATCTTTCTTCCAAAAGTGCAGTAATTTCTAAGAATCTGCTCACATCAAGATGCCAGTAGCAGTTCAGAAAAAATAATGACTTTTTTAATAGAACCAGGAGTGCTGGAACAATTTGTATAGTGGGGGTGCCGAGAGCCATTGAACCAAACTGTAAACCCTAGATATGATGGAAACCACTTCAAGCCAGGCGGTACGGCAGGACCCCCAGTCTCTCAGGTCCCAACACCTATGTATAGAACAACAGGTTTTTGAGCATCAAGAGATACAGATTCAGGGTAAAACAGCTGAAGGTATTTTCTTTAGATATTACAGAAATATGAGAAGGTTCCATCTATAAAAGGAGAAAGAAAATCTCAGTCATTTGCAGCTAATTATTGTAGTTTAGTTTGTTTGGATAGTTTTTTAGTGTTCAGGTTTAGATAGCTTCTGTGCCATTGTCATTTTGAGTTCCCAGAGCAATTTGTGCTTCTTTTCTGGAGTAAACATGGCTGATCAAGACCTGTCCAGTTTGCCCCAGGGAAGGCCACTCCCTGTCTCAGTGTTCTCTGTGCTAGGTTTTTACCCATAAGAACAGGCACACTTGCCCTACTCCACGTTCAGGCAGAGAAGATTTGAACCTGGGTTTCCCATCTCCTGGGTGATTGCTCTAACTAATGGGCAAAAGGGTGGCACTTCCTCCACCTGTGTCTGTTTTATGCAGGGTCTCATCTGGTAGGCATGCTCTGAGCATGCCTACTGGACGGGGCTCCACAGGTGAGATAGGCAGGGGAACGCCTAGTTGGAGAATTCCACTGGGCCTTTGGCATGAGTTGCCTAAAGTGGCAGTTAGGCACCCAAATCCCCTTGTGGATCTAGCCCACAATGCCTAAGTACCTCTGTGGGTTTAGCCCCATGTGGTTATAGCTCTGGTAGCATGGGCAAGGTTCAGTGTGAGGCCTCTGCAAGGTCTAGATGGACAAGTGCTCAGAATGACCAGTTCTCAGCTCCTGCTGCCTCACAAGTTTATGCCAATACAACTTAGACCACAAAATGGCCCTGTTTATGCAGTGCTAAAATCTAAGCGATCAGGTAAGGCAAAACTTACCGTGCCTTTGGGACAAATAAGAAGAGTCATTTAAAAATAAACCGCTTTCCACTCCCTTTTCAGGAACATTCCTACACTGCTGTGGATTTCAGTAACTGGTGTGTTAATACCTGGAGTAAAATAAAAGACATGCAGGATAGCAAAGGAGAGAATGAGAAGTATACCAGAATGATTTCACAGACCAGAGGGACAAAACGAAGGAATAAATCTGGAGGATATCATCAGTCTACAGACATCGGGGAAAATTCCAGCTATTGTAAACATTCAGCAAGCCCTCCAAGGAAGAAAGGGGAAAGAGGCAATTTAGCAAAAAAATCAGAAAATAGAAACTCAGCCACTCCCATTCAGAAATTAATTTCCCTGGTAAAGGAATGGGATATGGTAAACTCCAAAAGATGTGAATTCCGGCATGTGACAATATCCAGCAGTAACCTTGCAGATAATGTATTTTGTCATAAAACACTTGAAAATGGGGGTGACATCAAAGATCCTGCTGACAGATCTCCTGCGAAAATAAGTCATGGAGTTCAGGAAAATGACCAGACTATTCAAGCTGCATTCAGTGCCGAAGAGAAACATTCGGAGCAACACGCATTCAAACAGAATTTGCCAGTTACCCTACCTGCTGAAAAACACAGATTCAGCACCATAAGGGAGACTTACCCAATGGAAAAAATGGCAGCATTCAAAGAGTGGAGGGGCCAGGAGCAAACAGAAAAAGGTAAGTGTCATGTGCTCATTACTTTAACAATGGCAGGAGAAATTAACGAGTAAACGTGATGCTTAAAGAAACCAGAAATGTCTGGTGATACTGATTAACAAAAAGGAAATGTCAGGATGAAAGAATCTCACCTCTTCCTCTTGTTCTTCCACAAACCAGAGGGGTTCCCACTGCAGTTAGGGGCAGCACCTGGATGACTAAATTCACCCCGTACATAGCTCTAGTCCTATGCCACTTGAGGCCCACTTCAGATTCCAAACTCGGGGCAGATCTACACTTAAAACTGTCCTGCTGTAGCACTTCAGGGAAAACATTACCCATGCTGACAGGAGGGTTTCTCCCATGGGCGTAGTTACTCCACTCCCCTGAGAGGCGGTAGCTCTGTTGATGGAAGAAGCCCTCCCACTGGCATAGTGCTGTCTACGCTGGGGGTTAGCTTGGTTTAACTGCATTGCTCAGCAGGGTAGATTTTTCACACTCCTGAGTGACATAGTTATACTAACCTAATTTCCTAGTGTAGACCTGGCCAAGGGTTTGAGTGCAACTGAAGAGATGCCTGCTCCTTGTGCTGACCCACAACATGTAAACTAATGCAGATTGCTCAGAAGGGGTGCGAAGATGGTGAAGAGCAAGTTTCCTTTTCCTTCAGAAAAGAGTTTAGATTCCCTATCAGGTATTAATTATGATTTATTTGTATTACTTTATTGTGTGCCAGATTTTAGCCCTTGTTGCAGGGATATGAGCATCAAAGCGCCTGATGTCGCACTGTGCTCAGCATCTGCTGCGGTATGTTGTGCAGCCTGGACTCCTCAGCACCTTGCTGGAGTGAGGCCTGGGCCTGAAGTTCACAAGCCTGGGGAAAACAGTAATTAATGTGTCTAGGAAATGCAACATGGGAGGATGCACCTGAGCAGCAAGATGTAAAAAAGATTTGAGACGAACCGGAGATTAAAAGGAAGGAGCTGTGCGAAAAAGACCCTATTTCTTATTTGTGTCACGATTTCCCCTCTCTAACAGATCCTCACCCAACCTCTCCCTGGCTGAAGCAGCTTATAACTGGCAAGTTCAGCGTGGGGATGAGCAGTAGCACTTGCCCAGGTACCATGTCCTCTTCTTAAGTAGCTACTTTCAAATTATTGTTAGTTATTGAGAGCTGTCAATCAATGTACACACCACTGTGTAAAACATAGAGAAAGACATAGGTCCTTCCCCAAGGAGCTTAATATAAGAACCAATGCTGCAAGACACTACCGCCCAGATTCACAAAGGGACGTAGGCATCGGGATGCTGAGTGTCACAATGACTAACTTTTAGGCGCCTAGCAAATCACACAATAACACTGTAATCCACAAAGCCTGAGTTTGGTGCCCAGGCTCCCTATACAGTGGATGAGGAGAGGGACGGGATCTACAAAAGCCAGCATGTTAGGCGGGAAACTGCCTAACCTAGCCAATGGGAGATGCCTATGAGAGATGCGTTCTAAGCCCTGCCCCTCTCACGGAGCTAGGTGCCTAAATCTGGGCTGCAGGGGGGCACCTAGCTCTGCTAATGATTCATGAACTGTGGTAAGGCAGATGCTCCTCCACCTAATTAATGTGAGGGGCCTGATCAAGTAGGCATGCTCAGAGGCCGCCTAGATCTACACAAAAGAACTGGGGAAGAAGGAAGCAGGAGCAGGTCTCTTATGATCTTTAGCCCAGTGGCCAGAGCACCACCAGGACATGAGGGATCACTTGTTCAAGCCCCTCTACTGCCTGATGAGAAGGGATTTGAATGTGTGTGTGGTCAGAGGCAGAAACATAGATGCCTAGGTGCCAAGTGAGTTTGTGTGTCTACAGAGGTAGGTGGCTGTCAAGCGGGAGTTCTGTGGATTGCAATGGAGCCTAAAAATGGGATGTTTTTCTAAATCTGACCCTAAGCTTCTCTTGTGAGGGGTTGAGTAACCTCAGTTCCTCTTGACTTCATTGGCATTGAGGACACTCAGTTCCCCAGGGAAATGTTCAGCAATTCATAGGGGCCAGACAGAGAGAACAATTCAGACACATCCACCAGATGACTCTAGAGTGGGCTAATCTGAAAGTGATTCTTTGAGTGGCTCTGCTTATTCACACTTATGGTAATGTGCCGCCCACTGATGCCTAGCAGCAGAAACACCTCGGAGCAGTGGCCGTTAGAGCAAACGCATGTGCTGTCCTACCCGTCCCCTCGGAGTTTTGGAATGTTCTGAGGGAAAGGCTCTATAAGGGGGCACAGCGCCTTCTACCAGCTCAGTTCCTTCCAAGTGTTGCACCAGATGGAAGTGAAGCACTCCAGTCCATATGGATGAATCAGATAATTAATTTATTTTCCCCCAAAATCACATACTAATGTGTGTTACATACTTTGGATGCTGGAAGGGTTCTAGCAGATTATTTAAATAGAGCCACAAGGTTTTGGAAGTTCATCTATGTCGGTTGTTTCTTAGGCTAAGAATCCTGTGGGTCTTCATGTATCTGTGCAGCCTATTTACAGATGGGTTAGATAATGTATCATTGAATGTTACAAGTTGGTGACAGTTCCTGGGCCTACTGTTGTAAGATATTATTCGGCTCTTGCTTACCTTAAACATGGTCTTACTGGGGGAGTCTGTAAGACTGACTTGGAAGTCGATCCATTACCAAACATTATGCTTTGGATTTGGCTTCAAGAGCCGATGCCAAATTAGGTAGAATGGTTTGTCAGTCTTTATTTAATTACAACTCTGCTTCCTCTTTCTGAGTTTTTCAGCCCTGCTTGTCAACTTACCCGTAAGTGGGAATATGCAGACCCACGCAAAGAAGAGGTGGTTACTTGCTTGTAACTGGAATTCTTTCTTCCGCCACCTTTCCCCTCTTTCTCAGAGTCCTATTATGATTTGTAGCGGGGAAGGAACTGAGGGGGTAGAGCTCTCTTTCTCACAACTTTTGGACACCCTGAAGGGAGGAATGGGAAGGGGTGCACATGTGCTCCAATGGGCAACTGTTGGAGAAGGTTCTACCACTAGGCTGCGCTAGGCAGCGCATTACCATTACTGTGACTTCGCAGTGCTTGCAGAGAACTCTGGTTACAAGTAAGCATTCTTCATTTGTGTACAGCTGCCTGTTGGTTGTACCGGCATGCTTCTTTTGGTGTCACGCATTTCTCAGTTTGGTGGATGATTGCTGAAGTGCTCCGCAGAAGATGTGCTTTAAGGAGGGATTTGAGTGGTCACTGGGAACTCTGTGTTCTTGTGTAGTAAACGCATGAGGATGTGTGATGAAGGTGTGAAGATATGAGTGGGAGAAGGACACAAAAGGGCTTTTTGGAGGTGGCTTGGGACAAACGTAGTCACTGGAAGCAGGAGGCTGAGAAACTGTTACTGAGGGAAGAAGAGTGGTGGAGAGGTTTACAGGTGAGGACAAGGTCCGGGAACTTGAGGCAGAAGAGAAGCCAGTGAAGGGAACTGGGATTGTTTAGTCTATGGAAGAGAAGAATGAGGGGGGATTTGATAGCTGCTTTTAACTACCTGAAAGGTGGATCCAAAGAGGATGGATCTAGACATTCTCAGTGATAGCAGATGATAGGACAAGGAGTAATGGTCTCAAGTTGCAGTGGGGGAGGTTTAGGTTGGATATTAGGAAAAACTTTTTCACTAGGGGGGTGGTGAAACACTGGAATGTGTTACCTAGGGAGGTGGTGGAATCTCCTTCCTTAGAAGTTTTTAAGGTCAGGCTTGACAAAGCCCTGGCTGGGATGATTTAGTTGGGATTGGTCCTGCTCTGGGCAGGAGGTTGGACTAGATGGCCTCCAGAGGTCCCTTCCAACTCTGTTATTCTATGATTCTATGATCTGAAGCAAGAAGGGGGCAATGTGATCAGAGAGGTGGGAGAGACGATGATTTTGGTGACAGCACTTTGGTAGCATGATGTAACAACAGCAAGTTGTGCAGGAGAGTTGTTCACAGTGAGACAAAGAGAGCTGAATTCATCACTATTGATTTCAGTGGACTCGCAATTGGGAAGAATTTGGCCCAGTGAAATTAATTCACGGATATTAATTTCCCTGCTCCTCCTCCATTACAGACACTGGGTAATTCTGACCTCAGTTGCTGAGGTGTAAATCCAGAGTAGCTCCACTAAAGTCAATAGTTACTTCACATTTTCACCTGTGTAGCTAAAAACAGAATCTGGTTTCCTGTGCTTAAAAACACTTACTCGTCTTCCTGTCTGATACAGTTGGAATCTCAGTAACATATTATTGTCTCCAGAAAGAAATTGGACCAATTACTTTAATAACACTCAATGACTACTCTATGCAAACCACTCCACCTCGGCCAGTGTCCATGCAGTGTCCATGCATGGGTGTATGGTTGCTGCCTAATTAGAGTCCCAGACACCTTGTCTACCTGGGAGCTCTTCTGATCTTCCAGCTGTTCAACCAGCCCATTCATCCCCAAGCATTCCAGGAGGGAGGGGGAGGGGGGAAAGCCACTTCACAGGTATTCAAAGGGGGAGAGGAGACAAAATGGGGGGGAGGTGTAACAGACTTTTTGAGCGTACAGGTTATACATAGCATAGTCATACAGAGCATACAGATCACTGCTGCTTCTACAACACTGACGTTCTGTGTGGAAGTTGGGAGCGTGATGAAAATACAATGGGAGTGCAATTCTAGTCCTCGTTCAGGGGCTGCGAAGGTTGGTCCCAGGGCTTTTTGAGCAGAGGGAGAGGATCTGACTGAGTCTTCTTCAAAGTTTTGTGAAGATACTAGTACAATTCCTTTTAAGTATTGGAGTTATTTTATTCATTAGGCTTTGTCTGTAGTACATGCCTAGCACTGTACAGAACTAATCAGGGTACAAGACCAGCTCAGAGGAATTTATTTTCACAACAAAATTGAAAAGCCTCTATGATTTGTATGCTTCTGAGTTTCAGATGCAGGGCATTACAGTAAGCCCAGAGCACACAATCATTAGTCTTGTGCTAGTCTGAATTGAGATAGGCTCAGCTGATGCCAGGCTGTAGTGAGAACATTTTGCAAGTCTCTGCTTGCCATGAGCTACTCCTGGGGAAAGACTGGAAGAGCTAAAGCTGAGGTTTTCAAAGGCACCTAGTGGAGCTGAGGAGAGTGGAGCAGGGCCTAAATGGGGTTCACCTGATCTCAGTTCAGTTTCTGTCTTAGCTGCAAGCTTACCGCATGGCCCTGCACAAGTCACAAAATGAACCCTGTGCCTTGTACAAAGGGGATGCTAGCACTGCCTACCTCCTGGGGGTGGTGTAAAGGTAAAATGTGTTAATGATTGCAAAGTGTTCCAGTACAATGGTGAGGAAGCCCATATGATTACCTCAATAGCTAGAACTCTTTTAGGCTCCTTTGAACATCCCAGGCTAAATCTGTTTGGGCTTGGTTAAGCAACGACTAAGGGAGCACATGATAACCATCACTAAGTATTTCCAGGATTTCAATACCAAGGAGGGAGAGAATATTTGTGGTTTTGTACCTTCAGTTTGTAAGCTCCTTGGTGCAGGGACTGCCATCTGTCATTTATAATATGGTTGTTCTGCGCCTTGCACCAGACTGGTAGACTCTAGGTGCTACTGCAGTATAAATGTTTAATAATAATTCCTTAATAATAAAGGGGTACAACTAGAAGTAAGGGGGCGAAAATGCTGTGCCCCTCATTTGCTGTGAACAGATGTGCTAATCCTGTTAGAAGTTTTGCAGGTTTTATTGTTTGAAAATCCACATGTTTTTTATCCCCAGAAACAACCGTCAATGACCAAACCAACATGTTAACCAAAGAATTTAATAATGTAGGATTCATCCTTAAAGTCGAACATCCTCCAGTTGTAGGCAGTGATGGATCTTGCACTTGGCATGAAGAGAGTGTTGTTTACAGTGCTGGCATCAAACTGGCTAATGCAAACACTCAACCAGTGGCTAGAGGTAACATTGAAAAGAACTGGAAATCTGGCAGCTTATTTAGCGTTTCGATGGTGCCACAAGGCTTTTTGTGTGACAACAAATGCCTCTGATACCTTTTCCTGGTCTATAGTATGAGGAGCTAAGTACCAAACTTCTTGGTAGCACTTTTATAACTATTCTTGTTTAATTTTTGCGCTGGCATGAAGGCCAACAAGTTTATATCATTAGTAGAGGGAAGACAAGACGAGATGACAGTAGATTACCAAAATATCATAAATCCCTAACAAACTATAGACGTGTGTAGTCACAGTTGGTTAGAATAAATCAGTCCTCGCACTTACAGTACACCCCGAGTTCTAACTGACTTCCCCAAAGGGCAAATGTGACGGGTTCCCTGCGGGGTGTCATCTGGAACTGGGGTACCACTGAGCCCTCTCACTTACCAGCCTGGGCTCCCTCTCACACTGTGCTGCTGTGACAAGCTGTAGACCACTTCCGGTCCTACACTCCCACCAGCATTTACACAGGTGGGGACACACCCAGCTGAGGTTACATGCAGGCTCCAACCAGCTGCTGTATGAACCAGCAATAGAGAGGCTGCAGCCAAGATAAGACCCAGCTCCCCAGGCACGCACCCCCCACTGAGTATAAACTCAAAATTATACCGTGTTGCACTGCACAGGGATCTGTACAATGCAAGCTCATAAATGGTTCACCTCTCCCTCAATATGTTAACCAAGCTGAGATTTTTCCCCAAACACTTCACTTAAAGGCGTGCTGGTTTAGATAAACCAAAAAACAAGTTCATTAACTACAAAAGATAGATTTTAAGTGATTATAAGTGATAGCAAACAGACCAAAGCAGATTACCTATAAATAAACAAAATTGCAAACTAAGCCTAAAATACTAGAAAGATTGGATATGAATTAGCAATTTCTCACTCTGGCTGATGATACAAGCAGTTCACCAGGTTTCCATACATAGGCTAGAAATCCTTTTAGCCTGGGACCAGCACTTCCCTCAGTTCAGTCTTTGTTCCTCAGGTGTTTCCAGGAGTTCTCTTGTGTGGGGAGTGAGGCCACTAGATGATGTCACACTCCACCTTATATAGCTTTAACATAGGGCGGGAACCCTTTGTTCCAAAAACAGTTCCCAGCCTAGAAAAATACAGGTACTCAAAATGGAGTTCAGTACCATGTGGTCTGGTCACATGCCCTTGCTGAGACATAGGAGCCATTACTTAGAGGCTGGTTGAAATCTTTGCAGTAAGACAAAGCTTTTCTACAGCCCATTGTCTTTGCTGATGAGCCATCAGCACTGTCTAGCTTCATCAGTGTCGTACCTGAAAGGCTGGCTGTCGGTGTATCCAGAGTAAGCACATTTGAAATACAGATCCATAGTCAATATTCATAACTTCAGATACAAAAATTATATATCTTCAGCAAATCATACCTTTTCCAATAACACCTTACATGACCCATCTTGTAAAAAATGCAACCATATGATACCATATGCAACCATACCATAATCATGTCATATCATCATAATATTACTGTGACGAATATGGGGTGTAGCTAGAGCCTGCTCCTGCAGTACAAACTACAGGTAAATTTATAGATTGAGTCCCCGCTGTTAGTGCCTGGCGACTAATAAACCAATCACTAATCTCTTCGTTGCAGCTGCAATGTGCTCTTTATTCCTTGTGAGAAGTCCAGAGGGGCCAGCTCTGGGGCCAGGCCCCCCCCCCCATACACACACACACCATGATAGACCTCTCCAGGTATGTGTACACCCACAGAGCTGCTTTCTTTGGCAGATCCCTGCAGCTACATTGCTGTAGTTGCTGTTGTAGGGGCCCAACCCTGTATCAGTCTCAGTGAAATGGACAGTGTGGCAATTCAGTTCCTATTGGAAAACGTTTTTTAGAGACGTTCTGCTGTGCCAGAGGCTTTACTGCTTGAAATGTACTGATGCTGTTTGTAGCTAATCCCAGTGGCCTTGTCACGCTCCCCAACACTTCAGCAGGCAAAGCTGGAAATATTTTTAGCAATTAGAAAAAGCCAGGGTAGAATCCTGAAATCCTTGGTCAGTTTTTACTCTGCAACGTCCATTGACCCTGGATCAGAACATGGCGTGTTACAGGATTCTGCTGCACCCATGACAATGGAGACAGGTGGCTCAGTGGCCGGCTAAATGAAAAGGGCTGGTACGCTGAAATAGGGTGTCTAATTCTGTATGTTGTGTTTGACACTCTCCTTGTAGATATAGTTTTCCTAAGTTTTGCTTTGGCACGGGAAGAGATATTTTATGCCAGGAAGTGCCATTGTTTTCTGACTGACATCATCCTGAATTCCATCAGGCAGAAGGATGCCAGAGAGATCACAGCCAAAGTTGTGAGGCTTGTGCACAGGCTTTGGGTAGGTATGATTTCCTATCAATGCTGAAGCTGGGCCAGGGTATCGAGGTGCCTACTGCGTCTTTCTGCGCCTACATCCGTCACTTAGGTGCCACTGACATTTAATCAAAGGTGCCTAAGTCCCCATGGCACCTACGTTTCTGCCAGTCAGCTTTGCAAAGCTGCCTAAGTAGTGATGCTGCCCCGCAGCTAAGAGCCTAGCTCACGTCACAGCCCCAGAGGCGCTGAAGGAGGAGTTGAAATCTAGGCAGGGGGACGCTTAGCTTGCCACTGGGGCATGATCCCATAGGTGTGCTTTAAGTACACCGGACACCTGATACCTCCCTGCCCCACATCAGGCCACCAAGAGGCGGAAGGAGCAGCAGAGTGCCTACATAAAAGCTAGCCAGAGGCACAGGGAAAGGTAGGGTGAGGGTCAGAGCATTATCAAGCATGAGTAGGAGAGAGAGATTTGGCTGCTAGGACTTGGGCTACTTAAGTGGCTGAGCTGGCTTAGGTGCTTAACTCCAGGAGAGAGGGGTCCCGACTGTGAATCATGAGCCAGAGGAAGAAAATCCCTCCTTGGGCTTGTGGAGCAAAGGAGAAGAGTAGAGAACCAGTGTCCAAGGCAGCTCGCTCCCCTGGGCCAGAGGAGAGAGGAGATGCAAGGAATCACAAAGGCAAATTTCCCAGTGGAAGCAGTGAGTGCAGAAGCTCAAACTGCCAGCAAGAGACAGGGCATCTGGGGCTAGATCCACAGAGGGACCTCGGCGCCTAACTGTCACTTTAGGTAGCTGAGGCCACCATTCCTGAGTGCCTCAAAAGTCCTGCTTAGATGCTGCCTAGCCCCGTAAGCACCTAAGTGACTGCTGGTTAAGGCCCCGAGGTGGCTACATGCCAACCCATGCGCATGCACAAAGCCACCAGTGTCCTAACACCACCAAACTGCTCAGCGCCCTAGTGCACACCTAACCCCTGGCTGGATTCTCAGCCGGGGTGTTCCCCTCCCTGGCTCACCCGTGGGGCTTCGTCAGGTGGGTGTGTTTTGAGCGTGCATAGGCTGCACAAAAGCCTGCTGGAGGCAAGCACATTGGGACTTTCGGGGCAGCTGTATGGCCCAGAATACCCACCAGTGCAATGGTTAGGGCCCGCAGCTATGATCGGTTTTCAACTTCCTGCTCTGGCTGTGTCAGAGCAGTGACTGGCAGCCACATGCCCCGCCTCCCAGATGCGTGCTCTGCACCTGAGGCTTTGGTGCTCTCCTATTGAAGCCATTCCACTTTGTATAAATAATTAACTAGTGGGTGGGCCAGAGTGAGGGTGACGCTGTAGCCTGGTGGGCAGGGCACGTGGCTGGGGTGTGAGAGACCTAAAGTCAAGTCCCAGCACCAGTGCAGGGATTTGAACATGGGCTTCTCCATGCCTGCTGAGTGCCCTGCTCACTGGGCTACTGGCTGCAATGGGCTGTGTGGTGGATGCGGGTCTCTGACTCCAGGAGCGGGCTCGGCAATGAATCCTGTGGAGGGAGATGCCCAGCTACCTTTAAGGGGCAGAGGGGTTAGGATTCCTGCTCAGTGAGCTGGCTTCGTGAATTGCTTTTGTAGGATATGTTTAACCCTGCAGTTATTCACCCGCAGCTGGCCCACGCTTGGGCTGCGGGGCTGTTTAATTGCAGTGTAGCCCTTCAGGCCCAGGCTGGAGCCCGGGGTCTAGGACCCTGCAAGGTGGGATGGTCCCAGGGCTTGGGCTATGCCCCAGCGCAAAAGTCTACACTGCAATTAAACAGCCCCTTAGCCTGAGTCAGCTGGCGTGGGCCAGCCGCGGGTGTCTAATTGCAGTGTAGACAGACCCTTAGGCACCTCACTCTCCCCATGTGCATTGTAGGGAGTCTGGGAATAACACTGCATGGCAAGGAGACAAAGTCTCTCTGTGGCTCTAGCCCTAGGCTACCACACCTTGCTGGTCAAGGCAGGCCCTGGTGAGAGGCGGTCGCATAGCTCCACCTCTAGAGATGAGAGTTCGCTGTGGGCTGGCCAGGCGTCTGTGGCTGGACACGTCATCGTGGGTAAATCTGTTACTCGTACCTGTCTGTTTCTTATATCACTGAGTGAACCATGTCAGCTAGGGCTGGGGTGAGCAAAGAGCGACCTCCTGCACTTTCCTGCAGTCTGTGCGGCTCTGTGAGCTGGGTTGGAAGCAGCTTCTTTTCAATGGCCAGTGTTTAAAAAGTGTTTCCTGTCAGACTGTGGAAGCCGAGTTGCTTCTCACAAGTCAGATCTAAGAATGTAGCAAATCTGCCACTCTGGGAGCAATGCGTTTTCTCTCCCGGTCCTGTATACATCAGTATTACTGGGGGCTACCCGGTCTGGATGCAGCTCTGCACACGAATAAGCCCAAGGCTCATTGGCAGGACCAGGTAAGAGTACGACTGAGACAAACCTTTTATTTCATTAGACCCAACAGATCACACCAAGGGAGTTTGTTGCTGATGTCTTGAACACAAACCCTTTTAATGATGACGGACCTGTTCATGAAAAGCTACTTAGATGGGTGGAAGTAAGTACAGAGCATTCAAGAGCCTTGTGTTATCACTGAAGACAGACTATGCTGAACAAATTTATCCGCTTTTATATTAGTTTGTGGTTGCTCGGCTTTCCTTGTGGGATGGTTGAACTAGGAGCTAGTTTGCAGCATATATAGATAAAAGTTGTACAGATGTTAATATTATTAGTTTAAAATCATACCAATCTGTCAGTTAAATCCGAAGCCATTCAGGGAATCGTTTTCTCCACCTGTAAAAGGGACACGATGACACTTGCCGTCTCTAGAGCTAACGAGGCCTCAACTGGAGTATTGAGGAGTAGTTCAGGGAAGATGTGGACAAACTGGAGAAAATCCAGAGAAGAGCAACAAAAATGATGAAAGGTCTAGAAAACATGAGCTGTGAGGGAAGATTGGAAGAATTGGGTTGGGTTAGTCTGGAGAAGAGAAGACTGTGAGGGGACATGATCACAGTTTATAGTACCTAAAAGGTTGTTACAAGGAGGGAGAAAAATTGTTCTTCTTAATCTCTGAGGACAGGACAGGAAGCAATAGGCTTAAATTGCAGCAAGGATGGAAATACCTATGCCTAACTGTCAGGGTGGTTAAGCACTGGAACAAATTGCCTTGGGAGGTTGTGGAATCGCCATCACTGGAGATTTTTTAAGAGCAGATTAGACAATCACCTCTCAGGAATGGCCTAGATCAGGGGGTCTCAAACTCAAATGACCACAAGGGCCACATGAGGACTAGTACATTGGCCCGAGGGCCACACCACTGACCACCACCCCTCACCGCTGCCCCGACTCCATCCCTTCTGTGAGTCCCCGCCCCTGCCCTGCCTCTTCCCACCCCTTCCCTGAAATCCCCACCCCAACTCCGCCCCTCCTTGCCCCCAGGGGGTGCAGGAGGGGTGCAGGGTACAGCAGGGGGTTCGGGTGCAGGAGGGGTGCAGGGTGTGTCAGGGGGCTCAGGACAGGGGGTTGGGGTGCAGGGTGTGGCAGGCAGCTCAGGGCAGGGGGTTGGGGTGCAGGAGGGATGAAGCAGGGGGCTTAAGGCAGAGGGTCGGGGTGCAGGAGGGGTGTGGGGTGCAGCAGGGGGCTCAGGGCAGGGGGTTCGGCTGCAGAAGGGGTTTGGGGAACGGGTCCGGCCAGGCATGCACTGGGGGCAGGGCCTCCCAGGGCAGGCAACACACAGACCCCCCCCCCCCCCCGAGGTCCTGGCTGGTTCCCGGAGCAGTGCGGGGGCAGGGCAGGCAGGCACAGGGAGCTGGCGGGCCGCAGAAAATAACCCCGCGGGCCGTGTGTTTGAGACCCCTGGTCTAGATAATGAGTCCTGCCATGTGTGCAGGGGTGGACTAGATGACCCTGCAAGGTCACCTCCAGGCCTACAATTCTGTGACTCTCTTAGGAGCCGTACTAGTGCACTGCTCTGAATTCTGAGTGATGTGTAACTGTCTCTTTGATTATTCCTTTCAGTTTACACTGCCATTTGCATGGAAGTACAGTCACTGCATTGATTTACTGGTAAAGAAAGGGTATTCCAAATCCATCTCATATTTTGGCTTGGGAAAATAATTTACAGGAGCTTTAATAAAGTTTGACCTGGCTGTTTCTCGCTGTGAAATGTCTGTCCTTGCTTCTGACAGCTCAGCTGGTAAATCCGCCATTAACGATGTGGAAGGTTAGCCAGGTCCCAGCTGAAAAGCCTTTCTAAGATGAATTAAGGTTGAGAGAACCAGGCACTGAAGCCCTAGAAAAACTTACACAAAACTTTTAGTGAACGCAAACCAACTACCGAAACCCAAAAATATGAAGAAGCAGGAAATGCAGAATTAGGTTAAATTTACCAGAAACAAAACAAGTTGAAAAAGACCATTGCGAGTTCAGGCCTCTGAACGCCTGGAACTGCCCCAGGAGAGACGCTGGCCTCTCAGCTTTCCTTCTGTGTGGGTGGAGGAGAAACCCTGTGATCACAGGCTGTCGGTTTTCTGGTGTGTGTGTCTCTCTCACGCCCCCCTCTCCCTGTGCTGCCACCCTGACCTTGACCACAAGGCAGCGTAAAGGTGACAGACCCTGGCCCACGTGCTCTAATGTAATGCCCTGGTTCGTATGTGGAAACACGACCTGCGGCTCTCCTGAGACAGGCGTGACTGACAGGCACGTGGCGTCAGCGCACCTCCCCCTTTGCCTCGCTGAGCAGCCCTGGGGGCTCTGTGGGGCCGATGAGGCCTCCACTGCACGGCTCGGTGACCTGACTCCATTTGGGCAAATTAGGGTTGAAGAATTTTCTAACCACCTGCACCTTGTTAGATTAATGTCAGGCTTCGGGGGTGGGCAGGGGATTCAATTGCCAGAGAAATGGCCCTGATGCCAGGATACAGGCTTTGCTAGGCCTGCTTTGAATGAAAGCAGAGGGGTTCCCCCAGCAGTCGTATGACACCCTGTTTTTAGCTGGTTGGCGCAGCCTTACCATGCTGTACAAATAGTAACTTTGAAAATGTGCATTTGAGCAACACTGGGCCTGTGCATTAGAGCCCAAGCAGCTTAGCCCCGTAAACTGACTCTGCCCCTTGCCTGCTATGGGGAGAAAAGTTTAGTTTCGGCTCATACCTGCCGTAACGTTTTGGCCAGTCGGCCTTCGTTTGCGGCTTTTATGGGAAGCAATCGCTGGCCTCGGTTGCAGCCTCACATTAAGGGCAGTGCCTGCTGCTGTCTAATATGCATGTGTGATGAAGTGGGAATTCTCTGGAATGACCCCGCTGCATGCCTCAAGTGCCCCTCTGTGCTGCGTTAGTACCCACTGGAGGAAAAAGGGTGGTTTTCTCTTTGAGCAGACTGGGAACTGTTGGTACGAATGTCGCCTACTTATCTGCGCCTGAACGGGTCTTTACAAAAAAAGACTGATGCGCCCCCCCCCCCCCATCAATGAAAAATCCAAGACAGTGGAAAACCCACTCACCGGGACATGACACCCAGCAACCAGTGCCCCAGAGGGAGGAGGATTCCCCCACCTCTCAGGAGGGAAGCTGGGCACAGACCCCCGCTCGAGAACAAAGGACTGGGTATGTGTGAGGTGGAGGGCGTTGGGGGCTCGGCCCTGGGAAACGCACTAAGGAGGTGAGACTGAGAGACAGCGAGAGCCTGAACAGCTTGGCTGTAGCAGAATGGACCATGCTTTAACCTTCATTTCTCGATGCTACCCTGAAGCCTCCCTATGCTGTGTTCCAGTTTAAACCCGGCTGCTTGGGTGTCACTGTAAATACTTGCTGAGGTGCATGAATCCCTGAAGAGTGCACAAGCCTCTTTCAGCTGGACCGGCTGAACAGAGCTTCTGGAATGAAGCAGGAGTACTGATGCCCCCGAAATCCTGTTTTAGAATGCAGTGAAGCCATGTGGCCTACCCTGAAGGAAGAGTGAGACCCCCTTGGACTGTTCCAAAGCTCGGGGGTGGGGTGTAACACTAATCCTGTGGCTGCGTGACAGCATGCATTCCACATTCCAGCTTCCCGTCTCCTGGCCCCAACATGGACATGCAACACAAATCAACCGCATACGAAGAAAATAACCTTTATTAGGCTGTGAAATCAAATCCTGGAAAACCAGGTGGCAGCTGAACATTTCTAAAGATTCTTCCAGCAATGCAGAAACCTCTGTAACAGGAATTTCAGAAATTGGTCACAATGGTAGTTCCATGTGCCCCTTGGTTTGTTGGTAAAGTCTTTCCCTCGTTAGTGGTATTCGCTAGCACTGTGTTGAGGCACAAAGCTTAGAATTAGCTAGAGATTTTTACACACCGGGTTCTAAAATCGTCCCTGGCCAATTGTTCACCACACATTATTGTACCAAAATGTCACTCATCTTCCATTTTGACATCTAAAAAGGAGTAAGACTGAAAAAGTATCAGCTTATTAATGGAACATCAAAGAAGTGTCCTATGTACATTTCCGAACGAAAAGGAACAGGGCTGATATGCAAAGGCTAAATGTGTGCCCAGGAGGGTGAGCGTTTCTGAGCCTAGAAAGCACTGAACTGTGAATGGACCCAAACCAGCAGCTATGCAGAGAAACTAGTTAAGCAGTTGGCTGCTCCCTACTATTATTAAGGCCAAGTTGGCTGCTCCCTACTATTATTAAGGTGTGTGTACGTGTTGCAAAAGCTGGGGGCTAAAGGTTTGCAGCACTTGAAGAAGCCCTAAGTAAACATGCTCTCAGCCAGCAGGTTTGCATTTCCCCCACTACATGTTAAATGAAAGGATTCCAAGCCAAACAAGCCCTTGCGGCGTCAGTAAAGTCAAACTTCCCTGACGGCGCTTACCGAGGAGCTCAAACTGTCCTAAGGGGAGCATCGCACACAGGCAAATGCGTGTCTCTACTGGAATTACACCACATTAAAGCTGGGGCCTTGACTGTTTCAGTGGCATAATAATCTGGGCTCAACACACTCCGTAGCTGCTGTGCTCAGACAGGGGCTCTGGTCCGTGCTACTTTGATTACCACCACCACATGCTGGGGCTGGGCATCTGAATGGGCCTAGAACACACGACAAAGGCAAAGGCAGACCAGGCCAGCAAACCGCCATTCCGCCCAGCCACACTGGGCACGCCCCCGTTCCTTCTGTAACGGCCTCTCCACAATGCTGACTTTGCCCCTTATGCCTCATGCCCTTAGGCCCGGCTGCCGCCTGTGAGGGCTGCCACAAAGACAGCAACTGAGCTGGGACTGGACAGCATGAACAGTTCCCTTCTTCTCTCCAACAGACGTGCTGCAGAGCCAGGAGAGCATATCTGGCTTCTGCAGGACGGCTCCCACTGACGTCGCCTCTGACCTGCTCTGGCACCGCTGCTGTGCTGGGGCCTCCCCACATCTGCCCTGGGAACACTACTCTGCTGCCCAGGGGGATGTCTGGTTTTGTAGGGTTCTGGGGTCAATCTTCCCAGCAGTCAAACGGGGAGGTGGGAGACACTGACAGCTCATAGTGGTACTAAGGCAGGGAGCAGCTCAGCACGGCAAGCACCTGACGTAACAATGAACCTGGTTTTATTAAAACAGGAGTGTTAAGCCAAGGAAATAAATTATCGCTACACTAGCCAATCTAAAACAAAAGGGAGGCCGCCGATCTCGCGCTGCGGCACAGCACGCAGCCCAAATGGAAATGGTGCTACTTTTATTAAATACCTCGTTCGTTTCCTCCTCGAGCCCTTCCATAAACGTTATAACAAAACAAGTAACAAAATCTGTACAGTCCAGAGCTTCCAAAATACTCTGTCTTTGCAAATTGCTACGTTACGTGTTAATACATTTATAAATAAAGGACTAACTGCCCCTCCAACACGCCAGTGGTGGCGTCTAGTTAACAGGGCACTAATTGGGGGCGCTCCCCAGCCAAGTGCCCGTGCTGGACTGGTTTGACGAGCCTGCGGTTGGGCTTGAACATCTCCAGTCTCCTTGTGCCGGTCAGAGACGTGGACTCTTCCGTGGGTTCAATGGAACCAGTGATCAGACCTGGAACACAGCACCAGGCAATGGTTAGGCTTGCTGCACTCTACCCGGGAGTACATTCCCCGTGACAACTGCTGCAGTGAGATGTAGGTCGCCACTTCCCCATGTGCAGTGTTGACCTTTGACCCATGACCTGAGCTCAGCGGATCAGGTAAATCGTCAGTTACAATTTAGAAGGAGAAAAGATGCTTGTTAAATGAGTGCCCCTGAAACGAAAGCCGTTCTGCAAGTAGGAGTAAGCAAAGAACTAAAAGCTTATTTTAACATACGAGCCGGAAGCATTTCGCTGGGTAAGAATTGTTAGCAGAAGACCACATGAGGCCTCATGAAAGTTAACAAAAGCAAGCAACCTTGGGTTGGAAGATTTAGCCATATGTGTCTTGAGAGAAACTGTCAGACTGCAAAGACTTTATTTAGCCAGACTCCTTAGCTGCACTGTGCAGAGACCCTCCAATCTGTGCGAACACTTACGACACTTGTCAGAGCCCCAGCGATGGACAGCCGGAGTGACACGTATTGACAAGAGGCACAAACAGAATCAACTATGGTCTCAGGGGTAGGTGGGCATAAGGAATAGGTGTCTGAAAGGGAATCAAACCCAGCTCTCGCAGGGAACTGTGGGATAGCAGCGTGGTGGCAGCTTTAATGCTTATCTCGCTTTAAGGGGGAACCCAGCCCTGCAGATTCATGGATAGGGCCCACCCAATTCATGGTCCATTTGGTCAGTTTCTTGGTGATAGGATTTTAAAAATAATAAATTTCATGATTTCAGCTAATTAAATCTGAAATTTCATGGTGTTGTAATTGTAGGGTCCTGACCTGAAAAGAAGGTGAGTGTGTGTGTGTGTGTGGGGGGTTTCGCAAGGTTATTGTAGGGGGGGTTGTGTTACTATACCTTCAGGGCTGGGCAGCCGGAGAGCGGCGGCTGCTGGCCGGGAGCCCAGCTCTGAAGGCAGAGCCGTGGCCAGCAGTAGCGCAGAAGTCAGGATGGCCTGGGATGGATATGGCCACCTTCACTTCTGGGCTGCTGCCCGCAGAGCCCTCGGTCAGCAGCCGCCGCTCTCTGGCCGCCCAGCTGTGAAGGCAGCGCAGAAGTAAGGGTGGCAATACCTCAACCCCCGTGAAATAACCTTGTGGCCCCCCCCCGCAACTCCCTTTTGGGTCAGGACCCCCAGTTTGAGAAATGCTGGTCTCCCCCCATGAAATCTGTATGGCATAGGGTAAAAACACACAAAAGACCAGATTTCACGGGGTGGAGACCAGATTTCACCATCTGTGATGCGTTTGTCATGGCCCTGAATTTGGTAGGGTCCTAGTCATGAGTGCACATTATGTGGATTCTGCTGTTATTTTAATTTTGTTTTCCTAGTTCTGTGACTTTGCTTATATTGGCCATGTTATTAATATACCTCATGGAGTCTCCCTGGGTGTCTCACCAATCACCTTCTTAATTAATCCCCTAGATTCACGGATGTTAAGGGAAGAAGGGAACATCATGATCATCTAGTCTGACTAGGGATGTCATGGAAGCTCCTTCACTGGAGGTTTTCAAAAGGAGGCTGGAGCCATCTGTCACAAATGGTTTAGATACAACAAATCCTGCATCTTGACAGGGGTTAGACTAGGTGACCCTTGCGGCCCCTTCTAGCCCTACGGTTCTATGATTCTGTGACCTCCTGCACATTGCAGGCCACAGAACCTCACTCACCTACTTCAGTAATAGACCCCAGCCTCTAAATCGCTAAGCAGCCACCCAAGAACGAACATGTTATTAGTGCCAAGTGCATTTTGCAACCCAGATTAATCATAAGGCTAAGCAAACAGCCGTTTCACAAGCTATTGCCTCCAAGCTTGTATGAAAATCCAGCATGGCCCTTCTGGGTTTGCTGGGCCAGGGTCCTGACAGCAAGGTGCTTTCCCACATCCTGAGAGTGCTCCTCACCCCCACAAGGCTGCAGCCACAGCACGGGCTTTCCCTGCTGGAGAGGAAAGGGAGCCTGACCTCCGCCCCAATCTCAGAGTCCTGACACCGTAGCCTAATTCAGACAACAGGGCTGGGTTCTGATCCGCACCCAGCGCACCGTTGTTATGGAGCTTCCAGCTTTGCCTGTGAATTTGATTTCGCTCTGCCTCCGGCAGGTCACAGAACCCTGATCTACACTCTGGTGACATGTTGCCATGTGAACACAGTCAGCAAACCCCAAACGAACCAGCCGACTAACACAAGCATCAACTGGACCATGGACAGGGACACGGATGATGCACAGGAAGGAGGAGCCCCACTTGCCCCAATCCTGCATCCCCCCTTTCCATGCTGGCTTTGTTGGTTCCAGGGTAGGGGGCTGTTGGTTAAGAAGCGGAGTGAGGACTGAGTCACCACGTTTGGCTGCAGATCTGGAAGTTTCCCAGGGTTGGATCCTCCCCTTTCTACTAGAAAAGAAACGAGACTGTGTCAACCCCCCTGCAGGAACAGCAGCTGCTGGCCCCCAGTGTCATGTTCCATGGCCCGAGGAAGGGGGCGATGTTTGTGTCAGCTGCTCTCAGATATACTTGTGCTCAGGAGTGAGTCATGTGGTGTCCCCTTCGGCAGCTCTCCCCGGGGCTGCCTGAGAAGCATCAATGGAGCTCTCTTGGAGTCCCATGTGTGGCCTGCCCTCCCAAACCTGCATCGGCAGGACAGCTGCAGTCCCCTAGCAACAGTGCAGAGCTGAGGGTGGGCCTCAGGGCAGACAAGCAGAACCAGGCCGTCTCAGGGTCCGGCCTTCCTAACAAACTCTGCTAATGAGGGCCCTGTCTCCTTAGGCTCAGGGGACAGACATGGAGACAGTGAGCTAGCAGCAGCCTTGGGGGAAACATGGCTGACTCCCAGCGTCAAGTCAGAGGGGCTGGGGTGCAGCAGGATGTTGGCAAAGAAGAGACAGGGCAGCGGCTAGATGGCTGGGTCAAAGCCAGCCCAAGGATCCTCCCTGGGCCAATGGCACAGAGACTAGACCCAAGCTAGCGCCCGTATATCCTTGGTAAGGACTCGTTTACACACTGCCTCAGCCAGACCCTGCAACGTGTCTCTAAGCAGCTGGCCCACAATCTCAGGGGTTAGCCAGCAGCCATCATTAACATGGAGCCATGGCTGAGATTCTCCTGGCTCGGCACGGCTGCCAAACCCGGCCAGCACTGACCTCCCCCCAGCAGCTACTTACAGCTCTGCGCCTTGAGGCAGAACACTTGTGCAGAGGGGCTCACACAACTGTCGAGGGGCTCACGGTGACCGGGCCTGCTGTCTGCGGAGAGAAGCCAGCGTTAGGGGACACCATCCCGCTGGGAAGAGTAAAGGGCTGGCAAGTCAGAGGGATGCCAAGGAGACATGGTAACAGAACATTCAAACTCATGAGTGTCCCACCTGGGACTCCTGCATCCCGTCCCCCCCCCAGAGCACACCCAGCCCTTCCCCGGGAAAGGAGCTGTGGGACAGCCCCTCCCAAGCTCCATTATTCTGCAGAGCAGTAGCTGAAATGCGCTTGCCAATGCCCAGGCGTGGCTATGTGCGTGCCGGCATTGAGTACCCTCTGGGAATGGCACAGCAGAGGGAACGGCAGCTCCCTCCTCAGGGCGGTGTCCAGTTGCTTTGTCAGGATCCCACAACACTCGGGGGTCCAGCCTGACTCTCTGGAGGCAACGTGAGCCTTGTCACCCAGCTGTGCAGGAGGAAGTCTCGTGTCCCCGCCGGGGTCACGCAGGTGCAGCAGCGGTCGCTGGGGGGCAGCCTGCAGCCATGCCGCGGCGCTGTGTCGTGCACGTGGGGGCGCCAGCTGCTTTAACTCACCGCAGACCTGTACTGGCGTTTGGCGAAGTTGGGGTTCTCGTCCAGCGGGGAGGCGAGCGTGGCGCTGTGCCGGGAGCCCAGCGGCGTGTACGCCGGCGAGCCCACGTCGTCGCAGAAGCTTTCCTGGGGGACGCTGGAGACACAGCCGCTGTCGGAGCCGCTGCCCGACAGGCACTGGGAGGACTCGGAGCTCTCCGTCGCTGGGAGGAGAGAGGGCAGGAACCACCCGTAAGGGACCACGGATTGGTGACCAAACGACCTGCTCAGGTGCAGCCGCACGAGCTAATCCCGGGCTGCACACCCCAGGCTCCATGGCGCATGTCTGTGCAGCCCGTGGCCACCCCACCCCAGGGCAGGCTGCCCACGGGCCTGGCTAACACTCACAGCACTGGAGAGCCAGCGGGGGGAGCGGGGGTTCAGCATGAGCCGAGCAGGGAGGGGGCCTTTGGAGGGCACAAGTGGGGGGAGCCGGGAGCCCTTGGGTGGTTAAAAGCCCCATGGCACATGCTGCAGCAGTCGTGCTAGACAAGGCGTCCTGGCCTTCTCCCTCCATACATCTCCCCGGCAATGTCAACTGGAGACGAACTGCTTCGCCCTAGACTCTGTGCGCTACGAACGAGTTACTGTGTCCCACCCAGAGCGGCTGCCTTCCGGCCGGGGGCAAGTGCTCCCAGTCTATCCGGGCGAAAGCACTCGGGCTGAAAGGTGCTTGGCAGGGGGAAGCTGTTATGCAGGTGGGCCTTGGATGTGGAAGGGTGGTTTAGTGATAGGACAACAGTGGGGGACTAGAGCCCTGGAGTCAGTTCCTGATCTGGATGAGCCTGAGCAAGCCACTCAGTCTCTCTGTGCCTCAGTTTCCCATCTGTGCAATGGGGATAACGGCCCTGCTCTGCCTCGCTGGGGGCTGTGAGGAGAAATGCGTGTGACGTTATGAGGGTATGGTGATGAAGGCCAGGTAAGATGGATCCATTTCTTCCCTAGGGTGCAGCACGCCCCAGTGCAGACCCCAGGCCTGTCTGAGAGCTCCCCACCACTGACAAAAGGTGGCCTGCTTTAGAGCTGCTTGTTCAGATGATGACCCTGCTAACATGCCAGAGGAGGCTGCAGGTTCCTACTCGGACCCCTCCTGCGGGTATCTCCACTGAGCTGGGCGTGCAAGTCCCAGGGCTGCTGTGCCGGGGGCTCCCCAATATCTGATGGCAGAACAGGGGAGTGTCCCTCTGCCCACTCCCCATGGGCAGCACACAGCTCCACACCCTGGCGTGAGGCGCCGGCGAGCTCTGCAGAGGTGATATGTGGAGCTCTACAGGTTGGGGGGTGGGCACTCCACCAGCTCCTTCAGGAAGGGTGGTAAGAAAAGGGTACCCCACGGACCGAGAGCGCGGGGGAGCCCAGGACCCTGCCTAAAGCTGGCAGAGCCGCGCTTGGGGCCTGGGAAAACAGACACCACGAAGCACTAACCGTCTCATGTCGAATTCACACAGGCAGAGGGCTTGGGGGACAGCATCAGAGCTGGGTCCCATGGGCAGCAGTGCCCATCGTAACCCCTCAGCAAACAGGGGCAGAGGGAGACAGGCCCATGGGAAGGGAACAGGTGAAGCTTGCGTAAGCAGGGCTCTGCGGGGAGCTGGAGGGGAGGAGTTGTCACTGCCCTGCCCAGGGGCCCGGCCTGATGGTGAGGGAGGTGCCCGAGGAAGCTCAGGGCTCTGCGCTGGGGCTGTGCAGGTGGCAGAGGGGCTCCCTGCGTGCCCAGCGGCTGTCCGCTCATACGTACTCAGCGAAGGCTGGCTGCTGGTCTCATGCTCCTGCTCATCTTCCTCGATGCAGGCGCCGGCGTGGAAGGGGCGGCCGGGGGCCAGCACGCCCGGCAGCAGGGCCTGCTCCAGGTACACGTGCAGGTTGAGGGGCCCGAGCAGGGAGGAGGATGAAGGGCTGTAGGCGGAGGGGGCGCCAGCAGAGAGAGGCGTCTGGGCTCTCTTGTAGGGGTTGGAGTGGTCAAACAGAGACACCGCGATGGAGGCCCTCGTCCGAGCTCCTGCCACAAAACAAAGCCGTGAGCGTCAGCCCTGCGCTGGCTCTGGGCGAAGGGGCAATGGGGCTGGCACCTACCTCTGCCCTTCATGATGTAATCGATGGCGCGGTCGTTGATAGCTGCCTCGCTGGGCGTGATGTCGAGAAACGGCTTGTTCCCTACCCCCATGGACACCATCTCCTGCCTGCGGATTTCTGGGGAGACAGCAGCGGAGCATAGAGCGAAGTGCGGCTCTCCCCCGTCTCCAGCACAGAGGAGACTGCACTGATCCCCTGGGACTGGGCCAGGAGCCCTGAGCCCACAAAACCCCCTAGCAGGCTGCTGGAGCCCTGCTAGTGAAGCATCGGGCCCGGCTCCTTTGCCACTCACTGCTCGGGGGATGCTCCGCTGGGAGAGTTGGCAAACAAGCGAGCGAGCCCCACCAGGACTGGCAGCTCAGAGCCTCCAGCTGTGGGAGCTCTGGCCAAGGCCGAGTGCGGGGTCGGGTTCTGGATGGAGGGTCTTCAGCTGCATGCCTGGGGGAGATGGGTGCTGCACTGCAAGCCCCAGCATAGGGGTGCAGGGCTGGTAGCCTGTGTGGCCTCCTGGAAGGGACATTGCCCTAGGACTCAGGAGACCCGAGTTCTCATGTTGGTGTAACAAAAGTGGGAATTTATTGTAATAGTCTTATGTGTGCCTCAGTTTCCCCCATGGTTTGCATTGCTATCAGAGTGGGGGAAAGGATTATGGTTGCTCTTAGGGTAGGCTAAGGAAAACACTAGGAAATTAGGTCAGTACAAACGCATCACTCAAGTTCCATCTCAGCTGGACTTGCTGGGCCGAGCTCACACCAGCTCAGTCTTGGAGGTGGTGCGGACGCGTGTCCTGCCCTGAAGGAAGAGTGGGACGAGGGTGACCAGACAGCAAATGTGAAAAATCGGGATAGGGTGTGGGGTGTAATAGGAGCCTATGTAAGAAAAAGACCCAAAAATCGGAACTGTCCCTATAAAATTGGGAATCTGGTCACCCTAAGCGGGACCCTGAGGGGGTCTGGCGCACGAAGGGGGCTCCTTAAGGAGCACAGACCCTGGGGAGCTGTGACACCTGGTTCGGCCACCGATTTGCTGAGTGACCCTGGGCAAGTCTCTGTCCCTCAGCCTGGACAGCACGGGGAGAGGGACACAGACGTGCGGTACGATCGACAGAGGGAAAGACCTAGGGAGTGTTGTCGTTCCACACCGTATGCGGCAAAGCACCTACACAAATTTCCCAGGAACCAGGTTCCCTGGGCCAGTGTGGAGAGCAGCATCCAGACCCAGGTACCCAAGGAGCCCTCAAGGGATGGAGGTGCCATGGGGATGGGCCGCACCTTTATTGCGGGTGGCCTGCTGCCACAGGATCTTGGCAATGTCCTTGGTCCAGACTTGCTTGGTCTCTGCTGTGCTGGCCTGGAGGACGTACGTATCGCTGGACTTCCGCCGTCGGAACCAGATCTCAAAGCGCAGGCCGCTGTCCCCGGTGTTCTCCGTCAGGCCGATATCTGCCGTCTGGGGAGAGGGAACACGCAATGCTCAGGAGAGCTATGGGGGCACTGGGAAGGGGGGGCCTCGGATCCGTCCTGGATTGCGCCCCCTCAGCCCATGCCATGGACCACGTCCCACTCTCCAGCACACCCCTGGAGAAGCCGAGAGAATTCAGCCCCCTGGCCAGCATGACCTTCATGGTGAAGGCTGATGAGGCCCAGCCCCCTCTCGCCTGGCAGTGCAGCAGCAGAGGAGAGCAGTGCCCTGCCAGCCCTGGCCCAGCAGGGAACACAGGGCCATACGCTTATCGTCTCCCTCTGGAGCCCGTCTGCTACACCGTGAGCTGCCTGGGCAGGGACCATCTCTCCGCCCTCCGTCTGTACAGTGCCTGGCACTGGGGGGTCCTGGCCCAGGTCTGGGCTCCGAGGGGTTCCCGCAATACAGGTGACAGGCAGTAGTAAGAGTGTGCCCAAGAACGCCCCCCAGAGGCTCTACTGTGTGGAGCAAGCCTGACCTTGAACGACCGCTTGTAGATGTACACGTCGAAGCCTCCCTCGATCCTCTTTGGCTTGCTGAAGAGAATCAGGTCCTCAAACAGGAAGACGTGTCTCTGGCACTTCTTGCGGCCCAGCCAGATGGTGAACTCATCCTGCCGCATCAGCTGCCCCTGCTCCTTGAGGTTCACCTGGCCAGAGGGAACGCCAGCCCAGTAAAGCAGAGCCCGCAGCTGAACCAGGTGGGACTGATGCCCAGCCCCACATCACTGCCTGGACCGCAGCAGACGAGCAGCTGCAGAGGGCAGGGCTGTGTGTGGAGAGCAGGGAACCTGACTCTTGAGCAGCCTGGTCCCCGTGTCCCCAGCTGCTGGTGAGACGCTGCAGCCAGATATGGCGAAGGAAGGGAATTTGCGGAGAGGAAGACACAGAGATTGAAAGAGGAACCTTCCTCGCTTCACCCAGGAACCAGGGATCCCAAGAGAGATCCAGTTCACGAGGGGAGACATTCACCCCACAGAGCACAAGATGTAGGCACCACTTGAGCCCTCTAACTAGGATTTAAGTGGGGTATAAGCAATACCAAGGCCTGGCTGGCCCTCTGCTTGGGTGAATGTCCCCCTGCAAGAGTCAGGGCTGCCAGACACATGCATGGCAAGTCTGGAGGTACCAGCCAGGGCCTGTTCTCTTCCTTATCGAGGGGGAATGTGTGAAGAAGTGAGAATATTCTGTAATATTTGTATGACTTCGAGGGCATGCCTCAGTTTCCCTCCGCATGGTGCATTGCTACCCAGCGGGTGTAAAAGGGTTAACACTGCTCCTGGAACAGCACAGGAGGTGTGAGTGTCACCTCACTGTCTGGGAGGGAAAACAGAGTCATTAAAGAACTGGCTCAAACCAACCCAAATCAACACAGGATCCAGTGAGACAAAGAGACGGCCCAAGGTCCGAATGATCAACATCTAAGAGCAGGACACCCCAGCAGGTGGGATTTGGGAACTGAGGTGGAGAACAGGGTGTCAGGTGACTGAAAGAAAGGGGCTTTTTGTGGGGACTCAGGAGTGTGAACTTGGGGAGACAAACAGGTGACGGGAGAGAGTCAGAGATGAGTCCATCACAGGTTGACTGGTCATGATGGTGCTGGCTTAGCCAGGGTGGACCATGGCTTAACTTCTGCCTCTCTGAGCTAAACCCAGTAGGTTCAGATTCTGCAGCCAGGTGACCAGTCGATGGTACTGTGGTTTGGAGAGGTTGCCTGTGTCACTGTGAATACTCACTGAGAGCACTGCGCCCTGACAGGGGACAGCACAGGCCTCCTGCAGGAGTCTGGCTGGGCTGGATTCGGTGCAGGGAGCCACGGAGAGAGACGGGGTCACTGGTGCCGACTGCCCAGTCTCAGAGTCTTTGAGGTCACAGGCCTGCCCCGGTGGAACCGTGTGAGACCTTGGGGCCAGGCCCACTACAGGGGCACCCCCAGGAGACTGGTTACAGGCTGGGGCACAGACCCTGGGACTCTGTTTGCTACTAAGTCACTGGAGAGCGGGGCGGAGCCCAGCAAACCCTGCGAATAGTAATGCTGACCCCCGCTAGCTGGAACCACCCCATGGCACCACAAGCCGTGTCCATCTCTGCACCCAGCACTCCTGCGAGGAAGAGAGGCTGAGCTCAGAGCCAAGCTTTGGGAGGGGAAATCCTGGACAGGTGGTTCTGTGGGTAGCAGTCGGCACCTCTCCCCACCCGGCCAGGGAAGATCAGACAGCTCAGCCTGGGCTACGCTCCACTGGCCAGTGAGCAGGGTCGGCATCACAGGACACAAGCCACCCCTTGCGCTCAGCCAGGAGCTCGATACAGCTCAGGCCTGGTCTACACTAGAAAATGAGGTCGGTGTCACCCTTGAGCGACGCAGTTAAGCCGACCTAAGTCCCCATGTGAAGAGCGCTAGGTTGACGGAAGAATTCTTCCATGGCCCTTGCTGCCGTCACTTGGGGAGGTGGAACGCCTGTGCCAACGGGAGAGTCCCACTTCGCAGCAATGGCTGAACTGATGGAGTCTGTGCCCGCAGCCTCGGGGGCTCAGCACCTCCTCCCAAGGCCATGTCCTCAGCAAGTCCCAGGTGAGCTTTGGGATCCGATCGCCCATTGAGTGTATGGGGCAAGTCCCAGCGCCAGCCGGAGGCTGGGTGTACGTGTGGAGGGCAGATGAACCCGCCGTCCAGGGAGGGAGAGAATGCGCTGCTCCTCTACGTACATCACAATCTCGGATGGCGTCCATGGCTAGCAGGTCGTTGCCGTGCCGAAGCTGGAATTTCACCATCTCCTCTGCTGCTCGGAGGTAGCCCAGCTCCTGCTCCTGGGCCTCGCCGCACTCCTTGATCAGGTCCTTCAGCAGCAGGGCGTATTTACTCATGCGCTGGATGGGTTTCAGCAGGTAGGAGGCAAGATCCATTTTATCCCCCAGTTGCACCTGCTTGAACTGAGACCCCAGAGAAAACTGATCAGCAGAGGGATGGGTGAGCAGCCGCCTGTCCCCAGAAGCTATTCCTGGGGAGTGGCAAGACCTCCGCTGCCCCAAGCCCAAGGGCCTGGGACTAATGGCTCGCTGAGTTTGCCCAACACTCTCCACTGGAGCCTACTGCTCACTAGGGTTCTGTAGGCTATGAGAAGGAACAGAGCAAGCTCGGACGTGCAGAGGAATTAATAAGGAGGAAGCAGTTGTTTGCAGGGCCCCTTTCCAAGGCAGAGTACTCTGCAGAGCAACCACTGAGCAACTCTGCATTCCAGCCCCCTTCCCACTCCGCTCCTCACACTGTGACACCCAGGCAATTGCAGGAGACTGTTCCCTGCACCCAGCAGAGCCCATCTTCCCCAGCCCAGCACAGAGACAGCACCCTGTGTCCTGAACAGGGGCTAGGTTTCTGTAAGCAGACAAGGGAGGGACCCAATCCCAACCCTAGTGGGAACCACAGAGCTCTGATCCGGGCTCGGGGCACAGGGGATTTACCTTAAAGAACGTGTTCCCATGGCTGGCCAGCAGCGAGTCGGATTTGGGTTTGTTTTTGCTGTATAATGCATACATCCCAAACTGATCCTTCTGCAACAGAAACAAACACCCCTGAAGGACACCTTCACACTCCGGAACTGCGGCTGTCCCCCGAGTTAATGCAAGGCCTTGTTGTCAAGTGACCCCGTTTCCTTTACAGAGGATTGCTGCAGAGTCTCCAGACCAACTGCCCCAGGGCCCTGGACTTTAACTGGCTACGCTGGGCCTGTGCACATGGGAACTGGGGAGGAGGACTCTCCTTATGGATTCCTGGGACCTCCCCAGGAGCCATGGGTAACTCCTTCAACTCCATGTCATCATTATGGCAGACAGGGTTGTTTGCTGGTTCCTCCGCAAAATCTTCCTTCTGCCCCTTGCCTAGGAGTCCCTGTGGGCCGTATGGCCTGCAGGCCCTTACAGCGACCGCTGAACAGGGCTGTAAAGAGACACTGCAGCCAGCGTTACAGGCCTGGTGGAGAGAGAAACAGGCTGTCCTGGAACAACTCTGCTTTAGAGACAATGCTCCCAGCACCTCTCCCGCATTGTGCTTCACTATTAAAGAGTCGAGGATCTTTGGACTTACGGTGTATCTACACTGCAATTAAAAACCCACAGCTGGCCTTTGCCAGCTGACTTGGGCTCCCGGGGCCTGGGCTAAGGGGCCGTTTAATTTTAGTTTTGACTTCCGGTCTCGGGCTGCAGCCTGAGCTTTGGGACCCTCCCACCTCGCAGGGTCCTAGAACCCAGGCTCCAGCCCGAGCCTGGAAGTCAATACCGCCATTAAACAGCCCCACAACCTGAGCCCGGAAGCCTGAGTCAGCTGGCACAGGCCAGCCACGGTGTCTAATTGCAGTGTAGACGTACCCTTAGAGACCACCTGCTCCTGCAATTCCTTCCCCATCTGACGTCACAGACGGAGGATAAGCCACGGACTGATGGACTCTAAAGAGCAAAGATCCTCTTGCCCAGGAAATGTCCCTTAACAGCCAGGAAAAATGGGAGAAAAACGCAGCATCTGCTTTTCCCCCGTATCGGCGGAGCTGCCTTGAGCGCAAGCTGCCTGCTGCATGCTGGCTGCCTTCACTCACAAGCCCTGAGGATTTGTTGCCTGGAGGTGGTTTTGCTGGTGAACTGGGAGCAGAACCAGGCCTAGGTCTGAGCAGGAAGGGGCAAACACATCTGCTTCTCCCGTTGCTTGTGCTGGGATGGTGGGTGTGACATCAATAAACCCAGCACAGCCATACTGGAGTTCTCAGCAGAACTGATGAGAGAGTCACATGGCTATGTCCGCATTACGTTCCCCAGGGCTAGATTGTCCTCACTGTGCTCCGGGGCCCTGGCCTCCAAGGGAATCCTGGCTGGTGGAGCAGAGTGACTATGGGTAGCCAGGAGGTGTTCTCTACACTGCCCTCTGGCCCCAGATGAGCTTTCAGGGCAGGCTAGTGCACAAAGCTCGCTATTCCCTCTCATGCTGCCGGAGCCAGGCAACAAGCCTTGGGAAGCCTGTGGTCTGGGGGCCTGAGCCCAGCCATCACCCCCAGTTCAGGCATCCTGGGGAACACCAGGGGCTGTGTGTATGCAGTGACCTTGGCGATGGGGAAGAGATGTTCATTAAACTAACAGAAAATGCTGTGGAGAGAAGTGCTAAAAGGGAAGCGTAAGTAGTGAGCACACAGCAGAGCCTAGAAAATCAGCCCAGGGCAGTTCTAGTTGTTCCCTCGGGTATGGGGTCCCATGCACGGCTCTGCCGGTCCCAGGGCCTTGCCTTTATTGAAGGCACCACAACTCACCTTGCCAAAGCTTCCCCAGACTGCAGCTCCTCCCCACTTCCCAGCCCCTGCACTGGGGCAGCTGTGCCGTGCCTTGGGGACCGAATTGTACTGGGCCTGGCACCTCGGACTTGGCTGCATGCATGTGCGCTGCTCATTCCCTGTATAATCACCAGACCATGCGTCTGCTAGAGAGAGAACCCTGCACACCTGGGAGCAGGCTCTAGCCACTAACTGTGTTAACAAGAGACGACAACTTCCAGAGCAGCAAATCCTTTTCCCACCCCGAGCTCCGCAAGCTCAGCTGGGCTTCGGAGTGTCTTGTAACAGGAACCTGGGTTTTTCCGAATGCATTACTCTGGAGCTCAGTGTCCTGGTCCAACCTGGGCCGGCTCCGGGGCTGACCCCCCAGGGACAGGCTCTGCAGTAACCCCTGGTCTGAGCAGAGGGTTCCAGCAATCAGACTGCTCAGACAATGCCACCTTTCACGGCCCAGCCCAGCGGCGGAGCAGGACAGCCAGATGGACGCAGTTGCCTTACGTGTCTGAGGAAGCCGTGGCTGACGCGCAGCGGGTGGTTGCAGCAGCTCTCCAGTTCCCGCAGGAAGTACTGGCTGTGGAAGTCGTAGAGCTTCTCCAGGTTCCCGAAAATGACACTGCGCTTCCCTCTCAGGTCCTGGGGCAGGTCCAAGCGCTCCATCTCGGGGAAGTAGCTCTCGATGGTGTAACACAGAGACCTCACGTACTCCCGCTCCGTGGTCACCATCTCGTCTATGATGTGCCGCAGTTTGCTGCAGAGGAAGAAAATCTCAGTCGGGAAGGGGAGACTGGCAGGGCTGGCTCCGGGACAGGTTCTTCAGGCACACGGGTGCCTTGGGCTCAGCTCCTCAATCCGGGGCGGCATCAGAATCTCGGCTTTCATTTGACAACATTCTGTTTCCTGCCCTGATAACCGGGAAGGACAGGGTGAAAGTGTGGCTCTCCGAGTACATGCCAGGCTGGTAACTGGCCTACATCAGTGTAAGTGTAACCTGCATAAAGAGGGGCCAAGCAAAGAAACTAACAGAGGGGGTAAGAAAATGCAGGATAATGGACATGCATGTGTGGGTGTTGGAGGGAGTACAGCCATCTAACAGCCTTTCCTGCTACACCCCCATCACCTCTGTGAGAAAGCTACTCCCCACTCCCCTTGCGTACAGGCGGCCTACCTTGCCATGGGCAGCACCATTGGGCTGGCCCAGGACAGATGGCTGTCACAGTGAAGTGACTAGAAAGACAAACGAAAGTCCTCAGGGCCCCAGGGTGCCGGAGGGTGTCACAAGGACCATGGAAAGCTGCTCTTGGGGAGAATGATCCCAAAGGCCCCTCCATGGGAACAGTGCCCCAGAGAACCATGGGGGACAGCAGCCATGGCTTCCTGCTCACAGGCATCACAGCCCCGAGCAGGGCGGGATGGGCCTGTCTACGTGTCCCTCCTGTGACCATCTACAACACTGCTCAAACCTCGGCATCTCTTGGCTAGAAAGATACTAACAATCTGAGGCCTGGGCGTGGGTGCAAATGAAGTGATTAGAGGGCTCTGCCCCAGCCTTGGGGGTTTGGCTTGTGTGCTGCGTAGCCAGCAGGGGGCAGAGGTGTTGGCAGGTCCCTTCTCTGGCAGGTTGGTTTTTAGCTGAGAAGCTTCTGCTATTTGATTTAACTTTCAGTGGGAAATTAACTCCTTCCTGCCTGCTTCACCCTCACCCCTTTCTCTCACAGCAGCACCTGGGTGGGTAGGCAGCAAAAAGCCCAACAGGACCCTGCAACCGATGCCCTCAACAGGGGTCATACTCCCAGCTGGTTCCTCCTTCCAGCCTACATCCCCTCAGCCTTCGCCAGGTTGGTGCTGGGACTGCCGGGCGATGGCAGTGACCATGCTGGGTAGGGGAGAGATGAGGCTGTTGCGTGGCAAGTCAGCACGCAGAGCACTGTTCCAAGGGCACACAGCCATGCCAGTCCATCCACCCAGGCTGAGAGGAGCGTGGGATTTGCCCTGCTGGTCAGACCACTGCTCTTGGCACGGGGGCTCCTGCACAGAGGCCGGGGGACCGGGGACTGCCATCGAGCCCTCCCGCCCAGGCAGCAGGGAAGCTGCTCATCAGCCTCTTCTCTGGGGCTGGGCTTCAGCTGGAGGGTCTGCATGCTGGCAGCTCCATTGGCCTTGTCCTGCAGCTGGGCTGGAGAGAACCTGACAGGAAACTCCTCTACAGACCTCTGCACCACGCCTCTGCCCTGCATGGCCAAACCAGGCCGGTTACGCAGTGCCCAGGGCATCTGTGCCCCTGGAGGAGGGAACGCTTGCCCCCTGCCGACAGTCCCTCTTGCAATCTGGCATGCCTGCTACCTGTATGGTGGCTGGCTCCAGAGGAGGGAAAATTGTAGTGGTCAGGTGGGCTCAGCGGAGGGAGGACCCAGCTGTAATCCCGATTTACTCCACACCAGCCCAGACAAAGTGGAGCTAGCTGTGCGAGCGCTGCATGTCCCTGCTAACCTGGCAGATCTCCTCACAATCACAAGTGAAATGCAACTACATTGGGGCCCCACTGCGTGAGACGGGTAATAGCAACTACTGCCATTAGCAAGGGGTGTGACGTTGCCCGGGTGGTGTAGAGACAGGACCATCACCAGTCATTACTGGTACCCACGGGAGCTGGGGGCCAGCAGGGTGTCTCAGGCACTGACAGGTGGGCACCACCATAGAATCATAGAATCTCAGGGTTGGCAGGGACCTCAGGAGGTCATCTAGTCCAACCCCCTGCTCAGAGCAGGACCAATCCCCAATTTTTGCCCCAGACCCCTAAATGGCCCCCTCAAGGATTGAACTCACAACCCTGGGTTTAGCAAGCCAATGCTCAAACCACTGAGCTATCCCTCCCCACCTGTGAGGAACAGTGGGGTTTCTTCCCCGAGCTCTCAGAAGAGCGGGTGGCTGATACGAAGAAGAGGTCCGGCTGTGGGTTTGAAGGAACAGACATTACCTCTCCCGCTGGACACGTCTTAGTGAAACACCAGACACCTACGCCAGAGAGGACTACGTGGCATCAGTGGCTGGTAGGCAGGATGAGCTGGCAGCAGTTCTTCAGCACGGCCCAGGGCCATGGTGTAGTGGGAAGCCTGGCAGCTGGGAAGGGGCATTCCTAGCAGAACGCTTACAACCGCTGCCCATGCCCATCCCTGGCTGCTGAGAGGGCGAAGGCTCATTCTCCCTCTCTGGCACCCCAGTGCCTCCGGACTTCTCATGGCTCCATCTCCACCCCAACCTAGTGACTGCTGGGTGCTCAGGTGGGTGTGAGACAACGGACTGCGAGAATTTCAGCTAGAGCTTCCACCCCTCCCCCTCACTTTATCCCCTGCACTGTGGCCACCCCTGCAGCATCACCTCCCCCACCTCTCCCTAGCTGCGTGACAGGGAGGGAGACAGAAAGGAGAGACCTGGAGCCCCTTCCCTCTAGCTGGGAGGAGGAGCCGCAGGGCCCAGAGGAGAACAGCAATCCTGTCTGCCAGCTGGGAAGGGCCAAAGTGGCTGCAGGGGTAAGGGCTCTCTTCCCCCCAGCCAGAGGCAGCCACAGTGGGAGCAGGGCATAGCCAGGAACACCCTCCCTTAGCAGGGGGGTGAGCGGCACTGTTGATGGGTGGAGAGGAGTCCCCTCCCCCTGGATTATCAGACCCACAGATGAACACGATTTGTTGGGGAAGAGTCAACATGGTTTTTGTAAGGGAAATCACACCTCACTAATCTATTAGAGTTCTTTGAGAGGTCAACAAACATGTGAACAAGGGTGATTCAGTGGGTATAGTGTACTTGGACTTTCAGAAAGCCTTTGACAAGGTCCCTCACCAAAGGCTCTTAAGCAAAGTAAGCAGTCATGGAACAAGAGGGAAGGCCCTCTCAATGATCAGTAACTGGTTAAAAGACAGGAAACAAAGGGGAGGACTAAATGGTCAGTTTTCAGACAGAAGAGAGGTAAGTAATGGGGCCCCCCAGGGAGCTGTACTGGGACCTGTGCTGTTCAACATATTCATTAAACGATCTGGAAAAGTGGTATACATGGTGAGGCGGCAAAATCTGCAGATAATATAAAATTACTTAAGATAATTAAGTCCAAAGCAGACTGTGAAGAGTTACAAAGGGATCTCACAAAACTGAGTGACTGGTCAATAAAATGGCAGATGAAATTCAGTGTTGATAAATGCAAAGTAATGCACATTGGAAAACATAATCCTAGCTATACTTAAAAAATTATGGGATTTAAATTAGCTGTTCCCACTCAAGAAAGAGATCTTGGAGTCATTGTTGAGCATTCTCTGAAAACATTCACTCAATGTGCAGCGGCAGCCAAAAAAGTGAACAGAATGTTGGGAATCATTAAGAAAGGGACAGATAATAAGACAGAAAATATCCTATTGCCTCTATATAAATCCATGGTACACCCACATCTTGAATACTGCGTTCAGTTCTGGTCGTCCCATTTCAAAAAAGATATATCGGAATTGGAAAAGGTTCAGAAAAGGGCAACAAAAATGATTAGGGGTATGGAACGGCTGCCCTATGAGGAGAGATTAAGAAGACTGGGATTGTTTGTCTTGGAAAAGAGACGACTAAGGGGGGATATGATAGAGGTCTATAAAATCATGACTGGTGTGGAGAAAGTGAATAGGGAAGTGTTATTTACCCCTTCACATAACACAAGAACTAAGGCTCACCCAATGAAATTAACAGGCAGCAGGTTTAAAACAAATATAAGGAAATATTTCTTTACACAACGCATAGTCAACCTGTGGAACTCCTTGTTAGGGGATGTTGTGAAGGCCAAGACAATAACATGGTTCAAAAAAGAACTAGATAAGTTCATGGCAGACAGGTCCATCACTGGCCATTAGCCAAGATGGCCAGGGATGCAACCATATGCTGAGTGTCCCCAGCCTCTGTTTGCCAGAAGCTGGGAGGGGACTACAGGAGATGGATCACTTTTTGATTACCTGTTCTGTTCATTCCCTCTGGGGCATCTGGCATTGGCCACTGTCAGAAGACAGGATACTGGGCTAGCTAGAGCATTGGTCTGGGTCTGACCCAGTATGGCTGGTCTTATGCTCTTACGATGGGAGGCAGAAAGCTCCTGGTAAAGGCGCTCCCCATGCCATGCACAGCTCTGGAGACGTCTGGATTCCACCCCTTGTCAGGCTGGATGAGAACGTCTCCACTGGGCAGCCATTTGCAAGCCCTGCCACTCATTACAGACAGATTCACACCCACTGGGCGCCAGAATGGCTCTCGACACAGTGGAGTGTGCCAGCCGGGGGGATCCTCAGGTGTTCCTTATCAGAAGGTTTCAGCTCCCTTTACATACAGAGGACATCAGCTGGGCCAGAGCACAGCCCCCTGCCTCCAGTACATTCTCCCACGCATGAACACCTGTCAAATCTTCACGCTAGCCTGGGCTAAGGTCAACTTCCTCCTCTGTCCCTTTGCAGAAAGTCTCAGAGCAGAAGTCAAAGCACAGTGATGGGGCTCTTTACCAGCAGCAGCTCCAGCATTGCCTCGCAGAATCAAATAGTCAGTTGTTTGCCTGGCCACAGCCCCAAGGAATTGTTCTGAGCACTCTGCAGGGACTCTGGGATTGCTCCATCTGCTTCCCATGGACATTCCCCCTTCAGCTTCAGCACCCTTTAGGGGAACAGCCTACCAGCCGAGAGCCAGGCAGAACAGGAGGTCTGCCAACTCTGCCAGAGGCAGCTAAGATCCTCCCCTTTGCCCTTGGCTGCTGCAGTAGCAGGACATGCTGCACGTACTTGGCAGGGGTGGCAGTGGGCCAGGGCTCCCTGAACCACTTTGGGGTGACCCAGATCCTGAGCCCCCTCCCTCAAGTGATGGAATACAGCCCTGTGTTCACACCCTACATGCTACTGTAATAATCTCTGTACAAGCCATGCCCTGTGAGGTGTCATTTGAAAACTCATAACTTGCTGATCAGCAATATCGTGGCAAAGTGCATATAACCACATTATATGTAAAGTTATGGACATAAACTGAAATCAGCTGACTGGAGAGTGTTTCCCAGGTAAGTCTGGGGAGTGGTTAAAGCAGTTTCTCAAAGACAAAGGGCAAGCTGACGTTCCAGCCAGGTGACAACACAGCTAATGGGTTTACCTACCAAATGGCCAGTCTTTGACAAAAAATGGGGTCAGGGACAGAAAGATCTGCATCTTAGCAAAGAAACAGCATGGAGTCTCCTTTGTTCAGTAGACTGCCTGTCTCCTGGTTCTCAGCTGGAAAGGCTTTTCAACAAGGGACTAAACAGCTCCAAAAAGGAGGGGCACACCCCCAAGGCTCCCCTTCTCTCCCCCTGCCCATCTCATTCTCTGTCCCTGCGAAGACAAAGGAAGCAGCCTGCTGGACTCTGGGGAAGGGGTCCTGACCCAAAGAGTTTGGTCAGTAATGCTGTTGGAAGCATGTGGTGAGAAACTTTGCTTGAATCTAATGTAGTTTGTTAAGTTAGACACTAGGAAGAGTTTTAACTTTATTTTTTCTTGTAACTATTTCTGACTTTTATACCTCATTGCTTTTACTTAGAATCTTCCCCTCAGAAGTTAAGTTTTTTTATTGTTTTATCTAATCCAGTGTGTTGAAGTTAACTCTACCTAAGGTAACAAGCTAGTATATATTCTTCCCTTAGAGGAACAATGGATTTGACATATCTGGACTGTCCAGGAGCGGGCTGGGCAGTACAGAACGTACATTTCCGGGGGGAAGTCCGGGACTGGGAGTGAGCTGGGGTCACCCTGCGGCAGAACCAAGGCTGGTGAGAGACAGGGTGTGACTGGCAGGCTGCAGTTACACACCGACACATCTGGGAGTGACCTGAATGCTGGCAGGCTGCTTGTGAGCAGCCCAGGTTGGGAGCTATAGCAGTAAGGCATTGCAAGGCACCCCAAGCTATAAGGCGGGGGGGGGGGCCCAAACCCTCCACTGGTCTGGATTGTACTCCAGCACGTCACATTATCCGAACCACTTTGGGATCCTCAGCCCCCTTCCTCGCCTCTCTTCCACTTTGGGGAACCCGTGCCATTGTTTTCGGGCATGACAAGCATTCTCTGCAGACTGCTGGGTCCTTGAGCGTGCTCCTTCCAGTTCAAGGCCATGCTAAAACACAACCTCCTTCCCCTTCTGGGCATCCCTTGGGGGAAAAGGCTGCAAGAGGATAGGTCAACCCTGTTGAAAATAGAAAAGGAGTACTTGTGGCACCTTAGAGACTAACCAATTTATTTGAGCATGAGCTTTCGTGAGCTACAGCTGCAGTTTCCATGGTATGCATCTGATGAAGTGAGCTGTAGCTCACGAAAGCTCATGCTCAAATAAATTGGTTAGTCTCTAAGGTGCCACAAGTACTCCTTTTCTTTTTGCAAATACAGACTAACACGGCTGTTACTCTGAAACCTGTTGAAAATGGGAGCCTAGAGCCCAGTGTCTTACAGGGGAGAGGCTTTTCTTCCTGGTGTTTCTTTATCCCCAGGAAATGGGCGCCCCAGTTCTCCCATTGTTAATGTACCACTTGTGTAACTGCAAAATAAAATAAATATCCACCTCATTGCAGAGGGCCCACAGCCTGGCTAGAGGTCATCCTCCTTTAATGCCAATAACCTAGACGTTGCCCCATTAGAGACACTTTCTCCTCCTTCCTCAAAGGGGGCATCGCTGTAGAGCGTGTGGTGGAAGGTGGCGATTCCTCCCCGACCCAGCTGCTAGTGCTGTGTGTTTTAGGAAGCTGGAGCTTCCCTTCTGGCCCTCTCTGAATCTGCCTCCTCAGCCCATGGGGCCTGTCTCCACCCCAGGACTCGCCAGTGCCTGAGATTAAGCAGGAGTGCCGCTTCCTGCCTCAGCAGACACGAGAACCATCCCCATGCAGCCTGGCTGGCCCCTGCACATGGGCCGTGAGAAGAAGCCACCTACCTGCCCCGGCTCTTGGCCTCTGGCGTGGAGCTGTAGCTCCTCTGCTCCTCTGGCAGGCAGTGTGCAGCCCAGCTGTGAGCGGCTTGCTGCCATGCTGTGTGAGTCCTGTCCGCGAGCTCTGTGCTGCTCACTTCCAGCCCCTTAATGAAGACTCCCGTGTTGCCATACCTGGCCGGCTCACTCAGAGTCCTCTGGCAGCTGGACCGCAGGCTCTCGCTGCAGGGAAGATCAAAGCTTTGGGCCTTTTTCAGCGTCCTCTTGGATGGTGGCCTCCTGGAGGCGGACGTGGTGGAGCAGGATGAATTTGCCTCAAGAATTTCTAAAATACTCTCCAGGTTTGGCTTGTCCTCGGGCATGTCGCGTGGAGCCTCGCAGGCCACTGTACCAAGAGAAACCCTGCTCAAGTGGGGACTCATGTTGGGAGCAGCTTGGGAGGTCAGTTCTTCCCCAGCACTGACATCCCCGGAGCTGCTCAGGGACAGTGAGAGAGCTTTTTCCCTGGCCCACCCAGGAGAACGGTTTGGCCTGCTGTAGAAATGGGACACGCTGTGATTCCTGTCTGAAAGCAGCCCAGGGATGGCTCCCTCCGAGTGCCTCCTGTGAGACAGCCTGCTGCTCTCACCACCACACCGGGAGTGCTCCCCCTCACCTGGCTTCCGCTCAGAGAGCAGAGACCTTTGTGTTCTCAGGGCAGCTTCTAGCTTCTTCTCAAAGACCAGTTTTGTCTCCTGGCACTTGGACCATGCAAATTTCCACTGCTTCAGCCCTTTGTCGCTCTTCAGCTCACAGGCCAGCTCTTTCATCTCCTGGAATTTGGCATCGCTGATTTCCGGGTGCTGTCCCTTGTAGCTTTCCAAACACTTGATTGCGGCTGCACAGTGCTCTGGGGAGTTGCAGTCCTCCATGCTGATGCAGGCTAGGTGTCGCATCCCCTCCAGCGCCCACTCGTACGCCTGCAGGGAGCAACGACAAGGAGATCAGCCAATCAGTTTGCTATGGAAGGAATAAACCCCCCCCGCTCAGTGCCCACATGCAGCCCAAGAGAAAAGGGCCAGTGTGCGGGCCGAGGCAGTGCCAAGTGCATGAGCCGGAGGGGGCTGCCATTGTCAATGGGGCTTAACAACTTGGCAAAACAAAAGGCTCTTTATGCAGTGGGCTCCAGCACCGTCACTGCACCGCCCCGCAGCAGGGACACTCCCCGGCACAGGTGTTCTTGAGATGGCCTGTGTGTCTCCTCCGGAGCCCACCCCAGAGGGGCAGGCTGCCTCTGGGAAGGACTTAGTAGCACCACAGCAGCTTCCAGACCTCTGTGGGCCTGTGAGGTGCTCAGCCCTGGAGCTTACCTGCTACCTGCATCCAGCATTTCAATTCACCCCCCGTTAACTGGGGCCGGGGGGGGGAGGTCAATAGCGAGCTGCAGCTCTTGTTGGGAATGAGACTGTGGCTCCTTCTCTGGCTCTGCTCGGAGATTGTGGTACGTGCACTGCCAATAACACCATGGAGGACACCTCCCTTTCAAGGGGCACTGGCAGCGGTACGGCGGGTCAAGCCCAGACCCAGATGCCTGCTCCTCTTCGGGAAGATGTTTCAAAGGGTTTAGGGGAGAGGTCTACAAAGTGTCCACTGAAACTGGGCACTGACCTGCCCCAGGGCTCAGCTGACAGGCTGTATCAGAGTGGCTGGGGGTCAGGCCTGCCCCTCCTCTCAAGGTCCTCTGTCTAGAGGGGAGCTGGTGCAATGCTGCTACCCGGAAAGGATGGAGAGGATTGGCTGAGTTCAGTTCCACAAGGGCAGTGGGAAGCTGCAGGCTAGGCAGGTGCACCTGGTACTCTGCAGACACAACAGCCATTCCCCCCTCCTGGGGAGGGGGTGCACGTGGTGAACAGGCAGCTGCAGCTCTCAGGCTAGAGCCGGGGCTGCATAGCACATGGGAGAGGAGGACCCCTTCCCCCAGCTTCAGAGGAGGGCTCCCAGAGCGTTGCAGGCTGCTCGGGCTGGCAGGGGGCTGGGACAAAGGCCAGCCCTGGCCCTCCCCCACTGCCATGGCCTCTAACCCAGCCACCCCCAATCCTCCCCTGCGATCATGGCCCCTAACTCGCCCAGGCCTGACCCTTCCCCCTCACCATGGCCCCTCTCCCACCACCCTGGCCTGTGACCTGGCCAGCCTTTCCCCACCTCCACCCTTCGCTTCTCCTGTACAGGAATGCAGTATTGACAGAGACATGCTATATTACAAGCCCCATATGGCTGAGACGCCTGGATTAGTCACTAGCGGGATTCTAGGAATTTGACACCTTGTTCGCTGTTAATCTGACAATTCCAGTGACACGCTGGACAGGGAAAGGAAGGGCCATGAGAGCGGGGCCCCAAGAGGTGCTATGAAAGCTCTGACGGAGAGTCGGAGATTTAAAAGCCAGAAGGGGCCATTGTGACAATCTAGTCTGATGTGCTCCAGAACCCAGGCCAGAGAATTCTACCCTGTGCCTTCTGCATTGAACCCATCGCTGGACACTGGCTTAGAGCTCCTCTTTCAAATTGCCTTTAATGAAATCATTCATTTTACCTCTTCCCCTTATTTTTGTTAGTTTCTAAGGCACTGTTAATTCTCATGGACTGGCTGAGAACCCAACCATCAGCTTTGTAGGAGTCAGAGAAGTGAGTTATTTACTTTGATAGCTTTGGTTTATTGAAATACAATGAAAACGCAAAGGACTGTATGCCCGCAGCCCCTTTCCCTGTCACTGTGTGCCTGTCCTCCTGACTGCATTTGTGCCTAATGTTGGTTACACCCACTGGTATCCTGTATTCAGTGAACTTTTGGGGGTCGGGACTCTCCTGGAGTTGGCTTTGTGCCCCTCACACAGTGGGGCCAATCCTGACAGTGCTTCGGTCTCCTCCCTGACCGAATGTTAAAGTATCAGTGCTGAGCTCACCAAAGTACAGTAACAGCTGTGTTATCTAGCATGTTGGGGGAATAGGGGGGCTGGCTAGTCAAAAATTCCAGTGAATTAAGAGTTATATGGAGGGTGGGAGTTTGGTTGTGGGAGAGGACTCAGGGCTGGGCGTTGGGGCATGGGATGGGGTGCGGGGTGCAGACTCTGGGAGGGAAGTGCTTGGGGCAGGGGGTTGGGGCGCAGGAGGGGTTTCGGGGTGCTGGATCCGGGCAGCACCTACCTCAGGTGGCTCCTGGGAAGTGGCAACATCTCCCTGCTGCTCTTAGGCGGAGGCACAGCCAGGCAGCTCTGCACATTGCCTCCACCCACAGGCGCTGCCCCTGCAGCTCCCATTGGCTGCAGTTCTCACAATGGGAACCATGGAGCCAGCGCTTGAGGTGGGGTGGAGGCAGTGCACGGAGCCCCCGTGGCCGTTCCTTCACCTAGGAGCAGCAGGGACATGTCGCCGCTTCCGGGGAGCCAGGCAGGGAGCCTGCCGGCTCTGCGCCAACCGGACTTTTAAGGAATATCAGAAATGCCAGTTTCTAGAGCTTTCCGGTTGGTAAAGTGCCGGATAACACAGCTTTTACTGTACGTGGATGCTACAGCATGATGTCAGTAAGAATTAAACCACACACCGCTGCCTAAAGCAGACTCTTCAAACAATCTCATATTGGTAGAAGTTACAATTGTATTGCAGGAGCAGCTTGGAGTGACTGACAAGAATCAGATCCCCGCTGTACTCAAGCACGGCCCAGATGGGCAGTAATAAGACGGTCGCTTTCCAAGGACTCCCAATTGAAATGTCAGATTTCTGTGAATAGTTACTGCAGCCACGGTTCTTCAGCATCCCCAAGCCTGGCTGGACTAAGAGTACAGAATTAGACGGGGCAATAAGGTGTACATTCTTAGTAGTAATCAACAGTTGGGACAAATTATGAAAGGTTGTGGTGGATCCTTCATCACTGGCAACTTTAAAATCAATTTTGGATGTTTTTCTAAAGGATGTGCTGTGGTTCACGCAGGAATTATTTCCGGGAAGTTCTCTGGCCCATGTTAAGGCAGTGGCTTCACTCTGATCTATTTTATGAAAATTAGTTTGCCCCTCAGACTCCTGGCAAGTTTCAAATGTGAGCCCTGGGTAAGCACAGTTTGGGTGCCACAGCAGTACATGCTGTTATGACAGGTGCCACCAGGGGGCGCAGTTAAACAGGCTACGTCCACACTAGGAGCTAGGGGAGTGATTCCCAGCTTGCGTACACATACTCCTGCGAGCTCAGTGAGAGCTGGCGTGAATATAAATGGCAGTGTAGCTGCGGTCATACGGGCAGCAGCAGCAGGGGCATGCCTCACCCGTGCTGAGTACAACCTCACCCAAATCCCGGGGGGATCTACTTGGCATGACTAAGCCATTGCACAGCTACGGCCACCTGGGCTACTGTGACTACCCTGCTATCTATACTGAGCTTGTGCGATTGTGTGTCTGCGGGCTGGGAATCACACACCACGCTCTCAGTGTAGACATGGCCTTAGTGTAAAAGCAAATGTAAGGCTTGGGAAGACCTGCTGTGCTGGTTTTCGTTTTGGTTTGAGGAGAGGTAGGTTCTTGGTCCGAGAAGTCTGTTCTCTGCGTGCTGTGCGACCACCTCTGTTCCAGGACTGGTGAAGGTGTGTAAATACAATGAGTTACACGTACAGTCTGCCCAGACCCTATGTCACTGCTTTCTCCTCCACTGGGAAGCCGACCCGCAAGGCCCCAACACCTGCTACCTCTCTGCAGAGGGGGACAACACTATATGGGACTGAGCTCTGCCAGAAATAGTGTAGCCAGTCAGGTACTGGACTCTTTGCTGAGCACTGGAGAATCACTAAAGCAGAAGCATTTGGCTGAACAGTCTGTATTGTTAATGGTCCTGATTCACTGCTATGCTCAATGGGGTGATCCAATGTAGCCAAGTGCCACCAATGGAGGGACAGCAACTAGAATGCAAGTGTGGAGCAGAAACTGTCTCCACAGAGAGAACACAAGGTTCCTCCAAACAAAGACAAAAAAGCCAGAGTTCCCCCTTAGTCTAGGGATGTTGATGCAAAGTGGGGAGAACATGCCCTAGGTGTTATGAGGCCATGGTGGAGGAACGTACGCTCAGCTCCGTGGTCTGTATGGTAACTTTGACAGGTTTCAGAGTAGAAGTCATGTTAGTCTGTATCCGCAAAAAGAAAAGGAGTACTTGTGGCACCTTAGAGACTAACTAATTTATTAGAGCATAAGCTTTCGTTGGCTACAGCTCACTTCATCGGATGCATAGAATGGAACATATAGTAAGATAGTGATATAGATATATACATATATACAGATAAGTTGGAAGTTACCATACAAACAGTGAGAGGCTAATTAGTTAAGATGAGCTATTATCAGCAGGAGAAAAAAAACTTTTGTAGTGATAATCAAGATGGCCATTTAGACAGTTGACGAGAAGGTGTGAGGATACTTAACATGGGGAAATAGATTCAATATGTGTATTGACCCAGCCACTCCCAGTCTCTATTCAAACCCAAGTTAATGGGATCTAGTTTACATATTAAAAGAATAAATGGATACAAATCTGACATCAGGAATCATAACATTCAAAAACCAGCAGGAGAGCACTTCAGCCTCTCTGGCTACTCAGTAACAGATTTAAAGGTGGCAATTTTGCAACAGAAAAGCTTCAAAAACAGACTCCAGTGAGAAATTGCTGAGCTTGAATTAATATGCAAACTAGATCCCATTAACTTGGGTTTGAATAGAGACTGGGAGGGGCTGGGTCAATACACATATTGAATCTATTTCCCCATGTTAAGTATCCTCACACCTTCTTGTCAACTGTCTAAATGGTCCATCTTGATTATCACTACAAAAGTTTTTTTTCTCCTGCTGATAATAGCTCATCTTAACTAATTAGCCTCTCACAGTTTGTATGGTAACTTCCAACTTATCTGTATATATATTTCTTCTTACTATATGTTCCATTCTATGCATCCGATGAAGTGAGCTGTAGCCCACGGAAGCTTGTGCTCTAATAAATTTCAGAGTAGCAGCCGTGTTAGTCTGTATCCGCAAAAAGAAGAGGAGTACTTCTGGCACCTTAGAGACTAACAAATTTATCTGAGTAACCACTGAATGCATCCGATGAAGTGAGCTGTAGCTCACGAAAGCTTATGCTCAAATAAATTTGTTAGTCTCTAAGGTGCCACAAGTCCTCCTGTTCTTTTTGAATGGTAACTGAATGCCAATGCACAGGGCCATATCTGCAGAGGCAAGAGACAGAACAGAGCCACTCCAGAGACAGATGCAAGGGCCTGGGAGCCTCCTCAGTCCTTCAACTACTGGTCTTTTGAGCTGCAGTTACATGGCGTGTGCCCAGGCAGTCTCACTACACACGCAAAGCAAGAAGCTACTTCAGAAACCGCAGCAGCTGCTCCAGGACAAATGCTGCCAGATCTAAAACAACAACAACCAAAGCCTGCGGACAGCAGCAGCCCCGTGCTGACCTGCCTAGCACAACGACAGTCCGTCCAGTCCTGCCTCCTCCCTACCCCGGCAATAGGCTTTTAAAGAACACACCTGGGTGGGGAAGGAGTGCCTGTGGGCGTGGGAGGGCCAGGTTTGGAGTGTGTCCGTGGGGGGGTGTCCGTGGGGGGGATGGAAAGAGGGGAAGGCGCAGGGCTGTCACTGGGTAGACTGGGCTGGTCTCAGTGGGTTGGAACCAGGTTGTTCTGTGCTGTGGCAGTGACATCTCATCTCCAGGAAGGTGAGGGCGGGATGGGGGCGACCAGCCAGCAGCAGCAGAGCCTGGGCGATGCTGTCCCCCATGTGACACATAATTAATTTCACTGGGCTGTGCCCGGGGGTGGGGCAGTGGCTCCCGTTGTTGCTGGAAGGTTCCCTGGCAGCGGCAGAAAGGAGCCAGGAGAAGCTAGCAGCCCAAGAGGAACTTAGAAATGATTGGTTTCAGAGTAACAGCCGTGTTAGTCTGTATTCGCAAAAAGAAAAGGAGTACTTGTGGCACCTTAGAGACTAACCAATTTATTTGAGCATGAGCTCAGATGATGAAGTGAGCTGTAGCTCACGAAAGCTCATGCTCAAATAAATTGGTTAGTCTCTAAGGTGCCACAAGTACTCCTTTTCTTTTTTAGAAATGATTGTAAATCTTGATGGCAATTCAAGTCCCCAGTGCCTGTCACAGGCTAGTTAATAATCCAGCTTTGTCCGCTGCACAATGGCCTCTGCCTTCCATCCTCCCTGCAGTGGATGGCTAAATGGCCACTGCGGCTTTTCCAGGTCACGTCATCTTCACAACTGCACTTTCCAGCCGCAGAACAGCAGCAAGGAAAGCACCGCCCAGCACCCAAGTGAACAATGTGTGCACCAGCCCTTCCATGGGCTTTGCCCACTCAGGCCTTTCCTCACCTTTAATTTCATATGTCAGCCAGCTCACGTAGACCCGTGCTGGGAAATGGCCCCAGGGTGCAGGACAGGGTGATTTAGTTGGGGTTGGTCCTGCTTTGAGCAGGGGGTTGGACTAGATGACCTCCTGAGGTCCCTTCCAACCGTGAGATTCTATGATTCTATGACAGAGAAGCTCCCAGCTGACCTCCCACTCTGGGGTGCACTGGGATGTGTGGAGAGGGTGGAGGGGGACTGAGGCTCTGGGCTTCAGCCGCTGGGGAGGAGGGGCTCCAGGCTTCAGCTGCCGGGGTGTGTGTGTGGGCTCTGGCTTCATTTCTCCAGAAGCTAACAAACAGCTTGCACACTACAAACATGCAGGTCTGTGTGTGGTGGAGGAGCTGGATGCTACTGACATTCTCAAATTATGCCCAAGGAATTAACTCTGGGGTCAGCCAGGAAAGAAACTGCCATCTTTTATGATCTAATTAGTGTTAAACCATAGAGAGGCCTTTCCTGAAACTCGTTATCAAAAGGATTGTAACCGGCCTCCCCTCACAGAGCCTACCCACCCCCCAATGGAATTTAGATGGCAGTGCCGGACCTGTCCTAGACCAAGGGACCAGGGTAAAGCAGAGTTTGCAGTGACCATTCCATTAGGGAGAGCCAGAATATGTGCCTCAGAAAGGTGTGGCACACTGTCAGAGAGAAGGTGGATTTACTGCTCCCTAATCAATAAATTACCAGGGTATTTTTCACTGCTACCTACAGCATGAGCGTGGATTGGTACACATTCAAGAACAGAAGCTACCTGAAATTTGTGTCTCGGGGATTTCTACAGCACCCATCACAGCAACGTTAAAGGGCTGCCCACGTAAAGGGTGACAAGAGAACACTTCAAACCCACAACGAGTGGGTGGCATTCAGATCTCCACTCAGCACTGCGGACACAGCATCTGGTCTGAGCAGCACTTTTCACTCAGGTTCAAAGTCCTTCAATAATCAGCAGATCAAGAATCTTTTCTTCCTTAAAATCCACAGACACACAGAAGAGATTTCTCATGGACTGTAGTCACAGGGACCAATAACCCTTCAGAAAAGCAGGACACGTCTCCTAGAACGGCTTAAAGGCACCACGAGTGAAGGAACAAGAGATGGGCATCCTGTTATCTGGGGATGGAGTTAAGAAAAGGATGGACTGGTAGACCCCTGTTCTTTCACCACTTCTTCCTCCTCTCCCCATGCGTGAAAGGCCGTAATATGGGGGAGCCGAAGGAGGAGATGTGCCTTTTGGAGAAAATGAACCCAATAGTTGGCTTCTCCTTAGTGCTCAGGGTGCTTAGCGTTTTTCACATACGGACTAACAACAATAGGCTCTAGGAACAAGGGCTGCCACCACACACAATAAGCCAAGAATCAAAGAGCCATAAGGACTGTAAGGATGTTGAGGGGGCATCATGCTTAATCCCCAAGGAGAAGGAGAAGCCAAAGGGAGAAGAGTGTGTAAACCAGGGCTGGCCCTAGACCAAATGGCACCCCAGGCGAAGAGCACCTTTGGCGCCCCACCATCCATTTGTTAAACTTTTTAATACCTTATTTTTTATCGCATTCATATCCTATTTCACGACTTTGATGCACGATTTGCATGCATGATTTATCCCTGTCATATAATATTATAAATTTGCTAGGATCTGTAAATCTGTATTTATTCATGCCATATATAAGCAAATAAAAAAAACAGTTTCCTCTAAGCTTATAGAAACTTTTTAATTTTAAGAATAACTGAAATGTAATAACATCAAGAAATTGAACTGTGCACCAACACTGGGTGGACCAGTCTTACAGTCAGTGATGGCTTTAGAATGTTAACCCTAGTCCTTTCGTTCAAAAGATCACTTTTCTTGCCTCTGCCCTCATCAACTGATGCACTGTGTCAGAGAGATCCAAAGACTGGCCAATAGCATTTTCAAGTGATAAAATAGCAAGCTATGTCAGTCTCTCATCAGCCATCGTTGATCGAAGATATGTTTTAATGAGCCTGAGCTTTGAAAAGCTGCGTTCACCACTCACGACTGTGACCGACAGCGTGATCAGAATCCTCAAAGCTATCCACATGTTAGGAAAAGCATCCTTCAGCTCTGCATCATGAATGGAGAACTTGGAGTGGAGAGTGCTTCCCGTGTGGCAAAACGTGAAAGATGTCGAATTCGACATAGAGGTCTTTATCCCTGACATCCGAACATTCCCCATGTGTCAGGGTCCGGTGAAGGTCCGTACAATTCTTAAGAGTGTTTTCCTGACCTGGCAGCTTACTAAGGTCATACAAAAACTCCCAGGTCTTTCTGCCGTGCTTCATTTGTCTAAGCCTTTCTTCAATGGACACTCAAGCAGTGTCAACAAGCGAGCAGAAAAACTCCCTCTTGAATTTTTCTTCCGAGCCTCCCATCACCTCATCTCTGCCCTCGTAATCAAATTGTCTCTTCTTCCAATGAATGCAAGTTTCCTTGAAGACAGGCTCAAATCCTAAATTTTCTGCCATTTCTTTGGCAGCAGTGATGGCATCTTCAAATCCGTTGTCTCTGTAGGCCACAACGAAATCGAGGCAGCTTCTCATCAAAATAGTAGATGTCGCGGTGTCCATCGACTGAGTTTGTAATGCCTTGCTAACAACGTTTAGTTGGAACAGGATATCGTGCCAAACCACAATTGAGACCAGAAATTTGAAGTCAGTGATCTGGTTTGCCAGGCTTTGTGCCTCATGTCAGATTCTGGCCTCAACTTTACTTGACTGTGCCAATTCCATCAGGGCACTATAAACCCCATGGTATCTCACTGGCCTTACGCTGTCAATGCAGCTCTCCCAGTGAGAGTTACTTAGTCGGGCTTCACAGTCAGTTTTGTAACATTGTCTGTGAAGATCTTCCACCTGATAGTTGATACTGAAAACAAGATGTGTATCCTTTGCAGTACTCCGAAGAAAGATACTGAATTTAAAGAAGATGATGCTGCATCTGACACAACTAGGTTGAGGGAATGGCAGCCATAAGGCATGAAGAAAGCTCTTGGATTCAGTGCAAGTATCCTTGCCTGGATGCCACTGTTTCTACCTGTAATGGTCACACCGTTGTCATAGCCTTGGCCAAAGCAGTCCTGAAGTTTTATTTTATTCTCATTCAAAACATTCATAAACAGTCCTGTTAGGCCTTTTCCAGTAGAGTTGTCCCCAGACCGGAAACAGATAAAATGGTCCTTTACTTGGATACAGCCATCCTCGTCATCAACAAATCTTACTGTAAATGACATCTTTCGCAGTGTGACTTTTAGAAGTGTCGCTTCTGCTCATTTATTGGAAACGTCATATTCTCCATTTTGCCCTGCCTGTTCAAAATTGTACGATCAATACATTCTATTTTCCCTTTCGTTCCTAAGAACAAAAACAGCATCCCGAGCCCGGCGCCCCCCAAGCCTGGCACCCCATGCAGTTGGCTGCCCTAAATTCGACCCTGGTACAAACCTCCAACATGACTGAGGAGGTGTCTGGAGTGGGAGACAGAGTCACATCAACCACTCAGGCTCCCTCTTCAGAGTTGAAGAAAGCACACTGCTCCCAGGCCCTGGAGAATCTTCCATCCCAGGGAGTAGTGAGGCCGATGCTGACGGGTCACGCATCTGAGCCTCTGAAGCAGAAACGAATGACTGTACAGAGAAGATCAAAGAAGGTGACAGCAGAAACCCAGGAAGCCACAAAGGACTGTCTGTGTCTCTGCTGAGAATGAAGCATAGGCTGAGAGTCTACTGGTGGCCTTGTGTCTAAGCCCCTTGCCACTAGTGATCAGCCTCAAGGAGGACGGCAACAAAAAGCTGCTGTAAGTCCCAGGCCGCTGTGGTTCTGGCACTGCCCGACACTACGTCCCCTGGCCCCTGTGGTATTTCCGCATTGGGAAAGGGAGGAATGAGCAGGCAGGGGGTGAGCTGGGAATACCGCTACTGAGACATTATTGATTTCAAACAACCAAACCATCCTTGGCCCCTACGAACTGCACACAGCTACTGTATGAAAGCACTATTACCCTCGCCACTCTGTGTACCTGCTACACCTGTCTAGTTTTACCCCCTGCAAGTTCTCTGGGGCAGGGGCTGTCTCTTACTAGATGGATACATAGCAAACAGCATCATGAGGCTTCAGTCTGGTTGGGGCCTCCAGCCATGACCGCAATGTAACTAGCAATCAGCATTTCAGATGGGAGTTTGAAAAAACGCTCCTGGCAGGCGGGTGCTTTGGTGCTTTACACAGAAATTGGGAAAGGGCTTGGCACAGCTCAGTTCCGTGCTGTGTGTAGGGTGTGGGAGGCCTTTCCTTGGATCTCTGCTCCAGTTGCCGGAACGCTACATGCAGCATTGACCTGAACTGTGCCAAGCACATGCCAGGTTTTTATATAAAGTGTAACATGTAGGGGCTTTTTGAAGCTGGCCTCGGCTCCTCCTACAGTGGGGTCCTGCGCTGCATTTATCTCCAGCAGTCAGCTGCCAAGGCACTGAACTCAGCAGAGTTGGGACCCCACAGACTGTCATTCTCTGCAAAGACAATCCTCACAGTGCAAGCTTTCAGAGCGACGGAGCACACAATAGAGCGAAAGCCAAAGAAAATGTCTCTCTCCCTTCTGTCCCCAGCAAACAATCTGACGGAGAAAGCACTCTGCATTTACTCCGAGAACGATTCTTTGTATTAAAAAACCCAATCATTCAAACCCATTCCCTCACAAATCCACACCACACCTGGACAACCACTAGAATTTGTCCACAGTCACAACAGCAAAGTGTCCTTTGTCACATTTTGCAATATGGGAAACCCAAGCTGATGAGACCTGCTGTCTGGAGATTACACCCCACTTTAATAGTTCTCAACGACGCCATGAAAAAACAATTTTAGACTGAAAACACTGGCATGTTATCCAGGCTTACATGTGACCATCATAACAAAGCAGCCCATACACAAACAAAGAAAACCCTGCATCTCTGCTAACTTAGAGCAATTAGTTACACTAGAAATTGTTTCCGTACAGCCCTCGGCTTCTAATTTGCTTTGGGTCTGCTTTGTATCTGCCTGTGACAATAGCGGTGAGGCTCTCAGGCAGCACATTAACAATGCCCAGCAGAGAGACAAACTTCAGGCCACGTAGGCACCACATTACTGAGTGATTAAGTTTGAAAAATAAACCTAATCCTACCTTCATATTTCTACAGAGGGGATCCATACTGCGGCTGAGTGCAAATCCTCGTGCCAAGTGCCATCATCCATTGCAGTCAGACTGAAGCAATGGCGCCCAATTAGTGCACCCTACCAACTCTGCTATTCACAAGCAAATGCTGCTAGCCTAAATACCAGATGGACAATCCCTGGTAACTAGAGAAAACAAGGTGGGGGAAGGGCCCCTTAACTTCACACTAAAGCTACTGAAGCGAGCGGAGAACACCCAGCACTGGGCACTGGACACGCCACCTTGTATTTTAACACCGCAACAATAGCAGGAAAAAATGTCCCCACTAAAACCTAAAGACATATTGCATGGCAAGGCAAGAAACTAACTGCTCCCAAGTTCACAAGTGCTTTGGAGAAAGCCGATTCTGATCTTTCATGGGGAAAGGAAAGCAAAACCCTTCTTCCACATCCTAAAACAAAGATGTCCAGTCCCTTCAAAACACATGATGGAATTCACAGAGATGGAATTCACCTGTGACCTTTTCATGTGTCAGAAACCAGGTATTTCATAGCATAGTCTCTCATAGAAGGCTCATCATAGCCTGTCACTTCCTCTTTACACAGATGATTCATTCATTCATTCATTCATTACTCCGCTCCCTGCAAATGAAGAATTTTGCATCCCCACACTGAATTTGGAGTTCTGTCTGGGTTAAATTAACTAGCAGAAACTGAACAAAGCAAGATCTTATCTTACTCCTGATATATCTGGTAAAAAATCCCCTAACTAAGGAGATCAGATCTTCAGGCACTGCTGCAGGAGAGATATACACATTTGGAATAGAAGTGAATCGCTGGGTTGGTAACATGGTCTCCTCATCCCCTCTTAGTAGGGGAGGTAATGGCACTAAAATTACTAGCCCGCCTACATCCAGCCATCCTGCTCATCTTCTGAGCTATTATTATGATGATGTATTATTTGCACTGCGTACGTGGCCTCGCCAGGGACCAGGACCCCCGCCCCTCACCCCGGTGCTAACTGCTGTACAAACATAGAACAAGAAGCTGACAATCCAGGTACAAGGCAAGCGGCAGCAGACAGATGCAGGCACCAGACAGACAAGGACGTACAAGGGAACAATGAGGCAGTATTGACCAGCATGACAGGCCATGGTCTCAGCACACCAGTGGACTAACAATTGTCAAGTGTTTTGTAGGCATCATGGCAAAAGAGAGTTTGAAGGAGGGATGTGAAGGAGGCAAATGAGGTAGCTTTGTGGATGTTTACAGGGAGCAGTGTGCGAGGGGCAGCATGGGAGAAAGCATCATGGTGCTTGTTTGAAAATTTAATAGGCGGGCGACGGAGGCTGGCATCATGGGCCAATCAGAGGCAGGAGTTGACTTCTTGATAGTTATGACAGTACCCATCCTGTAGCCACAATGGGCATGTCCGTCCACAGTCCACTGGCCATTTCCCAGAAAACATGCCTGCCCTTAGTCAGCAAACCTACCCCATATCAGCAGTTATGCGTTCCGCTATGGCCATGTAATCACATAAAGACATGAGCTGGCCGATCCATGAGATGGGTGATTTTATCAGGGCTAAACAAGGAGAGAAGCTCTCCTTCCGATACCTTTGTGTCACCACCTTTGTGCACTTTTATAATGTGCAGACAGAATAAAGTCCATTTCAGTGATGTATAATACTTTGTGCTTTAAAAGAGACAGTTGCTCAAAGCTGAAAACAGTTATGAGCCAAATCAACAGGGAGGAAGAATTGAATCAGAAAAATGTAAATGATAATTGGGAACCAGATAACTTGCCGTCAAGAGTTGTAAAAGACCTGACTGAGGAGCTCACTGGGCTGTTAATGTTGCATTTCAATAAGTTTTGAAACACAGGGGAAGTTCCAGAAGACTGGAAGAAAACTAATGTTGTGACAGTATTTGATAGACTCAAGGCACACAATGTATTTAGCTTAACAAAGAGAGGGTTGAGAGATGGATTGATTACAATTCATAAGTACCTACACGGGGAACAAATATTTAATAATGGGCTATTCAGTCTAGAGGAGAAAGGTTTAATACAATCCAATGGTTGGAAGTTGAAGCTAGACAAATTCAAACTGAAAATAAGGTGTCGATTTCTAACAGTGAGAGTCTCCATCACTGACAATTTTGAAATCAAGCTTGGATGTTTTTCTAAAAGCTCTGCTCTAGGAATTATGTTGAGGAAGTTCTCTGGCCTGTGTTATGCAGGGTGTCAGACTAGATGATCACAATGATCCCTTCTGGCCTTAGAATCTATGAACCTATCACTGACTCACCTTAGGATACGTGGAACTGAAGCAAACCACCACTGCTTTGAGTGGGGCTTGCGTACACAGAAGGTCTGTCAATTCTTCGGTGTTCATTGTCTTTTAAAAGACTAGAAACAGTCCCACCAGTTTAGAAGCAACCTAAGACTTGGGATAGCCATGGGAATGTGGCTGGAGACAGCAGGAGACATGGTTTGGGACCTGGGACTTTAATAGGACATCCCAGCCTGTATAACTAGGCCTTTGATATGCAAATTGGAGCCTTGTGAGCTACACCCCCTCTGTACAAACTGGGGAGGGTCAAGCTCCATGGCCAGATTGTCGATTTGTTAAATTCCCATGCCCTGACGAAGTGGACTTTGAGTCTCCTGGAGCGAGTAGCAGATGCCAACAGGTGAGCATTCCTGTGAGTCCCACTCACATTGCAAAATCATGGGGAAGAACGCCTTCCAGAAAGTGTAGTTGGATTCCATGAATAGGGTACTTGACACAGTCCAGGAGAGGTCACTGTCAGCAACAAACTCAACCGGGAAGGGGTGGGGGTGGGGTGTGAACTCCTCGATGGGTTTCTTGTGAGTGAAGCTGAGAAATCCCTCAGCCCAGAGAAAAGAGAGGATGCTTTACTGTCATTAGGAAGGTGGCTATAAAAGTTCTGATTTCTGCATGTTTAGATTCTATTTTGCTCAGAAAGCCTGCAAGTCACTGACTTTCACAGATGCAACTATGTTCTGTACAAGAAGGGAGGAATGGGGGCACATGGAAATATTTACGTTGAGGATCTCAACTGACCCGAAAGTCTTGGGGAATAGAAGCCGCAAGGGCAGAGGGGTTCAGATCTTTTGCAGTGTATCAAGGAGTCTGAAGCTGGATCTACGTGAACTAAACAAGACATCATATAGGCAGGCCTGGAAATGTAAAGATAATACCAAGCAGGAGGTGAAAAGGGTAGCCTGGCTACTGAGAAGAGATGTGTGTTGGCCAAGAACCCTAGCTACTTCCACTACTGAGCAGATACCACCACAACCTCCTCTCCCCATCAGTCTCCAGGTGCAGGGGGAGTGGACCCTCTGTGAGCTGCAAGAGGCCCACAGAGCAAGATTCAGTCAGTCCTGGAAGAGAAGCTCTGGGAGGCAAATGGAGAGGGAGGCAAATGGGGGAGCAGTGGCAGCAGACACTTGGGATCAGGCTCGTGATCAAGTGCGAGTCGCGGGAATTTTGTGCATGCGTTTTGCTGCACTGGAAAGGTCAGGGAGCGTCTTCTCTAGGTGTGTGGTCTGACTGAGCAGTTGGTCATTGTGAGGTGTGGGTGCTAAGGCATGTGCACCCATATTGCCTTAACCAGAGACTTCCTTGTTTTCAGCTGTTAGAGTTGCTTGGGTGTAGCACCTCAGAACCCGTGTCTGTAATGCAGTGAGGTCTTTGGATGGTGGGTTAAATAGCACTCGATGGACACAAACTGTTCGTCCCACATCTGAGCCATGCAGCACAAGGACAAAGAGAAGCACAGAACATTGTGAAGTCTCTAACCGCAAGCTTTGCTAAGACAGGAGAGTGGCAGTGAGTGAGCAAAGGCTTATTTCCTTTGGGATGTCAATTCAGCAATGCAGCTCAGAACAGACCCCCTCGAGGAAACAGCCTGGAAGCTGATGGAGCTGACAATGAATTCTTGGAGGAAGATCAACACTGCAGAAATCTCTGGTCACTAATTTGGCAAAACATAAAGCCCTTGATGAGCTGTCGCAGGCTGGATTTAATCTTTCAATAATTCCTTTTTGTTATAAATCAGAGTCACTGTATAGAGAGAAGTCTTAGAACTCTACATACAATGCTCCATCTTGTTAAACCCGAGGCAGAGAGTTTTCTACCAGGTCAATAACTTTGTCAGAGAAGTCAACTTTAGCAAGGAGGTTTATAGGCCTTAGAAGAGAACTTTTCCCATAAGAACCAGAGGGCAGAAATAGCTGAGAGCTCCTGTTGCGTGGATCAACCTTCCACCCCCAAGCCTGTTCACTCAGCAGCACTGGGCGTAATAGTAACTGACTTTCAAACCCACCTTGGTATGGACCCTTTACAAGAGATGACGATAAAAGACGACAATAAACCACCTCAGACAGGACATCTCTGTGGGATGCCTGATTTTACAAGGAAACACAGACTGTAACTGAGGGAGATGACAAGAGAGAAAGGGGACCTGAAACCAGAGGCTGTCTCACAGAGATGCTGCCTGTCTAAGAGGGGAGAAAGAATCCAAGGTGACTCCATCTAGATGAGTTTTGCAGACTGGCAGACTACACGTGTTATGCAGACTACTTATTTTATGTTAATCTGATCTTTTTTTCTCTATCCTGAGTAAATCTCCTGAGTCTCAAGCTGCTGCTAATTAGACCCCCTGAGTCTCAAGCTGCTGTTTGGGACTTTCATGCAGAACGCCCTGAAGAGAGAACACCATCCACTGATAAGCAGAGGTAGACGGAGAGCATGCTACATGTTTATCCCACTATGGATTCTTGATCAAAAGGGATGGTGTCAGAGGCCACGCGTGGGGGTATGTCCCAGTTTGTAGCCATTACCCTCGTGGGAATTAGGCTTATTTGCTGAGTTTCTTCTTTGACTCTGTGCTTTTCACTGCCACTGTCTTTGGTTATCATCTAATTTACAGAGCTGGGAACCTGATCTTCATTTAAAGACAAGTAACTCGAAGGCTGATCTAGACGCCTGCATGCAATAAAAGGTGGCTCAGAGTTTGAAAACTCTACGGTTCATCTATAGTAGTGGTTCTCAACCAGGAGTACGTCTTCCACAGGGTACATCAGCTCACCTAGAGATTTGCCTGGTTTTACAACAGGCTACATAAAAAGCACTACCAGTCAGTACAAACGAAAATATCATACAGACAACTTGTTTATACTGCTCTGTATACGACACACTGAAATGTAAGTACAATAGTTATATTCCAATGGATTTATTTTATAATCATATGGTAACAATGAGAAAGTCAGCCATCTTTCAGTATTAGTGGGGCTGTGACACTTTTGTATTTCTATGTCTGATTTTGTAAGCACGTAGTTTTTAAGTGAGGTGAAACTTGGGGATACGCAAGACAAATCAGACTGCAAAAAGGGGTACAGTGGTCTGGAAAGGTTGAGAGCCACTGCTCTATAGCACCTCTTGTCTTTGTGCCTAGGGGGAAGGGCTGAGTAGCAGAGAGCTGTCCCCTCACTGCAGCCAGAAGCAGAAAGCTCCTTCTCCCATTCAGTAGCTGGAGGGACTGAACCACCAAACATAGCAGGGGCTGCAAGTTAGAGCAGGGGTTCTCACATGAAAAATTTTGGTGGCCTCAGAGTGCGGCCACCAACTCTTGCTGGTGGCCGCTCTGACAATTTTTCCTAAAATACTTAATTAACTTCAGGAAAAACAAATAACTATGCACATACCCATGTCCAAATAATTGTAATTTATTTATGTAGAGTTTTTTTTCAGACTCAATAATAAAAATAATGTACAGTTGTCTCTATTTGTTTCTGTTTGGACCTAAACAGAATAGAAACAAAATAAGGTGCTTTGCATGTTCTTCTCTTTTTTGTTGTTGTTTCTTTTGCTTTTTTGGTTGCTGTTTTTTTTTTTTTTAGCTTTGCTAGCTACTACCTCTGCTCCTGTGAAAACTGATATTTGTACGTTTGTTAATATCACGTTTCACAGCAGACTTACTCAGCCCTGGCAAGCCGGGGAATGAATTAAGCTCTGAATGGAGAGGTGGGGAGGGAGGCAGCAGGGGCCATGGGTGATGGGGTTGTGGTGAGCCTGGGGCTGGATCCCAAAGCCCCGCAGCCAGGGGATGAAGCCCTGCGGCTGGAACTCGAAGCCCCATGGCTGGAGCTGCCGCCCAACGCCCCAGGGCTGAAGCCGGAGCCCCACTGCCCCGGGAAAGGGGGGGAAACACACATGGGCTGCCTGCTCCTCTAGTGTTTGTGGCTAGAGGCTGACAAGAAAGATCCGCAAGCCTGGTGGTCTAGGACATCTCCTTCCCATTTTCCAGCAGCAGAATGAACTGGGTGCTGGGTGTCTCACCAGCGAGATGCCCCTGAAACTTGCTGGTGGGAACTCCAAGTTTTGCTGTCCATAATGTCCTCTGGTGAGGGGGTCCAGTCTTCTGTCTTGGCGGAATCTGGTTAATTTTTCAAACCCTAGTTTTCAAATTCCAAAATCTAGATAGCAAGCCCATCCCCTGAAACGGGAAAGAGCATTCACCCCACAGGACAGCTGAGCCCCGCACAACTGGAAGCAGCATGGAGTGACCAGCAGGACCAAGTCACAGCTTTCTGCTGCCTTACATTGTCCACAACCAGCCAAACAAAGCCATGCAGCAAAAGGGAGCCCCTCGCCAGGCGCAGGGATAGCCTGCACTCTCTAACTGCTCATGCCAAGGGTTTCCCAGGCACCCAGCGATCACAGCAGCTACATTTACACTAGAGTGCAAAGATCATAAAGCATTCGCAAATAAAGGGAGAGTTCACATTAGTGGGTTTGTCGCTGCTATATTAAAAGACAGACAGTGCAACTCTGGGCTTCAGAGAGCATGCAAACGCACCCACACATGGAGAGTCCTTTGGACTCTGTCTGAACACAGAGAGCTCACAAGCTTCACCCTGAATACACACAGACAGACCAGTGCACACGAGCTACTGAATGGAACGTCTTGTTCTCAACCGCCTCGATCCAATGGCATGCTGGATGCTTGGTACTTACAAGAGCATTTTCAGTGTCTGTTTGCTGCTGAAAGCAGGGGAGAATGTATTTGATTCAAAGGGAAAATGCAAGGAGAGCTGTAGAGAACTGCTCCTGAGAGCAAAGTCTGGCCCACATGCAGCTGTGTGAGCTGATGTCAGCCAGGGCCCCCGGCCCCGGTTTCGGCCCATAGAAGGAGTGACACTTGCTGGCAGATGGAATGTACGGCCACATTAGCATTCCTACAGGGACAATGGGGGGGAGCTGCTATATAGATTACAGGCTGGCTGTCCCTCCCTCAGTCACAGAGGGACCAGGAACCGCCTTCCCTTGCCAGGCCTTTGTTTGCTGACTCACAAAGGAGAGTGCTGTCTGTGTTCAGAGTCCAAGACATGAGAAACCCTGCATGAGGGTCACAGAAGGGGCTACTCACACACACAGGGGATGGGGGGGCTCCCAGCCCAGGGAGGTGGGAGGAGAGGGAGCACTGCAGCAGACAGGCCACCAGGTGGGGTTGGAGGATGCTCTCCATGCACAGCAGAAAACTCTGGAGGGGAGAGCTGGCTGTGCACATGAGACAGAGAGAACCCAGCTGTCTTGGAGGGCTGGGAGTCTCCACAAGACAGAGACCCGGAGAGAATCCTGGTGGGGCAAAGGATCCTCTGACAGAACGAACCCCACAAAGGATCTGACTGGGAACCCAGAGAATCCCACAGAGGTCAGGCTTGGTGGGGCAGACAGAAAATGCACACATATCTCCCTTGCAGAAAGCCTCTTACCGGCCCTTCCTCCATCAGGGCAGCGCGTGTCAAATCCCTCCTCCAGCCCAGTCTCAAACATCCCAAGCAATGGGATGCCCACAGCTTCCCTTGAGAGAATGGCTGCAGGAGGAGCAGAGGGAGCACCCCCACAGCTGAAAGCAGTTCCCCTCGCTGGGTTGGTTAACTTCCCGAACCTTCAACAAGGGACAAATGAGCCACAGTCTTGCACAAACCCTCAACATGCTGGAGAAAACCTCGGCCTGGAGCCTTTGGAGTTGGAGGTGGCTCATGGACCCATGGAGGGATCTTTTCAGCACACAACAGAGGTTTTGCTCAAGCTAAATCCAAGCTACATATGAGAGTAAGAAGTTCCATGAACGGAATGAGGGGGAGCAAAGACAACCAGGGAAACAATTTTACTTAGAGACATAAATGTAGAGAGAAAAAACTTAAATGAGTGAGGCGAGAGCACGCAAGACCTTTTGGGCTTGAGTGAAATAGGTCCTGAGATGTCCCTCCCGTTCCCACAGTACCACAGGCCAGCAGAGGGGTAGTAAAAGGGTGAGGGAGTGGCCAAGGCTCTGCGTAGCCAAACTCATTGCATTTGGAGGTGATTCAAGTGGACACCCCAGCCTGTCCTTACATCCATAAGCGTTGCTCTCTGGGAGAGGGTCAAGAAGTCCCTCACGTTCCTTCCTCATACTCAAAGGATCCAGCCACCAGGTCAGTTCTTGCGGGATTGAGGCTGTACCATGACAGGTTTGTTCAGATGGTGCTTGGCTGGGGAGTGCACTGTCCTTAGCCAGTGTTGCAATGGCCGCAGGGGAAGTCTGGCAAGCGGCATCACAAAGTCATGTGCCAATGTGTGCCCTAGCAATCCAAGGCACGTGTGAATTGCTGTATATGGTCTTGCCCTTATGTCATGTATGAAGAACTGAAGGGACCTGAATCTGTGTGGCAGAGCAGCCTGTGCTGGCTGTGAGTTGAGCAGAGCTCCTGTGAATTATATTCTCTGTGAGGGTGTGAGAGACAATTTCTTGTAGTTCACAAGGAGTTCTGGAGCTTGAAGTGACAGAATGATGGAGGCAAGCGTTACCTCCTGAATCTGAGGCAGTGAATGTGTTCGCGGAGCCTCCTCAGATCCAGCACAGGATGAAGACCCTTTCGTCTCTGGAATGAGGAGATACAAGGAGTAGAAGCCCCTTCCTCTGTATTCCTGAGGCACCTTCTCTATGGCTCCTAGACAACGAGGCCATGGCTGACTGTAAAAGGCTCTCACAAGAAGGATCCCTGAAGAGGGATGGGGAAGGGGGATGGAACTGGATAGTATAGCTATGGGTAACGATATCTATCACCCATTTGTCAGTGGTGATGCCCACCCTTGCCCTGTGGAACAAGGCGAGGTGGCTTCCAAAAGCAGCACTCACTAAGCTGGTCGTGATGCAGCTCTCAGCTGAACTGGCAAATTTGCCGCCATGTGGACAGAGTGATGTGCGTGGAGGGGGGTTGGGGAGGGTTGACGTGCTCTACCATATCTTGGCCACATCTTGGACTGGCTGTGGTATGAAGGTGTCCCCTGTCTCTGTTGGTGTTGCTGTTGGGGTGGTATGTTTTGCGGTATATACCAGATGTGTGTAGATTCACAGGGGCTATAGGGCTGTCTTGGCATCCTTTAGCGAGTGTAAGGGACTGTGTTTTCTTGTTAAACTGCTCTGTTACCTCAAATGGGGCCCACACTTCATGAGGAATGCCTGGAGCCCTCATAGTCACTGTACACTCCCAATGTGCAGAAAGAATAGCAAATATGGCAGGCGACCAGCTTGGCTCAACAGAGAAATCTTTGGTGAGCCTAAACTCAAAAAGGAAGCTTACAAGAAGTGGAAACTTGGACAGATGACTAGGGAGGAGTATAAAAATATTGCTCGAGCATGCAAGGCTGTAATCATGAAGGCCAAAGCACAACTGGAATTGCAGCTAGCAAGGGATGTGAAGGATAACAAGAAGGGTTCTACAGGTATGTGAGCAACAAGAAAGTCAGGGAAAGTGTGGGACTCTTACTGAATGGCGGAGGCAACCCAGTGACAGAAGATGTGGAAAAAGCTGAAGCACTCAATGCTTTTTTTGCCTCGGTCTTCACACACAAGGTCAGCTTCCACACTGCTGTCCTGGGCAGCACAGTATGGGGAGGAGGTGAGCAGCCCTCAGTGGTGAAAGAACAGGTTAAGGACTATTTAGAAAAGCTGGACATGGACAAGTCCATGGGGCTGGATGCGCTGCATCTGAGGATGCTGAGGGAGTTGACTGATGTGACTGCAGAGTCATTGGCCATTATCTTTGAAAACTCGTGCGATCGGGGGAGGTCCCGGATGATTGGAAAAAGGCAAATATAGAGCCTATCTTTAAAAAAGGGAAGGAGGAGGATCCGGGGAACTACAGACCGGTCGGCCTCACCTCAGTCCCTGGAAAAATCATGGAGCAGGTCCTCAAGGAAACCATTTTGAAGCACTTGGAGATGAGGAAGGTGATCAGGAACAGTCAACATGGAATCACCAAGGGCAAGTCATGCCTGACCAACCTGATTGCCTTCTATGATGAGATAACTGGCTCTGTGGTTATGGAGAAAGTGGTGGACATGATATATATCTTGACTTTAGCAAAGCTTTTGATACTGCCTCCCACAGTATTCTTGCCAGCAAGTTAAAGAAATATGGATTGGATGAATGGACTATAAGGTGGAGAGAAAGCTGGTGAGATCCTTGGTCTCAATGGGTAGTGATCAATGGCTCGATGTCTAGTTGGCAGCCAGTATCAAGCGGAATGCCCCAGGGGTCGGTCCTCGGGCCAGTTTTATTCAACATCTTCATTAATGATCTGGATGATGGGATGGATTGCACCCTCAGCAAATTCGCGGATGACACTAAGCTGGGGGGAGAGGCAGATACACTGGAGGGTAGGGATAGGGTCCAGAGTGACCTAGACAAATTGGAGGATTGAGCCAAAAGAAATCTGATGAGGTTCAACAAGGACAAGTGCAGAGTCCTGCTCTTGGAACGGAAGAATCCCATGAGCCGCTACAGGCTGGGGACCAACTGACTCAGCAGCAGTTCTGCAGAAAAGGACTTGGGGATTACAGTGGACGAGAAGCTGGATATGAGTCAACAGTTTGCCCTTGGTGCCAAGAAGGCTAACAGCATATTGGGTTGTATTAGTAAGAGCATTGCCAGCAGATCGAGGGAAGTGATTATTCCCCTCTATTCGGCACTGGTGAGGCCACAGCTGGAGTATTGCGTCCAGTTTTCGGCTCCCCACTACAGAAAGGATGTGGACGAATTGGAGAAAGTCCAGCAGAGGGCAATGAAAATGATTAGGGGACTGGAACGCATGACTTATGAGGAGAGGCTGAGGGATCTGGGCTTGTTTAGTCTGCAGAAGAGAAGAATGAGGGGGGATTTGATAGCTGCCTTCAACTACCTGAAAGGGGGTTCCAAAGAGGATGGATCTAGACTGTTCTCAGTGGTAGCAGATGACAGAACAAGGAGTAATGGTCTCAAGTTGCAGTGGGGGAGGTCTAGGTTGGATATTAGGAAAAACTATTTCACTAGGAGGATGGTGGGGCACTGGAATGGGCTACCTAGGGAGGTGGCGGTATCTCCATCCTTAGAGGTTTTTGAGGCCCGGCTTGACAAAGCCCTGGCTAGGATGATTTAGTTGGGGTTGGTCCTGCTTTGAGCAGGGGGTTGGACTAGATGACCTCCTGAGGTCTCTTCCAACCCCTGATATTCTATGATTCCATGGTAGCCATGGACCTAGTTGGGGTGTCAGCTGCGTTCATTAAGGCTTGTAGGCAAGTCTTTGTCACTAGCTTGTCCCTCTTTTACAATGTCCTTAAACTCCTGTCTAGCCTGGTGAGGCAGTTTGACTGATGAATAGCATCACTCTGTCCCATGTTAGAAAATTGCATTTGGCTAGTAGGGTTTGGAAATTAGCGAGAGTGATGTAGAGGAATGGGACTTCCTCTCAAACAGCTCCAGTTGTTTGGGATCTTTACCTTTCAGTGGATCTTGGCCTTTCAGTGGATCTTGGCCAAGTTGGGATTACTTGAGATCTGGGTTTGGGGGGGTGAATAAAAGTATTAGAACCCACAAAGTGGCACCTGCATGGTCACAGATGACGACTTTCCTGCCTGGGTGAATTCCACATCCCAGGCCGCTGCTCAGTTTGCCTTCCATTCTCCACTTGAACCAGAAATCACAGGACTCAAGCACTGCCTCCTAGAACAATCTCTGAGAGTGGTGTCAGGCCCGAAAGAGTCAGACTCGAACATCCCTATTCAGGTCAAAACCCGACCATCCAGCACTCCATCCAGTAGTCAGGCAACTCCAAGTCTTGGGCAGAGAAGTCAGCACCAAGTGAAGGAGTGTAGGTACAGACAGCTCCTGCTAGGGTTGACAGCAGATACAACACTGCGAGTTTCTATCCTGCTGGCACAGGTGGTAAGAGGGAACCTGGCGGGGGGGGGGGGGGTCGTGGGCCTGCCCTGCTCTTTGTGCCCTCGTGATAGAGCATGAGGAGGCGGGGGGCATGTGTGCAGCCTCATGGGCGCTGCTAAAGAATCTGGCTTTGTGCACTTGAGGCACATGTGCACCAACACTGGGATCCACATGGACACATACTCAGAGAAGCAACCCTCCCCCCTTCCTTCCCTCAGCAGGGGCAGGATAGGAAGCCTCCTCTTCCACTCAGCCCAGCACATGCCCAGCCTTTGTCAGGCACCAAGAACTGCCGATATAAAGGAAGTACAGACAAGGGGAAACATTCAGCTTGGCCTTAGCTGCATCCTCTGAGGAGTGGGGAGGGAGAGAGAAGGAATCCAGCCAGCCCAGTGTGCGAACTGCCTGCGGCCTGGCCCCAGCTCAGGCTGCTTTACCACACAAACCTTTTCTCCAACGGCTTGTCCTCGGCCTCTAACAAACCCTTCAGGCAATTCTGGTTTGCCCAGCAAGTCCCTCTCCTGGGGAAGGGCTGCACCTCCTAACATGCATGCTGCAAAGGGCACTGGGACACTGAATACTGGAATCATTCACCCACCCAACATTTAATGGCCTAAGTCAAGTCAGGACCGAGAGCAGGATCCAAAGGATAGGTCTTTAGGAGTCTGCCAAGCAGTGAAGCACCTGGTGCAGCAACCAGCCTGCCCATGGGGGGCAGCACTACCCTCCTCTCACGCCCTGCACCCAATACCCCAGGGAGCACTTGCCCACCACAGGAAGCCCTCAGCTGGGACAGCAGCCAGCCGATTTCCTGAGGTGGAATTCACCTCTCTCACTGGGCAGCAAGGTGTGTGCATGGGCCAGCCACACAATCCCCATGGAAGCCTGAGCTCCATTCTTCTGGCACCTGCCATATCCTGCAGTGCCAAGGAGACTCTCAAACCCACAGAGCATGCGGCCTGACAGCTCGCTTCCAGACCACGTGATCTGGCACACTGAAGGATCTTTATGGGGAAGAAAACCAGGGAAGCTGCTAATCTCAGCCTCCTGCCACTGCCCCATCCAGGCTCAGGCTTAACAAGAAGGCCTTTTCGGGGTCAGGGACCCACCAGCAGGAGCAAAAGGTGGTTGTGTGAGATCAGAGAGGCCCGGCAATGGAAGACAGTAAATTAATTTAGACTGAACTTCTGTTCTTCCCTCTCCACAGCAGACCATGCCTTTGACTTTGCCTTAGGCAGGCAGAATGGATTTGAGATAGAGATCTAATGTAATCATCTCATGAAACTTTCAAATTGTTCCGTCAAGTTTTGCATTCACCAATGCACCTGCAGCGCTTGTAAGATAAGCTTCTATCCGCAGCCCTGCTCTGCCTTGTGCATTGTTCAGCATGATTCTTTAGAGCCAGCTCAGCTGCAAATGAAACCCACACACCTCCTGGGTGTGGTGTTCTGTCCCATCTATTGGCACTGAGACTTCTTAGAGAGAGATTAATGTGTCTGCTTTACAGCCTTAGCTAACAGCCACATGGTTTTTAGCTCATGTGGCAGAGGCTCATGCATTTAGCTCCAGAGGCCCCAGGTCCGATCCTGCCCGCCGACAACCGAGGTCTGTTGGCGTTACAAGTGGGGGCTCATCCGGGATTTCAACTGGGAAGTCTCTGAAGCTTGGGACATGCTTCCTCAGCTAGGGGAAGTATGTAACCCACACACCTTCTGGGTGTGGTGTTCTGTCCCCTCTAGTGGCACCGAGACCGGTTAGAGAAAGATTGATGAGTCTGCTTTGCAGCCTTAGCTAAGGACCACATGGCTTTTGGCTCCTGCATTTCGCTCTAGAGGTCCCAGGTTCGATCCCACTCGCCGACAACCAGGGTCTGCTGGTGTTACACGAACAGACGTGAGTGTGCTGTACCACATCTTACAACCCAGGCCACAGGCGCTGCAGAACACTAGGCGAATGGAGATTTTTCTACAAAGGGACAGCATCTCCTTAGACACAAGCTACCTGGACTCTAAATAAGGGGCTAAACAAGTTTTTAAAGGGTACAAATGACATGTTAATCATTAAATGGGTAAGGAAATAACAGAACATGGACTATATGGAACATCCTATGCAGTTCAGAATGGCGGAGCTCTCCGAGCCACGTCATCGCAGGTCAGATTGCGTTTAGCTGCTGCCCAACAAGTGACGACAGTAGCAGTGGCAGTCTCCTCTCAGAAGAAAGGGTAGTGCAGGGGTTAAAATAAAGGACTGGGGGTCAGGAGATGTGGGAGCCACTCCTAGTGCTGCACAGACTTCCTGAGACATTGGATCAGTCGCTGCCCTTCTCCGTGCCCTGGTTTGCTCAGCCGGGGAGAGTGATCTGCAGCCACAGGCCGCGGTCGTTATCCAGCGTCACACAGGACGAGGCATCCTTATCACTGGAGCCCTCTGACCCCTCTCTCCAGTCTCTGGGTGCTGTTCTGTGACATCCTGGGGCTCCCTCCACAACACTGCCAGGATATTTTGCTCTCCGTGAGCGCCTGTGACCTCCCCTCCATGACAGGAGCAAGGGCAGAGCATAGCCCGGGATGGGGGACGCTCATGTGCAGAGACTGTCGCCAAACAACCACCTTGTTTACGGCTGCACAGCAACATCCTGGGCCACTTCCTCTTCGCCCCTTTGCGCTGGAGCCTGTTTCTGAATGTTTTGGGGTTTAGCAGAATCCACCCCCAACCCCCCCGAACACCTCTGGCTGCCAAGGCAATTCAGAGAGTCGGCGTCTAAGCGGCGCCTACATCTGGTACAGCTTAACTGGAAGGGTCTGATTCTTTCTGGAATTTGAGAACGTCAGTACCCAGTGTTTGTACAACTGGGAAATAAATGGAACACGGATTCATTTGCCTTTTACGCTTGCCAAAGGTTTTTAAATGTACATGGAAACTCTTACTGTTTCTGCACAGGCGACCTCAGAAACTAACCCGCACCAATCCCCCGATAGCAAGCAGGCCGTGTTCACATCAAGGCAAAGGGGTGAGAATTCTGGGCACTCCGGGCTCCTGTACAATGTGCATGGCACATGGCCTCACCTGATTTCAGGCCATTTGTTCTAACTCACTCCCTATGGGCCTCACCAATACGGTTGCCAATCCTCCAGTATTGTCCTGGAGTCTCCAGGAATTAAAGACTAACCTTTAGTCAAATATTATATCATGTGATGAAACCTCCCAGAATACTTCCAACCAAAATTGGCAACCCTACTCACCAGGAAGCTGCCATCACCCACAAGGTTCTGGGCACTATGTTCTCAGGCCTGGTTTCGTCGCACGGACTTGCCCAGAACAGAGAACTGGCTCTTTTTATGGTTGCAAATGAGGGGGCTGCATCTGACACATCAACACATATAACTATCCACAACATGAAGTACACGGTATTCAGCAAAACACCAGCACTGCCATGGCCTGGCAGCCTCCTCTGTGCTGAAAGGCAGGACACCAGAACTCTGGTCCCTTGGTCTCCAAGACAACTGCTGAAGGACCCTTCTATCCACTGGTGCTGACTGTAAGGATGTGCCCACCACACTGGGCCTGGAGCTTAGAAGAATTAGACCAGAGGAAAACTATGGGGTCTTCACCCTATTCCGCAGTGGAAATGTCCTTTCACGGGCACATACCTTTTCCCCTACTCAAAGCTCAGCGCTTCATTTCCTCACCTTGTCGAAGAATTCGTACAGCCTGACTGTCTCTCCAATCCGACTCCTGGTGTCATCCAGTCGGGCGCAGAACTCCTCCAGCTGATTTCTATATGTTTGCAGCTTGAGTCCATAAACATGCAAGTCTGCAGAGGAAAAATCTTCCCACCTGTCCAGCTTCTTTAACACTTCCTGTCCCCTTCTACAATATTTCTGAAAGAAAATTTCAGTTGTGGATCAGTGTGCCGCACTGGAGAGCTAGAAACAGAGACCCTGGGAGACTTCCAAAGCCCCAGGGAACCATTAGGACTAGCTAAACCTAGCATGGCACAGAGATGCAAAATAGTAGCTCTCTCAGGCAATCATTCTTTATAAGCACCCACATTAAATTGTGAAGCTCAGATTAGATGCAGTGAATCTGTAGCTTTAGCATAAAAGGCCTTCATGACAACAGGCTACTTAGGGTCAAGGAAATTGAAGTGTTTCAAGAATCTAAAGTGAGTTCAAAAAAATCCATGACACATTCTGGAAATTTCTGTAAACATTCCCATCCCATGCACAGACATGTAACTTATCCACTGAGCTCTACGTACAATAACTGTCTCATAGGTGGCTTGAAAGCGGTGAGCTTTTCAGAGGAATTTGCCTGAGGAGGCAGCTGTGGCTTGGAGAACCAGGACCAGGAAGGTGTTTTATTCATGTAAGCAGGTCTGAATGAGCTCTCTCCTGATACTAGTGATGAACTGGCGTGGGGAGGGGGGAAAGACTTCAGGAGAAGACAGTTTTGAAAAGACAAACCTACTCCGTCTAGGGCAGGGGTTCTCAAACTGGGGGTTGGGACCCCTCAGGGGGTCACGAGGTGATTACATGGGGGATTGTGAGCTGTCAGCCTCCACCCCAAACCCAGTTTTGCCTCCAGCATTTATAATAGTGTTAAATATATAAAAAAGTGTTTTTAATTTATAAGGGGGGGTCGCACACATAGGCTTGCTGTGTGAAAGGGGTCGCCAGTACAAAAATTTGAGAACCACTGGCCCAGGGGCACAGCAGATGGAGCTGCTTTGCCAAAGTATCAGTTTTGGGTTACAAGTCACTTCAGTTTTGAACGCAGGAGTAATGAAAAGTTGTTATCTGGATTGTAAGAGTAAAAGGCAGCAGAACTGTACTGACCATGCCCTAACTGAGGGAGTCCCCTGAGCTGAAAAGACAGTTACTCACCTTTGTAACTGTTGTTCTTTGAGATGTGTTGCTCATATCCATTCCAATTAGGTGCGTGCGCACTGCGTGCACGGCCGTCGGAGAATTTTTACCCTAGCAACACCCGGTGAGTCGGCTGTGGAGCCCCCTGGAGTGGCACCTTCATGGCTCTGGATATATACCCCAACTGACCCAGTGCCCCCTCAGTTCCTTCTTGCCAGCTACTCCGACAGAGGGGAAGGAGGGCGGGTTTGGAATGGATATGAGCAACACATCTCGAAGAACAACAGTTACAAAGGTGAGTAACTGTCTTTTCTTCTTTGAGTGCTTGCTCATATCGATTCCAATTAGGTGACTCCCAAGCCTTACCTAGGTGGTGGGGTCAGAGTGAAGTACCGTGGATTGTAGGACTGCTCTACCAAACACTGCATTGTCTCTGGCCTGCCGAATGACGGCATAATGGGAGGCAAACATATGTACTGAAGACCAAATTGCGGCTCTGCAGATCTCCTGGATTGGCACCTGGGCCAGGAAAGCCGCTGCCGAGGCCTGAGCCCTCGTGGAGTGAGCCGTGAGAGGAGGGGTCGGGACCCCGGCCAGATCATAGCAAGCACGAATACAGGACATAATCCAAGAAGAGATCCGCTGGGAGGAGACCGGGAGGCCCTTCACCCGGTCTGCCACCGTGACGAAGAGCTGCGTTGTTTTCCGGAATGGCTTCGTACATTCAGTGTAGAAGGCAAGAGCCCTACGAACATCGAGGGAGTGTAGCCGCTGTTCCTGATGACTGGTGTGCGGTTTTGGGTAAAAAAACAGGAGGAAGATGTCCTGGTTGATATGAAAGGTCGATACCACCTTGGGAAGAAAGGCAGGGTGAGGTCGCAGCTGCTCCTTATTCTTATGAAAGATCCTGTAAGGTGGTTCTGAGGTAAGAGCCTTGAGTTCGGAGACACGCCTCGCCAAAGTGATAGCAACGAGGAAAGCTGTTTTCCAAGAGAAGAATAGGAGGGAACAGGTGGCCAATGATTCAAACAGGGGCCCCATAAGTCTGGAAAGGACCAGGTTAAGTTCTCACATGGGGACTGGATGCCGTACCTGTGGGTAGAGATGGTCCAGGCCCTTGAGGAATCTACCGACCATGGGGCTGGTGAAGACAAATCAGGCATTCACTCCCAGGTGGAAAGCTGAGATGGCTGCCAGGTGAACTCTGACGGATGATATGGCCAGGCCCTGTTGTTTCAGGCTCAGGAGATAATTCAGAATGAGAGGCACGGACGCCTGGAGGAGGGCCGTGCTGCAGTAAGTGCACCAGCATGAGAATCGCTTCCATTTAGCCATATATGTGGGCCGAGTGGAAGGTTTCCTGCTGCCCAACAGGACCTGCTGCACCAAATAAAAACAGAGGCGTTCTGAATGGCTCGGCCATGCAGCATCCACACCATGAGGTAGAGGGACCGAAGGTCGGGGTGACAAGGTGGCCATGATCTTGAGTGATCAGGTCTGGAAAAAGGGGCAGCGGGATTGGGGCATCCACTAAGATCTCCAACAGTGTGGTGTACCAATATTGCCTGGGCCATGCCGGGGCGACCAGAATCAGCCGTGTTCTGTCCCTGCGCACCTTGAACAGGACCTTGTGTACCAGGGGAAATGGCGGGAAGGCGTAAAACGATCAGCTCATCCACGGGAGTAGGAAGGCGTCTGTGAGAGAGCTGGGGAGCGGCCTTGGAGGCAACAGAAAGCTGGGCATTTCCAATTGCTGGGGGAGGCAAACAGGTCGACCTGGGGAAACCCCCACCTTAGAAAGATGGGGAGGATGACATCCGGATGGAGCAACCACTCGTGGGATTGGGAGGACCTGCTGAGGTGGTCCGCCAGCATGTTCTGGACCCCTGGGAGAGAAGACGCCGCCAGGTAAATAGAGTGGGCTATGCAGAACTCCCACAGTCGAATGGCCTCCTGACAAAGGGGGGAGGAATGAGCGCCCCTCGTTTGTTGATGTAGAACATGGCTGTGGTGTTGTCTGTGAGGACTGCTACACAACAACCATGCAGCCGCTCCTGAAAGGCTTGACAAGCCAGATGTACCGTCATCAGCTCCCATACGTTGATATGGAGAGAGAGATCGGACGGGGCCCATAGACCCTGTGTCTGGATGTCCCTGAGTTGGGCGCACCATCCCAGGGCTGACGCGTCCGTAATGAGGGACAAGGAGGGCTGAGGGGTGTGGAAGGGGACTCCTTCGCATACTACCTCGGGATCTAGCCACCATTGGAGGGAGGACAGGACACTCTCCGAGACGGTGACCACCAGGCTCAGGCTGTCTCAACCTGGTCAATAGACTGATGCCAACCAGTCTTGAAGCGGGTCGAGCCGTAGTCTGGCATGCCTAGTCACATATATGCAGGAAGCCATGTGACCTAGGAGACTCAGGCACGATCTCGCCATTGAGGTTCGGAAGCTTTGAAGGCTCAGTATGAGGCTCGACAAAGCTTGGAAACGAGCGTCTGAAAGGAGGGCTCAAGCACGCATGGAGTCCAGGACAGCTCCGATGAACCCTATTCTTTGGGTTGGTTCTAGCATTGACTTCGCCACTTTGAGAAGGAGGTCTAACCAACAAAATATATCTGTGACCAATTGAAGGTGAGACTGTACTTTTTCTTTGGTGTGCCCTCGGATGAGCCAGTCATTGAGATACAGGTATACCTGTATCCGTCGTCAACGAAGGAAGGATGCCACTATCGCCATACATTGGTGAACACCTTGGGGGGCCGTAGAGAGGCCAAATGGAAGGACCATGAACTAATAATGTTCGCGGTTGACCACAAAGTGGAGGAAGCATCTGTGTACCGGATAGATCGTGATGTGAAAAATACACGTCCTTCATGTCGAGGGTGGCGTACCAGTCTCCAGGAAAGGTATAATGGTGCCCAAGGAGACCATGCGGAACTTCAATTTTACCATGAATTTGTTGAGTCCACGCAAGTCCAGGATAGGCCGAAGCCCACCCTTAGCATTGGGGATTAGGAAGTAACAGAAGTAAAACCCCCTGCCCCTTAGCTCCCTTGGAGCCTCCTCAATCGCCCCCATGGTGAGGCGCATCTGAACCTCTTGAATAAGGAGTTACTTGTGAGAGGGGTCCCTGAAGAGGGATGGGGAGGGAGGGTGGGAAGAAAGAAAATTGGAGAGAGTATCCCCTTTCCACTGTGTGAAGAACCCAACAGTCCATGGTTTATGAGGGACCAGGCACGGTGGAAATGGGATAAATGATTCAAGAAGGGTGGGGTAGGATCCTGAATGAGGTCCGGTACACCGTCCTGGGGCGTCCCTTCAAAAGTTTTGTTTGGAACCTACCAAGAGCTTAGAAGGACCCTGGGACTGGCCAGATTGGTGGTTGAAGGGTTTCCTCCTGCCACTGCGCCCCCATCTCCTATAGAAGTCCTGCCTCAGCCGAGGAGGAGGATAGGAGCGTTGAGGCTGCGGTTTAAATGGCTTCTGCTGGGTAGCCAGTGTATGAATCCCCAGCGAACACATTATGGACCTTGAGTCTTTGAGGCTTTGAAGCCTCGAGTCAGTCTTGTCCGAAAACAGGCCCTCTCCATCAAAGGGGAGATCCCGTAGTGTTTGCTGAAGCTCTGGTGGTAAGCCAGAAGCCTGCAGCTAAGAGATGCACCTCATTGTGATTCCTGAAGAGAGGGTCCGAGCGGCAGAGTCTGCGGTGTCCAATGAGGCTTGCAATGAGGTCCGCGTGACCGTTTTGCCCTCTTCTACCAGAGCCCCAAACTCTTCTCTGGACTCCAGAGGAACCAGCTCCTTGAACTTCATCATGGAGTTCCAAGAGTTAAAATTGTATCGGCTCAGGAGAGCCTGCTGGTTCGTGATCTGGAGCTGGAGCCCCCCCGAGGAGTAGACCTTGCGCCCTAATAAATTGAGGAGCTTGGCCTCTTTTGACTTGGGCACTGGGGCTTGTTGACCATGTCGCTCCTTCTCATTCACTGAGGCCACCACCAGTGAATGGGGCTGTGGGTGAGTGTACAAATAGTCATATCCCTTGGAGGGGACGAAATATTTCCGCTCCACCCCCTTAGCAGTCAGGGGAATAGAAGTGGGTGTTTGCCAGATTGTTCTGGCCACGGTTTGAATGGACCAGATAAGTGGTAAGGCCACCCTGGATGGACCCTCTGCGTGATGGAGAGCGGTGCCGGGACTGCAAACGGCGCCGGGACTGTGAGCAGCGTCAGGAGTGGGAACAGTGCCGAGAGCGGGATCAGGGCCGCGGCTCAACCAACGGTGCCAGCAGGTGAATAAGAGCCGGTTTGCCTCCGGATGGTGCCAATCAGACAAGTGCTGGTGCCTTGGTCAGCTGAGGGGATGCCAACACTGTCATGGCAATCAGATCCCTTCCAGTCACAAAGGTATCTGGAGTAGACGGCAATTGGACCTCAACCGCGCTGCGAGTCGGGGAGTCCAGTCGCACCAGACTCAACGGCTCCGCTCTCGGTGCCAGAGTCAACAGAGCTGAGGCCGTCACCTGTGTCCCATGGCGCTCTGCTGTGGGACGTGGCTCTGCTGGCAGATCCGGAAAGGGTGGTGCCTGCTGAGTTGGGCCAACCTTTTCCGGTTTCCAGTGCCGCTTCTGGCCAGGCTAGTGAGATCGGTGCCAGACCGATGGGGTCGATTGCAGTGCCAGGGAACGTCGGTGCCGCGGTTCTCTATCAGAGTCCAACTGCGGTGCCGTTCCTGCCGCTGAAGCCAGGGCACTGCGCACCGAAGCACTTGGTGTCGGGTCTTGTCGCGCCGCTGGAGGCTGAGGACTAAGAGACGCCTCCATAAGGAGCTGTCTTAAGCTAAAGTCCCGCTTCTTCTTAGTCCGGGGACGAAAGCTCTTGCAAACCCTGCACTTCTCCGCTTGGTGAGATTCCCCCAGACACTTCAGGCAAGAGTTGTGGGGGTCGCCCGTTGGCATGGGCTTGGAGCAGGAGCCGCAGGGCTTAAAGCCCGGAGCCTTGGACATGAGCCCAAACAAAGTACGGGGAGGAGGGGAAACTCCTTCCACTCCACTAATACAAACAACTACACAACTACAACTATAACTATTAAACACTATAACTAAACTTAACGAACTGTAGGAAGAACGCTAGGGAGAGTGGAGAGTAGCAAAGCCACGCTCCACAGTTCCAATGACCGTCACGGGCGGTAAGAAGGAACTGAGGGGGCGCTGGGTCGGCTGGGGTATATATCCAGCAACATGAAGGCGCCACTCCAGGGGGCTCCACAGCCGACACATCGGGTGTTGCTACGGTAAAAATTCTCCAACGGCCGTGCACGCAGCGAGCGCACACACCTAATTGGAATCGATATGAGCAAGCGCTCGAAGAATAACCTCACTTGCTAAGCAAGGGGTGGGATGCCAAATCCTGGTGAAAGTCAGATGGGGCGGAGGCAGGTGTTCCTTCCTGGTGGCGTGAACTCTGCTTAACAAGTCCGGGACACCATTTGACCCACCCCTCTCCAGTATTTAAAGACAGAGCTGATCAGGCTCACTGAGTGGCATATTGAAGGGACATTCGTTCGTTGGACTTTCACTCCGAAAGGTAGGACACTGAGGCAAACGACACTGCCCAATGTACTGTTGGGTGGGTGGTTACTTAAGGCGTACATGCTTTTGTATCGGTGTTGCAGTATTTTCCCAAATTAATGCCAAGTTTCCTCTCACTTCAATAAAAAATTTTCTTTTGTCATACACAGAGCCCGTGCTTGCGAACAGGGAAGTACTGCCTCTAAGAGGCACCTGGGGTGGTGTTTAGTTTTTTCAGATTACTGGGTGGGGGCTTGAGCCAGTTCTGTTTTGTAATGTTAAGAAGACCCCTGGATATTGAACCCAGCCCTGGTTGCTGCTGAAACCACTTAGCAGAAGGGTTACAAACATATGGACAGCATGGAAAAAGTCCTGGAGAGAGTGATGGGCAAAGGAAAGGAATGGGGAGGTGGTGGGGGAGGCAGACACTGCTGGCAGTTTGGAGAGCGGACAGGGGAATGTGACAGGAGACATCATGAAGGCCCAGGTGGAGTTGTTCAGAGACACAGATGTGAATTACACAGTCTCCCTCTGAAACACATGTTCAATAAAATTCTCAGCCCACATAGGCAGAGACTAAGGCGGACTCCACAGCATTCCAGGAGGAATAGCACAATACCGTCAGTCTCTCTCGGAGCTACACACAAATGTGTTGGTGTCTCCAGTCTTGTGTGTATGGATCACTCTGTTCAAGTCTAGGTCAGAGGTCGTTTAAGGCTGATCTATGGGATGTGCCCCCAGGGTGGTGTCAGCACACACTATGGAATCAGCCTGGCAGGCTACATTCGCCTGCCAGTTCCCCCACTATTGTGGTAGGCAGGGGTGTTCTTTCCCACCATGAACTCTTCTGCCCCTCTTTCCAATCGGAGAACACTTACACTGGCAACAAGATCAAATTCCCTGAACTGCTTTTGAGCTTGAAGCAGGAGCTCCAAAGAATCGTCCAGGTCAATCGTTTCCTTTAGCTGCTTCCTGCCAACATTCTCGATCCAAGTGCTGACCTAGGAGAAAAAGGGGAAAGCAGTTGTACTATTTGTCAGTCAGTGCCGCTGTGCAAGGCAGGCCTTTGTGTGGAAAGAGCAGGGAGCTTCTCTGGTGAGGTTGGTCATTTAATCACTGGAAAGAATGCATGAGCATTTCTCCCCACATCTCAGCATTTCAGTGTATGCCTCCTGCTTTACGCATGGACCTTTCCCACATTAGGTCCCTGGATAATTGCTAAGCTCTGCTGTTGCTCACAGGCCTTAGGCATAAGCAAAGTGAGCGGCTGCTTGAGGTCTGTGCTTCTGGGAAAACAGCAGTCAGATGAAACCTCTGCAACTCCTGGGCTGGTCCTATCTTCCTACTGCTCCTGCTGCCAACGCTCCGTTTGCTGCCACATCTGCTCCCCACTCCAATTTCTGTCTGGCAGAAGGATGAGGAGCAACGGCTTTACCCTGATCACAGCAACGGAGTCACTCTTATGTGGTTATCTGGGGCCCTATGACATCTGCTCTCTGTTTCCTGAACACAGCGCTCAATATAATCTCCAGTGTCCATGTTATTCCTAGCAGCTCCTCATCACAGGCCAATCACTAGCACTGGGCTCATCTCCTCAGGGATAGTCAGACTTTGTCAGCTGGGTAAGGATGTTGGTCTTCATCTGCCTTCCCTACAAACACACTCCCTAATCCCATTCCCATCCTGGGGGCTGAGATGGCTCTGTTCACTCTGAAGGGATGGAATGAGCCCCCATCAGCCTCCTCTGACGTGGGAGAAAGGCTCCTCAGAGGTACCTCCAGATTTAGATTTAGTACAAATGTGGAACTGAATCTGCAGTGCATCATGGGAAACACCATGTGTTTGTGCTCCTGGCCAGGAGGCCTCTGCACTCTAAGGGACTAATCTGACTTCCATCAGTGTATATCAGAGGGAACCTCGCTGACATTAATGGGGTTATACTGGATCAAACAGGTATGAAGGTCACATGTTTGGGGCTGGACTTTCAGAGGTGCTGAGCATACAGAGTACCCGCTGACTTGGTGCTCAGCACATCTGAAAATCTGGTCCCAAGTCTGTATGTCTCATCAGTACAGGAAAGCCAGGTCACTGAATGCTATCAGGTGGGGTAGTGCCCGTCTCAACCTGGGCAGAAACTACTAAATGCCAAGTTGCTTATGGGGTGTTTTTGTGATGTGAAGGCATGTTACTTTACTACCACCTGGTTCAAACCCTGATGTAAACTGGGATTAAATACCTTTGTGGGACATGCAGTCAAGGCTAATCACTACAACCAATGACAAACTGGCCTTACCTCCCTAAAACATTCTTCAGAAGTCTCGAATTCCATCACTAGCTCCAGCTCCTGGATGCGTTTGTTTGACAACATCACCAGTAGGTGGACGCCCTCATCCACTCGGTTATAAAGCGTGCTAGCAGCATCCAGAGCATCTCTGAAAGGGAACACAAGTCCAGTCAGTGTGTTTCACATTCTTATTAATATTTCATACCTATACATGACTTTGCTATTGGCAGCCCCTGAGGGTATGTCTACCCAGCAAAGAAAAACCCGTGGGTGGCCTGTGCCAGACGACTTGGGCTCATGGGGCTCCAGCTGCAGGTCTGTGTAGACTTCTGGGCTCGGGCTGGAGACTGGACTCTAGGACCCTGCAAGGTGGGAGGGTCCCAGCTACTGGGTTTTCTTGGCTGTGTAGCCATACCCTCAGCCACCCTGCATCCAGAAGTTTTTTGTCATGCAAGAACAAAGTACATCACAATATATATTAGAGAACAGCGGGGCTCTTCCACTGTTTCAGCTTACACTACGAGCATTCCAATACCCATTTAGATTTTGTACACATGTGGAACTGAATCCAATGCCTTACTGAAATCCAGGTAAGTTATATCTATTGCATTTTTTTGTCTAAAAAATCAGTTATCTTCTGAAAGAAAGAGATCAGGTTGGTCTGGCACAATCTATCTTTTGTGAAACCATGTGTTTTACCCCAGTTTCCGTTTACCTCTATACCCTTAACTACTTTCTCTTTCAAAATTTGTTCTAAAACCTTGCATACAACTGAGGTCAAACTAACAGGCTAGATCACCTTTTTTCTTTTCTTAAAAACAGGTACTGTACTAACAACCTTTCAGCCACAGGGTATGGCCCCCGAGTTTACAGATTCATTAAAAATCCTTGCTATTGGATTTGCAATTTCATGTGCCAATTCCATTAATATTCCTGGATGAAGATTATCCAGGTCTTCTGGATTTAGTCCCATTAAGCTGTTCGAGTTTGACTTTAACCTCAGATGTAGTAATTTCTATTTCCATATACTCATTTCCATTCGCTACCCTGCCACTATCCCTAAGATCCTCATTACCCTTATTAAAACCTGAGGCAAAGTATTCATTTACGTGTTGGGCCATGCCTAGATTATCTGTAATCTTCACCCCATCCTTAGTGCTTAGCAGTTCCACTTCTTCTTTCTTTGTTTTCTTTTTATTTATATGGCTACAGAACCTTTAACTACTGGTTTTAATTTCCTTTCCAAGGTTCAACTGTGCTTGGCTTTTGGCAGTTCTCATTTTTTCCCTACACTTTCTGACCTCCAAGATGTAGCTTTCTTTACTGATCCATCCCATCTTCCATTCCTTGTCGGCTTTCTGCTTTCTCTTAATAACCCGTTTGAGATGCTTGCTCATCCAACATGGTCTGCAAGCCTTCCCTAGCACTTTTTTCCCCCTTGCTTGGGATGCAGGCTTCAGAGAGCTTCTGCAACTTTGACTTAAAATCATTCCAAGCCTCCTTCACATTCAGATCCTTGAGTTCTTCAGACTAGTCCACTTCCCTAACTAATTCCTCTTCTATAGGGCGCTTAATCAGGGAAGCCCCATCCCTCAATCAGGGCTCTGCTGTAATTGATGCTGGAGCCTGAATATCAGTGAGCTCCTGTCTGCTTGCATCATCCTCACCAGAAACAGAGGTTCTGGAGCTCTGCTAGAGATTGTAGAGGACCCACATGTCAGGATCAAAGCTCAGTCTTCCCTAGCTACAGAGGTTCAGTTGGGAAACCCTTGTGTTTTAGCTAGTGTGTGGTGTAACTGAATTGCTCAGATTTATTTATTGAACTATAGTTATAAAGAAGGGAAAGACTTGGAGCAGAAAAGTGATATCTATCACCCCTTACAAGAAAATACTAGGGTACCCTTCAGTGACATGGCCAAGCACTGTCACTGTAGTCTGGTCTCAAAAGGGATGCAAATGGTCACTTTGGGTCAAACGTACATGCCCTGGTACGGTTAGTACCTACCCATCTATTTTACAGATGCTTCAGAGCATTTTTTTAACTTGGTATTAGGGCTACAATTTTTATCCTACTAAGGCCAGGTGTCTTAGTCACATGAGTCCAAGTGCACCCCCGAGCACAGAGGAGTCATAAAACACTCTAAAAATGATCTCATTTTCTTTCCATAACGCTGCCACAATTTTAAGAGCAGCTATATCTCGGGATATTCCAGGGCTCAGAGTGAGCGTGCTGCCCCTGCTGGAAAACTGGGAGTCTCCACTCCCCAACAGGATAAAGCTTCCTCTTCCAGCTGTGTGGGGTTGCAAGCGATCAGACCTTGTTGCTGGTTCAGGACCGAATATTGCCCATCCTGGGGCTTGGGCAGGAGTAATTACTTTTTTTGGGCGGGGGGGGGGGGTGGGAAGATTCCATATTTGGAGGAAAAGCAGGGACTGTTCTCTAAAACAAAACGAGTGGTGGCTATTTGAGCTGCTCGGTTGCTCAGAATGTTAGGGTAACCGGGAGTGGGAGGGGGGAGGAGGAATAATGGGCAGAGTGCAGGTGAAACATCCAAAGTGTATGATACATTTTATTGGTCACTTGTCCCAGAATCCATCCCGTGATATCAGCTCCACATTTCTAGTATGTCTACACTGACACTTTGTTAAACTTCCTGGATTAAAAAGGCACAAGGAGGAAAAATTTTCAAAAACATCTAAGTGACTTAGGAGTCTAAGAAAGGGTATAATCCTGATGTTTTAAGAGCAGGTACTCCATCCCCACCAGCACCCCCGTTGCCATAGCCCTGGCTTGATAGTGTGCCCCCTCTCCTCCCTGTCACTGCATTTGCAAAAGAGATTTAGGGCCCAGATTTTGAAAAGGTTTCAGATACCTAAAGATACAGATACACACCTAGTGGTATTTTCAAGAGTGTTTGGGCTCCTGACTCCACTTGCCTATCTGCATCTTTAGCACAGAAATCTCTTTAAAAATCTGGCCCTTAACAGCCTAACTCTCAGGTTCCTAAGTGACTTAGGAGCTTTTGAAATGGGCACCCCTAAGAAGTAAGTTATTAACATGGATCCTCAGCAGTCCAGGACCAAGTACATCGCTACCATAAATTACAGCACTTTTGTCTATGAAATGCAGCAGAATGTTGGTACTTAATGGCAATCATCCTGCAATTTTCTATTTAGTACCTAGCTGGCATGAGGCTGTGTGATAGCGCTGAACAACTAACTCTGCACAGTACAGCTCCATAGAAAACTTAGAATCATAGAATATCAGGGTTGGAAGGGACCTCAGGAGGTCATCTAGTCCAACCCCCTGCTCAAAGCAGGACCAATCCCCAACTAAATCATCCCAGCCAGGGCTTTGTCAAGCCTGACCTTAAAAACCTCTAAGGAAGGAGATTCCACCACCTCCCTAGGTAACGCATTCCAGTGTTTCACCACCCTCCTAGTGAAAAAGTTTTTCCTAATATCCAATTTAAACCTCCCCGACTGCAACTTGAGACCATTACTCCTTGTTCTGTCATCAGCTACCACTGAGAACAGTCTAGAGCCATCCTCTTTGGAACCCCCTTTCAGGTAGTTGAAAGCAGCTATCAAATCCCTCCTCATTCTTCTCTTCCGCAGACTAAACAATCCCAGTTCCCTCAGCCTCTCCTCATAAGTCATGTGTTCCAGTCCCCGAATCATTTTTGTTGCCCTCCGCAGGACTCTTTCCAATTTTTCCACATCCTTCTTGTAGTGTGGGGCCCAAAACTGGACACAGTACTCCAGATGAGGCCTCACCAATGTCAAATGAATAGAGGGGAACGATCACATCCCTCGATCTGCTGGCAATGCCCCTACTTAAACATCCCAAAATGCCATTGGCCTTCTTGGCAACAAAGGCACACTGTTGACTCATATCCAGCTTCTCGTCCACTGTAACCCCTAGGTTCTTTTCTGCAGAACTGCTGCCAAGCCATTCGGTCCCTAGTCTGTAGCGGTACATGGGATTCTTCCGTCCTAAGTGCAAGACTCTGCACTTGTCCTTGTTGAACCTCATCAGATTTTTTTTGGCTCAATCCTCCAATTTGTCTAGGTCACTCTGGACCCTATCCCTACCCTCCAGTGTATCTACCTCTCCTCCCAGTTTAGTGTCATCTGCAAACTTGCTGAGGGTGCAATCCACACCATCCTCCAGATCATTTATGAAGATATTGAACAAAACCGGCTCGAGGACCGACCCTTGGGGCACTCCACTTGATACCGGCTGCCAACTAGACACGGAGCCATTGATCACTACCCGTTGAGCCCGACAATCTAGCCAACTTTCTATCCACCTTATCGTCCATTCATCCAGCCCATACTTCTTTAACTCACTGGCAAGAATACTGTGGGAGACCGTGTCAAAAGCTTTGCTAAAGTCAAGGAACAACACGTCCACTGCTTTCCCCTCATCCACAGAGCCAGTTATCTCGTCATAGAAGGCAATTAGATTAGTCAGGCATGACTTGCCCTTGGTGAATCCATGCTGACTGTTCCTGATCACTTTCCTCTCCTCTAAGTGCTTCAGAATTGATACCTTGAGGACCTGCCCCATGATTTTTCCAGGGACTGAGGTGAGGCTGACTGGCCTGTAGTTCCCCGGATCCTCCTTCTTCCCTTTTTTAAAGATGGGCAAAGAGATGCCAGATGCGCAGCAGCCAATTTGTAAACCTCAGTCTCTTCGGGCACTTGTAACTTTGTTTTTTCTCTTCAAAATACCACCAAACTGAATGGATTCCTTGCTAGAGCAATCAAGAGCAAAATCACTCCCAGACTGACACCTGGTACACTAGAGTTGAAAGGAGATGGGGTTTTGACAGCAACACTGCAAACTCTGACGAAAAGATGTTAAAGGGAAATGCTGGTACTGCCTTTCACAGACCCTGAATAAAACCGGGTGACTGTATACATGCTGTCTCCCAACTCTCCTGGTAGGCAGCAAAAAATCAATGAAGGAAAAATTGGAGATTAGCATTGCTATTGGACAGAGTTAAGATTATTTGGGTGCATTAACAGTGCTTTTCCATATTTACAAATGTTGGGGCTCCTTTTAAGTTTAATCTTAACTCTGAATTTCCTGGGATTTTAATGGTTGTTATTATAACTAGAACATTTGTGTAAGTTACTTTTTACCTTTTAACTCCCTAATATGTGCAAAACAGATCTGACTCTCTGGTTTAATATTGTGTAGAAAAGATGGCTTCTGCCTTGTTAACATAAAAAGTAAAAAAATGGTGGTTAAAGTCTTTAATTGACTTCACTAGTGCCCTGTGCAACTCCCCCAATGAAAAGCAGGGGGCTGTCTGAAAACACTGGGAAATCTCATCGAGAACCAAAGCTCAGATTTGCTTGAATCAGTCAAAGTTTCCCCTGCCCACGTTAGTGTGGTAGACAGCCTTTCATTGCATTCTTTCAGGGTCAAATCATTCACATTAAAATTGCAATACTGCAGATTCAATATAATTTATAACAAAAATGAGTAGCTTGATGTCAGCTTATATTTCTCTGAATCCTGTTTTCATTGGGCAATTATCGTTTGTGTGGAAAAGGTTCCAAGAGTCTTTAACGGTTTTCTGGTTCAGTGCCAGTCCTGTTGTATAATTCTAGGGTAATTTTAGACCTATAATTCAAGACTTTTTTCACTGCATTTTTTTCTGAAGACTCCTTTCCCAAAGCTAGAACCAGACTGTCATGGGGCACTCTCACTGCCAGATAGTGCCTCCTCCGGCCGTTCTGGGGATTAGCTGTGCAAGGTCGATGTCCCTTCCCGCGGCTGGACACCATCTTTCTGTCTCTCTCTCTCTCTCGGTCTGCAGCCCCTCTCTTGCTCCCAGAGCTGCTGCTGCCTCTTTGTGACTCAGCCTCCAGCCAGGTCACTACGTGGTCTCCCCTTCTGGGGGTACCAAAGTCTTTCTCCAGCAATCCTAGGCAGTCTTCCCATTCACTGCCTCAGGTGCTCCTCCCTCAATATCAGGGACGAGAACCCAGGCCCACTCTCTACTCTGGGTTCCAGCTCAGGGGTCCTCACTTCAGCAGCCAACGTCTGCCCTCCTCCACCCCTTGCTGCTTTTCCACTGAGCCTTTCCTACCTTTCTAGCTCTTCCCCTGCTCTGGGGTGGCCAGCCCAGACTCCCTCCTCCCAGGGAGTAGTTGTAGGCTACCTAGCTCTATAGCCCCCCAACACCTCCCTTCTCCCAGGGAGTGACTGCAGACTACATCCCTGCAGCACCCCCTTTGCTGCTCTCAGCTCCCTGGGCTTTAGGCAGGACCCTCCTGTTCCAGTCCAACTGAGCCTTGTCTAATTCATTCCTGTTCCCTGGCTCCTCGTCCAGGTGCAGTCTGAGGGGTTCATTGGCCCCCTCAGCCACCTTAATCCCTTCAAGACTTGTGTGGGGGTGGACACCCCCATCACATGGAGATTTAGGGATTCACTTTCCAGAGAGGGTTGTGTGTAAGAACACGGCCCCAGGAGAGGACCCAGTGGGCTGCCAAAACCAGGTGCCTGTGTCTCGTGCCTGTAGACCAAGGTGAAGAGCAAATGGAGTACAGATTTCTAAAAGTAGCAGAAGAGTGGCCAAGGCCCCCAACAAGTGCTGTGACAAAGGCATCCGCAACAAGAACTCTTCTGGGTGTATCCAACGCTGCCCAGCACGGGGCATGTGTGCTGACTCTCATGGACCTAGAGATTCCACAGCTCGAGGGCTCCAAGGCCACTGGCACAAGGCCACCGTTGCAGTAGGCCAAGACGCAGATCACCACTGAAACAGTCTCCTGGGACATGATGTCAGTCAGTAGGTCCCACGGTGTTCCAGGATCCATGGCCTTCCTTCTCTCAGCCTTGTGACCAGCACACATACAGAGAACTGTCCCTGGCAGTCTGTGTGAGGAGTCTGCCCGATTCCCCTCAGAACTGTGCAGTGGACCACAGGGCGGGGCAGGAATGGGGTTATTAAAACATCCCAGAAACTCCGATCAGGTTCACCACTTCACACCCCAAATACAAGAGCAGAAAACAGACTGTCTGGAAAATCAGCTTCCTAGCAGACAGTGTAAGGCTTGCTAAGCACAGACCAGGGGCAGAGTTGCCACTCCGAGTCATTATCTGCACAGAGTCAGGGCATCCCATGACGTTGCAGGGCTGCCAGTTTGATATCACTTGAGATGAATATTTGTGTACATTTCTGAAAAGATCAAAGGGAAGGAGACTTGAGAAAGCACAGCTTGATTAAAAATAAGCAGCCTGGATTCAGCAAAGAGAAACCATGCTTAATTAACTGATGGGAGTTCTCCAAGACTTGGGCTGGGATGTAGTTAGACAAGATGAAGAGCATGTCTACTTAGCCATTCAGCAAGGCCTTGTCCGAGTTCAGCCCAGAGGACTGTGTCCACAGTACAGTTATGAAAACTAATAAAAGGTCAGGAAACAAAGGACAAATGCAATATTTTCAAGCTAGCAAGAGAGGTGACTTGACGGTTGTCCTTTACAAGCAACTCCTGTCTCAGACCTGACAAACTCACTATGCCTAATATACTGCTCTCATGGTATTTATCCATAAAGGATAGCATGTGGGGTCTCTACTGAAAGCTTGTAATGTATTAATATTCATAATTGTTGTGAGATGTGCGTATAAGTAATATTTAAGGAGTAATGTGACAATACTGAAAATGACACCTAATAGGCTTGGAGTACAAGTTAGTCATCAGGCAAATACATGTGTCGGTGATGACCGTTCAAGCGGGAGGGAGTTGCCACTCCTCCCTGGTTAGCCAGTAACGCAGCGCAAGGCTCAGTTGTCTACCCTTGCCCCATCACAGAACTATCAACGGAAAACCATGAAACACAACTGAAACCACTGGGAGGTAAAAAGAGAACATTATAACAGAGAGGGGACTGCAGGTCTTTGAATAGAGACAAAAGCTTGACTCAGTATCTCACAGGGTGGGGAGAGACATCTGGTGGAGTAGAGGTGTTTCATGAAAGATTGGATCCTGATTCCTGGGAAGCCAGCCAGCTCTGCAACAGACTGAACTTTGGGAGGGGGAAAACCTTTTATATTAGCTAGAAAAGTTATAGGACCTCTGATAGGAAAGGTAACCATTAATAAGTGTTGCCCCTAGATCAAGTTTTATCATTTGGTTTTGTATGTAACCATTTGTTTCCATGACTCGCTCTTGTTTCTAGTGGAATCTCTGTTCTTTCTTAAATAAACCTTCTTTTGTTTTATTGTAAGTGCTCACAGCTGCCGTGTGGTTTACAGGAGTGGTGATTTAAGGTAAAGCTGATACACGGGGGCACAGGCTCCTATGCAGGCAGAGGACCTGGGGTCTCGGTGAGTAGCCGGTGCCTGGATGTCAGAGAGGAATGATTCAAGGGGACGTGGGAAGTGGGGGGCACCTCTTGTTAACCTGCAGGGCAAAGGCAGGGCTGGCATAGTGTGAGTGGCTGAGGGTGTAAGGCGCTAACGCTCAGCTAGGGCGGGCAGGACTCTCTCACTAGAGGCAGAGGGTAGCAAGGTGACGCCATCCTGGGCACCCCAAGAATGGTCACAAACACCTTTACATGGGAAGGCCAGAGGGAAAGGGCTTCTCTCCACATCCACGCACAAGGTAGGAGATTCTGAGGGGGGTGAAGTGGCCCATTCGTGTCAATGCGATAGTCTCACTGAATGAGAACAGCCCCTGGAAATAATACAACCTGAAACAAGAGCTCTGAGCCATATGAACCAATCCATTCCTCTCAGTAGGTGTTCCCATGCCCCCCGACTGCCTTAGACCCTGCATGATATCCTGCATGTGGGATAGGCGTGAAGCATACCGGTTCTCCGCTCCCCATTCAAAGGGGCAGGCTTTTCCAGATCCTCACGCACATGGGGGCAGAGAAGGGGCCTGAGACGCTCCTAAAAGAGCAAGCCCCCTAGATCCTGGCTCACATGAAATGTTGGGCGGGAGGGGTCCTAAGGATGCCAACAGTCCTTTATTAGAAGGGACATCCCTTATTTCTTCGTGGCTGTACAACAAGATCGGGAGCAGTAGGAACTACCCCAGTGAACTTAGGTGAGTGCTGCTCATTAATTATGATTGATTAGGATAATATTAAAATAAAATATCAGGAAGAGAGGGGAGTGGGGGTGCTAAGAACACAGTCCCTTATTTTTGAAATACAGTGTTGGTAACCATAGGTCCAACTCCTGTAGATGGGCATGAGCCCCCAGATTCTCCCCCCCCCACACACACACACACGCAAGAGGGACTCTGGCACTTCCAGATGGGCAAGGACCACATATACCAGACCACATGAGGGGGGCAGGGAGGGGGCTCAGACCCCCGTAGAGGGGCAAAAGCACCCCAGATCTGGGCACATGCAAAATGTGGAACTGACAGGTGCCCCTGTCCCTATTCTCCCCAGGCCTCCTGAAACTCACCCACATACCTGCCGTTCACTCTCCCACCCCTCCACCCCCTAACTCCCAAACCTCCCTCACCTTAGCCCCCGAACCATGCCCCCTCCCCTACCACCCATCCTCATTTATCCCCTCCCCATAACCCCACTCCTCTTGCTGTAGCCCCAAACCTCTAGACCCCCACTCCTGCATACCCAATCACCCCTTCCCTCCCAGGAACCATTCACATCTCTACATTTTTTTTACCCAAAGACTTTGAGAGGTCCAGAGGGGTTGAGATTCATGGGAAAAGCTGGAGAGTGCAGGGGGTTGGTCTGCAGTGTTGGGGTGCACTGGCAGAGCTAGGGCAGCATAGGATGAGCTGGGGGTGTCATGCCTCCCTTGCCTGAATCCCCACACTCTCTCAGCTCCCAGACCATCCGTCCCCATATAGCCCACTCCCCATAACTCCCCTCCACTCCCTACAGCTCAAAACCCCTCTTCACACACTCCTCTGCCCCCAGTGCCCCTCCCCTACAAGGAAGCATTCACATGTCTAACTTGCCCCCCTCAAATATTTTGATTATTTTCCCCCCAAAATAAAAGTGCCACCCATGACTCACAAACTCTAGCCAGTCACTCAGTCCAAAACGCCTTTTGTCTTAGGTGGGGGCTTATGATTAACCGACCCTTAGTTATGTTAAGTGAGGGTGAGTTTGCAGCCATTACTCTCAAGGCATTTTGTGTGGTCCATCCAGTGATTGGTACCTCACAGTTTAACAGCACAAGGCAGCAGAAGGAAACAGTGTTTGGGGGGATGCTCTTATAATACCCACTGGCCAGACTCAGATTGATTCTGAAGTCTCAATGAGATCAACAAAAGAAGCTAAATTGGAATAAAACTGGATAATAAAATCTGCTTATAGGGATAATTGTACTTCATGTTTGTAAGTGGCCTTACAAGCACTGCCTCGTATGAGAAGACAGGTATCTAGCTCTGTATTCATATTAACTGTTAATTTATTTGCATTTAGCATTGTGTTATCCAGCTGGTTTGTGTTCTCCAAGTAAGAATTACTCCTCCTTTAAAAGACTCAGCACAACACACAGATCTATGGGGGCAATCCTCATTTATAAACCACGTTCCCCAATTTTGCACACACTCCACATACCCTCTTCTAGACAATCCATTCCTTTACACTACATATAGTGACTATGGCTATACCGTTAAATCTGTACCAACCTTAGAATAGTTCCCCCAAGAAGAGCTGAGCGCTCCCAACTCATCCATATGAACAGCCAGGCCTGTGGGAAGGAGCAGGCTGACCCAGAAGCAACCAGGTAGCAGAACTGGTGTCTAGCATAGACAACACAGGATTATTTTTTCCCTAATATTTTTAAAAAGTCAGGATTTGCAGCATGTAACTAAGCACCCCACACAAACCCGGCACACTGCAAATACCGAACAAAAATTAGCCAGAACCTTGAATTCTTCCCCATACAACACGGTCACTGACTCTCTGGGCACTTGCTCATGCAAAGGTCTAATTCAGTAAATAGCAGCAGCGGCAGCAGCTTCTCTCGGCTACAAGCTGGGATTCAGCAGCTTGCCCTTCCTGTCACTGTAAATCCCGCTGTGTGTGCTATTTTCCATTTATGGGAATTTTGTCCCATGGGAGAAAGCCACCTTTCAGGACCGTAAAGCACTGCCTACCTTCACTACAGCACTGGGGATCCAAGGAGACACCTCAAGGAGCAACCAAAACTTACCTAAAAAGGCCTTGAACGCCTCTGCCTGTCTTTGAGAGGCTCAGGAACTGCTACTGCAGCCTCCATAACACACCTGTGGAATGTGCTCAGTATGAGAACGGCTGTGCACTCCTTTATGTACAGAACAACAGGGTTTGTATAACTGTGAAGTGAGTGCTATTCACCAGGCTCAAACCACCATGTAAACACAAAGAACAGGTTGGACTCTCCGAAAACAACAGCCTGGAGCGAAGGTATGTGTCTAGATAGAAATGTCGCTGTGTGCGTCTTTGCATTTTGCCCTAGACCTCACAAAAATGGATGAAAACATGGAGCAATTACCTGCTCACCAGGGAGAGATCAGAATACATTCTTTCAAGAGAAATTGACAAAATATAACTTGACCTCCCTTCATAGATTCTAAGGCCAGAAGGGACCAGTATGTAATAATAATGGTCAAATCCTGAGATCCTTAACCAGATTTGCAGAATGACTGAGGCCGCGTATACCCAACAAACTTTGGTTGACGCAAGTTACGTAGGTATAAAACTGTCACAGTTAGGATATTGCTTGTGCGCAGGCATATCTGGCTGCTTGCGATGGTGCTACACATATTCACCAGGAGAGTCTGTGCTGTTGCAAAGTGAAGTGCACTGTGGGTAGGTGTCCCAGTGGGCCACACGCCACCCTCCAGTGCAATACCTTCTGGGGAATTTTTGCAATGCATTGTGGGGCACACGCGCTGCACAGGAGTCAAGTTCCCATCGTGCAATTTTCTCCATCCCTAGCTCAGCATTTTCACACGTTCTTTTTTCAGTCCCACAATCCTGTGCAGCACTTTTTGCTGTCCACCATCCGACAGAAGCATGGAGTCTCCACAGTTCTGCACGGTTATCGTGAACGTTTCAGAGACACGGGAAGAACCACAGCAAAGAGGGGCAGGACGATTTCTTTGAGGACAAATTGCTAAAGTAATAGCAAAAAACAACTCAAGGTTGTTGGTGGTGTTCACGGAGCAGCAGCAGAGAGTGGAGCGCTGCTTCGGAGAAACGAGCGCTGACTGGGAGCATTGGCACGGCAGGGCTGCACGTATAGCCACAGCCTTACTCAGAGTCTTTGCTGACGCAGAGCTAGAACCCTGAATGCCAAGAAGTGTGGATTCTGGCAAACTCACAGGGGTCAGAGCTCTCTCGGGCCTCAGTCTTCAATGGCAACCGTTTCTGGGCAGTCAACAACACAGTTCAGCTGATCTCAGCCACCATACTGCTGCATAGGCAGAGAGGAGAGGAGGTTTCCAAATTAGTGAAGTTCCAAACCACATAATGTCTTTATAAAATAAAACCAACACACTGAAACTGCACCTGGAAGTATTAGGAAGCGAGTGCTGCACATGGAGCACAAGAGGTACAATCCCTTTGACCATCTTAAATATCTCCTCTCCCTCCTTGGCACTAGCGCCATTTACACACCTATTTCCTAGATTTTCAGAACAAGGGACCACTCCTTTGACCTCCTGCGTAGCGCACACCATGAAACATGGTTGAGTAAGGCGTCTCTAGGCTATATCGTTTAGAAAGACATTCAGTTGTGATTTAAACACTTCAAGTGATGAATACATCATGTTCCTTGGTGAGTTGTCCCAATGGTTAATTACACCTCCCTGGAAAAGGAGAGTCTCATCTGAAGTTTGAATTTGTCTAACTTCAGCTTCCAGCCACTAGCTCCCATTCTGCCTTTGTCTGCTAGATTAAAGAGGCCTCTGCTATCAGAAATCTTCTCCCCATGTAGGGGCTGATGGACTTTGATCAAATCACCTCTTATCCTTCTCTTTGATAAACTATACACATTCAGCTCCTTAAGTGACTCACTCAGATTTTCCAGATCTCAAATTTGCGTAGCTTTTCCCTGAACCCCCTCCAATTTCTCAACATTTTTTTGAAGGGTGGACACCAGAACTGGACCCAGTCTCCAGTAATGGTCTCACCAGCATTACAGGTAAAGGTAACACTGCCTCACTGCTGGGCAAGGCACTTGTAGTTTGGGTTAGGGTTCCTACGGATAGGGCTCCCCGCCCTAGTGCTATGCTTCCTATGGGTAAGGCATTTAGAGTTAGGTTTCCTATGTCCAGGGCCCCTGGACTTAGAGTTAGGGTTCCTATAGGTAGGGCTCCCCACCCTAGGGTTAGGGTTCCTATGGGTAGGGAACATGGATTTAGGGTTAGGGTTCCTATGGGTAGTTTCCTGCTCTCAGGTTAGGGATCCCATGGGTGGGGCACTTGGAGTTTGGGCTAGGTTTCCTATCGGTATGGCTCCCCACCCTAGGGGTATGGTTCCTATGAGCATGTCAGTTGGACTTAGGGTTAGGGTTCTATGAGAAGAGTTCTTGAAGTTAGGGCTAGGATTCCTAAGCATAGGGCTCCCCCCTAGGATTAGTGGTGCTAAGAGTAGGGCAATTGGAGTTAGCGTTAGGGTTCCTATGGGTAGGGCTCCCCACCCTACAGTTAGGGTTCCTACGGATATGACTCCCCACACATAGATTGGGGTTCTTCTGGGAAGGGCTTCCTGTCCTAGGGTTAGGGTTCCTATGAGAAGGGTTCTTGGAGTTAGGGTTAGGATTTTTATGAGTAGGTCTCCCCACCCTAGGGTTAGGGTTCCTATGGGTAGGGAACATGGATTTAAAGTTAGGGTTCCTATAGGTAGGGTACGTGGAGTTAGTGTTCCTATTGGTAGGGCTTCCCGCCTTAAGGTTAGGGTTCCTATGCCTAAGGGACTGGGAGTTAGAATTAGGGTTCCTATGGGTAGGGCACTTGGAGTTCGGGTTATTGTCCCTATGGGTCAGGGGGAGGAGCTAATCTCACTCTGGCTGGTCATATACAAATTAAGGATTGTATGGTTCACAAGAGATGCCCATTACAATCTTAACAAGATCCCAACCAACAGATGCTAGGGGCTGGAGGAAAAAACAAAAACAGCGGGAGTTACCTTTTTTTGGAGTAAGACAATATATTTTGAAACTATATCTTGGGTACAGATGAAACCTCAGGTATTCAAGAGAAATATCCAACATAACAAGAGAGACAAGGTGGGTGAAGTAATATCTCCTGTTGGACCATCTTCTGGTGGTGACAGAGACAAGCTGTTGAGCTACACAGAGCTCTTCTTTAGGTCTGATCTGACGTTGGTCTAACAGAAGATATTACCTCACCCACCTTGTCTCTCTAATATCCTGGGACCAACATGGCTATCACAACACTGCATACAACATAATAACAAGTCGTGTTCAATAAAGATGAACCTTACTATGTTGTGGATGCATATATATTATCCGTCATGCACTTGATGTAATTCTAAGAATGTATATAGAATATTTACTGCACTGATAAATTAGCGCCTCTGGTCATTTTTCTTTATTTAGTTTATACTTTATTTAGTATAATTAAAGTATTACAAGATTCTCAGTTTAGTCTGGTCACCTTTGCAGGTTTAGTGTACTGTACTATAAATCCAGATATTTTCCTCTCCGTGAATATACACAGTTGTAGCAACACAGCAGCAAGTTAGTTCAGTGTAAGAAGACTTAAAAAAAAAAGTGTAAGCTTGCCCAAGGACAAAAATAGAGTGCTCAGTGGCGTTTGTATCTCACTCAGTGTATAGAAAATTTAGAGAGACTGTTGCTAAAGAAGAAAACTGTTCCTCAAAAAGCCCTAGAAGCATCTTATGTTGTGGCCATGCACATTGGAAAATGCAACCCAGCACACACCAGAGGAGACCCTTCTACTTCCAGTAGCAATAGGCATATATAGAATTAGGACGGGGATCAGCCATGGCACTGAAAACTATTCCTATGTCAAAGAATGCCACCTGTCAATACACTGATGACATTGCAGAAAACATGCAGGACCAACTGACAGAACAAGTTAAGAAGAGTCAATATTTTGCACCGCAGCATGAAGCTGCCACAGGCTGGCCAACATGGCTCAGCGTCTGTGTTATGTGACAGTAGTCAAAGCAGGTACAATAGCTGAAGAACTTCTACTTAACAGGCCCACTCTTCTCACTGAAATTTTAGGCTGAATCGGAACATACCAAAAAATTTGATATTTTCAAATGATAGCTTTAAAATCCCAAATTAGATCAGATTATATAATTAAACCATATGTGGTTGAATAGAGTCACAAAACCATCCAAACTCTGGTAACCCTCTTCAATCTAATGTACTCAGTTGGTTTTAAAAAAAAAAGAAGAAGAAGAAGATATTTGGCTCTGGAGAGCCAGCAAGTTTTAAAAGATTTGTAAGGAAGCCGCAGTACGAAAAAGTTTGGGATCTCTGGTGCTAGACTAAATGGACACAGAGCACATGTCGATGACATGGTGATTAAAAGATCAGCAGCCACTGGGCACCTTGTCTCTGTGAGAGCTCCCAGTTTTTCTACACAGCTGTAGCTGCAATAATGGACGTGCAATGGTGAGAAATGTTGAGCTCGAGACCAGGTTTTAGTGACTCGCCTCCACTCACCCCGCAGCACCCAGATCACACTCTTTCATAAGGACTCACATGGATGCTGCCTCACCTCAGCTGGCTTGTCAGTGCTTAAGATGAGAGTCTACAGAGTAGGTGTCTAAATCCCCCACAAACTAAGCAGTGAACTAGAATATTTACCAAAACTAGCGTCACAATGAGTTTGCTCTGAGCTGGTATGCAAAATAAAACGCCTCTTAAATACATATAATTTACCTGCCAGAGGAGTTCATTTACTGTTTGAAATGGCACTGAGGAATTTCACGGGCAGTAGCAGTGTCCGCTATTGCAGGCAGAGTCCATAATTTTTATGCTGCTATTATTTATCTACATTATTTGTCTGCTCTTTGTCTAATGGCAACAGCAAGACTAGCTGAGATTCCTAGATTTGCATTTCAACACCAGCCATGCCAAAGCTACTGCACCAAAGGATCTGCACAGTAGAACCTGAAGGCTTCCATTGTCCACGCTAATGAACCTGAATTTAGTATGCCAAGTACAGTAAGCTGAAATCTTGGTTACAAACACAGATGTACGGTACTTGCAGCTGAAAACATTGCCCCCCAAGGACTCTAGTCAGCAGAAATTACAAGATGGCTACCATGTCACGGAGGGCTGTGGAAGATCCCAAGTGGGTGCTGCCAGGCTCAGCACTCAGGGGTCACTTTTTGGGGCTGCAAGACCATTATTAGACAAGATTCCCCCATAGGCTGGACTGGGACAGGAATCTCTTCATTTCCCTAATTTGATCTGCGCCTGATTGACGAAGACCATCTTCTACACATGGATATTATTGGGTCAGGAGGAAAAGCAGGTTTAGGGGCTCCATGTACACTAAAAAGTGAAGAGAGCAGATAGCTTTGGCTCTTGATCTGTACTATGCTAAGGGTGGATGTAGCGGGGTGGTTACCCGCTCCTGCCCTGTGGGGCTTAAAAGCCAGCCCTGGGAGAGAGTCAGGGCTGAGGGCAAGAGAAGCTAGGCTGATTGGGGAAATGGCCGCAGCTGGGCCTATAAAGAGGCTGCTAGGCTGAAGCTTAGCCAGAGTTTCTCTCTGCATCTAGAGAGGGAAGGGCCTGGCTGCAGGGATCCGAGGGAATACCTAGATTGGAGCAGGGCTGAGGGGGAAAGGCCAGGGGAGCTCCGGCCTGGAAACCCCCAGCTGCGAGGCCTAGATTAGGGCCTATTAGGTACTGGGGCTGTAAGGGGGCAGCCCATGGGTAGACAGAGGCAGCAGGTCCAAACCCCTTCGCCTGTGATGAGTGGCTAATACACTGCAGTCTGCCCTGGGGAGAGGGGCTAAGCGATGACTGGCAGTAGCCAAGACTGAGGTGAGGTGGGGGGTGGAGTTTCCCGGGGAGGGGAGACCCTCAGGGATTGTTGGGGTTTACTGCCAGGGTGCAGCACCCCAGTGGGGGGGAGGCACTAGGGACTGGGGCTGGCGGTAAGGCGGATCACCAGATGGCAGAGGGCGCTCCAGAGGCTGACGAGCTAATTCCCAAGGACGACCAGCAGGAGGCGCTGCTGGGTGAGTCCGGCTATTACAGTGGATTAGAGTACAAGGCAGCTGGGGAACATCCAGTGAGGGTACCAACAGACATCTACACTGCAGTTGTCTATAGGCCTAGGTGAAACTTCAAGATTTTGTCTGACACAGATTTACACGCCACACCATGCTCTTCTCAGGTAACAATATCTCTTACACTGATAGTGTCGTTCTCAATTTCTGAGACAAGCCACTTACCCTTCAGGTTTAGAAACTTAATTAGAATGCCCCAGGTCAGGTCCCCAGCTGTCACATACAGGGAGATTGCTCTATGTGCCATGGAAAGCATGGAACCGTAAATGTGCATGCTAGAGCGGTGGGGAGGAGGGAAGGGAGCCAAAACTAACAGGTGGGGCAGGGTGCGGGATGTCTCATGACTAAAGAATGACTGAAGTGAGGTTTTTTTTGCAATGTATTTCCAAAAGGTGTTTGTCAGATAATACCCCACTACAGGGAGTACAAGCCTGCTTCCTTTCCAGGCCACTGATGTGGGCTCCTGCATATTTTAGTGCATAGGTCATTAACCTGAAAGAAGGCATTAATTAAATGTTTTCCACTGGGTTTGTTTTGCTTTGTATTCCCACTTTAGACCTTGAATTTTCTGTCACGTTAAGCCACGAGCTAGCAAGGGAAATTAGGCCTTCAGAGCCCGCAAGTGTACTGAGGTTATCCTTCGTAAGAGTTTTGCTTAGTGTGGTTTAGTACAAGCCCTGGACAAGGACGGAGCTGGCCTTTCACTCACTGCATCCAAATGAGAATGATTATAAACTGTACCAGTCCTTTCTATGCCTGATCAATGAACGTTATCAAAGTGACACAGTCAACTGAAAAGCCACACTGCAATCTGACATGGTTTAGCTACTATGAATACAAGTATTGACTATCACCAAGACAGATTAGAGAAATCTATCATTTCCTCCATTGTTTCTGTTTGATTACTTTGTGTCTTTGATTACACCTTGTGCATAGTCTGTCTCATTACCTCCCAGCACCAGCCAATTGCAGTGAGTCACATTCCCCTGTTATGTCAGGCTTCCACACCGCAACGGGAGACAGAACAGAATTTTAAATAACAGGAAAGTGTGACTCAAGTGACAAAATATTGGCAGGGGGACCCGAGAGTAAAATGTAAAACTGTGTTTAACTCTCTTGTAAAAAATTAGATTTCAAGTCCTTTTAAATAAAAAAAATTGTCTAATGACTGATAAAATTGTACAATCCACACCCACAAGTTAGGAAATGCAAAAGTTAAGGTTGTCACAAGAGTGCCCCTGCCTGTGTGTCTCTATAGGTCACAGAGCCAAATTCTGCTATTTTGCCCCAGTATAAATCTGCAGCTACTTCCCTACTAGTTCTAAAGGTCAAACAGGCATAAGTAGAGGTTACTGACCTTACGCAATCACTGCAGTCTTTTGACCTGTGCCCCACTATGGGTGCTCTGCTTCAGGTGCACATGTGCCTCTCATGCCCTTCATTAGAGGTTTTTCGGCTAGCAGTGCCCGTTCAGCCTGCACATGCACCCTTTGCCTTCTAGTGCCAGACACTGAAGCTACACAGGGATGCCTGGGTGAACTGACCTCGCTTTCTTTTCTACCCAAATGTCTCCACAGAGAACAGCCCAAAGCAGAGGGGAAGGAAGGGCGGGTATCCTATCGATAGACTATCCACAGTCTGAGCAGAAATCATGGATCCCTGGGATCTATCTGCGAAGGAGATGAACTACCTGGCTGACCTTCAAAATTGCTTGGTCCTACCCAAGTAGGAGGCCAGAGCCCTTCTAACACGTAGGGTATGCAAACGGGACTCCAACAAAGAGTTGTGTGGCTTCAGGAAAAACACTGGTAGATCAATAGATTGGTTAAGGTGGAACTCCGAAAGAACCTTAGCTAAGATTGTGGGGTGTGAGTTTAAAGAAACCTTATCCTTGAAAAATACAGTGTGGGGGATTGGGGGAATCTGCCATCACATCACCGATCTCCCCAATTCTGTGGGCCGACGTGATGACTACTAAAAAGGTCAACTTCACAGATAAATGGAGTAGAGAACAGGTTGCTGTAGGTGTGAATGGATGTTTCATAAGGTAACTGAATACCAGGTTGAGATCCCCGCTTGGGTGGGTCTCTAGTCTGGGGGTAGAAATTTCCAAAACCTTCAGACCCAGATGATACAGGATGAGCAAATACGGAAATAGATGAAAGTCTGATACTGCAGACAAATGGAGCTAACTGACCTAACTGATAACCCCAGTGTCTTCAGATCCAGCAGATAATGCGGGATGATTGAAAGAGGCACAGATACAGGCAGCAAGCAGCGATGACAGCACGAATGGGAGAATCTCTTCCATTCCTGCAGGTAAATCATATGGCTTGACTTCTTCCTACGATTCAGTAATACCTGTCGCACTTCCTTAGAGTTAGAGGATTCTAGCCCTGTGAACCATCGCAGAACCATGTCCAGGGGTGGAAAACTCCTAGACTGGGTGAAGCATGCAAGGGGTGGTCGGGAGCTTTAGTGGTAGATGGATGCGTAGATGAAGCAGGTAAGGGTATGCAACTTGTCTTGGCTAGGTTAGTACTACAAGGATAACCCTGGCCCTGTCCTGTCTGATTTTGTTCACCACCCTCAGTATCGGTGGAACTGGAGGAAACACAGAGCAGACCCTTCTTCTAGGGCAGAAGAAAGGTATCCCCCAAAGAGTGGTGGCCCAGACTCCCCCTTGAGCATAAAGAGGGCACTTCTTGTTCCTGGAGGTGGCAAAGAGATCCACCTCTGGCAGACCCCATCTTTGGGACATGCTATGGAGGCCTTGAGAATCTAGCTCCCATTTGTAGCCCTATGAGAAGTGCCTGCTGAGATCATCAGGTGTGGTGTTCTGAACACCTGGGAGGTAAACCACCAAAATTTGGCTCTGCTTCATGGCTTCAGCCCACAGAGAAGGGGATTTTGCTCCTCCCTGTTTGTTGATATAGAATAGGCAGGACATGTTGTTCATCATGACCCTGACTGATTTGCCCCAATGAGGGGTAGGAAATGGAAGCTGGTGTTCCTGACAGCCCTGAGCGCCAACAGATTCATGTGGAGATTGTTTTCCTGAATTGTCCATCTGCTGGAGACATGAGAGCACTGAGATGAGCCCCGCATCCCAACAGTGATGCATCTGTTGTTAAAATTAGCAATGGAGAGGGGTGACAGAAGGGAAGGCCTGCACAGACATTGAGTTGATCTTTCCACCAATTCAGGGAGTTCCTTGCTCATAGAGGAACCGTCACCTGTCCGTCCATGGTGTTGCTGACCAGAGAATAGGTCATTCTGAGCCAGCCTTGAAAGCTGCGGAAGCGTAGCCTTGCATGATTGGTCATGACAGTGTAAGCTGCCATGTATCCCAGGAGCTGAAGTACATTCCTTATAGTGGTCCAAAGACTTCCCTGAATTGTCTGTACCAAACATGACAAGTTATGAACCTGTCTATGGAAAGGTAGGCTCTGGCTGCCAATGAGTTCAAAAAAGCCCCTATCAACTATACCTTTGTTATGGGGGTTACCATGGATGTCCTTACGTTTAGCTAAAGACCCAATTTCTGGAACAGAGTAAGGGCCGTCTGGGTGGAAGACAGCACCGCTTCGTAAGAAAGGCCCTTGAGTAATCCGTTGTTCAGATATGGGATGACCAGGATCGCCTCTTGTTGGAGATAGGCAGCAACTACCTCCAGGACCTTGGAGAACCTTGGGGCAGAGGAGAGACTGATGGGAAATGATCCTGGCCTATAGTGAATTATAAATATTTCCTATGCAAAGGGAGTATCGTTATATGTAAATAGGCCTCTTGTAGATTGAGGGTGGAAAACCAATCTCTCTTGTCCAGTGAAGGAATTATAGATGCCAGAGTCACCACTCTCAACTTCTGAGGTTTTACAAACTTGTTCAGAAGTCTTAGAGCTAAGAATGGTCGCCACCCTCAATCCTTCTTTGGTACGAGGCAATATTTGAGTAAAATCCTTTGCCCCTGTCAGGGGCAGGGATCGGCTCTATTGCTCCTAATCAGAACCTAGAGTCCACCTCTTGTTAGTACAAGCTTGTGAGTGGGGTTCCTGAAGAGGGATGGGTAAGGGGAGTTGAAGGAGGGAGACACATAAAATGGATGGTATAGCTCTATGAAATGATCTTTATGATCCACTTGTCTGTAGTTATCTGCTTCCAGGCATGCTGCAAATGGGAAAGGCAGTTCTCAAAGGGAAAGTGATGGGCATTTGGGAGAGGCTATGAAACCAGAGATACGGAGAATTCAAACCCTCGACCAGCCCATCAATGTTGCTGCTTAGAAGATGGTTACGTAGTTGTGAAAGGCAGGTGGGAGGCCCTCTTTCCCTGAAATGTATGTCTTTTCCTGGTGGCAGGGGCATCAGGGGATCTGTGGAATTCAGAGAACTGAGAAGGACATGATCTCTGGGAAGTTTGTGACCTACTGTCTCTTATTTGTAGGTGTGTATATGCCCAGGAAACAAAGTGGCACTGGAGTCCTTCAGTGTATGCAAGGACTCATCTGTGGTCTCCGAAAAAAGCCTATGACTCCTGAAGGGGAGGTCCTCAATGATGGTCTGTATTTCTTTTGGAAACCTCAAGGGCTGGAGCCATGATGCCCTGCACATAACTACCAATGTTGAGATGGACCTGGCGGCAGTGTCCACAGCATCCAATGACGCTTGAAAAACAGTCCTGGCCAATAACTGGCCCTCTGAAATGGTGCACTGGAATTGCTCCCTGTGTTCCTACGGCAGGTGTTCAGTAAAGGCCAATAATCTATTCTGGTTTGTGAAATTGTATTTTGCCTTGACCACCTGATAATTCACAATCCTGAACTGCAGGGCTGCTGAAGAACAAACAGATCCACTCTCTTTTGGTCCTCATCCTGTGGAGTAGATCTGGAGAAATGCTGCCTGCCCTGCTCGTTTACTGTACCCATTACTAGGGAGTTAGGTGGAGGGTGGGAGAACAAGAAATCAGTGTCCCTAGGAGGAAAGATAATACTTTTTATCCAGTCATTTACATGTTGGTGGAAGAGTAGCAGGGGTTTGCCTCACAGTCTTAGCTGGACCAAGGAGCACCTCGTTGATGAGCATCGCCACCCTGGCAGGTGTTGCTGACTGTCGGATATACAACAGCTTGTGTTGTGAATCCCTGACCTCTTCTTGTGGAATATGGAGTGTGTCAGCTACCCTCTTTATGACGTCTTGAAATTGCTGAAAATCACTGGCCATGGAAGGTGGTGGAGGCATAACCACTTCATTTGGATATAAGGATAATATGGGTGTTTGAGGGGTGGCCTCTTTATCCACCCTGCCCCCTGTTCATCAGATGTCTCCTCCTGTGCAGGGGACTGGTTGGGGAGAAGAGGACTGATCAACCCCTAGTCTCCCTTTGAGATGGCACTGGTGGTCTGGAGAATTGCTGTCAGTAAGCAGTCCAGGGATCCCTGTATGGCCACTGGGGAGCCCCCATAGAAAAGGGTGGAGAGTCCTGTGGTGCCAGGGGACAGCAGCAGCCTGGAGACAGAGATCTTGGTACCAAAAGGCATTCAGTCTCCATGAGAAGCAGGGATTCCGACTCATCCACTATGAACAGGTCCCTTGCATATCTAACCTCCTGCTGTGTCGAGTAGGGCATTGGTGCCGAAGCTGAAGGCATCATTGATAGTAGGTGCCAATGGAGTCTGGCGCCGCTGCTTGCTCAGTACCCAGGTGCCAAATGGGTAGGTGCTGACAGCAGGACTTAGTCTGATGGCATGGGACCAGGGTGCTCATCCTTGCCCTCCTTGTTCCGGATAGAGAGTAACGAAGCCCCTTTGGACCCATGTCTTTTCCTGGAGCTCCAGGGCTTTCCAGCTCCCACAGTACTCGACGAGGAATCCTTCAACTCAACAGTAGCAAACCAAGAGGTCAAGGCTTTGGAGATCTAGATCTTGCAGGGGATTTGGGCTATTTAGGAGAAGGTTACTTCAGATGATAGTCTGTACTCCTCTTTTTGGGAGCCCTCTCAGAAGCCTGCAATGACCTCCCCTTCTTAGGGGAAGCCCGAGCCAAAGTGGAAGAGGCACTGGATCTGTCCAGAGACAGATGTAGGTGGAGTTCCCTGAGCTGACGCAGAGGCTGGCCAAAGGAAGCGCTCCATCACTAACAGGCTGAGCTTAACTTTCCTGTTCTTCCTTGCCCTTGACTTGAGGGAGATGTGGGACTCCCCCAAACAATGGACACGCTGAGAGTATAGCCTCACAAGTATAGCCTTTTGGCAGGAGAGGCAACATCTGAAGCCTGGTGAGCCAGGCATGCCCTGCCAGGAAGACAAGGCTCCTCAAGGAAAAAGAGGAGGCAAAAAAAGAAAAAACTGTCCTCTCACTGCTAACACTTACTAAGTAACTATAACTACTAACAACTAATAAAACTTAAACTATAAGATGACGAAATAGCCAAGGCACGCTCAAGGCAGGCACGCTAGAGCTCTGTCTCAGGCTGAGGTAGCAGAGAAGGAATTGAGGGTGGCTCGCCCCCACATCCCTATGCAGCCTTGGTGTCCTGCATAAGGAGGCACAGGGCACATAAGCCGAACAGGCACTGCTAGTGAAAAAATCCCCCATCAAGGGCTTGAGAGGCGCATGTACTTCTGAAGTGCAGCATCCAGAGGGACACTATTCAAAGAACAACCAGCTTTCTTCAAACCCGATTAGAATGTATGTCTCAAAGGGGTCGGCACTATAAGCCCAGTTTGAGTAAAATTAGTCCCATAGTTTTAAGACCAGGAGTGTGTACGATCAGCAAACCAGTTTTTAGAACATTGAATCACAGAACGTCAGGGTTGGAAGGGACCTCAGGAGGTCATCTAGTCCAACCCCCTGCTCGAAGCAGGACCAATCCCCCACTAAATCATCCATGCACTCACCAAGCTGGGCATGAATAAGCAGGAGGTCTGTAACGGGCTAAAACGAGCCCTGCTTGTGCGGTGGGTCCCCTGGCAGAAAAACGAGTGAGGTTCCCCCATTTAAAGGGGTGGGGTTCAAACAGTCCACAGGTACAGGATGGGAATGGAGCTGCATGAATTCTGGGCTCCTCTGCCCTGCAACGGAGCATATAAACGCTCATGTGCAGCTACTTCAGCCAACACACCATGTGGATTGTAGCTTCAGCGACCACACTACGGCAGGGGTCTCAAAGCCGCGGCCCGCGGGCCATCTGCAGCCTGAGAACCTCCCCGTTGCGGCCCGCAGTGGAGAGACGCATGCAGCCACGCTGCCGGCACCGCCCCCCGCAGCTCCCATTGGCTGGGGGACAGGGACAGGGATACCGTCACTAGTTGCCAGGCAGAGTCAGCCCTGGAGGCAGCCTCATGAGTTGCCACGGAGGCAGCATCACTTTTTTCCACAATGAATATAAACAAGTCAAAATACCAAGCACAGCTCTCTGATGCCCACCTCGCTGCAAGCCTGAAGTTGTCAATTGCTCAGTCACTGAGGCCAAACATCCACAAATGGACAGGACTTAAGCACTGCCAGGTGTCTGGCAAACTCTCTGGCAGGCGAAGAATTGTATAAAGAAGTATGACGGTTTTATGATTTCTAAGAAATTCAAAATAAAAAATACAATATAAACGTTTTCTTTTCGGAACACCATCTTGAGTGACCTTCTTGGCCTGCTGGGAGGAGCTGAGGACTGGCGCTGGCCTTAAGGTAAATTGAGTTTGAGACTCCTGCTCCATGGTTTGGAGGAGTAGGAGGTCTTCCCTCATCCACAGATGTCTATGCTAAGCCAGGTTTCTCTGGCTGGGCACTGTCATGAGGATCTGGCCCCACTGACTTCAGTAGGCACGGGATCAACCCTTACTGACCAAGCAGAACAAACACCTACTACACACGCCCGGCACGCACTGCACACAGAACTTTGTCCGGTCAAAGCAGTTTGTTTTCCAAAGCAAACAAAGCGGCTGGTTCTCCAAAAGGGCTCTGCCCACATTAAGTTTCAGAATCAGTCATTTCTCTATAGCTTTGTCTACGTGAGTGTAGTCAGGATTTTTTGTGGGAGAAATATATTTTCCCCACCCTCTCTGAACTCCCAAATGGCTAAACTATCCATATCCAATGCTGCTTTTAGAGAGAGACCCCTTTGCTATCCCCCCCGCACAAGTTTGCACATTTATTTTCTTTGCTAAAGTCTGATGTGTTCCAGTATATGCCAGATACCATTTTACTAACCCCATTAAAAATTTTAAATGGGATATTCTTTTCCCTAAATTTCCCATTGGCTCCATTTTCCTTTCCTTGTTCCCCTCTGTCCTCTACAGCTCCCATCAGCTCTACCTGCTCCTCTTCCCCTCTCCACCCCAATCTCCCCCACAAGCACAAATATAGGTCCCACACCCTTCTTCTCCTTACTTCTTAAGGACCATCCCTGGCCCTCTCTCCAAACCCACCCTCTTTCCCTGTCCCCATCCCTCAAGTCAAGGGCATCTCTCTCCTCTCTCCCAGGACCCACCCTGTCCCCATCCCCACCTCTGTCCCTCTCATGCCACCATTCCTAACTTCACACCCTTCTCCCTTCTTGCCCCTGTAGCTCCCCTTCTCTTGCTACTCCATCTCCATAAAAATCTCAGCCATCCATGACCTCTTCATCGCTCTTTCCCTGCAGCTCATTTGCAAAACATTGAATTTCATCTTCCATTTTGTCATCTAGTCAAGTGAGATCCCTTATAACTCTTCGCAGTCAGCTTTGAACTAGGGCTGTCGATTAATCGCAGTTAACTCATTCAATTAACTCAAAAAAATTAATCACGATTAAAAATCGCATTTTAAACAATAGGATACCAATTGAAATTTATAAAATATTTTGGATGGTTTTCTGCATTTTCAAATACAGAGAATACAAAGTGTACAGTACTCACTACATTATTTTTATTACATATATTTGCACTTTAAAAATGATGAACAAAAGAAAAAGTATTTTTCAATTCACCTCATACTAGTACTGTAGTGCAATCTCCTTATCGTGAAAGCTCAACTTACAAATGTAGATATTTTTGGTTACATAACTGCACTCAAAACCAAAACATTTTAAAACTTCAGAGCCTACAGGTCCACTCAGTCCTACTTCTTGTTCAGCCAATCACTAAGAGAAACAAGCTTGTTTACATTTATGGGAGATATGTTGCCCGCTTCTTATTTACAATGTCACTTGAAAGCGAGAACAGGCATTCGCATGACACTTTTGTAGCCAGCATTTCAAGGTATTTATGTGCCAGATATGCTAAACATTCGTATGTCCCTTCAAGCTTTGCCCACCACTCCAGAGGACATGCTGCTAATGCTCATTACAAAAGTATTGCATTAATTACATTTGTGACTGAACTCCTTGGGGGAGAATTCTATGTCCCCTGCTCAGTTTTACCCGCTTTCTGCCATATATTTCATATTATGGCAGTCTTGGATGACGACACAGCACATGTTCGATTTAAGAACACTTTCACTGCAGATTTGACAAAACACAAAGAAGGTAACAATGTGAGATTTCTAAAGATAGCTACAGCACTCGACCCAAGGTTTTAGAATCTGAAGTGCCTTCCAAAATCTGATGGGGTGTGGGGCATGCTTTCAGAAGTCTTAAAAGAACAACACTCTGATGCAGAAACTACAGAACCCAAACCACCAAAAAAGAAAATCAACCTTCTGCTGGTAGCTGACCCAGATTATGAAAATGAACATGCATTGGTCTGCACTGCTTTGGACAGTTATCGAGCAGAACCCATCATCAGCATGGACGCATGTCCTCTGGAATGGTGGCTGAAGCATAAAGGGACACATGAATCTTTAGCGCATCTGGCATGTGAATATCTTGCAATGCCAGCTACAACAGTGCCATGCGAACGCCTGTTCTCGTTTTCAGGTGACATTGTAAATAAGAAGTGGGCAGCATTATTTACTGCAAATGTAAATAACCTTGTTTGTGTGAGCAATTGGCTGAACAAGAAGTAGGACTGAGTGGAGCTATAGGCTCTAAAGTTTTACATTGTTTTATTTTTGAATGCAGTTATTTTTTGTACATAATTCTACATTTGTAGGTTCAACTTTAATGATAAAGAGATTGCACTACAGTACTTGTATTAGGTGAATTGAAAAATACTATTTCTTTTCTTTTTACAGTGCAAATATTTATAATAAAAATAAATATAAAGTGAGCACTGTACACTTTGTATTCTGTGTTGTAATGGATATCAATATATTGAAAATGTGGAAAACATCCAAAAATATTTTTATAAATAGTATTCTATTATTGTTTAACAGCGTGATTAATCACGATTAATTCTTTTAATTGCTTGACAGCCCTACTTTGAACTTAGCTGTCTTAAGTAATTTTGTATTGTCTGCAAATTTTGCCACTCCTCTGTTTACTCCTTTTTCCAGAATATGTTGACCAGCACTGGTCCTGTACAGACTCTAGAGGGACATCACTATTTACCTCTCTCCACTGTGAAAACTGGTCATTTATTCCTACCCTTTGTTTCCTATCTTTTAACCAGTTACTGATCCATGAGAGGAGCCTCCCTCTTATCCCATGACTGCTAACTTTGCTTATGAGCCTTTGGGGAGGGACTTTCTCAAAGGCTTTCTGAAAGTCCAAATACACTGTATCCACTGAATCACCCTTGTTCACGTTTGTTGATCCCCTCAAAGAATTCTGATTGGTGAGGCCTGATTTCCCTTTACAAAAACCAATGATGCCCAAGTAACTTGATTCCTGCCTCCAGTTGGCCCATGATATCAGCCTCCACAGTCCACTTGTTAGATTTTCAAACAAGTACCTTCATGCTTTCTCCTATGCTGCTCTTCACACCTGGGAGGAGCACCCATAAACATCCACATAACAAACTCATTAACATCTTTAAAACTCTCGTTTGTTATGATGCCTACAAAACACTTGGTTAGTATTGTCTCATTGTTTCCTCCCCTATCGGTCTTGTCTGTATCTAGCTGTTTTCTCTTGTCTTTTACTTTAATTGTAAATTCTTGGGGGCAGGAAGCATCCCTTTGTTCTGTGTTTGTACAGTGTCTAGCACAACAGAGTCCTGGTCCATGACTTGGGCTCTTAGGTAAGACAGTAACACAGATAATCTATATAATAAGTTTCCAGGACTGTCACTCTGAAGCCTAGAATGTCTGTACAGTCAATGTAAAGTATGAAAACAGCACTGTTTGGAGCGCTTTTCCTTCAGAATATCACCAGGTTGTGTCATCACTGGGATTCATGGCCTGTTACCATCCCATTTTTAAGGTGTCAGCCATCTTGACTTTACGAATTACCCCTGTGTGGTGTACAGCTACAGTAGGGCATGAATCTATGCCATGCCAAGAGTCCTAGACCACTGCGACATCAGAGGTAACTCAACCAATGTCAACCCTTACTCTGCAGCTAATCTGCATGCCACAATTTCCCTAGTTGTACGAGGGAGACTGCACAGACAGGATTACTTGGCCCAACTGCCATACACGGGGCCACAGCCCAGACTTTCAGCTACTAGTCAACAATAATAATGCCATGCCAGGTATATTTCCCTACTGTGCCAAGTACAGGTACGTGCAAATTACAAATAAGTTACGTGCAAATCTGAGAGAACTGCAACTACTAACATTTGTGCCACAATTGATTCCATGATGCACAGATGCAAGGAACATCGTTTATGGGTGCAAACTGCACCTACAGCCAAGGAGACCAGACCTCAGCGCATCAGAAATTATCCCATCATGTACAGGCCAGAAAACCTCTCTCGGTGAAAGAAGCTGTTTGTTACATATTGAAGCTGTATTAATTTAACATATAAACGCTGCTGGTATCACCACTTAAGACAATTTTGTAAGAAATTTATGGTATGCAGATGAAATCCAAGCATAATTCTGGGCAGGAGCAGTCCACCCCTGCACAGGAAAGGGTTTGGTTTTAAAATGGAGCTCAGCATTAACTAGAGGAACCTACCCTGAAGGTCAGTAGGAATTTTAAAGAGACAAGACAGTTCTTGGTATTTGAAAAAAAATCAGGAAAAAGCATATTCATCACATTCTTCATTTCTGCTGTTTTCCCCAAAGAGCCGTCGAAGCAGGAAAGCTGCTATTGCCCGGGGACTTTTTGCTTGGAAAGCTTTTTAATCTTTCCCTACAAACAGTCTCTGTCTGCCTTTGTTTGACTCCCTCTCCTTCTTCCCTGTGTTCCTATGGACTCACCTGTAGTCCTCGGTGACAGTGACACAGGACTCCTCCTTCCTCAGCCGAGCCAGAAGAGCTCCGCCCTCCAGCTGCAGTTTAACCAGCCGCGTGTCATCAAGGACGTTCTTCATTAATTGCCTATAATTCCTCAACAAAACACTGGCCTCCTGAGGAGTCAGAAGAGCAAAGCAAATACAGTTATTTAGCTGTACAATGTACAGGCATTAGCAGAACAAAGAAAACATACCTTGCCCCAATGGTATATCTCAACCCTACCCTTGAAAAGCCTCCTCTCTAAGCGCTAGAGGGGGAAATTCAGTCCCCATTGCCCTTTCAGTCCACAGCCTGTCTGTCCAGGCTGCCAAGAACAGTGTGATAGCGGTGTTTTGCTCTCAGTGTTCATTTGATTGATTTGGCTCTAGAAAGAGAAGCCTTCCAGCTCATCCTCATTTTGCTACCCGAAGCCATTGCATGATAGCCATTCATCTCCAAGTGATGGACCTCACTGCACCCCAAGTACTGGCAACAGCTTTCTCTCTGATGGCACATGGTGTTGGTGGATGTGCATGCAGGAGGAGGAAAAATCTGGTACAGCATCTTTCACACTCTCTGCTGGAGGACAGGATGAATGGCAATAAATTTTAGCTGCTTGCACAATGACAAGGTTACATAGATTGGTATAACTCAAGCGTACCTTGAAAATACATTTTGGGCTCAGTAACAGAAAGCTATTGTTGCAGAGTCGTACTGATGTAAGGCTTTCTACAGCTGCAGAATTACACTCGAGAGAAAGAGGGAGATTTTTTCAGAGAGTCCATTTTAACACCCTCAAACCCCACAAGCTCTTGTACAAACAGGATTTAGAAAAGGCTGTCTCTTAGGAAGGATTTTGTAGTTTTAGATGTCAACCGCCATGACAATAAATCTTGGGAACAAGTGACAAGCACAGTGCTGTAATTAAAGGCTCTTTGTTTCACATTTGCCTTCTAGCAAGGCCTGATCTTTCCTCACTCTGAACTAGCTTCCATTTGACTGGCATGGTTAATTGAATTTCTAAGCTATTTAATGGTAACTACAGAGAGAACAATTTGTCCTGTTCTCCTTGCCTTCCTTTTATCATACCCCCTGCCCCTGCCGCCCCCTCTCTCTGTCCTTGAAAGAACAGACTGGAAAGGATATGGACTGTACAGCACTGCTTTCTTTCCCACTGAAATCAATATCTCATCAGTTATCTCCTTTCCTCTGGTCTGGCAGCAGGCTCTTCAGAAAGATCAATGAGATGACACCCCTCAGAACAATGCCCTCCCCTGAGGGGTTTCCAATAATGACAGCACCAAGGCACTTATTATTTCAAACAAATCAGTACTCTCTTTGGACATGAAAATGGTCATCAGAGACTCACTTTACTCAAATGTCTCTTTCCTTAACAGCTAGAAATCCCATTGTAAATCACACTGACATATCACCACACAGCTGATTAAGTGGAAACCTCCCCAGCACTGGGACAGGAGAACAACGACAAGGTTACATAGATGGGAGTTATACCAAGCAACTCATGGCCAGACACCATACTGGGTCTGCTTATTATAACAGGGAAAAGAACAATAAGTATGAGCTTTTAAGCAAAAGTGCATCCAGAGAGGAATGGAAAGAAAACTAGAAATGAACCCTGTAAAAGCCTTCATAATGCTCCACTGCTGAGTTTCCCTCTTCCTTCCAGGTCCTCTTCCATGGCAATATGCGGACCTTAGCGTTTTTTGCATTTCCTTTTCACAACGCTTGATTTTGTCTCTATGTGCCTCTACCATCACCCATATCTTTTCTTTACTTCTTGTTCTCTTAGAAATCTGAGCCCCAGAACAAACATTACAATAGCCAGCTCACTGCTAGAGTGGGAGGGGCCTTGGATTAGGCCCAGGATGCAGAGAGCTGACCTATGACAATGTGGCTTAACTTTGATGGTAAATTTAATTGCTCATTTTAATCCATTTTTCTCTAATCCAGATATGAAGTCCCATCTTCCCAATCTCCATACAAAAACTTAGCCATTTGGACACCAGGTTTAACTTTAAAATCTTTGCTCTACCTAATTTACTGAGAATTTGAGTATTAAAAAAAAATTAAAAATGTCGCATTTAGCGTGAGCTGCCATTATAGCATTAAAATTTCAGCCTGGCAGCCCCTGTCTAGCATCCTGCTCTTTGTGCCTGTATCTGGCACTAGAAGACAACACTTACCTCAGCCCTTTCTGGTAATCTACAAGACTCCATCCTCTGAATGGCCCCCTGCAGGAAAGCACAAGCGCCCTGACATCCTTGCAGCAAATGCTCCAGTTTCTGAAGGGGAAAGGAACAAGGCAGAGGTTACTGTCAGCACGGTTTTCTTCAGGACAGAACAGAAACAGCAGCTTGCACGGAGCTATCGGGATTGGTAGAAAGATGTGGGTGGAAATCTAGAGTGGACCGATGTCATGGTGTTTGATGGGTTCAGGGCTCTGTCCGCAAAACTTATGAATTTTGGTTAATACGACAAAGTTGCTCTTATGAAAACTGTTGGATCATGGAAAGCTGGGCTGAAAGACTCCGAGAGGAAGAAGCAACCCAACAGGTACAGTCCTCATGAGTCAGGGGACCCTGCCTGCCTTCCTGAACACCAGCGGTCCCCCAGGACTCCCCAGAGAAGAGTGAGCTATTGAGGGGCATTGCAGTTAGGGTTGGTTGTGCTGTATATGAGCCGTACTGCTTGTGCTTTAACTGTCAAATAAAAGAGCAATGATGCTAGACTCCGGTGAAAAGTCTCTCTGTGTGTTATATGTCTCATGCCTCCTGCAAAATTTCAGCTGTAACCCAGGAGGCTCACCCCTTGGGTGTGTTAAACTACGGGGGAGTCTGAAGGGTCAGCTGTGAGCCAAGGGGTTGGGCAGCAAGTTCTCAGTGTGAGGTGACAGATACAGTGTCTGCACCCTGAGGCTGTGCCTATGGACCCCAAAGACTGGGGCAGTAGTTGGGCTCCATTTAGGCTCCAGAGTTTAAAACACCCAGGGATCCAGAGGCTTGGGTTCCCTCACAGCAGTCCAGTGGGTAGTCAAGACGGGGTGTTCGAATGGGACCGGAGACAGTGTGGTATTAGAGAGAAAAGGTGGGTGCGGTAATATCTTCAGGTCAGACCTGAAGAGCTCTGTGTAAGCTCGAAAGCTTGTCTCTATCACCAACAGAAGTTGATCCAACAGAAGATATTACCTCAGCCACCTTGTCTCTCTAATGTCCTGGCACAAACATGGCTACAACAACACCGCATACAAGTGAGGTATTAAGCTTTTCATGGCTTGAGTCTGGGATGGCTGCATTAGCCACAAGTGACCAAACCAGGAGTTTAAATAGGTCATCCCATGGAAGGTCCAATACAATCCTAATTTATTCCCACCCCAAGCTATTATGGATTTTGTTTGTGCCACGGTTTAGAGAAGAGGGATTCTGTAACATTCTTTTAAGATCTGTATTTTTTTCAGAAAGAATAGTTTTCATATCCTTCCACTGGTAAATCTAAATTGCCTCAGTTATAATGTATTGACCCTGGAGTGATAGAAAAAATAGAATACACATTTAAGACTTGTATGCATGACCTAAGTTAGCTATTCTACATATCAGGGTGGTACAATTTTAAGGCCTGACACCTGGCAAACCTCCAGAACTAGATACCACAGAAAACCTGCATTCTCAGCTCTCCTCTGGGACAATGGTGGTTCATGAGATATCGCCCCTTAAGTGTCATTGATCCAGGTCTGAATACGTTTGTCGTCAGCCTATAACCAGTGAAATTTGGGAGCAAATTCCACATTCACAAGTAGGTTCCTATTTTTTTAAAAAAAGAGGAGCTGTTTGAAGCTGCTCCCAGGTTTGGAATGTTGTGAGCAGCGCCGCTGGAGACGGATTAGTAAGCAGGATGCAGGTGAGCTCATCAGAGATGTTAAATAAATAGTGTTTGGCATGTGGTTGCAGAGCTACAGACATTTATCACTTGGGTCATGGTCACATTCAGTGCATCGATTAGCAGCTGTGCCGTCAAATTCCTGTATGAACTCCCCCCTCAGCTACAGCTTTGGGAAAGATATTGACTTGAAAATATAAGAAATGTGAAACAAGAGGTGGCCCTGGACTCCAATATTCTTCCCCAGATTCTTTCATTTTATTTCCATATATTTCCCTAGCTATTCCCCACCGTCTCTCATGCCCAATACGTTCTTGGAACATACTGGGGACAACTTTCTGTTTCAGAAGGTGGAGGAGATAATGAGGGAGATAACTATTTTAGACTTACTTCTAACAGGGAGGAATTGGTTGTGAATCTGAAGGTAGAAGACAATTTGAATGAAAGTGACCATGAAATAATAGATTTCATAATTCTAAGGAAAAGAAGGAGTGAGAGCAGCAGAATAAGGACAATGGACTTAAAAAAACCAGACTAACAAACTCAGAGATCTGGTAGGAAAGGTCCTATGGGAAGAAAATCTGAACCATAAAGAAGTTTAAGAGAGCTAGAAATTTCTCAGGGAGACTAAAATAAAGGCACAACAGCAAACTATCCCAATGCAAAGAACAGGAAGAATAGCAAGAGGCCAATATGGCTCCATCAGGTGTTCTTTGATGACCTGAAAATCAAAAAGGAATCCTACAAAAAGTGGAAACATGGACAAGTTTCTAAGGTGGAGTACAAAGAATAGCACAAACATGTAGGGACAAAATCAGAACGGCCAAGGCACAAAATGAGTTACATCCATTAAGGGAAATAAAAGGCAATAAGAAAAGGTTATTTAAATACATTAGGAGCAAGAGAAATACAAAGGAAAGTGAAGGTCCTCTCCATAGCAGAGAAGAAGAACTAATAGCTGATAAAAATCAAGAAGGCTGAGGTGTTTAATATTTTGGTCTGTAATTTTCACTCCATGCATCTGAAGAAGTGGGTTTTTTACCCACGAAAGCTTATGCCCAACTAAATCTGCTAGTCTTTAAGGTGCCACCGGACTCCTCGTTGTTTTTGTGGATACAGACTAACATGGCTACCCCCTAATACTTTGATTAAGGCTTTTGACACAGTCCCACACGACATTTTCATAATGAAACTAGGGAAATCTGTTCTACAAGAAAGTACTACTATGTGGGAACACGACTGATAAAGACTGTACTCAAAGAGTAGTTAACAACGGCACACTGTCAAACTGGGAGGGTGTATCTAGTGGGATCCTGCAGGGGTCAGCCCTGGGTCCAGAACTATTCAATATTTTCACTAACGACTGGGATAATGGAGTGGAGAGTATGTCTATCAAACCTGCAGATGATGCCAACCTGGGAGCGAACTCTGGAGGTCAGCATTAGAATTCAAAACAACCTTGACAATTTAGAGAACTGGTCTGAAAGCACAGGATGAAATTCAATAAAGTCAAGTGCACAATTCTGCACTCAGGAAGGAAAAAAATCAAAAGCACAACCACAAAGTGGGGAGCAAGTGGCTAGGTGGTAGCAGGGCTGTAAAGGTTCTGGGGGTTATTGTGGATCGCAAATTCAGTATGCAGTTGCAAAAAAAAGGTTAACGTCATTCTGGGATATATGAAGAGGAGTGTTGTATGTAAGACCTAGAAGATAATTGTATGATACTACTTGGCACTGGTGAGGCCTCAGCTGGAGTACTGTGTCCAATTCTGGGCACCATGCCTAAAGAAAGACATGTACAAATTGGAGAGAGTCCAGAGGAGAGTAACAAAAATGAGAAAAGGTTCAGAAAACCTGACCTCTGAGGAAAGGGTAAAAAAACCTGGGCATGTTTAGTCTTGAGGAAAGAAGACCGAGGGCGGATCTGGTAACAGCCTTCAAATCTGCTAAGGGCTATTAGGAAAAGAGGACGGTGATCAACTGTTCTCCATGTCTACGGAAGGTAGGACAAGACGCAATGGGTTTAATCTGCAGAAAGGCAGATTTAGATTAGAAACTAGAAAAATCTTTCTAACTCTCAGGGTAGTTACGCTCTGGAACAGGCTACCAAGGGAGGCTGTGGAATTCCCATTCTTGGTGGTTTTAAGAACAGGTTAGACAAACACCTGCCAGGGATGGTCTAGGTTTAATTGGCCCAGCCTCTGTGCAGAGGGCAGAACCAGACGACCTCTCGAGGACCCTTCCATCCCTACAGTTCCATGATTTCATGATTCGATATGGGTAGGGAAGAGAACTTTAATAATTATGTTTCTGATCGTCTTATATTTGAAGCAAGTTGAAATTAAGAGAGACAACCTCAATTTGCCATCAGAGGCACAGCAATTTAATCTGTGACATCTTGACAGACAGCTCAGCATTTCGGCATTGTTACATTGTGCCCTGCCCAGTAACTACGTCAGGGCAGAAAAAAGGCTGAATCCCTTGGAAGCAGAAGCCATAAAATTGGTGCTGTCCCAAACAAAGTTAGGCAAATCAAACACAAATGGAAACACTGCCGGTTTGTGCATGCTGCAGATGATCCTTGCGGGGAATCACAGAGGAAATGAACCCCCCCATACCCGAACATGTCGAATCACACATAGCAGTACTGCTAAAAATGTGGCTCTTATTGATACAGGAATACCCTGAAGTGTGTGGCACAAAGGAATTGAAGCTCCTTGCTGGCCTCCTGGGGTAGAATGTGGTGGCAAGTTTGGTAAAATCTGTCAGTCATCACTGCTGGAGGACAGGGGTGTTCTTAGCTCATCCAAGAACTCCAGCACCTGTGTTGTAAAGCTTTACGCGTGCCAGAAGCATAGTCTTCAGTGGGGAGTTTTTTATATATTCCAGGAAATCTGGCTCCAAGATAACAGAATTCTAACCAACTCTGATAACTTTGGAATGTTTATTATTGTAATTATTATTTGTTAAGTGGCGACATTATTCTGATCACTGATGAAGAGACAAACTTTAAGAGAGTCCCTGCCTTGGAGACCTGGGAGTGTACAAGAAGGAAGGAGTCTGTCTCCCCACCCTGGAGAGGGCTGCAATGATCCTGGTCCCTACTATCAGGGTCAGGCCGTGGTCTGGCCACTTGGCACATCTATAAACACTAACATGAGCACGGTAAGACATACATGCACAATGTAGGTGAGACATGGCTATCAGGGTAACCAGAACTTCACATCTCCCATCATTTGTAAGTTTCATATTTATTTGCTGCTATACCTTGCACTAACCCAGTTAATTATACAATGTTTCTCCTCTCTGGTGTATGGGAAATCTGGCCATAATCCTAGAAGCAGCCAGTGTAAAGACTGTTGCACACCTCACTCACCATGCGAAAGCTTAGCCAGTCCCGATGGCAGTAAGGGAAGGCTCCATCCAATTCCAGTGGCAGCTGCGTGCTGTCTATGTGCTTGTGGAGGGACTTCATGGAGGTGAGAAGTTCAATCTGAGAAGAAAAAAGCACATCTGCATCACATGTTGGCCTGCAGAAAGGCGCACCGGAGAGTCAAGAGTGTAACGTCTACGCTGCCAGAAAAGGTACGTTCTTAGCTCAGGTCAGAGAACATGCATCAAAGCAGCGAGTGAAGACACAGCAATTCAGCTTTTTACTCAGGTTAGTAGCTCAAGTTCAACCCCAGGCTTCCCTTATAGGCGTTAGTGGAGGAAAAAAGCCAAGTTGCTGGATCTTCAGTGTTATTTTAACCTGAGTTAGAACATAAGAACAGCCATACTGGGTCAGACCAAAGATCTGTCTAGCCCTGTATCCTGTCTTCCAACAATGGCCAATGCCAGGTGCTTCAGAGGGAATGAACAGAACAGGGAATCATCAAGTGATCCTTCCCCTGTCGTCCATTCCCAGCTTCTGGCAAACAGAGGCTAGGGACACCATCCCTGCCCATCCTGGCTAACAGTCATTGGTTTCAGAGTAGCAGCCATGTTAGTCTGTATCCGCAAAAAGAACAGGAGTACTTGTGGCACCTTACAGACTAACTAATTTATTTGAGCATAAGCTTCCGTGGGCTACAGCTCACTTCATCGGATGCATAGAATGGAACACATAGTAAGAAGATATATATATATATTCATACAGAGAACATGAAAAGGTGGAGTAAGAGGCTAATTAGTTAAGATGAGCTATTATCAGCAGGAGAAAACAAACTTTTGTAGTGATAATCAAGATGACCATTTAGACAGTTGACAAGAGGGTGTGAGGAAACTTAACATGGGGAAATAGATTCAATATGTGTACTGACCCAGCCACTCCCAGTCTCTATTCAAACCCAAGTTAACGGGATCTAGTTGGCATATTAATTCAAGCTCAGCAGTTTCTCACTGGAGTCTGTTTTTGAAGCTTTTCTGTTGCAGAATTGCCACCTTTAAATCTGTTACTGATCATTGATCATTGGCTAACCGGAGTCAAGAACACACCTATTTTTGTTGCAGTTCAGGCACACCCTACGAGGGGAGGGGAACAAGTACGGTGAACGTCTTTCTATTGATCCACTTTCCAGCAGGGCTAACAAGAGATCCCAGCTCTCTATGACAGCCTGAACCTCTACATGCACATGGGAGGTAAGTGCAATCCAATCACAAAGTGAAGAAAAAAACAAAAGCTCAGCAATCTTAGAATAATTCACTAGCTTCCCACTCTGTAGTTCAGTGAGCAAACTGGACGCAAAGCAGTGTGAAACGGAAGATTGAAAGGAGCCAGGAATTCCTCCAAAGCCAAAATTATCCGGTGGCGACAGAGCAAATCTCTGCCTTCCATGGTCACATGGCATGGTATGATTCATGCATGTTTACAAAGTTTCTGTGGGATTGTAAAACTGGCAATGGGCTTCCCAAAGTAACGTCCGGAGAAGCATCCTAACACAGCAGCCCTTCTCTGCTCCAATCACAGTGTGTCTCCGGTCTATGCCAGGAGTCATTTGCCACTTAGAGGGTACCCAAGATCCAATACACCCCAGCTTCCTCCCGTCAGAGGCTGCAGCTGAGCTGGTGCCATCCAAGAAACATAATACCCACTGGGAAAATGGACAAGAGCCGCTGAGAGAGCCTGCAGCGCTGGGCTGGGAGTGAGAAATTCAGACACAAACATCCAACATTCCTCTAGAGTTGCAAAGTTTCCATTTTCTCATTAAAACTGTGATTTTCCCTTTGATTCTCCTGTATGCCAATTTCTTTATTAATCTCTGTTCTGCCAGTTTCTGATCCCCTTGGATTTGGCAGCTTTCACTTGTTTAAAACTTTTTTTCCCATTCATTACTTTGGTTGTTTTCACCCACACAGATATTCCTCCATATCCCTTGCTCTATGTCCCTCACACACACACACACACACACAAAATGCTCCCCTGCGTGTGAATGATCGGTAACAAATGCCTCCAGCTTATCACCTTTGCTCATTCTCTTTGTAACCAGAGATGGCCAGACTCCGCACACACAGCCACATTAAAACAACTTCTCCCAAAATGAATCTCAGAGCATTCAGGACCTTTTTCAGTAGGAATCCTGGGTGAAATCCTGTCTCCACTGAAGTCAATGGGAGCTTTGACTTCAAAGGAGCTAGGGCTTCATCCCAGGTCTCGTGGCTCCTTACACATTTACAACTGAGGTCATGTCTGACTCAAGCACTGACAGCATGCTGAGTCCAATCCTCCACTCACTCACCTGCAGGCAATTCAGATTTTGAGCTCTTTGGAACAATGATTGTCCTGCTATATCATGTATGAACAGTATCCAGCAAAAGGGGCCTGTGATGGGGTATGCAGCAAACCCCATGCTGGGTAACACAGGTTAACAGGATAATGTGGGCCCCGCCCCATCACATCTGGGAGAGCTTAAAAGGGAGAAACCCAGCTCAGCTGATGCAGACCAGACCAGACCAGACCAGACCTGACCTGACCTGACCTGACCTCCCCTCCCCTCCAGTCCTCAGCTCCTCAATGAACCCTCCCTGAGGGAAAGGAGGTCCCAATGCTGACTCACCTTGAGAGGGAACCATTCCCCTTTATTACCTGTGAACTCAGCCCAAGAAGTGCCCTCTGAAGGAAGAGAGCCTACGTCCAGCTTTGGGATGATTCCTTTGGGTTATTTCCCTTGTTGTTCTGTTCACTGACAACCCCAGAAGGGGCCGACTACCCAGGGCCCAACCAGAGGGCTCTCAGAACTGCAGTGGGGAAAATGCCCAGATATCACAGAGCAGTGGCTTGGGTGAGTGCTTGGGCCCTGCCCAGAGCCTTAGCGTGTCCCTGGTGAAGGAACACTGGTGATGCATGCCTTGTCATCACTTCCTCAGTATGAATCAGGAGGCCTTCTCTATTGCCCCCTCCTCCTTGTGCAATTACAATTATTTTTACAGCTGCTGTGCTCCCACCCTACAAATAATACACTTTTGGATGCTGCTCTATCAATTTTAACTCACTGAAGTCACACCGCAGCTGCACAGTCAGAACTGCAGGTGATCAGGGGACGCAGAAGTTAAGCTTCCGACAGCCACACTAACTCAGCCACGTTGTGCATCTTGTATGTTTTGAGGTTTACATTTTGCAACCATCAGTAGTATATTAAGCTACTCCTTTAACATGCCTCTCCCTCTGTGTTGGACCTTTCTGTGTTGAGCTTCCTGGAGTCACAGAACAGCGCCTCCGCCATAGAGTTCAAGGCCAGGAGGGGCTGCATCTAGTCCAGTGTTTCTCGCATGCGGCCACAGTCATCTGGGCTGTGCTGGGGGGGTGCAAAGCAGTGGCCCCTCTCCCAGGGCCACCAGCAGCGGTGGGGTCCTGCCCCCCTCCAGAGAGAAAAACTCTGGAGGTGCAGGCAGCTGGTGAATTCCCCACTTTCCCAGGGGTAGGGGAGGCAGGCTTTGGCAATGGGGCTTTGAGCTCCGTCCACATGGTGGCAGGCTCTGGTTCCAGGCTCTGGCCCCAGGCTCACCACCCCCGCCATTGTCCTTGGGCCCCACTGCCTCCCTGCCCGCCTCCCCATTCAGGACTTAAATTTGTCCCAGGGCTTGCCGGGATTGAGTAAGTCTGGTGTGAAAAGTGATATTAACAAACACATAAATAACACTTTTCACAGCAGAAGACTTACCAGCTAGCAAGTCTTAGAAGAAGAAAAAGCGCAACCAAAAAAGCAAAACAAACAACAAAAAGACAAAAACATGCAAAGCACCTTATTTGTGTTTCTATTTTGGTTAGGTCCAGTAAAGAATAGAGACAACGAGGAGTCTGGTGGCACCTTAAAGACTAACAGATTTATTTGGGCATAAGATTTCATGGGTAAAAAACCCCACTTCTTCAGATGCATGGAGTGAAAATTACAGATACAGGCATAAATATACTGACACACGAAGAGAAGGGACTTACCTCACAAGTGGAGAACCAATGGTGACAAGGCCAATTCAGTCAGGGTGGATGTGGTTCACCCCCAATAATAGATGAGGAGGTGTCAATACCAAGAGAGGGGAAAATTGCTACAAATTAGTGCACAGAGTGCTCACTGTTCAGAGGCTTAACACAAGTATCAGGAGCTCCCCAGCAGTTCCTGAATGAATGATTCCATTACCTGCACCGCTGTTGGCTTCTCCATCCGAAACGTGAGCTCTCTTTCAACAAGCAGGAGAACTCCGTGAATACAATGAGGAACCATGTCCTGTAACAGAGAACAGAGCACAGATCTCTTACGAGCTGGATGGATTGCTTAGGCGTATGTGTGACATTGCACCCCTTAAGGCTTTATGGAAATATGCTTATGAACGTGTATATGACATAACTGGAATATGTTTTATGACACATATGCCATGTAACATATCTCTGAAAAGGTTATTATCCACTGAATCTAATCATCCCATTTGTATGCATGTATCATTTTTGTATTTGAAATTATGAATATTGGCTGTATACTTGTTGAATTTTAAATAGCCTCAGTAAAGCATTTGGTCAGCTTCCTGAGAAGGGAATGTGCAAATTAAGTGCCCAATCAAGAAACACTTAATGGACAATGGATCTTGGAAGGCTCCAATCCACATAAGAAGTTTATTTGAGGACTTTCAAGGTAGCATGTGAACCATTGCTGCTACCTGTAAGGTCTGAGTCGTACGTGGACATGTGACTTGCCCATGTGACTCCAAAACTCCATCTTGTAGCTGGAATTCTACACAGGGGAAGGGTGGGGTGTCCACCCACAAGAGAAAGTCTATTTAAACCCCTGGGAGACCTCTCCATTTTGTCAGCTGCTGGCTCAAGAGATAGCCTCTCCACCGCCAAGGATACCTGAAAGAAACTGGAACAAAGGACAGTAACTACAGGGTGGGTGAGCGATTGCTGGACCCAGACTAGAAGGAGGCTAGTCTGTAAAAGGAAGCTTACTAGAACACCTCTGAAGGTGAGGTTTTATCTGTATTCAGTTTTCTTACTGTATTAGGCATAGACTTGAGTGTTCTATTTCATTTTGCTTGGTAATTCACTTTGTTCTGTCTGTTAGTACTTGGAACTACTTAAATCCTACTTTCTGCATTTAATAAAATCACTTCTTATGTATTATTTAACCCAGAGTATGCATTAATACCGGGGGGGGGGGAACAGCTGTGCGTATCTCTCTATCAGTGTTATAGAGGGCAAACATTTTGAGTTTACCTTTATATAGGGTAAAACGGATTACTCTGGGGTTTGGACCCCATTGGGTGTTGGGCATCTGAATGTTAGAGACAGGAACACTTCTTACGCTGCTTTCAGTTAAGCCTGCAGCTTGTGGGACGTGGTTCAGACCTGGGTCTGTGTTTGTAGCCGGCAAGCATGTCTGGCACTATCAGGCAGGGCTCTGGAGTCCTAAATTGGCAGGGAAAGCAGGGGCAGAAGTAGTCTTGGCTCATCAGTTGGCAGCCCCATGGGGTCTTCTGTGATCCAACCCATCACATTATGTACCATTATTTTATTTCAACACAAGAGATTGCAATGCCTTCTTCAAAGATAGCTGCAATTCAAACTGGAGGGCACAGTCTCCCCTTAAGGAGCAGGCAGTTATACCTGTTGGTGAGGGTCTTCCCTAAAGAGAATGTACTCTCCAAGCTGTTAGCCCTGCAGTTACCTTAGGGAAACACTGACCAGAGTCAGGTTACCTGGATGCAGTAAAAAGTTGCCTTTTTCGCCAGGCACTGTCCCTACCTGAAAAGTGGCATTTTCCTCACAATGCCAGCAATTTTGTGTTCTTTACTTAACTTCTCCCAGCCCAGCACCAAGGACTTGCCTCCAGCCACCAGCATTAACAGACAGAAGCACCAAAATTCAAGGATGTCCTGGCAGCTGTGGCCTCAAACTCTCTCTCTCTGCTCCAGCAGGAGGTCTCTAAGTGGGAGAGCATTCCACAGGGAAGTTAGAGACAGGCACAAAGAGCTAAGACAGGAGTAAAGAAAATGGACTATGTGAATAGTGGGGTTGCTAACCAAATCATGGCTTGGTTTGGACGCAGGGAAGGCTTCATATTTTAGCAAGTGTTCTAATAGGAGCTCTTCCAATAAAAGGCTATAGGAAAGCCTTTGCCCAAGCTAAATTGTGAGGGTCTCTGGATTGGTAAAGCCAAAATATCAGAAATAAAATATTAAGCAACTGTGATGGGTGTCCACCCCACACAAGACTTGAAAGGTTAAGGTGGTGAGGGGGGGCCAATTAACTGCCCAAGCTGCACCTGGAGAAGGAGCCAGGGAGCAAGGATTAATTAGACAAGGCTCAGCTGAAAAGAACAGGAGGGGCCTGTCTAAAGCCCAGGAGCTGAGAGCAGCAGGGGGGCTTCAGGGAAGTAGTCTGCAGTCATTCCCTGGGGGAAGGGAGGTGTGTTTGGGGCGATAGAGCTAGGTAGCCTACAGCTACTCCCTGGAAGGAGGGAGTCTGGGCTGGCAACCCCAGAGCAGGGGGAGAGCCAGGAAGGCAGGAAAAGCAGCAACGTATGGGGTAGGGCAGACCTTGGCTGCTGAGAGGGGCCCTGAGCTGAAACCTGGTATAGAAGGTGGGCGCAGTTTTCTCTACCAGCCACCAGGGAAGTAGTACGGACCAGACAGCGGCGAACAGACCGCCTGGGACAATTCACCTTGGAAGACTTTGATACCCCAGAGGGGGAGGATGATAGCCACCTGGTTGGAGGGCCAAGTCATGAACAAGAAGCTGCAGCTCCTGGGGCAAGAGGTGCAACAGGGTGAGAGAAGACAGGTGAAGGGACTGCCAGAGGAAGGTGCAGCACCTGGAAAGAGTTAATCCCCAGAGCATCCAGGAGGAGGTGCCCTGGTGCCGAGTGAAACCCCCTGACAGCAACAAACAAATTATTTTGGTATGGCTTCAGCTGCAATCTGTCCAGAAGAAATGCAATTGACCGGCAAGCCTTTGACAGGAGAACTCTGTAACCATGTTCTCCAGCGACCTTTAAGGACGTAACACCCAAAGTGAGCAGCAGCATAAGCAAACAAAGTAGGCAATCACAGGGAAACGCAGGGGATGATGAACTCCAGCGAATGGCGCTGCAGATTGCTTTAACAGTCTCCCATTTCTACCCCATCGGCTGAACTTGACTCTAAATTAATGGCTTGAGAGCCAGCTCTAAGAATACAGTTCTGCCTCAGCTCTCACTGTGAAAGGTAGAAGAAGCTGTCCAAGTCTAATGTCTTGAATCCTAGAGGTGCTTCCCTTTAACTGATCTAGTCATTGGTCTTTCTTTTGATCGAGAAATGAAAGGCCGATGTTCAGAGAGGCCCAATTCAGGATTCTACAAATACCAGGGCCATAACCGCAGTGGAGATCTCTGGGCAAGGAAACAGACTTTTCCTTATGCTAAAGAAGGATCTCTCCTCACCCCACCCCCTTGTATGAGTGGGATACAATGCCCTTCTAAGCCTACAGCGGTTTTTCTGAATAGTTTGTTTACCTTTTCATTTGACCACTGACAAATGTCAGCAAAAGGCCAGAACAGCACACAGGACACACAACTAGCTCAGAATTACTGGAGTAAAAACTGGAGATCACCTGGGAGGGGAAGGGAGAGGGGAGAGAGACATAGATCACAGCTGTACAGACATTCTGAAATTTGAATGGTGTGTCTGCTGGACAGTGCGGGTGGGTGAAGATGAACTATCGTTTCCAGACAGCTGGTGGCACTGAACATTTATATTTAATTAGGCTCCCCACCACCACCTTTCTTTTCCTCCTACCTGCTTGCATAATAGAGTCATGATGCTACTGTTCTGACAGCCCAATAATTTCTGAGAACACACGATGAGACTGTAAAATTGGAATTATGATTACAGATAACCAGAAAGTGTGTGTGGGGGGGGTAGGGGTTCCTTTGGAAATTTTCATTGAAAAACTAAAATTTTCATCCAAAAACTGTCAGAGACAGACATTTTTTTAGTTTTCCAGAAAAAAAAAATGTCAGAGGACTGGGTAGTAGGTGGCCAGGCCTAGTGGTCAGAGTAGGAGTCAGGCCTAGTGGTCGGCATCTGAACACCAGAGCCCAGGGTTGAGACAGGGCCAGACCCAGGAAGCAGGGCCAAAGATCAGAAGCAGAGTCAGAGTCCAAATGCCAGAGCCAAAGGTGCAGATGGAGTCAGGAATCAGAGCCAAGGGTCAGAACTGGATTACCAGAAGTCAGGGAAGGCAGGATCAGGGCTGGTTCTGAAGCAGAACCAAGGCTGGAACAGGATGGGAACATGGCTGGGTGCAGGGCAGGATGTGGGCTGGAGCTGTGGAGGAGCAAAGTAGGAGCAGGGCTTGGGGAGACAAGCACAGGAAGGCAGAGAGTCTGTGGGCATGTGCATTGAACAGCCAGCAAGCTGTTGATGCTGCTAGGTTTAAGAACCGGCCTGCTGGCTTCTTTAGCCAGTCAAGCAGGGTGGTCCATCAGGCTGCCTAGGATGTCAGGAGTACTGAGCAGGTGCAGCTAAGGGCCGTACTCCTGACAGAAAATGGAATATTTCCAAGGAAAGCAGACACTTTCCACAACAGTTTTTGTTTTGTCAGAAGCTCAATTATCAGTTGGAAAAAAGTTAAAAGAACAATTTTGACCAGACCTAATTCTGACTTGCAGGTTGAATGCAGCAGAAGGAGGGACTGGTGCACAAGAGGTTAGAAAGGGAAGGGCAGAATCTGAGCAGGCAAGAGGCTGGCAAAGGAAACTTCCTATAGCTCACAATCTATTTTTGGTTTCTTGCTTGCAGTGTTGTTGTAGCTGCGTTGGTCCCAGGATATTAGAGAGACAAGGTGGGCGAAGTAGTATTTTTTCTGGACCAACTTCTGCTGGTGAAAGAGACAAGCTTTCAAGTTTACATAGAGTTCTGTCTCTCTAATCTCTTTGTTTACATTTTCACTAATAAGATGACACCATGCTAGAAGGGGTCCCAAGCACTTTGGAGGACAGGGTTAGAATTCAAAAGGACTTTAACAAATGAGAGAATTGATCAGAAAGCAACAGCATGAAATTCAATAGATAAGTGCAAAGGACTACACTGAGGAAGGAAAAACCAAAGGCACCACTACAAAATGGGGAATAGCTGGCTAGGTGTAATTCTGCTGAAAACTATCTGGGGTTACAGTGGATCAGAAATTGAATATGAGTCAATGAGATGCAATTGTGAAAACAGCTAATATCATTCTGCGGTGTATTAACAGGAGTGTTGAACGTAGGACACGAGGTAATTGCCCCACTCTACTCAGCACTTGTGAGGTGTCAGCTGGATACTGTGTCCAGTTTTGCCCACACTTTAGGAAAGATGTGGACAAATTGGAGAGTCTAGAGTAGAGCAACAAAAATCTGACCTATAAGGAAAGGGTAAAAAAACTGGGTATGATTAGTTTTGAGAAAAGAAGACTGACGGGGGACCTGAGAGTCTTCAAATATGTTAAGTATGTTATAAAGAGAATGGTGATCAATTGTTCTCCATGTCTACTGAAGGTACAACAAGAAGTTGTTCCTTGACTTTAGCAAAACTTTTGACACGGTCTCCAATAGTATTCTTGCCAGCAAGTTAAAGAAGTGTGGATTGGATGAATGAACTATAAGGTGGAGAGAAAGCTGGCTAGATTGTCGGGCTCAACACGTAGTGATCAATGGCTCCATGTCTAGTTGGCAGCCGGTATCAAGTGGAGTGCCCCAAGGGTCGGTCCTTGGGCCAGTTTTGTTCAATATCTTCATAAATGATCTGGAGGATGGCGTGGATTGCACCCTCAGCAAGTTTGCAGATGACACTAAACTGGGAGGAGAGGTAGAATTGCTGGACGGTAGGGATAGGATACAGAGAGCCCTAGACAAATTAGAGGATTGGGCCAAAAGAAATCTGATGAGGTTCAACAAGGACAAGTGCAGAGTCCTGCACTTAGGACGGAAGAATCCCATGCACCGTTACAGACTAGGGACCGAAAGGGTAGGCAGCAGTTCTGCAGAAAAGGACCTAGGGGTTAAAGTGGACGAGAAGCTGGATATGAGTCAACAGTGTGCCCTTGTTGCCAAGAAGGCCAATGGCATTTTGGGATGTATAAGTCGGGGCATTGCAAGCAGATCGAGGGATGTGATCACTCCCCTCTATTCGACATTGGTGAGGCCTCATCTGGAGTACTGTGTCCAGTTTTGGGCCCCACACGACAAGAAGGATGTGGAAAAATTGGAAAACGTCCAGCGGAGGGCAACAAAAATGATTAGGGGACTGGAACACATGACTTATGAGGAGAGGCTGAGGGAACTGGGATTGTTTAGTATGCAGAAGAGAAGAAAGAGGGGGGATTTGATAGCTGCTTTCAACTACCTGAAAGGGGATTCCGAAGAGGATGGATCTAGATGTTCTCAGTGGTAGCAGAGGACAGAACAAGCAGTGATGGTCTCAAGTTGCATCACTTTAGGTTTAGGTTGGAAATTAGGAAAAACTCTTTCACTCGGAGGGTGGTGAAACACTGGAATGGGTTACCTAGGGAGGTGGTGGAATCTCCTTCCTTGGAGGTTTTTAAGGTCAGGCTTGACAAAGCCCTGGCTGGGATGATTTAGTTGGGGATTGGTCCTGCTTTGAGCAGGGGGTTGGACTAGATGACCTCCTGAGGTCCCTTCCAACCCTGAGATTCTATGATTCTAAGTAATGGGCTTAATCTGCAGCAAGGGAGATTTAGGTTATTTAGTAAGAAAAACTTTTTAACTCTCAGGGTGGTTAAGCTCCTGAACAGGCTTCCAAGGGAGGTTGTGGAATCCCCATCACCGGAGGTTTTTAAAAACTGGTTAAAGAAACACCTGTCAGGGATGGTCTAGGCCAGTGGTTTTAAAACTTTTTTTCTGGCCACCCAGTTGAAGAAAATTGTTGATGCCCACGACACAATTGGGCTGCGAATGAGGGGTTTGAGGTGTGGGAGGGGCTCAGGGCTGGGGCAAAACGGTTGGGGTGCAGGGGTGAAGGCTCCAGGGTGGGGCTTGGAATGAGGGGTTCAGGATGTGGGAGGGGGCTCTGGGCTGGGGATGCAGGCTCTGGGGTGGGGCCAGGGATGAGGGGATTGGGGTGCAGGAAGGGGTTCCTGGTTTGGTGGGAGTTGCGGGCTTATCTCGGGCAGCTCCTGGTCAGTGGCGCAGCGGGGGTACAGAGGCAGGCTTCCTGCCTGTCCTGGCACCGCGGACCGCGCTGCGTCCCAGAAGCAGCCAGCAGCAGGTCTGGCTCCTAGGCGGAGGCGCGCAAGCAGATCCACGCGGCTCTCGCCCGTGTGCACTGCCCCCACCAGCCCCCATTGGCCGGGAACCAGCCAATGGGAGTGCAGAGCTGAGGCTTGGGGCGGGGGCAGCGCACGGAGCCCCGTGGCCACCCCGCCTAGGAGCCAGACCTGCTGCTGGCTACTTCCAGGGCACAGCACAGAGTCAGAACAGGTAGGAACTAGCCTGCCTTAGCCAGGCAGCACTGCCGCTGGGACTTTTAACCCAGCAGGCCTATTCCTAGCTATTCTGGGGCCCTACGCATACCCCCCGCGGGGTGTGGGCGGGGGCCCAAGCCTCTGCGGGGGGGGGGGGGGCTGGCTTGGGAGGCAGGGGGGAACCACTCCCCAGCACTCACCAGTGGTGAGTGGAGGCCCGGCCCTGCTGCAGTCCTCAGGGGAGTGCGGGCAGGGCAAGGATGGGGGCTTTGGGGAAGGGGTGGAGTGGGGGCGGGGCTGGGGTGGAGCAGGGGTGGGAAGAGGCAGGGCTATCTAAGGGCTTATTAACTAGGACAAAGGAATGAGAGTTATTTATCAGTTGAAGTAAGGAAACATACACACACATGAGTTACCATGTAAATCCTAAGAATGACAGAGTTGTATGATCTGTCAATTCAAGGTGTCTTTCAGGGCAGACCCAGGGGGCAGCTCCTGGAGATCTCTGGTTTCTCTTTAGAGTCTCTGGCCCTTCAGAGTTCAAACAGCCAAAAAAGATTCAGTTTCTTCTTGTCAGGGATTTTTATTCCCTTCCCCTAGAGTTCAAGAAGATGGGACAAGTTCACATGCATATCTCTCCTTCTTGGGTGGGGGGAACAATCAACAAAGTCTTTTGTCCTCTGATGCTCCACAGTGGTTTGTCCGGTGTCTGTGGGCCTTCTTTTGCTGGGCAGGAGATAACACCTCCTGTGGCAAACTACTATTTTACAATTGGTAATGTTTCTCTCCCAACTGTGGGGGGGGGGTGTTACCGTTTCAGAGCAAACATTTAAATATTACCTTATAACATGGGATAGAGATATTATCAGTGAGATTAATGCATGCGGCAATTTACAAACATTTCATTGAATCTAAACATGAAATACATTCTTATAAGTCTCATACCTATTTTGAGCAGAACTAACATACAGGTGACCTACTCTGGTCTCCAGCCACAAGCTTGTCAGTTCTTAGCTAATGCCTGCAGCCTGGGCTAGAGCTGGCATCTGGTTTGCCAGCATCAGTTTTCTTTACAGGGAAAGATTGTGGTTTGAATTTTGCGTGCCAACACAAACTTTTAATCCTGTAATCTGCTGGTTCTGCATGTCGAAATGGGAAAAGGGTGGCAGTGGAAAGTGTGTGTGAGGGCAACAGAAAGAGCAACAGTTTGCAACAGGCAGTTTCCCGTGTTGGTCTTGCCTTTTAAGGGAGATGGTTGATGCATGAAATGTATATCTCTGTATTCTCAGCTAAAACTGATCCAGGTCCTCCATAAAACAGGAAGATTCCAAATACTTGAAAGACATTTCCTTTACTCTTGTAAGTAGCATTTGGATCAGCTAACGATGAAGCATAGTAATCTAGGGCCTGTAGTCTTCATATTGAAGCAGAGAGCTAACATCACGGGCTGCTGGTCCTTTATTTAAAATTTTAGGAGTGTCATGCTGTTCATTAGCAGAGTCCATTAGGAAGCCAGAAGATGGGTTCTTGAAGTTTTGTGCTTGATAAGGAAGGTGGCGGGAAGATGCTAACCCTTTATCTATTTGAAAAGTCTCACATTTGTTTTGGGTCTTATGATTTTTTTCTTTATAAAATCAATGTGCTCCCAATATGCTGAGGCCTAGACATATCAGTGAGAGGGGGCATTGTGTCCATAGCCGAATCTCCACATGCGGAACAGAGTTCACTTTTGTTTGATTTTAGTTAGAAGGTCTTAGAATCATAGAATCTTACAAATGTCAAGGCTGGAAGGGACCTTGAGAAATCATCTAGTCTGTCCCCTTGTGCTGAGGCAGGAGAAGGTACGCCTAGACTAATGGTTTTCAAACCGTGGGTCGCGACTCAGAACTGGGTCATGGAATGGAGGGGACAGGGTCGCGGCAGCTCTGGTCAGCACCACTGACTGGGTCGTTAAAAGGTGGCAAGACAGACTGGAGAGTCTCAGGAGACTGTCTGTGACTCCATGGTAAGACTGTTATAATGATCCAGGAGTTCACATTTGGTACCAGCTTTGTGAAATCTAATTATGGAACACACCACCAGTTTCGGGTGTCTGCCCTGTTTTTGACTGTTTGCCCTGAGGTAGGCATTCCTGGTTGTGAGCCACACCAGAGAGTGTGACAAAAACAAGCAGAGAAAAATCCTGCAGGTGTTAGATCACTAATTACCCTTCAGAATTTCACTGTGCACTGGCCCAGTCCTGCTGCTCATTAACCAAAGAGCTGCCCAGTGGCACTGCACAGCAGCCATGAAAGTCACCTGGCTTTCTGCTGTGCAGAGATGAGGAGAGCTTTCTAACCCATTTGCTCAGCAACTACAAGAGTCCATAACTTGTGAGGAGAAGAGGGAAATTAGGTAGCCAGGAAGGCTATAAAGATTGACATTTCCCCTCTGATGGGCAGTTAACATTACATCCTAGGAACAACAGCCAGAACAAGTTCTCAGCACGGGTATCACTCCCTAACTTCACTGGTCATACAGTATAATCAGTGTATACTGATGACAGCTCTTCCACAAAGAGCAGTGTCCTGGAGAGAACCTGAAAGATTCTGCAAAGCAGCCCAGTCAGACAGAGATATGTGGAAATGACATGCTTTGTTCTGTATCAACAGGGTGTAGTGGGATCATGCTACACTCCGTTTTAAGCAGAATACGGAAACATATTTGATTTTTCTTACAAAATACATATGCTGTTGGAAGCTTCTGTATTGCTGAAAGAAGTCTGTATCTATGGAAGTATGAGCATGACTGATAGGTATAAAGTATCTGCACCTAAGGCACAAAGGCTTAAATTCACAAAAGTACTTAGGTATCCAAGTCCCAGTTCCAGGCTCCACTGCGATTCACAAAACTTCCACTGAACTTTGTAGCCACCTAAACTCACTAAACTTTGCAGTAAAAGATCCCTAGCTGCCTATGTGTATGCCTCTGGGCTTGTACACAGCTGCCTCCCTCATTCTAGGTATCCAGACACCTAAGCCCCAGGACGATTCACAAACCTAACTCGTGTGCAGGACCCAATCCGGTACGTGCCTGCTGAGTACAGCGACTGGATTGGGCTCCTTAGGCAAGTTGACACAAAACACCTAGGGCGGTGGTTGGGAGAACAAGGAGGATCTCCCTCGTAACTTTTAACCCAGGGGTTAGGGCACTCAGTTGAGATGGGAGAGCCCCCGCCCACCGTTCAAGTCCCCTCTCTGCCTCAGAGGGGAAAAGGATTTGAACAGGGATCTACTACCTTTGAGGCGATCACCCTAACCACTGAGCTATGAGATATGTCTCTCCTGTTGAAGCTGTTCCATTGTGGAGAACTAATGAAAGAGTGATTTAGGCCAGAGTGAGGGAGAAAAGACAACCCTGAGAATTTTGGGTGGCACGTATAATAGACTGGGGAAGGCTGTGCCTTCCCAAACAGCCCCGCACGGCCCCGCCCATGCTCCACCCTGAAGCCCCCTCCTGCTTGCCACTAGTTGGCCCCAGCCCAGGCAGGCTGCTCCTCTTCCGGGAAGCCTGCTGGGGCTGGAGCTAGGGCGGCTGGCACTTCGGATGGCTGAGGATGCCCAAGTCCAGGGCTGGGGGGGGGAGGGCCGCCTGCTGCCCCCTGGTGCTCCGGGGCTGTGAGGGGGCATGCCAATCGCCTGCCCAGTGCTCTGGGGCTGGGCGGGGGAACCATACGTTGTCTGCTGGTGCTCCGGGGCTGAAGGCGCTCGGGTGGCCTGAGGCAGGGGGACTGGCGGCCACTGGGAGGGGGCCCTCTGGGATTCAGCAGGGGAAGGGGGGCGGGAGGGGCAGGGCCTCAGGCAGAAGGGGTGGAGCTAGCCTCCCTGAGCTTGTGGTTCACCCACCGCCCATGCCGAAAATGACTCTTACCTGGTGGTTAGTGCACTCACCCAGCATGTGAGAGACCCAGAGTCCACTCCTCCTGCTCTAAGGATGCTTTAATTATTTAGCCACCGTGCAATAGCTTCAAGGCAGAGATTAGGGGAATACCCTCCCCCATCAGCATGTCCTATAGTCCTGGGGCTAGAGCATCCACCTGAGAAGTAGCAGAGCATGCTTCAAATCCCTTGTTCTCCTCAGGCTGAGGGGAGATGTGAACCAGGAGTCTCCCATGTGCCAGGTGAATACCCTAACCACTGGGCTAAAAGCTATTTGGGAGGTCATCCTCCCCACTGGCTGCTTGCGAAATTGGAGTGGACGCCTAACCCCAACGAGGGTTCCTGGCTGTGAATCAGTGGCAGAAATAGATGCCTGCCAGCAGCCTGGATTCAGGCCCCTATCTCTGAGAGGGGGTTAGAGAGGAGCAGCTTAGCGTACATCCTTCTTGTTGACCTGTCCCATTGGCTAGCTTAGGCAGCTCCCCACCTAGCATGCTGGCTTTTGTGACTCGCAGTTTAAGGCACCTAATTCTCCCCATTCGTTGTATGTGGAGCCAAGGCACCTAACTCAGGCTTTGTGGATCACAGGGAGTTTCTAGCACCTAAACGTTAGGTATTGTAATGCTCCTTTTGTGCAGATTCCAGGCCAAACTCCTTGTCCTTCAGCCATGTCATTTACACATTTGCCTTTGGAAACACTACGGAATGTGACAGGTTTACATGGAAGAAGGACAGGTTCAGGGTCTGAAATAGTCCAGGTTCTATTTTCCATTTCTCAACAGAATTAAAAATATATGGCTTAGCAAATTCCATTTGCACTGCGTTCCAATGAGTCACATTCAGAGACCACTGTGAACTCGGCTTGAAAGGAAGGAAATGCACAGCTAGTCACTGAAAACGGGATAGCCACATGTACCTGCGTCCTCTCATTTTAATTATTCCCTAAATAACTCTGGCCCGTTGATTCTCGCAACCACATTATCAGATATCTGCAGATGTTCCATCAAATTAGGTGAACAGACAGGAGAAGGTGGGTAGTACAGCGGCGGGAAACAGAGGAGAGGAAAACAGAAGTAGTTTGTCTGTGGGGAGCTCCCACAGAGTTTTTTGCCTTTCTGGCTTCTGTGAGCAGTAAATACAACATCTGAAGAGGCTCTTAGAAGGAAGACAATACGGATAGTGAGCCATCAGCTGTTGTGACCTGCCCAGGAAGTGCCATGTTTGTCTGTCTCCCAGAGGATAGAAACAACTTCGTCTGTACAAAGTGCAAGCTGGTCTCCCTATTGGAAGAGAAGGTTAAAGGATTAGAGACCCAAGTATCAACCCTGCGTTGCATCAGAGAAAATGAAGACTTTCTGGACAGAAGTCAGCATTTGGTACTGCAGGCAGAGCATGCTGAAGAATCAGAGAGAGCAGTGCAAAACGGGGAAGAAAATTGGCAGCATTTGGCCTCCAGAAGAAAGAGGAGAACCCATATACCCCCAGTGCAGATAGAGGTAAGAAACCATTTTCAGGCTCTCTGAACAGGTACTACTGCAGAGAAGGATTTGGAAGAGCCCTCTGAGGGAAGGGATCAGAAGGAGACCCTGTCGACCGGAAGGCATCGGATGCATTGTCCTAGGGATGGGGGTTCCACGACCACCACTCCCAAGAGGAGGAGATGGGTGGTGGTGGGTGGGGACAGCCTCCTAAGGGGGACAGAGTCATTCATCTGCCGACCAGACCAGGAGACTTGAGAAGTGTGCTGCTTGCCTGGAGCTGGAATTCAGGATGTGACGGAGTGTCTGCCAAGACTGATCAAGCCCTCGGACCGCTACCCCTTCCTACTTCTCCATGTAGGCACCAATGATACTGCCAAGAATGACCTTGAGTGGGTCACTGCAGACTACGTGGCTCTGGGAAGAAGGATAAAGGAGTTTGAGGCGCAAGTCATGTTCTCATCCATTCTCCCTGTTGACGGAAAAGGTCCAGGTAGGAACCATCGAATGTGGAGGTAAATGCGTGGTTACGCAGGTGGTGTCAGAGAGAGGGCTTTGGATTCCTCGACCATGGGATGTTGTTCCAGGAAGAAGGATTGCTAGGAAGAGCTGGGATCCACCTAACAAAGAAAGGCAGAGCATCTTTGCAGGCAGGCTTGCTAACCTAGTGAGGAGGGCTTTAAACTAGGTTCGCCGGGGGATGGAGACCTAAGCCCTGAGGTAAGTGGGGGAATGGGATACCAGGAGGAAACACAAGGAGGAGGGTAAAACGTGGGGGGGGGGGGCTCCTGATTCATACTAAGAACGTAGGGCAATCGGCTAGTTATCTTAGGTTCCTGTACACGAACGCAAGAAGCCTTGGAAACAAGCAGGAAGAACTGGAAGTCCTGGCACAGTCAAGGAACTATGATGTGACTGGAACAACATAAACTTCGTGGGGTAACTCACATGACTAGAGCACTGTCATGGATGGGTATAAACTGTTCATGAAGGAGAGGTGCCGGAGAAAAGGTGGAGGAGTTGCACTGTATGGAAGAGAGCGGTATGATTGCTCAGAGCTCCAGTATGAAACTGGAGAAAAGCTTGTTGAGAGTCTTTGGGTTTAGAGGGGAGAGCAACAAGGGTGATGTTGTGGTGGACGTCTGCTGTAGACCACCGGACCAGGAGGATGAGGTAGGCAAGGCTTTCTTCGGACAATTAACTGAAGTTTCCAGAACACAGGCCCTGGTTCTCCTGGGGGACTTCAATCACCCCTGGGAGAGCAATACAGCAGTGCATAGACCATTCAGGAAGTCTTTGGAAAGTGTTGGGGACAACTTCCTGGTGCAAGTGCTGGAGGAACCAACTAGGGACCATGCTCCTCTTGACCTGCTGCTCACAAACAGGGAAGAATTGGTAGGGGAAGTAGAAGTGGGTCACAACCTGGGCAGCAGTGACCATGAGATGGTCGAGTTCAGGATCCTGACAAAAGGAAGAAAGAATAGCAGCGGAATACAGATCCTGGACTTCAGAAAAGCAGATTTTGACTCCCTCAGGGAACTGATGGGCAGGATCCCCTGGGAGGCTAATATGAGGAGGAAAGGAGTCCAGGAGAGCTGGCTGTATTTTAAAGAAGCCTTAGTGAGGGCACAGGAACAAACCATCCTGATGTGCAGAAATAATAGCAAACATGGCAGGCGAACAGCTTGGCTTAACAAAGAAATCTTTGGTGAGCTTAAACACAAAAAGGAAGCTTAAAAGAAGTGGAAACTTGGATAGATGACTAGGGAGGAGTATAAAGATATTGCTCGAGTATGCAGGGGTGTAACAAGGAAGGCCGAAGTACAATTGGAGTTGCAGCTAGCAAGGGATGTGAAGGGTAACAAGAAGGGTTTCTACAGGTATGTTAGCAACAAGAAGGTGGTCAGGGAAAGTGTGGGCCCCTTACTGAATCGGGGAGGCAACTAGTGACAGATGATGTGGAAAAAGCTGAAGTACTCAATGCTTTTTTTGCCTCAGTCTTCACAGACAAGGCACTGGGCAGCACAGTATGGTGAGGAGGTGAGCAGCCCTCAGTGGTGAAAGAGCAGGTTAAGGACTATTTAGAAAAGCTGGACATACACAAGTCCATGGGGCCGCATGCAATGCATCCGAGGGTGCTAAGGGAGCTGGCTGATGTGATTGCAGAGCCATTGGCCATTATCTTTGAAAACTCATGGTGATCAGGAGAGATCTCAGACAATTGGAAAAAGGCTAATGTAGTGCCCATCTTTAAAAAAGGGAAAAAGGAGAATCCGGGGAACTACAGACAGGTCAGCCTCACCTCAGTCCCTGGAAAAATCATGGAGCAGGTCCTCAAGGAATCCATTCTGAAACACTTGGAGGAAAGGAAAGTGATCAGGAACAGTCAACATGGATTCACCAAGGGCAAGCCATGCCTGACCAACCTGATTGCCTTCTATGGTGAGATAACTGGCTCTGTGAATATGGGGAAAGCGGCGGACGTAATATACCTTGACTTTAGCAAACCTTTAAATATGGTCTCCAACAGTATTCTTGCCAGCAAGTTAAAACAGTATGGATTGGATGGAATGGACTATAAGGTAGACAGAAAGCTGGTTCGATCATCAGGCTCAACGAGTAGTGACCAACAGCTCGAAGTCTAGTTGGCAGCTGGTATCATGCGGAGTGCCCCAGAGGTTGGTCCTCAGGCCGGTTTTGTTCAACATCTTCATTAATGATCTGAATGATGGGATGGATTGCACCCTCAGCAAGTTCGCAGATGACACTAAACTGCGGGGAGACGTACATACGCTGGAGGGTAGGGATGGGGTCTAGAGTAACCTAGACAAATTGGAGGATTGGGCCAAAAGAAATCTGATGAGGTTCAACAAGGACAAGTGCAGAGTCCTGCTCTTGGAACAGAAGAATCCCATGCACCGCTACAGGCTGGAGACCAGCTGACTCAGCAGCAGTTCTGCAGAAAAGGACCTGGGGATTACAGTGGACAAGAAGCTGGATATGAGTCAGTGTGCCCTTGTTGCCAGGAAGGCTAACGGCATATTGGGCTGTATTAGTAGGAGCATTGCCAGCAGTTCAAGGAAAGTGATTAGTCCCCTCTATTTGGCACTGGTGAGGCCACATCTGGAGTACTGTGTCCAGTTTTGGGCCCTCCACTACAGAAAGGATGTGGACAAATTAGAGAGAGTCCAGCAGAGGGCAACAAAAATGATTAGGGGGCTGGGGCACATGGTTTACGAGGAGAAGCTGAGGGAACTGGGGTTATTTAGTCTGCAGAAGAGAAGAGTGAGGGGGGATTTGATAGCAGCCTTCAACTACCTGAAGGGGTTTTCCAAAGAGGAGGGAGCTCGGCTGTTCTCAGTGGTGGCAGATGACAGAACAAGGAGCAATGGTCTCAAGTTGCAGTGGGGGAGGTTTAGGTTGGATATTAGGAAAAACGTTTTCACTAGGAGGGTGGTGAAGCACTGGAATGAGTTACCTAGGGAGGTGGTGGAATCTCCATCCATGGAGGTTTTTAAGACCTGGCTCGACAAAGCCCTGGCTGGGATGATTTAGTTGGGGTTGGTCCTGCTTTGAGCAGGAGGCTGGACTAGATGACCTCCTGAAGTCTCTTCCAACCCTAATCTTCTATGATAGTACTTTTCCTCTGGCAAAAAAACAGGAGTATATAACCATCCATCCCTTAGATACAGTGGAATATGAACATCAAAATATATTCTAGTCTATACTCTACAGTCTAGGCAATAGAGTACTAGGGTACTGGCCTAGGACTCAAGCGTACAGGGTTTTATTCCTAGCTCTGCCATTGGCCTGCTGGGTAAGAAAGTCACTTTAATTTCTCTGTGCCTCACTTTCTCCATCTGTAAAATGGGGATAATGATACTGACTAATGATACTGATAGTGACTAATGATACTGAAACTTCCAAGCTCAGAAGGGATCATTCTGATCATCTAGTCTGAACTCCTGCATAACACAGGCCAGAGAACATCCCCAAAATAATTCCTAAAGCATAACATTTAGAAAAACGTCCAATCTTGGCTTTAAAATAGTCAGTGATGGAGACTCCCCCACAACCCTTGGAAAATTGTTCCCAGTAGGAGGAGTGGGGAGAAGAAACCCAACTGGTTTGAAGATGGAGCTTGATAAATGTATTAACAGGATTATACAACTGGGGTACCTATGCTAGCAGGGAACTGGACTCAACGACCCAAGATCCCCCCTTCTAGTCCTATGTTCTGATCACCCAGTTCCCTAAAAGCATTACTGATTTCTAGGAAGTCTGTCATCTGAAACACAGCTATGCACCTTTCAGAGCCCTGACCCAGGCACCAAGGAGCGACACTGTGAAATGAAAGACAGTCCCTTTCCTAGGAGCTGTGACTGTTACCTTGGCAGCACTGGGAGCAAGAGCTCAGCACCATGAGATACTCCCTTGCCCCAGGGGCGAAGCATGCTGCTTGAGCACAGCTCCCAACTCCACCCAGCTTTGGAAGGAAGAGAGGAGACCCATGACTCAGCCCCAGCTCTCTGATTTGGCAGAGCAAAGCACCACCCACGCAGCCAGCAGACTGCCCTCTCTGCATGCACAAGTGTCATTAAAATCTCATCATGGGTTCATTCAGAGTCTGATTGAGTGGACACCCTGCAGGGCCAAAAGGCCAGTGCAAAGAGGCACCTGCTTAACCATGATTAGTTGTAGCTACAACTCGTTACCTCGTTTGGATTTCTAACAACAGATGGGAAATAAGTTCTGATCAGTGTCAACACAATACACTTGATTTCCAGCTGACTGACATGAAAGCCTTTGACCTGAAACAATATTAAGTTACAGCATGTCTGCTTCCAATCATTCACCCCCTTGCCAGATCAACAGCAGTACACGTTCCTCCCAATAGCACTGACATAAAGCACCGCCCTTCTCCTTCAGGGACAGTCCCGCGAGCCACAGCCCTAGCCTTTCTGCTTCACTTCTAATGCGTCTTTGTAGGTGACGGTCCACTGAGTATTTCACGCAGCTGATGAATGAAAACAAAATCTTGATGCCAACAGAGACACTCGCCAGAAATGTGGTTGCACATTCTGAGCAGAGTTCCGTGGACAGCACTTACGGGCCTGGGGACAAGGCTCTCAGAGTGGCTGAAAGGAGTGCAGCTGTTTCCCCCCCAAAGTCAGGGCTCTGGCTTTTCCAGAGGACTGGGAAGTACAGGCAAGGGGTCCCCCTGAAACAGGGCAGCGCTCCACCTCCTGAAAGCAGCCAAAACCTGGGATGGCACAGATGGATTTCAGGGCAGCTGGAACGCAGCAACCACACCAAAGAGCCTGGGGCCAAAGGGCTGGGGCTGCTTCTGCGGGCTCACCTGTACTAAGCTGAAAGCCTTAAAAAGGGCAGGAACTGGTGAACAGCGACGAGCATCTACCAGAATGGTTAGGCCCAAAGCTCGGCACTCTGCTCTGTGAGGAAAGGGAAAGAAATAGTTAGCGTGTCATTGCCCCAGTGCAGCACGGGTTATTCATGGGGTACTGTTAGATAACATGGGGTACCGTGCCGGGCATACCCACACCACTCTGTAAAGGGAAGCCACTAACTGGCGTCTTTTTATTAGCCACAATATCTTCCCTTTGAAGTTGCCTAGGCTGCTCTTTCTTCTTCCCTTTTACTGCTAAGTGAATTCCTGATGCCCCACCTACCACACCTCCTCCCATGACACTGTCATTCCCGCCATGCCGCACCACACCCCAGACCCCAGCAGCAAATCTGCAGACAACCCAGACTATCACATCTCTCTGGAGGCAGGTAGTGAGGAGGAAAGCCATGGGGAGTGGCAGCACTCACTGACTATGCCCAAGGGCTGGCACGCAGCAGCCTTTCGGCTGCACTGACGACAAAGCTCACACTTGGACCTAATTGTATTTTTCAAAGCATTACAAAACGCAGACCAGGAGCTAAGACCTAACGGAGTCTGTGAGGAGCCGGAAGAAGCCCCATCAGCCAGGGAGCCCATGGCAGCAGCAGTAGGGGGGAAACGACACAGCACGTGACAAACGGATACATTCTGAATGCGTTTAGCCCTTCCTGGCAAACTGCATCACATCCGTGATGCCAATATGTCGCTCGTCCACCTGAGGCACACTTGCTCAGCCTCTGCAGCTGCCTTCGTCACTGGAGGACAGGCTGTCAGGAAGGTTGTTTCCTAGAACTATGTCACGGGGCTGTTGCTGGGCTACCCCAGAATTGTCAACGTCATGTTTTCTAAGCCCTATTTTCGGAGTTAATGCAGAAGAGTGAGAAATGGTTTGGATTTATGGCAATGCTTGGAAACGTAGAACATACACATAATGCTGCTGCTTAGCATGCGTATACCGCATGCTGCATGTCCAAAGCACGCAGTCAGCGGATCTGTTGCTCGTGCAGTTTCAGAGCTGTTTGGGGCCATCTCCTCATGCTGCCAAAGGACGCCAGCTGCATTCAGCTAGCCCCCAGTCGAGTTTGCCCTGTCCTGCCTTGACACCCTGCCCAGCCTGGAAATGGCACCAACCTTGGGATGCTGTGTAAGTACAGGAGGAGGCGCACCAGCTCATTGGTGTTGCAATGGGGATTTAGCCAAATCGTGTTCCTTGTGGTGATTATGGCCACTGCACGTCCACATTTGTCTCTGGTGCCTGAAAATGAGAATTTATTTTAACATCTGCCATTTGTCAGAGCCTTGACGGATCCCCCCACAGATTACCCCCAGGGCAGCCCATCTCACCCACAGCCCTTAGTTATTCTCCCTGTAAATTACAGCATCGCTACTGGGACCAAAGGCTCTTCCCCCACTTCCCACCCTCACAGAATTGAGCACACAACCTCTACAACACGCCAGTGCCCATCGGGAGAAGACCAGGACCTGCCATTGAAGCAGTACCATAGCCACTGAGAGGCACAGATAACGCTCGCTGTTTGCACGGTCTCTAATAAAGTTCTGTTGTAGTTACTGGAAACAGCGATTCAGGCCCACACTCAGCACTGCACAAAGTAATAAAACTCAGGCTTGACGGGCCTAAAGCCCTCTTGGCCCTCAGGCAGCGTGATTACTTCTGCAGCTGATTGCTGTCAGCTGGAAGGAATTTAAACAGCTTTGAAGAACTGTGTGCAGCCTAATCAAATTCAGGACTAATACTCCAGGCGGAGGGAGGAAAGCCCAGTCTCCCAGCACACAAAGCAGCAGGCTCCTCTTCAGAACAAATCTACAGAGAGAGAACCCGCAGCTCCCACTCCAGGGCCAGCGCAAGGTGGAAGCATCAGAAGCATGGCTTTCCTCTCACTGTGGTAGCCCTAAAGGGACAATGGGCGCTGGGCACACAGTTAACCTTGCAGGAGGTTTGGCGTCCTTCTGCAGGGGATGCCAGCGGGTTAAGGTGTGAACAAAGAGAGCATGCACAAGGCAGCTGACTCCCCCACCCAGAGCAAGCTGAATTCCCCAGGGCTCTGTGCGTGGAGCAGGTGAAAGACCTTTGCTTTCACCAAACACAATTGATCTTGCCAGCCAGGAAAGGAGAGCTGAAAGGCAGTTGTGGCTCTCTCCTTCATGACAAAAATTCCAGGGGCAGAAGTTATGGGGGGGAGGGGCGGGTTTAAGAGGTTATCCATCTTTACCCCAGGAATTCTGCAAGATGTGTTAATTGGTGTTCAACAATCCTCCTTGCTTGGCTTGGGATTGCTTGGCTCTGCACTGAGAACAAGGAAGCAAAGGACCCAAGGGGACAGTGCAATTGCACCCGACCGGTGTGTTTCAGAGTTCTATATTTCACCTCAGAGATCCATACCTGGTCTCTTCTATTCAACAAAACTGGCAGAGACCCCCAGGCAAGGGCAAGTTACCAGCATTGCTGTACCCCACGATCTCACGGTTCTGAGAAGACCGCTCATCTATACAAGCTGGGAACACATGTCTCTTGTTCCAGTCGTAAAAATGGCATGACATGATTAAAAACATCCCAAGAAACCTAACAAAAGCAGAATCCTAAAAAAATAATAATTAAATTACACTTTTCTGTATCTTACCCACTTGGCCCCTGCCGTCCCTTGGAGGGAATGTGAATAGAAATAAAATGAAGTAAATAAGTCATTTCAGTGAGGGCACAATGAGCCCCAAATAAACAGATCTGCTCTGCTAGGAGCAAACCTCTCAGTGAAGTCCAGCAATGAGAGCCAGGGCCCCAAGCAGCCATTATTTAAAACAGAGGGGAAATCATAAGTAGGGTTAACTCCTTTTCAGGGAGCAGGACCATTAAATGGTCTTTGTTCTTCTAAAGTCAGGTCTGAAAGGGAGATTAAATAAATCAGGAGCACTGTTATTGCACCTGGAATATTGTGTTCTGTTCCAGGCAATACACGACCAGAAAATGGTGATAAAATAGAAAGAGTTCATTAATAATATACGTAGCTCTGTGAGTTAAGAGAGAAGTCCTCAAAACTCTCATGCTCCAGGACATTATCTGACTGCCTGAGAGATCAGGACAGAATCCTCTCTTTATGGACAAGATGATACAATAGTCAAGTTCAGCAGGGGTTGTTTTCACCTTTTTCTTAAGCATCAGTTATTGTCCTCAGAATTATTAACCGCAAGAACTGGATTAAACTTTCCCCTGATTCCCACATAGGAGTATAGAAATTACCTGACCAGATCAGACAAGGGGTCTGTCTCCATCAGTGGCTGGTACTGGATAATTCATAGGAAAGTGCAAGGGTTGCCGCAATTGACTAATGAAACATCCTGCCCAGAGGAAAGCCTCTTCTGAACCTCCTCTGTTAGTTCCTACCCCTTATAAAACTATATTTACTCTCTTCACTGTAACCATGGTGTTCCCATAACCCCTACCCATGTCTAACATCCCATGGGGGGGGGGGTGTCTGTGTGTGTTTGAGCATGTGCGCATCTCCCCCAGCTCACACTCCTCCTAATAGTATGCTGGGCACTCCCACTTCCTGGGGATGATTTGGATGCATTTAGTGCTTCTGATGTTGCTCCTCCCTCAGATGAAGGTTCCCTTCAAGCATTTCTGGAAGGCTGCACCTGTGTTCGTGGGTTATTATTTCTAAGTGGTTTACGTGCGTATGACATTTTTGGTTTGCATTTTTCATAGATTCATAGAGTTTAAGGGCAGAAGGGACCATCAGATCATCTGATCTGACCTCCCGTATAACACAGTCCAGAGACCTTCACTCAGTTACCCCTGTGTGGAGCCCAACAACTTGTGCCTGGATAAAGAATATCTTCCAGAAAGGCATCCAGACTTGATTTGGTAGTTTGTTCCAATGGTTAATTATCCTCACTGTTAAAAAACTGGGCCCTATTTCTATTTTGTCTGGGTTCTATGTCCAGCCAGTGGTTCGTGTTCTGCCTTTCTCCGCTAGATTAAAGAGCCTTTTAGTAGGTGTTATTTTCTCCCCACGAAGGTACTTATATACAGTAATCAAGTTGCCCCTCGGCCTTCTACACATATTGAGCTCCTGAAGTCTCTCATTGTAAGGCGTTTTCTCCAGCCCTTGAGTCATTTCTGTGGCTCTTTTCTGCATCATACTGGAAAGCATCATACTGGATGCAGTATCCTGGTGTTGGTCTCACCAGTGCCATATGCTGAGTTAAAATCACCTCCCTACTTCTGCCCACTATTCCCCTTTACACAGCCAAAGATTGCATTAGCCCTTTTTGCCACTACAGTGCACAGGGGGCTCTGCTGAGTTGCTGGTTCACTGTGTCCCTTTTCCGAGTTGCTGCTTTCCAGGACACAGCACCTCATTCTCTAGGTACAGCCTGTATTCTTTGTTCCTAGACCTTGCATTTGGCTGTATTAAAATACATTTTGTTTGAATGGACCCAGCTTACCAAGCTATCCAGATCATGATGTATGACTGCTGTCTTCTGCAGCATAGTTATAGCCATATGCTCGAAAGCTTGTCTCTCTCAACAACAGAAATTGGTTCCCTAAAATATATTACCTCACCCACTTTGTGTCTCTAATATCCTGGGATCAACACAGCGACAACTGTCAGTACTGGGGCTTGTGACTTTGCATTGGGAATAAGGAGGGAGGCAGTAGCTAGCTAAGTGGGGCGGTTGTCACTCTGTGTGGGTTTGCAGAGAGCCGAAGAGAAGGAAACTGGAGGGGTTTGTTGGGGAAAGTTTACTGGCACCGAAGCCAACCAGGAGCACCCAAGATTCACTGCTGGACCGGAACTCTGTCCTGGATTCCTGAGCTCTGAGTCTAGATGCAGTGCTTGGCATCCACCCTTTCACACTGGACACTTGTGGTAGATGAACCCTTGTTCTAATGCTCCCCTTATCTTTCTCCTGCTGTTTTTCTAAATTCATCCCTCTGTAAATAAATATTTCCCTTTCCTATATTCATTGTACTGTTCCAGTGTGTATGTATTTACGTTGGGGATTGGAACAGGTGCCCCTGGGGTGGAAGGGAGTTTCCCTGCTGGGTTCCCGTGTGCACCTTTCCTTGACTGCAGCCACCCCACAGAGTGGACTCTGTCTTGGCCACAAGGGTGTTATAGTTACATTAGGACTCCTGGATGCAAATTATCCAGTCCTTCTTGAGAGTGAGTTCCTGTTTCCTGCCAGTCCGCGACTCAGCTTGAAAACTCCAAGAGCTGGCCAGCGAATTTCAGAAATGTTTCTAGTGAAAGGAATACGGCACACACAGACCTCCTGCCCCCCGGGAAAGTCTAAAATGCACCCCTACCAGCAGCACACCTACATCAGCCCTTCTCCAGCATAACACTTCCTGCCCATCCCTCTGGCTCAGTTACTCACCTGGCAGACAGGCAACTCCACTCGTGAGTACGTCGAGGTTCACTTCCTTTGCTGTGACAGGTGCAGTTTGAAAACTTCTGGGTGCCACATCAGATGGGGGCTCCAGGTGAGTAACAGCTGCTGAGCCTTCCTCTGGGGAACAGACTCGACCCACTGGCTCCCACGAATCTGTACACACTTCTTTTATCTTTTCTCCCCCTTTCAGCCGTGTTCCTGTAAAATAAGAATAATCCCACTGGTGTCAAGGGCCTAGGAGCAGAACACATCCCCAGTCAGAGGTGTCAGCTAACAAACTCCAGACGCAAGAGACCTGCCAGGACCACCGGCACCCCAAAGCTCTTCAACAGCTAGTACCGTTACCAAGTAAACTGCTGCATCAACAGCTCCTGTCACTACGCCCCTTATTTACAAATAGAGACACATTTGGAGCTACTTAGTTAAACAGCTGTTCCCAGAAAGCTGTATCTCTTCCACTGTGGCTTGAAGTGGGACCCCTGGGAACTCTAGGAGCGAATGCTGCTGTTTATAGGGTGACGCCCATCCCATGCTACTTGCAAGCTCCCTTTTCCCAGCTTTTTAAATAAAAAAGTTTTAAGTTGTCTTTGTGCCCTACGAGAATTCTGGGCAGCAGGTAGGAACGGGGACGGGTTCCAGGCCTGAAGGTCACGGACACATTGAAGAGTTTGCTGGTTATCTTATGATGACATCATTCTCTGATGGAGTCCAACTCTGGATACACTGGCCTACCCCAGATAAGTGAAAGGAAGGATGCCTTGTGCCTGGACCACATACTGGGAGGGAGGAGATTAGGGTTTCATAAATACATAGACTCCAAAGCCAGAGGGGACCACTGTGATCATCTAGTCTGATTTCCTGTATAACACAGGCCGGCAAATGTCTCCAAAATAATTCCTAGAGCAGATCTTTTAGAAAAACAGCCCATCTTGATTTAAAAATTGTCACTGATGGAGAATCCACCACAATCCTTGTAAATTGTTCCAATAGTTAATTACCCTCACTGTCAAAAATTCACACCTTCTTTCCAGTCTGATTTTGTCTAGCTTCAATTTCCAGCCACCAGATCACGTTTTACCTTTCTCTGCTAGACGGAAGAGCCCATTACTAACTCTTTGTTCCCCACGTAGATACTCACAGACTGTGATCAAGTCATCCCTTAACCTTCTCTTTGTTAAGATAAACAGATTGAGCACTTTGAGTCTATCACTATAAGGCATGCTTTTTAATCCTTTAATCTTTCTTGTGTCTCTTCTCTGAAACCCTCTTCAATTTATCAATGTCCAATTCACCAGAATTGGACACAGCCTCAGTCACACCACTGCCAAATACAGAGGTAAAATAACCTCTCTACTTCTACTCAAGATTCCCCTGTTTATGCATGATTTTATGTTTTCTTCCTGGTTACTGATAAAAATGTTAAATAACATAGGGCCAAGAACCAATCCCTGTGGGACCCCACTGGAAACACACCCATTCAATGATAATTTCACTTTACATTTTGAGAGCTATCAGTTAGCCAGTTTTTAATCCATTTAACACATGCATTAAATTTTAATCCATTTAACACATGTTAATTGTATATTAGTCTAATAAGTGTTATGAAGGGAACAGATATATGAGCAGCAGCCTAGTGGAAGACCTGGGAATAGAACTCATGATCCCTAAGCTTGCAGTTTAATGCACTAGCTATGGCAGAACTGGTATGAAATACCCCAATGGCTTCAGAGCTTTGTGCCTGGGGAATTTCAGACCTGGTCATGTACAGGGCCCTGAGTCTGGAACTCTGCTATGATGCATATTGCAACAGACAGAATATCCTATAATATCCCGAACAAAAGTTTATCTTATGGAGGTAAGATAAACTTTACTGAACTGAGTTCAACCTTACTGAATTTGGGGTCCACTGTATTAAAAAATGTGGGTGTGCATGTGGGATTTATGTATTTCCATGGGAAGTGCAAATGGGAGAACAGCAAGGGAGTGGTCAGGCTAATTCACTCAGGTGGGACATCGGTAGAGAAGTCACCCCGGGAAAGGTGCACATACACTAGTTCAAACTGGGTTCCCCAGGGACCCACAGACAAAGACGGGGTCTGCGTCCTGTTCCAGAAAATGGACAGGACCCCAGGTCCACAGGGGGTCCCCGTCCTTAGGGCAGGATTGGGAGGACTAGGGCTACTGGGGCCACGTAAGATCGATGGCGTGTTCTGAGCTAAAGCCGTGATGAACCTGTAATCACAAGGCATCCCCGCGGCTGGCGGGGTGAAGAACTGCTCCTGCCATGTTGGGGTGAACCCTGGTAAGTTTATTAGCATGCGTGTAGGCTCTTTTATTGTGTTTAATATGTTTCCTTTGTAACAGCTTAAGAATAAAGTTGGCTCAGAACTGTAGCCATTATACCTGTTAACCATCTTTGTAGAGAAAGCAAGCAGGTGTTCTTTGGCAATTTGTCTGCGCTGGGAATAACACAGTGAAGGCAGGGAACTGTGCAGTCTGGAAATACCCTGGTCAGAAGGGAGAGGGACATGGGTCTCCAGGCAGATAGCCAACAGCTGGGGAGGCGGAGGCCTGAGAGTGGGTGTCCTGGCTGGACCACAGAGGGGAAATACAGGAGCAGTTGCGCTGAACTGACAGGTATGTTTGGAGAATTGTCATTATGATTTGGAGCAGGGGCTGTGGGATTCTGTGGCTATCCAGCCTGCAGTCCCAAATGAGAGCATTTGCTTTGGATTAGTAATTGCATCATTACAAGCAGGTTCAACCTGTCCTGTAGAATGGTCACCAAGGAGGGTAACTGGCAAAGCTGTGTCCATCTGGAGCAGCAAGGAAAGGTAACCACTACGAACCACAAAGAGGGAACTGGAAAGGAATTCAGCGCACAGGAATGTCTCTCTCTCATCCTCCCAACCGCTGCCCAGCACTGAGACAGATAGCAGGGCAGCTGTGAGCTGAGCACGGGCCATTCCTCACCCAAACCAGGGAATACACCCCCTCTGCTTCTGCACCTAGACTACATCGCTATTTGTAACATATTAAATGCAAGAACAAATATGTTTGCAGAACACTGAAGCCCTGACTGAACTGATGAGGAAAGGCATCTCTCAGAGGTACAGCTACTCTGGCTACAGCACAGATCAAAGCTGCAAGTAAGCAGTTCTAGCAGAGACATTTTTTCAGAAATATGAATGAATTGTGCATGCTTGTGACCTCACCCTTTGTGCTGCCATCGGCAGGGGGGTCAGTATTTAATAGTGGACACCAAGCAAACCTAGGTGATTCAGCAGCTGAGTCAGTCCTGATCCAGTACCCTGGCACACCAGCCATCCGCTCCCAAGTTCCACTCTATGTCCCAATTCCACTATCTGGGCTGGACAACTATAGCTGGAAAAAACACTGGGTACAACTGTCTTCTACAGGCTGCAGCTGCTGGAGCTGCCAGAGACTAGTGCACTTCAACTCCTGGTGGCTCTCCGTGCTGGCCTCCCAGTGTGGGGAGGGGGTAGGAAAGAAAGGGGAACCTAAGGATATTAAAAGAGAGAGAATATGCCAGGACAACTGGAAGGGGGAACCCAAGGAGAAGCGAGAGAGAGAAGGGACAGTTGCCCCTGGAGATGCCAGAGAAAGAAAGGGCTACTGGTCCTTGACTTCCATTTGCCCAGGGGGCGGGACTAGAAGGAAGAACCTAGGCAGTTGTAAGGAACAAGCCCATGGGAAGACTAGAGGGGAGAGAAGGAAAAGGGGGAAATCTCCTGGTGTGAGCTACAGAGGACTGCAGGTCACTGGGCTTCCCAACCAGAAGGCCAGAGCCAGTTGGGCAGGGGGCTAGTGTTGCTGGAGCTGTGCAGCCTTCACACTGCACCAACCTGACGTCTGCTTGGTTGTGAAAAGAAGCCAATTCCTGGGCTTCATGAGGTAAGTATTTCACTGGCCCAGCCAGGTTGGGGCATTCACACCTCACTGATAACAGGGCTGCAGCACATCTGTTCATGTTAATGCAAAGTTGTGAAGGGGGGGAGCTTAATTTTTAAAAAATGGAAATTGCAGAATATAGCAGATTGCAGCAAAATCTGCAGTGAGAGCACGGGCATACGAATTTGCCACACCTGCAGATTTCTCCTTTCCCTGAGGTTAAGGCAGCAGTTGTGGGGGAGGGCTGGGCTGTACAGGTTGCAAAGGGGCTTTGACATTCCTCTTGCAAACTGCCTCAGCAACAGCCTAAGAGCCTCAGCTCTTTCAAATTCAGCACAGTGCACTAATCACTAATGGGCGGGGTAGTAAAAAAATCGTAGCAGACGCTGCAGAGCATCCTTGGAAGTGATTTTTCAGTCATATAACCATTTAATTCATAGCCAATTTCCCCCCAGATGAGGACTCCTTCCACGGCAAATCTGACTTGTATTTACATGATCAGTGCAGGGGAAATGGGAGCCGGAATTTCTGTTAAGTGTGAGCAACCTGGGTTTGCCTGGCTCTCCCAACTCAGACACAGCAGAAGGGGCTTTGCTCAGACTTTCCAAAGACAGTTCACTTTTGGGCAGAGATCAAGCAAAGTATGTTTCAGCTCAATTTGGGAAGTTAGGGGTGGGATAAAATATGGGATTATAGTGGCAACAGTTTTACCACCTCAACTATAATGTGAACTGGCAGGGGGTTAGACTAGATGACCCTTGCAGTCCCTTCTAATCCTGTAGTTCTATGATTCTATGAACTTACCTATTGAGAATTTCACTCTGTAGCTCTTCGAACTTACAGACACAGAACAGCTGGCAGGGAACGCTGCTGGAAACGAATACCAAAAGGATAGCAAATTGTGGCTAGTTCACTTTGGAATTGTATCTCTAAGGTTATGTCTACACTACAAGCACTACAGTGGCACCGCTCAGCACTCCAGCTACACCACTGCAGTGTAGACACTCACTACAGTGCGGGAAGAGGTTCTTCTGCCACTGTAGTAAATTCACCCCCTTGAGAAGCAACAGCTAGTTGACGGAAGAATTCTTCTGTCAGCCTAGCAGTGTCTATACTGGGGCTCAGGTCGGTCTAACGACATCTCTCACTGGGGTGAGTTTTTCAAACCGAGAGTGATGTACATAGGTTGACCTAAGTCTTAGGTGCAGATGAGGCCTTAGTTGTTCTTTGGGTTAGAAATGGTGAGATGAATCATAATGAATTAAACAAGCACCTGCCATTCAAGGATCTCAAAGCCCTCACAAATGTTATCGACCGAACTAAGCTTCCCACATCTCTGTGAGGTACATTATCCCCTTTTGCACTTTAATTTGTCTGTACAAAGTGCAAGCTGGTCTCCAGATTGGAAGAGAAGGTTCAAGGTCTGGAGCAACAGGTATCGATCTTGCGTTGCATAAGAGAAACTGAAGATTTCCTGGACAGACGTCAGGATATGCTTCTACGGACACAATGTTCTGAAGATTCAGAGCAGGCTGCGCAGCGGGCACAGGAGGATGGTGAAGAAATTTGGCAGCATGTGACCTCCAGAAGAAGAAAGGGGAGCATCCATGTACCAGCAACGCAGATACAGGTAAGTAACCGTTTTCATGTTCTCTCCACAGGTACTAATGTGGAGAGTGGACTAAATGATACATCTGAGGGAAGGGAACAGAAGGAGACTCCACCAATTGGAAGGCATGAGATGCACAGTCCTAGGGTTGGGGGTTCCATGACCACCACTCCCAAGAGAAGGAAGTGGGTGGTAGTGGTCGGGGACTCTCTCCTCAGGGGGACTGAGTCATCTATCTGCCGCCCCGACCGGGAAAACCGAGAAGTCTGCTGCTTGCCAGGAGCTAGGATTCACGATTTGACGGAGAGATTGCCGAGACTCATCAAGCCCTCGGATCACTACCCCTTCCTGCTTCTCCACATGGGCACCAATGATATTGCCAAGAATGACCTTGAGCGGATCACTGTGGACTACGTGGCTCTGGAAAGAAGGATAAAGGAGTTTGAGACGCAAGTGGTTTTCTCGTCCATCCTCCCCATGGAAGGAAAAGGCCTGGGTAGAGACTGTCGAATGGTGGAAGTCAACGAATGGCTACGCAGGTGGTGTCGGAGAGAAGGCTTTGGATTCTTTGACCATGGGATGGTGTTCCAAGAAGGAGGAGTGCTAGGCAGAGACGGGCTCCACCTAACCAAGAAAGGGAAGAGCATCTTCGCAAGCAGGCTGTCTAACCTAGTGAGGAGGGCTTTAAACTAGGTTCACTGGGGGACGGAGACCAAAGCCTTCAGGTAAGTGGGGAAGTGGGATACCGGGAGGAAGCACGAGCAGGAATGCGCAAGAGGGCAGGGCTCCTGCCTCATACTGAGAAAGAGGGACGATCAGCGAGTTATCTCAAGTGCCTATACACAAATGCAAGGAGCCTGGGAAACAAGCAGGGAGAACTGGAAGTCCTGGCACAATCAAGGAATTATGATGTGATTGGAATAACAGAGACTTGGTGGGATAACTCACATGACTGGAGTACTGTCATAGATATAAACTGTTCAGGAAGGACAGGCAGGGCAGAAAAGGTGGGGGAGTTGCACTGTATATAAGGGAGCAGTATGACTGCTCAGAGCTCAAGTATGAAACTGCAGAAAAACCTGAGTGTCTCTGGATTAAGTTTAGTAGTGTGAACAACAAGGGTGATGTCGTGGTGGAATCTGCTATAGACCACCGGACAAGGGGGATGAGGTGGATGAGGCTTTCTTCTGGCAACTCACGGAAGTTACTAGATCGCAGGCCCTGGTTCTCACGGGAGCAGTTTATATTGCTGGGAGAGCAATATAGCAGTGCACAGACAATCCAGGAAGTTTTTGGAAAGGGTAGGGGACAATTTCCTGGTGCAAGTGCTGGAGGAACCAACTAGGGGCAGAGCTCTTCTTGACCTGCTGCTCACAAACCGGGAAGAATTAGTAGGGGAAACTAAAGCGGATGGGAACCTGGGAGGCAGTGACCATGAGATGGTCGAGTTCAGGATCCTGACACAAGGAAGAAAGGAGAGCAGCAGAATACGGACCCTGGACTTCAGAAAAGCAGACTTTGACTCCCTCCGGGAACTGATGGGCAGGATCCCCTGGGAGAATAACATGAGGGGGAAAGGAGTCCAGGAGAGCTGGCTGTATTTTAAAGAATCCTTATTGAGGTTACGGGGACAAACCATCCCAATGTGTAGAAAGAACAGTAAATATGGCAGGTGACCAGCTTGGCTTCACAGTGAAATCCTTGCTGATCTTAAACACAAAAAAGAAGCTTACAAGAAGTGGAAGATTGGACAAATGACCAGGGAAGAGTACAAAAATATTGCTCGGGGATGCAGAAGTGAAATCAGGAAGGCCAAATAAAACTTGGAGTTGCAGCTAGCAAGAGATGTTAAAAGTAACAAGAAGGGTTCTTCAGGTATGTTAGCAATAAGAAGAAAGTCAAGGGAAGCGTGGGCCCCTTACTGAATGAGGGAGGCAACCTAATGACAGAGGATGTGGAAAAAGCTAATATACTCAATGCTTTTTTTGTCTCTGTCTTCACGAACAAGGTCAGCTCCCAGACTACTGCACTGGGCAGCACAACATGGGGAGAAGGTGACCAGCCCTCTGTGGAGAAAGAAGTGGTTCGGGACTATTTAGAAAAGCTGGACGAGCACAAGTCCATGGGGCCGGATGCGCTGCATCCAAGAGTGCAAAAGGAGTTGGCAGATGTGATTGCAGAGCCATTGGCCATTATCTTTGAAAACTCATGGCGATCGGGGGAAGTCCCGGACGACTGGAAAAAGGCTAATGTAGTGCCCATCTTTAAAAAAGGGAAGAAGGAGGATCTGGGGAACTACAGGCCAGTCAGCCTCACCTCAGTCCCTGGAAAAATCACAGAGCAGGTCCTCAAGGAATCCATTCTGAAGCACTTAAAGGAGATGAAAGTGATCAGGAACAGTCAGCATGGATTCACTAAGGGCAAGTCATGCCTGACTAATCTAATTGCCTTCTATGATGAAATAACTAGCTCTGTGGATGAGGGGAAAGCAGTGGACGTGTTGTTCCTTGACTTTAGCAAAGCTTTTGACACGGTCTCCCACAGTATTCTTGCCAGCAAGTTAAAGAAGTATGGGCTGGATGAATGAAAGGAGGATAGAAAGTTGGCTAGATTGTCAGGCTCAATGGGTAGTGATCAATGGCTCCATGTCTAGTTGGCAGCCGCTATCAAGTGGAGTGCCCCAAGGGTCGGTCCTCGGGCCGGTTTTGTTCAAGATCTTCATAAATGATCTGGAGGATGGTGTGGATTGCACCCTCAGCAAGTTTGCAGATGACACTAAACTGGGAGGAGAGGTAGAATTGCTGGACGGTAGGGATAGGATACAGAGGGACCTAATTAGACAAATTAGAGGATTGGGCCAAAAGAAATCTGATGAGGTTCAACAAGGGCAAGTGCAGAGTCCTGCACTTAGGACGGAAGAATCCCATGCACCACTACAGACTAGGGACCTAATGGCTTGGCAGCAGTTCTGCAGAAAAGGACCTAGGGGTTAAAGTGGACGAGAAGCTGGATATGAGTCAACAGTGTGCCCTTGTTGCCAAGAAGGCCAATGGCATTTTGGGATGTATATGTAGGGGCATTGCCAGCAGATCGAGGCGCGTGATCGTTCCACTCTATTCGACATTGGTGAGGCTTCATCTGGAGTACTGTGTCCAGTTTTGGGCCCCACACTACAAGAAGGATGTGGAAAAATTGGAAAGAGTCCAGGGGAGGGCAACAAAAATGATTAGGGGACTGGAACACATGACTTATGAGGAGAAGCTGAGGGAACTGTGATTGTTTAGTCTGCGGAAGAGAAGAATGAGGGGGGATTTGATAGCTGCGTTCAACTACCTGAAAGGGGGTTCCAAAGAGGATGGCTCTAGACTGTTCTCAGTGGTAGCTGATGACAGAACAAGGAGTAATGGTCTCAAGTTGCAGTGGGGGAGGTCTAAATTGGATATTAGGAAAACCTTTTTCACTAGGAGGGTGGTGAAACACTGGAATGCGTTACCTAGGGAGGTGGTGGAATCTCCTTCCTTAGATACTTTTAAGGTCAGGCTTGACAAAGCCCTGGCTGGGATGATTTAGTTGGGATTGGTCCTGCTTTGAGCAGGGATTTGGACTAGATGACCTCCTGAGGTCCCTTCCAACCCTGATATTCTATGATTCTATGATTCTATGAATTTATTGTAGTGACACTGGTAAGGAAACACTATGACTATTTTTAAAAGCCACGTACTCTCAGCTTTGAAACAACATTTTGGTTTTCCTTAACCCTTAACTCATACTTTACTCAAAATATTTTTAACATAAGACCTTTCAACTGAAGGGCCACTGGCCACAGCTCAGAATAGCAACATCCAGGCGGGACTCACCTAGTTCTGCAATATCACCACTGGCATGTCCTTTAAAACCCTAGTGTATTTTTGAAACAGAAAGGCCCTTTGCTTTCCCCCAAGTATTATGTCACTAAGTTCCACTACTGCAGTGATTAGACATTGCACATGAACTGGAGAGCCGCCAGCATCTCTCACTTTCATTATCTCATAACCTCAACTGGAATCAGTTATTTTTGGACTCCTCAGATAGGAACATTGAAGCACTGAGGCAAAGAGACACTGGCGTCATTTAAAAAGTGTGTGGCAAAACCCTGAATGCCCAGGTTTTCTGACTTCCAGCCATGTGGCTTTCACCTCTGGGTAATCAGGCAAAATCTGGCACAGGACAGCAATGACTAAAACCAGTTACCATCCAATGGCTGCTTTGTAGCCCATGTGGAGAGTGTCTCATTCTAAGGGGACATCACAGTTGTTAAGTACTAGCATCCACCATTGAAAAGCCTACATGCTGGGCATGGAAGTGGAATCCTATTCTTTGTGTGGATGTGTCTGGTCCGGACTGATGTTCATTAGTTGGGTGGCACTGCCAGGGGGAACTCACCCACAATGTACCAGAACAACAGGTAGAGCAAGTTGGTTTCTCCAGCTCTCAATACGTCACTTTCACAAACACCCAATCTTCTCTACATCTATAACTGCCAGGAAACCCAGTTACATCCCAGTGGGTCCTGATGCTTTTCTGTAGACACGCTCTAACTGTGGGTATGTCTACACCGCAATCAGGAGGCGTGACTGCAGCACCAGTATCTAGCTAGCTCAGGTAACAATAGCAGTGAAGCTGGGACAGCATGGGCAGCAGCTGTGCAAGTACATACCCAGGGTCCTAAGAGGGCAGGGCTAGGCCCTGGCATCCACCCCGCTGCCATCGCTTCACTGCTATTGTTACTCAAGCTACCTTTGATCTAGCTACGTCTACACATGCTGCAATCACCCCTCCCAATCGCAATATAGACATGGCCAGTCCAAAAGACACAGAATATGATGTTAGCCCAATTACAGGGATATAAGTAGGCCCGGACAATACTGCAACTTTTGCACATGTGACAGTCAGGTAATAACAACTATGCTCGTAATCAGAACCCACGGCTCAGTTATGGCTGCAGTGCAACAAAAGGAAGGTGGGGATTTTGTATCTACAGTACAGGCACTGTATGGAAGTTCCCATCTGTCTGCCGAGACCCCACAAGATCTGTCTCTCTAGATTTGGTCAGGTAAGGTCAGGCAAGCTCTAGCTAATGCAGTTTCATGGTCTGTTTCCCATAGCCTTTCAACTGTCCTCTCATTCTACTCTTCCAGCCCCTGCTAATTTTTCCTTGACTTAGAGATGTCTCACTGCCAGGGCCGGCTCCAGGCACCAGCGAACCAAGCAGGTGCCTGGGGCGGCAAATGTAAAGGGGCAGCAGGATGTCGGGCTCTGGGGCGGCAATCCACCCGCGGCGGTGGCGGGAATTCAGCGGCCGCTCCATCAGAGAGCGTTTTGCGCTCGGCGGCAATTCGGCGGCAGGGACACAACTCTTCTTCAGTCGCCGGCAGCAATTCCGCGGCCGTACCTTCACTCCACCTCTGTGTTCGGCGGCAAGGTTTTTTGTTTTGTTTTTTTTTGCCACTTGGGGCGGCAAAAACGCTGGAGCCAGCCCTGCTCACTGGAGTGTCCTGTGCCCATACAATGTTTTGGAAGATCTGAACTGCACGGTTAGGTTTGTAGCTCTGCTAACTCTCGAGACACTATGATTCTAGTATTACACTCTGTCTGAATAGACACTACATGCATATAACCTTGTGCAGGAGCCTGAAATTTTAACTGCATGTCCAATTTCCTCTGTGGGAAGGATGGGTGATTTCATTAATGCACAAGCCGGGGAGTCAGGTGATCTGGGATCTGATCCCAGCTCAGCCACTGAAACACTGTGTGACTTGGGTCAAGCCACTTAACCTCACTGTGCCTTCGTTTCCCCACCTGAAACGTTGCGATGAGCCAGGCCACTCAGGCTAATAGCCTGCTAGTTTAATCATAAGTGAGTTGGAGAGAGGGCGTTTTCAGTGGGGGTCCTCAATACTAGGATTTTCTTTCTACACTGCTTAACCAGAATCCAAATCTGGTGTTCAGGTCACATTAAAAAGCCTATCTGTTTTCCTGTGGCCTTTTTCTGCTGTAGCCTTCTGCCGCAGGTAACCTCCCAGATTTGGCCTTCAATTATGAAAGGGTCAGAACAATATACATTCTATTATGATGGGATGATTTAGTGGGGTTGGTCCTGCTTTGAGTGGGGGGTTGGACTAGATGACCTCCTGAGGTCTCTTCCAACCCTAATCTTCTATGATGATTACATATTTCGATTGTGCATATTTATTAAGTGCACATTACCATGGGATGTGGGGATTACCTGGTCAACGGAAAGGCTTTAAAGGTTGGCAATGTTGTGTTGGACAAAATACCCACACTATGTCCACTTGAATGTAGGATGACAACCCCAGGCCATAGTGATTCTGGGTGAGAATAATGCCTCTCCTGCCAGTATACATTCATAGTGAAAAGGTAAATACTTCCAGAATCCTCTCTCAGCCATAGGCTCATCTAAATGCACAAATATAATTAGTGTTTAAATAGTGTTTAACATTTGCCAAATTCTTTTCTCCAGGAGGCAGCTGACTGTCAGGGGTAGGCTGTCTGGGCCCTTCTCTCTGTATGCGTGTGTGTCTCAAATACAGAGGATAGATGCTTACCTTTAGAAGGTGAATCCTGAGAAGCTGCTTCCTGCTTGGAAGGGGTGGGTTTTGTATTGCTGCTCCATTCAGCCAACTGCATTGGCCTCTTAGCATTATCCCCATCAGTAGGTGGAGAAGATGGCAGTGTGGCCGCCAGTTCCTTTGCTTTGGGTTTCAGCATGTCTAGAGTTTCCAAGGCTGCTGACTCATTCCCAGCCTTTGGGTTGGTCCTTCTGCATGACCCCTCTTGTTCAGGAGCACCTTGTTTGTTCTCCGGACCCCCTTGCAAATCCTGTCCCGCCACAAATTCCAGGCCAACCCCTTCCCTTGGGGTTTGCAATAGCACAGAGTTCACTACACTTTTGTGACACTGGATTTCCACACAGCTTTGTTTCTCCTCACATTTCTCTCTATCCCTTTTGGTTCCAATTTGGTAGGAGCTCTCTATATGTACATCTACCATTGTGCCATTGTTGTCTAACTGTTTTGCTGTCTGTCTGATCTCTATTAGCCCAGAGGTTTGGAGTAGTTTAGTTTCTTCTCCTTTCTGTTGTGTACAGCCCATGACCTCCTGTCCTTTGTCCGGTGACAAGTATCCATCCATCCCCCTGTCAACAGCAGAGGAGTATGGATGGCTATTCTGCTTCTCGTTCCCAGTGAATGTTTGTTCATCAGTCTCTTTGCAGACTTCCTCAACACTAACTCCACTGCCTAACTCTCCTAACTGGTCTGCTTGTCCTCGCTTCAACTTTGCAGGCTGACTTAACAGAGGACTAAGTTCTACTAGCGGATTACTGCAATGATTGTGTTCTACAATTCTATCTGGCACATCCACTGATGAACGGAAGCATTGTTCTGTCAGATGTGAGGATTCAGATGTAATCTGAATGCCAGAGTCTTCCTCAAGTCTGCAGTGTGGTGTGGAATGTCCTATGACCGAAATAGGAGAAAAATACACCCTGGCGCTGTCACTGTCCTCATGGGCTCTCAATTGATTTTGCATTCCCTCCCTAGCAGCAGCATTAAATGGAAGGGCTTCTGGGCTCAGCTCTGTGGTTTCTTTGCCAGTTTCTGCCCCACGGACATCGCTTTCAGCTTCTGTTTTTCCAGGAGTCTCTATTAATTGTTCCTTGCATTCAGCACTGTCTCCAGCACAAACATCATTGTAACTGCACATTGCATATCTCCAGTCTATCGTGTGCTCACTGTGTGCCCCTTGCCCCACGGAGGATGAACTCTCCGCACTGCTGGCTGGAGATGCAGCTGTGTGAAAGTTACAGTCTGAATTCCCTACACTGCCAGGATCATTTGATTCCAGCTGACTTTTTGGTAACAATTCACCATGTCGCATCATTTTGTTGTTTTCCAAATGAATTACATTTTCATGAGCCCCTGAATAAGGGGTCCTTGATGTGTCCGTCTGACTGTGCTGCTTTTGTATAAGTGCTGAACAAACCAAGTTTTTTGAGCATGTGCTACTGTCCCGAAGGACAATAAGCCTGTGTTTGTCTTTCGAGACATTCACTCTGGGTCTGGGTTGAGTTCTAGAATTTAAGGCTATCGATTGGGTTAAGGAGCCCACTTGTGGCCCAAATCTCGGCAGTGAAACTTCCGTCAGCTCTACGTACTCTCCTTCAGGGTCACTTTCAGAATCCTCCAGGGGCACAGGACTCACACCATTGACAACGGTGTCAGCTGATTCCTGAGTCGTCCTGCTAATGACCAAATTGTCCTGCATCACTTCTTGCTCCTGCGAAGCTTGAGGCCCAGGAGCAGGTGAGTTGCATTTGGGATGCTCCATTGGGAAGCACAAATTTGAAGATTCTTCAGCCATTTTGAGAGCTGTGATATTATTTTCAATTATTTTTGGTTTATCAATAAATTCAGGATTGACGACTTTATCCCAAGGAACCCGGAATATTTTATCATCAGAGGCTAGTAAACAATTTTCCAGCGCTGTACCCATCCGCTCTCCATTGATGGACTCCAACCATTCCACAGAAAAAACAGAGGTGTAGGAGACCTCTGGGACCACAACTTCCTCTACATTATGTTTGTCATTTGCCAAACATTTCAGTACTATTCGTGGCGACTTCTTTAGGTAGGGCACCACCTGCAGGTAGAAGTCACCGGGCTTTAAGGCTCGCCAGTCTATGGAGGCCAGCTGGACTATAATCTTCTCATGGACACAGAGAGGCCAGCCTTCATGGTGGAACAGCAATCCACAGTACTGAACCTGTAGGGAGGAGAAAAGCATTTCAGCACCATTGATAGAAAGAGGTCACCACAGTCTTTGTGACCGAAAAAAATGACTGGCTCCCTATTACAGTTTGCAGTGTTGCTGTACTGTGTTTTGATCCTAGGATATGAGAGACAAGGTGGGGGAGGTTATATCTTTTACTAGACCACCGTCTGTGGTGAAAGAGTCCAGCTTTCAAGCTACACAGAGCTCTTCTTCAGGTCTGGGAAAGGTCAGAGTGTCACAACTACATACAAGGCAGAACAGATTGTTAAGCAAAAGGAATTAACACATTGCAAGGTGGCCTCGTGCCTCGTTATTATCCCTGTTTTAAAGATGGGGGAAATGAGGCACAGAGATGTGAAGTGACCTGGCGAAGGGCACAGAGAAGCTGGATTTAGAACACAGAAGGATTCCCACATCCTAGAGCAGTGGTTCCCAAACTAGGGGTGCTGCTTGTTCAGGGAAAGCCTCTGGTGGGCCGGGCCGGTTTATTTACCTGCTGCGTCCACAGGTTCGGCTGATCGCAGCTCCCACTGGCCACGATTTGCCGTTCTTGGCCAATGGGAACTGCAGGAAGTGGAGCGGGCCGAGGAACGTGGGAGCTGCGATCGGCTGAACCTGCGGATGCGGCAGGTAAACAAACCAGCCCGGCCCACCAGGGGCTTTCCCTGAACAAGTAGCACCCCTAGTTTGCGAACCACTGTCCTAGAGCAATGCTCAAGCCAGAAGACCCCACCTCTCTCTGAGCTGTGACTTACTGGGGCAGAGGGAACTGAATGAGAAAGGAATTCCAAACGTTCTGAACTTCACTAGCAACCAAGACAATGTATGTACCTAAGCCAATGCACCCAGACAACTGCTTACTTGTTGCAAATTTGCAGATGATTTACTGCACTAACATGAACAGTTTTCAAAGGCTGCAGGCAGAGTCTTTTACTCACTAGTGCAAGTGGCCAGACGCCTGCCTAGAATGAGACATAGGCTGTGCAAGCATTGGTGATGTTTGCCTGCCTTCACATGCTCACAATCTGCACTAGACGTAGACCTCAGTACACAGGATACCTGCGTGCAGGTTGAGACTACAAGCTGCCTTTTTCCCTTTGCTATAGGCTTCTCTTCTCTATATTCTTTGTGGGCTATCACCGAAAGGATTCATGAGTGAGATGTGTTTTACAGAGGGATCTGAATGAAGAACATTCAAGCCTGTGCTAGCAAAGCAATGCTGAAGTGGTCAATATGGGTCCGGCTTAAGGTTTCTGTTTTCTTCTGTAAAATGTAAGTTCTCTGTTTTTTTAAACAGAGCTTTTGGAGTGTGTCTAACGCAGTTACACTAGGAGAATGACCCATTTCTGACAAGCATGGGCAACGGGGCATCATTTCAGGAACCGGGGTTAAACCCAGCTGGAATATTGCACCAGGTAAAGGACACTGCTTATCTGCCACTATTTGAGGGTCTACACTTGGGAGATGGAGGCCAAAATATCTTGGCCCATGGTAGGAGGCCACTGCACCTGGCTGGCTGAAGGAGGTGCAGGTACAAGGAGAGTTGATGGAGGGAGCACAGCAGGGCTTCTAGCAGGAGGAGCAGTAGTCAGCCACCTATCCACAGGCTCTGGGAAAATACTCTCCAGTTGCCAGGAGTGGTTCTGAGCTGGGAATTAATCATGGATTTTTGGTCTGTCTCCTGATATTTGAATCCCCCCCCCGCCACGTGTGTGATAACTGCTTTGGCCAGGCCAACTCTTGTATACAGCATGATGTGCCTGTGTCCCCTGCACACCGACCCCCATTCGTTATGCACCCCCAGCCCCAGCCCGGCAATGGGCCCCTTGCTGACAGCGCCACCCCTGCTCCTCCTGTAGCTGTGGAGATTCTGCCCGGTGCAGGCTGCGCCTCCCGGCCTGCGAGAGCAGCCCCGGGGCACTCACCACGCCCAGGCCGGGCGACAGGGAGCAGCTCCAGCAGGGCTCCTCTTCTGCCGCTTCCCAGGGTGCAGCACAGAGAGGAGGCGGGAGGAAGAGGAAAGCGCCGACCCACGCTCCGTGGGAGGGCCGGGGGAGGAGGGCAAAGAGCCGGCCCCGGAGCTGTGCGACTCGCTCTGCTTCTCCCCGTCTCCTCTCAGCCCTCCCGCTTGCCTACCCACCTCTCCTTGGCCACTGAGGGCCGGGAGCGCCAGCAGCCCGGGCGGGCTGTTCTCCCCCAGGAGGCGGGAGGTGGGAAGGCAGCCAGTTGGAGGGAAGAAGCTGCCTGCAGCAGGGGCCGAAGACCCTTCCTTCGCCGTGGACTTGCCAAGGTGGCAGTGCCAGGCATTTGTTCAGGGGGGCTGCCCCACAGGCACTGCACAGCAGCAAGTCCCAGGGGGCTGCCACAAGGCCTCAGGCTCGCCCTGGGAAACCCTCACAACCGCCCCTTATTTCCCAGCATGCTCTGCCAGACCCTAGGGTCTGACTATGATGACCAGATGGACTACATATCCCAGCAGGCCTTGTTCTCAAAGAATGACTGGCTGGCATCGCCAAGAGTCAGCTGATCCCCTCTGACTGGGAGGGGAACTGCGGCCCACCTGCCCCAGCCTTGGGCCCTAAACCTGAGGTCTGAAGAAGGAGCTTCTTTATAAACCCAAAGTGCTTCCCCACAACCCCTGCCTACCCCCCAGGGACCACATCTCCTGTTTCCAGGATCTTTATGGGCAAATCTAGAACAGGGTATTACTGAACGGGGAGGGCTCCCCATAAATCTCAAAGAGCCTGTACACTCTATTACAGACTGCAACCTGGCCTGCACCTCTGTGTGTACAATGTTAGATGTGCACACCTGCATATATACATTCAAGCATGAACACCTGCACATCCAGGTGACAGACTGCAGCCCGTGTGCATTTTCATATGTAAATCACAATTTTCATGCACTGACAAATAGATCACACACAAGTGTGGTAGTGCAAAGTACATGTGCAAGGTTGCACACACACCAGCTGGAGGCCACTCACAAGCAGGCCAAACATTTTACAGTGTGGCCAACATTTGCAATTTCATCACAGTTCCCATGATATTTGTTGTTTTTCTTAAATCCCCAACTCCTGGAGGCAAGTGATCAAGCAAGAATCTCAGCTTTCAATAAGAAGTTTCGAGCCCTCCTGGCTGAGGTGAAAACCATGAAAATGTGACCCAGGTGCACCCTAAAGGCTCAGAATCCAGAAGACCAAAAAAAAAAAAAAACATACAACAAAATCCTGTGTATTTTTTTTTTTTAAATCACACGATTTTTAAGCCAATCTAATGACTTTGGCGAGCCTGACTCATGATTGTGTAATGCTGAGCACTGGCAATGCTGGAAAATGCTAATCTCAGCATCATAGTAGCAGCAATGTAATGTGACTCCTCGAGGCTACTGAGTCTGGGAACATTCCAGCAACCAGCAACAAGGAGTGGGAGTTCTGGGCAAAACACCGACTGGCAGTGTTTCATCCAGAGTGTTCTCCTGCCAGCAGCAGAATCTGGCCTCCTACTACGTATCACTGAGGAGACGCTAGGGCATAGGAACTACCATATTCCAGTCAGGTGTACCTCAGTAAAAGTTCAGAAGGAGACTCAGCTAAAACTCCCTTCAGTCGGAGTCTCTGTTTACGCTCTACACAAAGGCACCAGCCCGCTTCTGATTTCTGGAATGCAGGTTTCAATAACTAATCCTCACCCACTTCTTGTCGATCTGCCTGTCCACCTACTATAAACTAACCATAATAATAAATAAATACATTAATGATACTTTTTGCCGGCACTTTTATGGACTAACGCTACAAGAAAAGTCTCCTGACGGCCTCTGGGAGACAGTGATACTTACACAGGCATCCTGCTGAATGCACTGCAAGATGTGCTTTGCTGGAATCAGGAAATCTATGAGGTAGCGCAATCCATCCCCGCGGTACGTCTTCTCCACCACGTCAAAAACCTGGCACAGAACTGTGGCTGCTGTGGCATCAAACGGAGGGTAGAGCACTGATAAGGTACTCTGTATGCACCTGTCCAGTGATTCGGAGTCCTGTCAAAAGAGAGAACATTAATGGCACCAAGATGCTGCATGTCCCAACCTCGCCTCGCATAGAACAGAGGGGATAGCATGCTAAGGACCCTCAAGACTCCTGGGGTGCAGCACCTGCAGGATGTAGGGCCTTTCAAGCAAGGGAGGAAGAGGAAGAATGAGCTTAAGTCCGTGTTAGCTTCCTTATTATGTGAATTTTCATGTAAAATAGTCTTTAAAATAAGCTCCCTCAGTGCGTGAGCGAAGCGCTCACATAACAGAGAGCTGCGCCCGGTGCTGAGATCATCGCAGCATAAAGCTAACACAGCAAATCCTTCTCCCTGCTGAGTCGGGTGGGGCTGCAATTAACGTGTTATTACCGCACATCAGTGAAGTGGGGCATGTGGATCTGCAGGCCCAAGTTTCAAACACCTTTTCAAACACTCCACATCTGGAAGCACCACTCAGCACATAGGTGTGTAAAGGCCGGTGTTCCATGCCTCTGAGGGCTACCGAGAGCCTTCATTAACCCCACCCTCTCCCCATGTTTGAAAATTAGACGTGCAGCAGGACAGGTGTAGCCACGTGGAGTGAGTGGTGATTTTCATGATGGTGCACCGTGCGTCAGATGCATCAGGGGGAGAAGTTGTTTTGTATGTGCTATTGGGTAGCACTCGGAGAGCCAAATGGTATGTCATTCTGATTTTTTCAGATAATTCCCTCAAAGTAATGAGCAGATGCTCGACTCCCAGGGGAGCTTGGTGGCCAGAGAGCTCCCACAGTAGCCTCAGCAGTGGGAGGGTCTCTACCGTCCAAGATACTCCCTGTAGATCCTATTCTGGCGTATGTGAGTGGGATCTCCCTTCTTTCTAAATACACAAATCTGCAGTGCTCAGTGATGGCACTTCCATTATTCTCACACTCATACCATTCCTGCAGCCCTATGGAAGTCTTCACAAGACAATTATTAACATGGGCATTGAGTCAAAACCTCTTGATAATGTTACAAAATTCCAGTGTGCATATTATCCCAACTTTAGTGAAATAAGCACACAGAAAATAGCCATTGCATGTTGTCAGTGTTGTTTAATACAACAGTACAAACACAGAATATAGATAATACCTAAGTCCCCACCTCTCTTCAGCTACATCTATCCCCAAAAGTCCGCAGGAGTTGCGTTTGTGAGGGAGAAGGGATCCATTCTGTTCCTTATGTAGGAACAGTACAGAGATAAACGTTAAACACCAAAACACGGGAGTGTATACAGACCAGTTGTCTCTCACGGGGCGCAGAGAGCACTGATATCCTGGACAAAGAGCCCTGTGGCTGCAGCAGCAACATCCTTAGGTAAACATAAGACCATAAGAACAGCCATACTGGGTCACACTAATGATCCATCTAACCCAGTATTCTGTGTTCAGACAGCAGCTTCAGAGGAAATGAACAGAGCAGGGCAATTTTGAGTGATCAATCCTCCGTTGTTCAGTCCCAGCTTCTAGCAGTCAGAAGTTTAGAGACACCCAGAGCATGGGGTTCCATCCCTGATCATCTTGCCTAATAGCCATTGCTGGACCTATCCTCCATGAACTTATCTAATTCTTTTTTGAACCCAGTTATAGTTTTGGCCTTCACAACATCCCCTGGCAACGAGTTCCATAGGTTGACTATGCGTTGTGTGAATAAGTACTTCCATTTGTTTTTTTTAAACCTGCTGCCTGCTAATTTCATTGGGTGACCCTGGTTCGTGTGTTCTAGGATAAATAATACTTCCCTATTCACTCTGCCCACACCAATCATGATTTTATAGACCTCTATCATATCCCACCTTAGGGAAGCTGTTCCATACCCCTAATAATTTTTGTTGCCCTTCTTTGCACCTTTTCCAGTTCTAATATATCTTTTTTGAGATGGAGTAACAAGAACTACACACAGTATTCAAGGTGTGGGTGTACCTTGGATTTATATCGTGGCATTATGATATTTTCTGTCTTATTATCTATCCCTTTCCTAATGGTTCCTAGCATTCTGTTAGCTGTTTTGACTGCCTCTGCACATTGAGCAGATGTTGTCAGAGAACTATCCATGATGACTCCAAGATCTCTTTCTTTACTGGTAACAGCTAGTTTGGACCCCATCATTTTATATGTATAGTTGGGATTATGTTTTACAATGTGCATTACTTTGCATTTGTCACCACTGAATTTCATTTGCTATTTTGTCACCCAGTTCCATAAGATCCATTTGTAACTCTTCATAGTCAACTTTGGACTTAACTATCTTGGCAAAATTTGAAGACAATACAAAATTACTCACCTCATTGTTTACCCCCTTTTCCAGTTCCTTTATGAATATATTGAACACAACAGGTCCTCGAACAGATCCTTGGGAGACCCTGCCATTTACCTCTCTCCATTGTGAAAACTGACCATTTATTCCTATGCTATGTTTCCTATCTTTTAACCAGTTACTGATCCATGAATGGACCTTCGCTCTTATCCCATGACTTCTTAATTTGCTCAAGAGTCTTTGGTGAAGGACCTTGTCAAAGGCTTTCTGAAAGTCCAAGTACACTATACCCACTGGATCAGCCTTGTCCATAGGCTTGTTGACACCCTCAAAGAATTCTAATACACTGGCGAGGCATAATTTCCCTTTACAAAGCCATGTTTGTAAAGCAACTCTTCCCCAACATATCATATTTATTTCTATACCTGATAATTCTGTTCTTTACAATAGTTTCCAGCAATTTGCCTGATACTGAAGTTAGGTTTACAGGCCTGTAAGATGCGTTACAAAGATGTAGTTAATCTTCCCAGTCCTCAATCTGCTTTTGGGGGCTTGATTTTAAGCAATCTATGGACACAAAGAGTACCCACAATTATGCACCTAACTGGCAGTTACATGCACAAATGGCTGTTTCTGGGCACATGCACGCATAGGTGCCTGATTTGAGTGTGCAACTGTAGTAACCATGCACCTAGCTTGTTTACAAATCCAGCCTTTAACACAGACATTTCCTGAGTCTCAGTTTTAAGTAGGAAACCTTAATGATCATTAATGGCACAAACAGTGATTAACTCATTAACACACTGATTGCTGCAACAGCACCTTCTAGCATTCTCTGCAGTTCCACTCAGCCACTGGCCCTTTGAGGGTGATGGATCTAGAGCAGCTCTCGATAAGCTTTGCCCTGTGTATGAGGCACTGTACAGTGGGTAGAACTAAAGCCATTCTAGGAGTCCATTTGGAAGCCAAGGGCTGGGGGAGCAGGTAATGGTAGGTGCTACACCTGCAGGATGGCATGTCCCGATCCTGCTGGGTCCCAGACTCACTATGGGAGCTTGGGCAAGTCCTCCTCATCTCCTTGTGGGTCAGTCAAGCCAGACTGGGAGACAGACTACAAAGTAGAACTTAACTGAAAACCAGATGCTGCCTCAGAGCTGCACTTTCTGAAGTAAATACATGACAGCTACAATCAGCTGAAGTGTCTAAAGGGTTAACTGAATCTCTCTGGGGCAGCCAATTCACTATGCTCATTAAGGCAACTCCACCCGGGAATGCGGGAATTCTGCTGGTTTGGCCTACCTATTCATTTAGCTTTCAGAGAGGTCTGAAGAAACAGCCTCGGTGAAGGGCTGAAAGAGGTCAATATTGTGTGTCTAAAATACAAGTTTAAGCCAGTGAGCAGTGCAGTTCCTCCCTCGTGCTGCTCCAGCAAACACCACAGGTACCGGCCAGGTTTGGGGTTAAGGAAGAAGGAGAGTTGCTCCTCACTCTCTCCCTGCCCCCCAAACGCCATAGGGGTGTGAAGAGGAGGGGAGCGAACAGCAATGCCAGCTGCTCCATGCCCCCTCTGTGCAGGGGTTAGGGGTAAACACACATTACTAGGCTCAGCATTGCAACACCGATCCCCTAGGTGGGCATTACTGTCTAGTGCGCAGGTTGGGCATGATCTGAGCACACCTGCTGGATTGGTCCCTCAGGTGAGATAGGTAGGGGAATGCCTAGTGTGAATCCCATCGAGGCTTAGCTGTGAACGAGGCACCCCGCAGCTCATTGGCATCAGGAATTAGGTGGGTTTGCACATGGCCACCAGCAGAAATGAGGTGCCATGGAGACTTTACTGGTAGAAACGCAGGTGCTTAGGGAATTTAGGCACCTACAGCGTTAAGAGGCAGGTGAACCCTGGTTTTGAGGATCTCAGTGGTGTCTAAATGTTGGACTTAATGTGCCTAAAGTGGCAGTAAGGCTCCTAAGTCCCTTTGTGGATCTAGCCGCTGGGCCTTTTTGTGACCAAGCAGCACACATGCATACGCTTGGGCCCTGAATTGCTCAGAAAAGTCAGAATGGAGATGTCAGAACTCACACTTGGCCACAGCCTGGCTCTCAGTTCCACAAGTGTCTACCCCTCACTGAAAGCCACCCATGCACAGGTACACTCCGAGGCGTGGGGGAGCATGGGAAGAAATGGTAGGGGCACAAAGGGAAAGGGAGGGAAAGATACAGAGACTAGGAATAATAAAAAGAGGAGAGACCAACACAACAATGGACAGAGAAGAGAGAGAAATGGAAATAACGGAGAAAGCAGCAAGGTGTACCCAGTGCCAAGTTTAGCACCATTCTCCTTGGACCCCTCGCATTACCCTGCCTCAGCCAGAGAGTAAACCACAGTCCCGAGCTAGCCCTGGAATCTGCAGGAGGGAGACAGGAAGGAGAACTAAGCAGGGGTTCAACTTAGACTGCAACACCCTGAACAACCTGGACGAGAGAAGTACTGCTGAGCTCACTGCTAAGAACCACAGCAAGCGCTGGTTGAACATTTTCCACTGAAACTTTTTTTTTTAAAAATGGAAAATTGGATTTGACAAAATGAACCTTTTAGCATAAAATATCTACTTTCCTCAAAATGTTTCAATTTTTCATCCAAAAACCTAAAACTGAAAACTTGTGTTGGAAAACTGGAGGTTTTTCCAGTTTTTGAATTTTCTGCTGAACTTTTTTCAGTGTTCATTCTTTCGACAAACAGTCTAAATTTTTCACTTATTTTCCAATCAGCTCTAATTTCAGCAACCATCAGTTTCCAAGAGAGCACTCTTCAGAGAACAAATGTAAGCCCACACCCTGCACTGTTCACTTGGAGGTACCAATGCTTAGGGGCAGAATGGAGAAGACAAGCCGATGTTTTACCCATGCTTGGCTTACAGTCCCCGAGTCACTAGATGTTTTTGCTAAAATGGTCTGCTGTTAAATTCTGTAGCTGATACTTAACTCTGAAGCCTAATGTTGGCAATTTAGCTTCCCAATGACATAAACAGGAGCAGTTCACCTCTCTCATAGGCTTCTTGCTTCAGCCTGCTGGTAGGTTCAGGATGAAAGCACAGAATCCTTGCACCCATGGAAGGCTGTACCTGCAGTCAGAGGAGGACTACATAGTCAGGTCTGATTTTTCAGAGGTGCAGCCATAGCTGTTGATCTCAGCTGGAAATGTGGGTGCTCACGTCCTTTGAGAATATGGTTTTTATGCTTACATCCTGCAGAACCCAGTGGGCCACCAGAGAAGCGCTGGTACAATGGGCTACCACAACCCAGCTCAAGCCCACCAAAGCCGACACTCAGCCGCAAGCCTGACTGCTCTACAGCTGGTTAATAATGCAACTCATACAGCAAAGTGGTGCTCCACAAAATGAAATGAGAAAAAAAAATCACTTCCGCATGTGGCCAATCCACTCTCCTAGCTCGGTACTGATGCTACAGCCTTGGAAGCTGCTGCAGGACAGTATGCAGCATAATTGGTACAGTCACTGCAGAAAAACAAAACACTTGGAAATGATTAGCTTGCAATCTCTGGTTTAGTTAAAACCAAATTAAGATGAGACACTTGCTTTCCAGAATGCACTTCAGACACGGAGCCCCACTTCTGTACGTATTCTTAGCATGGGGTTCCTCAGCTCTTTGTAAAAAGCATCTCGATGCCATGCCCAAACGCAGGCAGCGACTGCAACATCTGCCGGGAAGTGAAGAGCAGAATAGACTGGAAGCAGCCTGAACTTCCAGATGACAGGTATCATTCTACTCAAGAAGGGCTTTCCCACGACTGCTGCCAAAGTCAAGTACTGCCCCTAACATGCCTCTCCACTGGGCACAGGCAGGCCGAAGGCCTTTGGATTTAAAGCATGGCACAAGCTTTCACCAACCAATATCTTCCCACTCCAAAGGAAAATAGACTGGATGCTGGGTGGCTGAACTTAGTGGGTGCTAGGGCAGGGCAGGGGATGCTGGGTGGCTGAACTCAGTGGGGGCTGGGCTGCCTGGTGGCTGAGCTTAGTGTGGGGGGGAGTGCAGGGACGGGGGGCTGGGCTGCCTGAGGCAGGTGGGTGCTGGCAGGCAGAGCTCAGTGGGTGCTAGGGCAGGGCAGGGGATGCTGGGTGGCTGAACTCAGTGGGGGCTGGGCTGCCTGGTGGCTGAGCTTAGTGTGGGGGGGAGTGCAGGGACAGGGGGCTGGGCTGCCTGAGGCAGGTGGGTGCTGGCAGGCAGAGCTCAGTGGGTGCTAGGGCAGGGCAGGGGATGCTGGGTGGCTGAACTCAGTGGGGGTTGGGCTACCTGGTGGCTTAGCTCAGTGTGTGGAGGGAGTGGGGGGAGCTGGGCTGCCTGGGGCAGGCACGGGTGGGTGCTGGCAGGCTGAGCTCAGTGGGTGCTGGGGCAGGGCGGAGGATGCTGGGAGGCTGAGCTCAATGGTGGGTGCTGGGTGGGAGGACTGGGGACTCTCGAGCCCAGCGGAGTCCTGCTTTCCTCCCCACCGACCCAACTTCTGTCCCCCTGGCTGCTCCTGCCCTGCTTGGAGCCAGAGGGGAGGAAGATAAGCAGCCGTGCTCCACAGTGCTCTCCAGCAACCAGAAGGAGGAACTGCAGCTCCTCACAGCCCAACTGAGTGGGTTTTGGAAACACCTTTAGTTACACTGGTGTAGCTCTGTGCACAGACAAGGCCTCACACGCTTTTGAAATGCCAGATGATAATGATAATCTTTATACAATGTTAGTGCAACTTAACACTAGCTAGTTTTGTTCCACATTCCATTGCTTCCTAAAGAATTCACAGGATGCCTCAAAGGTCACTGTATTTGAGAGTGGCTCCCGTGACATGCCCAGGGTACAGCCCATCAGCCTTACACTGCGAGAGCCCAGCGACAGGCTACATGAGTGCCCTCCGCTTAACTGTCAAGTGGGACATGTATATTTCTAAAACCAGGAGTCATAAGAACTGTGATATCGCAAGTGATAGAATGACAGAAGTTAGAGACAGGAGAAGATTTATTAAATCATTAGTCCCTGAAAGGCTAGCTGTCCCACAGGTGTAATTCGTAAAGGCATGTGTGTAAAAAAAAGCCATAAATGGGGGCTCTGGTTTCCAGGCCCTGTGCGGTAGGGAGCAACGTTGTACATGTTCCCAAGGCTTGTGCACCAAGCTGCCCCCGGTGGGACGCACAAGCACCCGTTTCTTACCCCCATGGAACTGTTACTGTCTCCCAAGCAGCTATCATGATCCTACCACCACGGAGCCTTTCGACTCCAACATCCCATCTGGTTCGCCCAGGGCCATGTGATATTTGAACCTGGTGATGTTCTGAACATCGCTCACACTGACTCAACCGACGTTCTAGGCGTCAGTATGATGCAAACTAGCTGTAGTAAGGGTGGTGATTGGAGGAGTTACCTCTGATACCACGATGGTTTAGGACTCTTGTCATGGCACAGATGCTTTACTGCCGCTGTATATCAGTGTAAAGTTGAAACTCAAAAAGTGGATGCTTACAGACCGTAAAACCCAGTGATGATTCAGCCTGGATATATTCTGGAATAAAAGAGCTCTCAGCCACGCTTGTAGCTGCTTCCATCACTTCACATTGACTCAGACAGACATTCGAGGCCCCAGACTGACACACAGAGTGAGATTCCTGGAATCTTATTGTAGATAATAAGTCCACCTCCATTTAACTCATGCAGGATTGTGCCTAGATTTCCAGATCAACTTTGAAATGACCCAAACAATAGGGCATCCATTCCTTTCCTTAGTAGGTGTCTAAGGAGATTCTGTGGTCTAACAGATTTCACTATTAGGATCTTTTTCCCCCTATCCAGCATGCATTATTGCTCTTGTTTGATTTCATCCCATTACTACTAAATATAACCCTACACTTGTTCCCAGCGCCAGACTTCAGCACTGTGTGTGACACGCCAGGAAGCACGACCACAATCACTCTGACCAAGGCCTAGCACCAAGGGGAAGGAGACTCGCATGTTTGTGAGCAATCTCCAGAGAGCAATGAGACAGGGAAACCAGAGCAAAACGAAAGGGCTTCATTTATATCAGCTTGGCACTGCATAAACTTTCAGTCAGACATGTTGGCTTATTTTTAACATCTTTTAGCCAGGAGCATTGTACAGTTTCAGCAAGTTTTACACAATATCCATCACCTTGAACTCAAACACCCATCCGGGAGCATCGTCCAGCAGAGTGGAAAACGCCTTTGCTAAAAAGGGAAGATAATCCACTAGCAAAATGACTAAGCAGTGCCAGAAACTTTATCTTCACATCAGTGAGCACTTAAATCATTATTTGTGTTACTTGATCATATGCATTTCTCTGGCACACAAATGCATAACAAGATCCAGTGGCTAGAAGCAGAAGCCAGACAAATTAAATAAGAAATAAGACTGTTTTTAACAGAGAGGGTGATAAGCCACTGGAACTAACTACCAAGGAAAGTGATTGATTCTCCATCTCTTGAAGTCTTCAGATCAAGACTGGATACCTTTCTGAAAGACATTTTAGGACACAAGCTATGGGGCTCCATACAGGGGTAACTGGGTGAAATGTAAGGGCTGTGATATACAGGAGGTCAAATCAGATGATCTGATAGTCCCTTCTGCCTCTAAACTCTATGAATCATTATGACACACTGATGCAATGTCATAGGGGAAAGGAGCTAGCCCCATCAGACTAATACATCAAAGTAGCAAGCCCAGGAGGGGAGGGATGGCTTCCTAGGGAAGCAGCTGGTTCATAAGAGCCCCTCCCTCTGGGTGCCTATCACTGGATCCCAAATGACAAGAGATGCTATGGTGGATCCCAAACACTGGGAGCCCATATCTGGGGTACAGGCTGAAGGAAAGGATCAGCCACATGGGGATGCTTCCACCCCGGAAGAACCCTGACAACTCATCCCTAGAGCACAAGGAGAATGGTCAGCTGATTCCTCATGAGACCAGCCCTCTGCTGCTCCAGCCACTTGTGCTCCTCCATTCCCAGGAGTCATGTTCCACTAACTCCACAGTGCTGCTTGAGCACTGAGCAATGCTGTGTCACCTCAACATGACCTGTGTTCTCTAGTCAGACACAGTTCAGGTTCACCCAACTTTGCAGCTAACACCTGAACCTAAAGTGCTTTGAAACTCTGGCCATGAGAACAGGAACATTCAAACATGCTCCACACTCAGTAGATCGCACTGAAAACAATGGGAGCCACTGGGTGCAGAACTCTCTGGAAAATCTGCCCATTAATACATAACATGACAAAACCTTTTGTCAGAACTTTTCTATGACTTTTGCATCACCACAACTTGTTGGGAAAGAAAGAAACATGTTAATCCTGCCATGAGTGCAGGGGACTGGACTAGATGACCTCTCGAGGTCCCTCCCAGTCTTATGATCCTATGAATAGTCATGACCTCAAATTCTCCATCTCCCAGGGCCTGCTGTTCAGGACTTACATGAACTGGAGGAAAACTTTTCCCATGCTCAAATACAGTGTTAGAAACGCATGCCAATAAGTTAGCTAACTCAGTGATAAACTGAGTGGATCACTTTCACTTAACTCCTAGTTAGAAGGAATAAATATAGCCCCAGAGATACTCCCTTTATAACCTTTTTGAACAAAAGCAGCCTCACGCATTTCCATTATTTCCATACTTATCAAAGAAGGGTGGAGATTTAACGAGTGATTTCTAAAAGACATCTTTGTGCACAGAAGAGATGGATGCCAAAATGTGGGTGGTTATGAAACTCAAACACAAAAAAGAATACATTCACAAGCATTTTTCCTTTCATCCATGAATGGGCCTGCATACCAGCCTCCTGAGAGTATGAGAAGAACCTTGTTCAAAGGGTAAACGTAGTCTGAGAGGCAGCACAAGTTTGAAAGAATCCACAGCCATTCAGCATGGTTCAAGCTCAACAGGCACTGCGATGGTTTAAACCTAGCTCTGAGATTCTGCCCCCGAGAGAATGCCAGCTGGAGGAGGCATGTAACCAATGGAGAAATACACTGAGAAAATATGGAGAAATATTGCTGCACTATACCCCTCCTGGGTAAGTCACCAGAACCACACAGGGAGACTACAGCCTTAGAATTAAGCATTTTCCTCTTTGTGTTCCTTTCCTAGGACATCCAGATCACAGGCCTAACCTCAGGCCCCTGTACCCAGTCTATAAGGTTATACTGGGGATAATCACATATTATACAAGTGCTCCACACCACCAGATCCGTTGATGTTCACAAAAGGAGCACATAAATAACAGCAGATCAGAAGTGTGATTAAAGCTGTCCTGTGGAAATCTTCCTACATTTCCCAGCACACTGCAAACCACCGTCTGGTCACGGTGACACCAGTGGAACTCCATTGAAGTCAGGGGAGTTCCATTGGTATAAGTGAGAGGAGATTTGGGGTACCACAGCATAGGCCTGGCTGATAGTATACCTGGTTGTGCAAATGTAAGCACTCAAACAAGTGGATTTTCAGCATTCACTTTATGTCTGTTAGATCCCCTGAAGATTCGGATTGGCAAAAGACCTGCCATCATTTAACTATAGCCCAGTACTGGTAAATACATTCCTTAGCAGCCAGCTACCAAACAGCTCAGCGGTAGTGCCCAATTTACCTATGCTGCCTCCTTATTCTGGCAATCTGGCCTTGCCTCCCACAACCACTGCTCTGTCAGTAGCATACCACAGTAGGGGCTGGTGTGAGCTACTTGATTCTCTACTCTTGGGAAATGTCCCCTTCAGCTCTGAGGGGAAGGAGCCAATGTAGGTGCCAACGTCCCCCGCATGGGCGATCTGTGCGACATTGCGGTGATCACCCACACCTTCCACCTGCTGACTAGTCCCGACACCATGGTAAGGAACATCGCGGCAAAAGCCTTCCGTGATGCGACAATGAAGCAAATTAGCAGAGCTGCCTCCAACCAAGACATCGCCACCTTCCTGAGCAGCTCCCTGGATGGCAAATTCGGAAGGGAGGGGCGCGACAATGCTTCTCTGTGGTCCTGCGCTCGCAACGCCACACGTCGCCTGGAGAAGCACACCAGCTGCCGCCGGGAGTGGTGCACGGAGCGCCGGGAGCTGGGAGTCCTGGTGCCGCAGATCAGGTCCGACAACAACACCATCATCACCCCGAGCACCAGGGGCATGCTGGAGAGGACCCTGAAGGCAGCCATCCACTCACTGTACGTGGAAACCCTGAAGCGTAAACTGGACCAAGGTAAAGCCTTTGAGCTGACCAGCAAGTAGGATGCCAGCTACCATTTCCTTGCCGGGGGCGGCTTCACCTACCGTGCCCAGCTCAACTGCATCCCGCTCAACAGAGCCGCCTGCCACAGGAACCGAGACAAGCATTGCAGGAAGTGCAGCTACGACAACGAGACCCTGCCCCACATCCTGTGCAGCTGCAAGCCCGACTCCAGAACCTGGCAGCTGCACCACAATGCCATCCAGAACCGCCTGGTGAAAGCCACCACACCGCAGCTGGGGGAGGTCGCCATGAACTGCGCCATCCCCAGTACTAGCAGCCAGCTGCGACCTGACGTGGTCGTCACCGATGAGACCCAGAAAAAGATCATCCTCGTCGACCTCACGGTTTCCTTTGAGAACAGGACCCCGGCCTTTCGCGAAGCCCGAGCTCATAAGCTGGAAAAGTACACCCCCCTGGCCAATGCCCTGAGAACGAAGGGCTACAAGGTGCAGATGGATGCCCTGATCGTCGGACCCTGGGTGCCTCGGACCCCTGCAACGAGTGTGTGCTGCGGACCTGTGGGATCGGTCGATGCTATGCACGGCTCATGCGGTGCCTCATGGTCTTAGACACCATCCGATGGTCCAGGGACATCTACATCGAACACATCACCAGCCACCGACAGTACCAGGAGGTGTGAGCTGGTACGACATCGTGCATCAACTATGAGAAAGGGATTGAGAGACTTTTTCCATTGGACCATATGAACTGGAACCATAAACTCACTGAACATTAAATCTGACCAAATGAGGGTAAATCCATCCTCATCATTATGCTCCACACCTGAACATAGCCATTATATGGTCAACATACCCTCATATCTCAATGTCTGTACTTTGACCCGTTAACCTTTTACCCCCATTGGGGATATTGCAGATTACGTATTCCTTATGCCATCCACTCCTAAACCGAACTGCGCGCCCCTTGATAATCTGTACGTTATTCCCTGATAACCAGAAGCTTAAACTCTGTACCGTTTTCTTTTTATTTTAACATCGTCTTAATAAAATTCTTATATCTGGGCTCCCCCACAAGACAACTGCAAAGGAGCTGGGGGGGAGGGATAGCTCAGTGGTTTGAGCATTGGCCTGCTAAACCCAGGGTTGTGAGTTCAATCCTTGAGGGGGCCATTTAGGAATCTGGGGCAAAAATTGGGGATTGGTCCTGCTTTGAGCAGGGGTTGGACTAGATGACCTCCTGAGGTCCCTTCCAACCTTGATATTCTATGATTCTATGAATGAAAACCTCCCCTTACTGTTGTACCCCAGGTGGGGTCAGATGGAGGGGCTGTGCCGGCAAGGCTTTGCAACCTTGTACAGTCTCTGGGGGGATTCTGCAGGCTAGGATTCTGCAGCAGCTTCATTCAAATGTTAAAATAGAGGGTTTTAATTAGTTAAATGTGAAAATGATTAATCTAATCAGTAAAGAAGCCTCTGTATTTGTTACTCTGCTAGTGATCTAATTAGTGCAGTAGCCTCTGATCATTGCTGCCATATCCAATTCAGTTTTATGCTGGCCTTACATGTTCAGGTTTTTTTTACACCCAGATTTGTGTTGGCTGCTCCTAACCCTATTTGAGAAGTTGCAAGGGAGCAGCTGGACGTCTTGGCTTCAGGGGAGGAGACAGCTGGGATTATTGGCCTCTGGTGCACAGTATAGGATTGTGGAATAATTATCTTCCCTGGGTGTTACTACTAAAATGATCAGCTGTGAAATAGTAAATAATGTTCAATATTTACAGTGTGCTCTTTTGGAATGGGAGTGACTGGGGCAGTTCACCCCTGCAGGGTTATTGTTTCACTCTGAGTGTAGACTCAGGCAGATGTCACTGTATCAGCTACTCTGGGGTTATATTTTCAAGATTTTCCTCCCAACCATGAGGGCTAGGAACATGAGTTTTTTAAAATTAAAGTTCAGAATCTGGGGGTGCATCTGCAGCAAGGGCTGGGCAAGAGGTGGGGCTCAGGACCCTCACTCTCCAGCATGACATTATCCTGTTACAGCGGGTGATCCTGCATTCTGTTCACTGGTCATTTGATGAGGCTGCCTGGAATCGGAGCATCCTCATTGAACGCTTGTAGTTTGGGCACCAGTTTGGCCCAGAATATTTCATTTCCTCTCTGGTGCCTTATCTGTTGTGGTTAGTGGCTCCAGGAAGTCACGTTTAACAATGACCTTAATCTCTTTCCTCACAACGAAGATATGCAGCTATCTCTGCAGCACTCTTCCCTCTGACAAGGACAGGTGCCTGCTAACTGTTTGTCCTCCCTGTCGGTGTTTGGGAAGAAAGTTTCTCTAGCGCTTGGACCGTCAAAGTCAGTACCCCTATGGCACTCCCCAGGATTGCTGTGCAGCATGCGTAAGCTTTAGGTCAAAATAGCTGGCCCTGGCACAGCTGCCAGTGCTGGGTGCAAGGAGCCTTCTCCCTTCCTTGGGCTCCCAAGGCAAGGCAAAGGCACAAATGCACTCCCTTGGTTTAGGATAGCAGAAGGATTGCGCTCTCTTACCACCCCTCAGGATGCAAGCCCCCCCCCAAAGAGTGCAAGGAGGAAGAACAGAGTTGTCTCCCTACCCCAACACAGTCTGCCACTAGAGCTGCCTAGGCACGGAGAGGGGGTGAGCCCACTGTCTTAGTGCATAGTCTTTCCCAAAGGCCTCCCTGGGGCAGCGTCTCTCCTCTCTGTTTCCCTCTGGGGGCTGTGCCTCACAACCAAAACAAGAGCCCTTCATGCAGCATTACATGCTGGGTTTGGTGTACAGTAAAGAAAGCTTCTTGGTCTCAGTCCAGGCTTTGGCAAACGTTCACATCACATGCAGTGTTTTGAAACCATGCAATGCTGTCATTTGCTTGTGTTAGGGTTACCAATTTTGGTTGGATGTATATGTATCCTGTAGGGGTGTTGTCTGGATATTGATCTCAAAGCCTAAAGAGTTAAAGTTGTTTAGAAACTCTTTCACTGTCTAACATTAAACAGCGATAGGTAGGTTCAGAGTTATTTTAAACAGAGGCTTTGGTTCTACTTGGTTACTTAGCAAACACTTCAAACATTCATTTAGATTAAAAGTGTATGATTTAATACAAGAACAAATATTGAATTAAAACAGGTATTTGTACTGAAACTCTGGTTGAGTGATTGCACAAAACAGTTAAAACTTTTGAAGTCTTTCTCCTTTTGGAGGCAAAATATTAGTTTCTTATTTTCAGAAAAACCTTTCTTTGATGAAAAGGAAAGGGGTTAATTTTACTCAGTCCTGAAGTGTAGAGGCAATTTGCTTATCTTGTTCTTAGCAAACAGACATAAGGAGCAGGAGAGAAAAGGTGGGTGAAATACACTCCCTGGTTAGTTATGAGTGAATGCTTTGGCTGGCAAATCAACCACCACACCTGCTGCCTGGATCCTGGTTTCAGGGATGTCATCTGATTGGATCTTTTCTATTTCAACAAGTCAAGCTTGGATGACTAGGACGTAGCTTTTAATTGAATCCTGAAATCAGCTAAGAGTGAGAGAGAGGATAGCAGGAAAGAAAGGGGGCAGAAAATAACACAAGGGAAGGGAAAACAATGCCGGATCAGGAAGGACAGGCAGGGCAGAAAAGGTGGGGGAGTAGCACTGTATGTAAGGGAGCAGTATGACTGCTCAGAGCTCCGGTACGAAACTGTAGAAAAACCTGAGTGTCTCTGGATTAAGTTTAGAAGTGTGTGCAACAAGAGTGATGTAGTGGTGGGAGTCTGCTATAGACCACCGGACCAGGGGGATGAGGTAGATGAGGCTTTCTTCCGGCAGCTCACAGAAGCTACTAGATCGCATGCCCTGATTCTCATGGGTGACTTTAATTTTCCTGATATCTGCTGGGAGAGCAATACTGCGGTGCATAGACAATCCAGGAAGTTTTTGGAAAGCGTAGGGGACAATTTCCTGGCGCAGGTGCTAGAGGAGCCAACTAGGGGGGGCGCTTTTCTTGACCTGCTGCTCACAAACCGGGTAGAATTAGTAGGGGAAGCAAAAGTGGATGGGAATCTGGGAGGCAGTGACCATGAGTTGGTTGAGTTCAGGATCCTGACGCAGGGAAGAAAGGTAAGCAGCAGGATACGGACCCTGGACTTCAGGAAAGCAGACTTCGACTCCCTCAGGGAACAGATGGCCAGGATCCCCTGGGGGACTAACTTGAAGGGGAAAGGAGTCCAGGAGAGCTGGCTGTATTTCAAGGAATCCCTGTTGAGGTTACAGGGACAAACCATCCCAATGAGTCGAAAGAATAGTAAATATGGCAGGCGACCAGCTTGGCTTAGCGGTGAAATCCTAGCGGATCTTAAACATAAAAAAGAAGCTTACAAGAAGTGGAAGGTTGGACATATGACCAGGGAAGAGTATAAAAATATTGCTCGGGCATGTAGGAATGAAATCAGGAGGGCCAAATCGCACCTGGAGCTGCAGCTAGCGAGAGATGTCAAGAGTAACAAGAAGGGTTTCTTCAGGTATGTTGGCAACAAGAAGAAAGCCAAGGAAAGTGTGGGCCCCTTACTGAATGAGGGAGGCAACCTAGTGACAGAGGATGTGGAAAAAGCTAATGTACTCAATGCTTTTTTTGCCTCTGTTTTCACTAACAAGGTCAGCTCCCAGACTGCTGCGCTGGGCATCACAAAATGGGGAAGAGATGGCCAGCCCTCTGTGGAGATAGAGGTGGTTAGGGACTATTTAGAAAAGCTGGACGTGCACAAGTCCATGGGGCCGGACGAGTTGCATCCGAGAGTGCTGAAGGAATTGGCGGCTGTGATTGCAGAGCCATTGGCCATTATCTTTGAAAACTCGTGGCGAACAGGGGAAGTCCCGGATGACTGGAAAAAGGCTAATGTAGTGCCAATCTTTAAAAAAGGGAAGAAGGAGGATCCTGGGAACTACAGGCCAATCAGCCTCACCTCAGTCCCTGGAAAAATCATGGAGCAGGTCCTCAAAGAATCAATCATGAAGTACTTGCATGAGAGGAAAGTGATCAGGAACAGCCAGCATGGATTCACAAAGGGAAGGTCATGCCTGACTAATCTAATCGCCTTTTATCATGAGATTACTGGTTCTGTGGATGAAGGGAAAGCAGTGGATGTATTGTTTCTTGACTTTAGCAAAGCTTTTGACATGGTCTCCCACAGTATTCTTGTCAGCAAGTTAAGGAAGTATGGGCTGGATGAATGCACTATAAGCTGGGTAGAAAGCTGGCTAGATTGTCGGGCTCAATGGGTAGTGATCAATGGCTCCATGTCTAGTTGGCAGCCGGTGTCAAGTGGAGTGCCCCAGGGGTCGGTCCTGGGGCCGGTTTTGTTCAATATCTTCATAAATGATCTGGAGGATGGTGTGGATTGCACTCTCAGCAAATTTGCGGACGATACTAAACTGGGAGGAGTAGTAGATACGCTGGAGGGGAGGGATAGGATACAGAAGGACCTAGACAAATTGGAGGATTGGGCCAAAAGAAATCTGATGAGGTTCAATAAGGATAAGTGCAGGGTCCTGCACTTAGGACGGAAGAATCCAATGCACCGCTACAGACTAGGGACCGAATGGCTAGGCAGCAGTTCTGCGGAAAAGGACCTAGGGGTGACAGTGGACGAGAAGCTGGATATGAGTCAGCAGTGTGCCCTTGTTGCCAAGAAGCCCAATGGCATTTTGGGATGTATAAGTAGGGGCATAGCGAGCAGATCAAGGGACATGATCGTCCCCCTCTATTCGACATTGGTGAGGCCTCATCTGGAGTACTGTGTCCAGTTTTGGGCCCCACACTACAAGAAGGATGTGGATAAATTGGAGAGAGTCCAGCGAAGGGCAACAAAAATGATTAGGGGTCTAGAACACATGACTTATGAGGAGAGGCTGAGGGAGCTGGGATTGTTTAGCCTGCAGAAGAGAAGAATGAGGGGGGATTTGATAGCTGCTTTCAACTACCTGAAAGGGGGTTCCAAAGAGGATGGCTCTAGACTGTTCTCAATGGTAGCAGATGACAGAACGAGGAGTAATGGTCTCAAGTTGCAGTGGGGGAGGTTTAGATTGGATATTAGGAAAAACTTTTTCACTAAGAGGGTGGTGAAACACTGGAATGCGTTGCCTAGGGAGGTGGTGGAATCTCCTTCCTTGGAAGTTTTTAAGGTCAGGCTTGACAAAGCCCTGGCTGGGATGATTTAACTGGGAATTGGTCCTGCTTCGAGCAGTGGGTTGGACTAGATGACCTTCAGGGGTCCCTTCCAACCCTGATATTCTATGATTCTATGATTCTATGATCTATGTGCCTCTTGCTGAGCTGGCACTTAGATATGCCCACTGATGGGCTGAGGGTTGGATGTCATGATAATGTGATTTGCAGTGTGGTTGTAGCCATGTTGGTCCCAGGATGTTAGAGAGACAAGGTGGGTGAGATAATATCTTCTGTTGGATCAGCTTCTTTCACCAACTGATGCAAACTTTCAAACTTACACTGAGCTCTTAGTCACCTGATGAAGAGCTCGGTGTAAGTTTGACAGCTTGTCTCTTTCACCAACAGAAGCTGATCCAATAAAACCTATCACCTCACCCACCCAGTCTCATGATAATGTGATGACTTTCAGCATTCCCAGTGAAAACAAAGGTCCTTGAACAAGGTCAGGGCTAGCCTTGCTTTTAGGAAGGAAGTCTTTTAGATGAGTTCAGATGTGCCAAGAGGAGTTGCCCTGCTGGCAGTTCGGGGGACGTGCTGGGGGAAGATGTGGTGAGGAGAGCTAAGGCACATAGTGGGACAGGAGAGGACAAGGAGAGCTGAACTGAACTGATCTTTTTTTTCCCCCCCAAAAGTCTCTTTATAAGAAACCCCCCAAAGGGAAAAAGTGGGTGGCATAGTTCATCCCCTCGTTATGTTGTCTACCAATTAAGCGTAATATCCATCACACAAATTTTAGTCTATTAACATCTGGTTCCATGTTTTTTGTTTTTACCAAGCATGATTTTAACAATCCTTGGATTACAGTAACACGGCATTTTTTGATTTAGACTAATCCAGCTTCTTTGTCTGGCTCTCTTGCACTTGCTACAACATTTAACGTCGTAAACAACTTCATCTATTTTTCATGGTTATTGCAACATCTTATGAACTTTCACATACTTTTTACAGTTGAGCTCACAATGAGGTACGCTTTGTAGGTTCAGTAGACATTAACTCTGCACCAAAGAAAAAATGCCATCAGAGAGATTAAGCCAGGAAATGGACTGTACTGGTCAGATGCACTGCTTCTAAAAAGAAATGCACCACAATTAACAATATGTGTACGTTCCTCTCAGATTAACTGATTATACCATCTATTCAACAGAATGATCGGTAATAGTACCGCCGGACAACTTCCAATAATATTACACACAAAACTATTTGCATTTTTGGTGTATATAATTTCTATTGTGTGTATAAAGTTTATTGGAGTTGTCTGGTAATTTGAGAATTGTGTGCTTATTTCTGGAGAGAGTACAGTAGCCACTGTTAGGGTGGATTACCCATGATTTCCCAGGAGGCATGGCCATTACAGTAGCAGTTTGAGTTATCTAGATCGGCACTGGGAGGACTCATGAGTTCCATGGGGAGACTCACATTGGCAGATTGACCCAGGACCTCATGTGTCAGGGCACACCCTAAACCCCCTGAGTTCACACCATCAAAGGCTTACAAAATTAGAGGCACCACTAGGGATTGTAGTTCCTGCTCATAAAGACTGGTCAGGATGGACAAGGCACCTCTTGTCTCTGTGGCACCTGATCTCTGGGATAGAGAACCAAGCAGAGCTCCCCTAGAAGACTCTCACCAGGTCAGACAAGGCCCATAATGGACATCAGAAGCTAACAGAAGTTAAGAATTTTCTCTGGACTGAAACCTACTCATAGATATCAGGGTTGGAAGGGACCTCAGGAGGTCATCTAGTCCAATCCCATGCTCAAAGCAGAACCAATCCCAACTAAATCATCCCAGCCAGGGCTTTGTCAAGCCAGGCCTTAAAAACCTCAAAAGGAAGGAGATTCTACCACCTCCCTAGGTAACGCATTCCAGTGTTTCACCATCCTCCTAGTGAAAGAGTGTTTCCTAATATCCAACTTGCACCTCCCCCACTGCAACTTGAGACCATTACTCCTTGTTCTGTCATCTGCCACCACTGAGAACAGCCGAGCTCCATCCTCTTTGGAACCCCCCTTCAGGTAGTTAAAGGCTGCTATAAAATCCCCCCTCATTCTTCTCTTCTTTAGACTAAATAACCCCAGTTCCCTCAGCCTCTCCCCATAAAAATGATTAGGGGGCTGGGGCACATGACTTCTTGCCCTCCACTGGACTCTCTCCAATTTGTCCACATCCTTTCTATAGTGGGGGGCCCAAAACTGGACACAATACTCCAGATGTGGCCTTCCCAGTGCCGAATAGAGGGGAATAATCACTTCCCTCGATCTGCTGGCAATGCTCCTAGTAATGCAGCCCAATATGCCGTTGGCCTTCTTGGCAACAAGGGCACACTGCTGACTCGTATCCAGCTTCTCATCCACTGTAGTCCCCAGTTACTTTCCTGCAGAACTGCCGCTTAGCCAGTCGGTCCCCAGCCTGTAGCGGTGCATGGGATTCTTCCGTCCTAAGTGCAGGACTCTGTACTTGTCCTTGTTGAACCTCATCAGATTTCTTTTGGCCCAATCCTCCAATTTTTCTAGGTCACTCTGGACCCTATCCCTACCCTCCAGCGTATCTATCTCTCCCCCCAGCTTTGTTTATTCACACCACTGAGTGACATAAGTTATGCCGACAGAAGCGGTAGTGTAGACATAGCCTAGCAAACCCAGCAGCTTCAGCCAGGTCTGTAATTGTCTACGGATCTAAGAACTGGCTGATGGCAGCCATTTACACCTTCCAGCAGAACCCCATGCCCCTGTACACACACATCTCAGCTGTAGCCATCAGCGTTTAATATATTGACGCCCTGAACGATTTCTCCCCCAACCAGAAAGAAAAGAAAGAATGGTGATGGGGGCACACAGATCCCCTGGCACAGGCAATGGGGTGGGGGTTGCAGCGAGTCCCTGAACTAGAGGGGGATGGAAGGGTGGCGGCACATAGGGAGCTTGTGGGTGGACTGGAGGGATGCAAGGAGTTCCTGGTCTGTGCAATGAGTTCGGTTGTGAAGTACACGAGCCCCTAGTCAGTGAAAGCTGAGCTTCTCACTAGCAGAAACCAGCATTTTAAGTATAACCCTTCTGCCAGGCAGAGTTGGCAGGGACAAGGCCCTCCTTACGTAAGAAAAACACTAAATATTAACTAATTCATTAGAGCTGGCAACACTGTATGCAGACTCTGTCTCCTCTGCCTGCTTAGTAGAAATAACTTGTTCATCCCTGATCTTAACATGAGTTCAAGGAGAGACTAAACGTGTTTTACATGGGGAATGCAGACAGGAAGCTGGGGAAATAACCTGGGTAAACCAGAATAGAAGCCATCAGAGAACCTTACGGGGTAAACTCTGGGAAGGACACAGAACAGGGCCTCTCTCGAAAAGGTAGGGTATAGTTCAAGCACATGTTGTTGGGCTCAATGTCACTTATACAACAAGGAAGAATAAGCCACCGTGGAAGTCTCTGGTCTGTGTGATGCAGGCGGTCAGACTGGATGATCATAGAGGCACCTTCTGGCCTCAAACTCTCTCTCACACACACACACGTTCACCAGTGAGTGGTTGGAATGGGTAGAGCGCATCTGTTTGGATTTCCTTTTAAAGTTCCTGCTGTTTCCTGGTATTGACCATTTATCTGGCTATGGCCCTGTGCCGACCTCTCCTCTCGTCTGCATTTAGCAGCTAACATCCAAGATTTGCAAAAGGGACTAGTGTTTTTGTATGCTAAACACTTTCTAAAAATCAGGCCCCTTTTAAAGCATCTCAAAAGTTGGACCCCAAAGTCACTTTAAAAATCATGGCCTCTGTATGATTGTTTCCACACCCAGGAATAGTCATGTGTTTGTCAAGAGGTGAAGGCTGTCTCCAAAGAAATGGGATAGGGGATGGGTTGCTGGTGGAATCAGAGACAAGTTAAAATGGCTCCATGTGAGCCCCACCAACATTAACACCAAGAAAAAAGGAACCAAGTGTTCCCCAAACACTAGTGACCAGGACCTTACACATGTTAAATCCAGGAAGCAGTAAGTGATCAGGCCCTCTTGAGACATGCTCCCCGCATGTCCCTGCCTGTTACCAGTGTGCAGCTGGCATTCCTTACTAATAATTTGTATTACAGTAGCACCTAGAGGCTCCAGTTAGGATCAGGCCCTATTGTGCCCAGCATGGCATACACACCTAGTGGGAGACAGTCCCTGCTCCCAAACAAGTCTGTCTCTTCTGTTCGGCCTGCAGACAAAGAGTGGGAGGGAAAACGGAAGCCCAGTGAGTTGTCCATGGTCACATAGGAAGTCTGTGGCACAGCCAGGAATAGGAATCAGGCTTCCCAGCCCCTGGACAATGCTGCCTTTTACCCTATACTGTATGGCTTTTTAGCCTAAGCTAATAGAGTTGGCAATGCACACATGCATATGCCAAGCACACGGCGCACAACTCCAGTGCCTCATAACAACAACGCACCACAACGGCTTTGCAAGCACATGGGCCAATAAAAAGATATTACCTCGCCCACCTTGACTCTTTACAAGCACGGACATTGATTCACACTGGAAAAAAACCCAGGGTGCCGGCATTTTCAAATGCCTGGGCTCCCTGACGCTCAGTATGGAAATACAAAGGACTAAAGCACAGTTTAGAAGACTATTGAAATATGCAAATCTCCAGCATCTCTGCTGTGAGCAGAACCATTCAATGTGTGAGTGCACGAGACATCCTGTGTACTTCTTCCCTATGTAGCATGGCCCTTGCCACTGGCCCCCTGGTCCTTAAACATGCCATCTCTTCTCTCCCCAATCACTCCATTTGAGCTACACTTGGCCCTGCAAAGTCCCTAACTGAGAGGTGCGTGTTAGGCCATATGTTAGAGAAAGGAAAAAAGTAGCAGACCATCCCAGAAGGAAAAATATGCACCTAAAACTGTAGCTAGACAGTGTATGCATTGGGTTGGAGGGCAGGAAATTTTCTAGCTGCTTTTCAAACTTACTTTAGATACAGTGGCCATCCTGGTCCACATCAATATGTGTGCAATGCCATCTGCAGCACTCTCCCAGAATCCTCTCTCCAGCAATTTCAATCAGCCCAAAATCTTGCAGCACGCCCCGTTTTTATTCCCATTCCCCTCACTGGCTTCCTAGACATCTGCTGCCACTTGAAAATTTCCACTCTTTCATTTCATGCTGGCACCAGAATCTCTCCAGTTCCTGAAATCCTTTGTCACTTCCAACCTTTGTGCTCCATTCCTTCATCCACACACAGTCTCCTTACTGTGAGTCACTTCTTCTAACTCCACTTCTTTGGAGTTCCCTTCCCCTCTTCTCTTCATTTTCCTGAATCGGATCATCCTAAAGCCCTTCTCAAAACCTCTCTTCTTAATGCTTCTGCTTCCCATGAGCACATTCTTTTTCCTCTTCACATGAGCCTGATGACCTGCTCCCCCTCCCTTCAGGGCCACCACTTGTTGACTTCTCTTTTGCATAGTATAATCCAAGTGCCTGGCCACATTGCTTCCTGAATCCATCTTTTTTGTGTGCTGCACCCAGACTGAGGGGCATGTTAGGCTTGTGGTGGTGCATTGAACCCCTGTGAGGAGCAGCATTTGGTAGACCTGTTTTTTTAAGGATTTGTATTTATCTAACCCGTTCAGAAAAGAGCTTCAGGAATGATTCCAGGTCTGGAAAACCTGCTTTACAGCGAGAAACTAGGAAGCTCAATCAATTTAGCTTCACAAAACAAGATCAAGAGGTGACTTGATCACAGTCTACCAGCACTTACATGGGGAGAAGACTTCTGAGAGCAGAAGGGTCCTTAATCTTGCAGACCGGGCAGAACAAGAGCCAGTGTGTGGCAATAAAAATCAGGAAAGTTCAAACAGGAAATAAGACGCAAGGGGTTGTGGGGTTTTTTTGTTTTTTCTTCAAGTAAGGGTAATTAGTCATTGGAACAAATTGCTGCGGGGATGTGGTAAATTGGATGTCTTTCTAAAAGCTATGCCACAGTACAACCATAAGTTACTGAGCAAGATGCAGGAATAATTGGGTGAAATTCTATGGCCTCTGTTATGCAAAAGGTCAGACTAGTAGATGAACATAATGGCTCCTTCTGACCTTAAAGTCTATGAATCTCTTCAACTGCAACTTCAGACACAGTAGCATTGAGGCCAGATTTGTAGAAATGGGTGAATGTAGAAATTTGCATGCACAATGACAGACTGCACACAATCATTGGAAATAAACATGGAAATGGCTTGTAAAACAGATAAGCGGTAGTGTTGTAGTAAAACAGATAACCGGCACCTGCAGTTGAGGGAATTGTGCACACAAGTCTGTGTAGATGTTTTTGATCATGTAATTGTGCTTTTTTTTTTTTAATTCAGGAAGATGTAGGTCAGATGTAATGCGGTGTCCTATGTGTGTGGAAAAAGGAATTCTATTAAATGGCTATGTTAAGAGGCAGTCCTGTTCTCTTCAAGAATAAAGAAGTTCCTGTTAACACTGGTACTTACCTGGTAATGTGTTCTGCTTCCTCTTAGCTTCAGCAGCTCCCATGCCCTCTTTTTAAGAGCCACTGAGTAGTTTGTTTGTTTTTACAGGACACTTGACATCTTGGAGGTCATAATGTCCCTGCTCTGTGTTTGTATCAACTCCTTGTTGGAAAGGCACTCCCTGCAGCATCTGTGTCCAAACACTTTCTTAACTACACTCTTACACATTGGGCCAAGCCTGTGTGAGTGAGTAGTTTCCAACACTCAAAATCTATTGTATCAGAGCAGCCAGAGGGAGAAACGTCCTACCAGATCTTCCAGTTCCTCCCTGTGCAGGCACAATATGGAAACCACGGAGAAGATGCGCTTGATTATTAAACTAAGACGGACACTACAGAACTAATGCCAAAATGAAATCATTGCAAAACAGTGGTAGCATACAAACAAACCAAATGCAAAGCAAGATAACATTCTGAAATAGTGCAAACAAATCCATCCAAAACCAGCCAGGTAAACGTCAGTCATCAGCAGTTGGAACATGCTCCTGATCAGCAGGACTTCAGCATAGGGAGGGTTAAAGTTATTACTGAATTGGGAATGCGCACACTCCTGCCACACATGAATCAACCTAATCAGAGAAGGAAGCACAAGGCCCAGGCTCGTTTTCCTAATGCTCTGGGGGCTAGGGGGGAGATTATCTTCTCATCCCACTGAAATTAGATCAGGCCAAAAACTTCTGAGTTTTTTGGGTTTTTTGTTTTTTTTTACAGTTGAGAACTTCAGAGTCAGTGAGGGAAAAGTGACAGTAAACTCCTGATGCTCTCACTGGATGCAGCTCTTCAGACACTCACCGCTTTGCATTTGCAAAGGACTGAGGAGGGAAAGGAACAGCACTAGCATCGGGGAAGCATACAAAGAAATGACACAAAGTCTCAGCTCCATTCCAGTCACTTGCCCTTCTAGTTTCCGTGTGGCTATCAGATGAGATGTCTCAGTCCTAACTCCTCTCTGAGGACAGCTCTGCATCTCTCTGGCAGTGTATCCAGACTGTAGCTAAGTTACAGACAAGCTTGGGGTTTTTTTTTTAAATTTATTCTTTCAGTTCAAATATGTTTTAATGTAAAAAATATCCAAAGACCCAAACTTGCCTTCCTAGGATTAGCTCAGGCTCCCCCCTGCAAGCCCCGACAGCAGCTACACCCAGTGCCCAGAAAAGCGATCTCTGTATTGTGATCTACTTACCATGTTTCTAAACTCCTTTATCCTCTTCCTCTCACTTCCAAAAGCAGCATTTTTTCTCTCTTTCTTCCATGGTTTTCCCCCCAAGCTTTTACTCTCTTCTTATAAATACGCATAAACCACTGAACCACTTTGAGCATGGAGCTGTAATCCAAGCCCTTGCCCGCCCCACTCTGCATTTCCAACTAATCTAACTCATGACACAGCCATGGGGCTGAACTAGGGGACCCTGAAGGCTGCTGTGACAGCCAACATGCTGCGCGTTGTTTAGCAGTAACAGATGTAGTGACAAGTGCAGTAAACACTGGATTCCACGTGCAGTGCAGCTACAGGGACGCTGCAAACCCAGCAATATACAAGTACCATAAGGCAGAGTCAACAAAACGTACAGACCTGCTATTCCAGAGAAGCCCTGTATAACTGATTTATACTTTCACTCAGTGGTTTCTTTGGAATCTGTCTGAGCTTACTAGGAGACCTTCCCTTAATGCAAACACTCCAATTCAAAACTGAGGAAATGTACTGCTCTGTTTTTCCAGAAACAACATCTAAAGGGAGCAGTGCATGTGGGGAGCATGCCAATGTCCCCTGAAAAGAGGCCTCAACCGATGCATGATTTTCAACAAAATTCACTTTCCGTTTCTGGAATTTAAAGAAAAGTGGAAGGTTTTCACCCAGAAGAGACCCCCAAAGGATTCAGAGGGGGTGCTGTGGATTTCCAATAAATGAGTAACAGGTCAAGTTAAACTATGGGAAACAACAATGGAGCCTACAGAAATAGTTTGCTGAACAACCTTTAGAAAGGAAATAGAAAAGTGGTGACTATGTCATGCAATGGCACCAAATCACATCAATATCAAGCTGGGTCTAAAGGCCTTTTTTCCCCAAGGGAGGAAGTAATTTAGCATGGCAAATTCCTCCACCCCTTCTTTAATTGTTTAAAATGGCCAGTGGCCAGAGCAGTGAGGAAGGTCACGGAACAGGCAGACAGTGGCCTACAGAAAAGACAATGGAAAAGCCAGTGGGGGTAGAAGGTGGGTGGAAATGCAGGTGCCTCAGTGCTTTCAGTGATCCAACAACACACAGGGACCTGACAGAATTGTGGCGGAAAACACAGAGCCATAGACATGAGGACACAAAGCCTGATACTGAGAATCACTGCAAAAAACTGTGTTGCGTGGAAAGACAACAACATCCTGTGCCCCTCAGTGGTGGCGCGGGGTTTGGCGGCTCTGTTGGACGTACTGCTGGAATTTTTGTGCACCACACGAAGGAGGGCAAGTGAGCCCCTCTCTCTTTCACTAGGACACTAGATAGAGGAACATGACGCAGGAGACCACTGGGACAAAGGAACCAGAAGCCAGCCATCATCGATGGTAGAACAGAAACCAACATTGGTTCTTCCACCGCCACCTCAGACTCAACAGGGCATGGTGTGTGCTGGCAGCCTCGTTTGGGTGTTGTCCACAATTCAAAGGAAATTGCGGTTCTGTGGAGACAGACAGCCATCACGTACTGCCACAGCAACTGGCAACGGAAACACAGACTAACTCAGCAGAGAAGAGGAGGGCGAGGGAGAACTACACAGGAGCCAGAAAAGAATAGAGTGACACTGTAAGCAACAGGAATCGCTACGAACAGCCCTCTTTCCCTTCAGAGAGAAGCCTTCCAAGGGTATCAGAGCAATGATGGCTAGAGGAATTGATGCCGAGGACTGGAGAGGAGCGAGGGGCTTCTCTTACACTCCTGAAACGGTGAGGTTTGTGACTTCCCTGAATTATAGAATGGCACAGCTGGTAAGTTGTTCAAGCACTCACTAGGCAGTTACCAGATTAGCAGTTAAACTGACTTGGTTTCAAAATCTCCCTTTGGTGGAATATTGAGACCATGCCTATGTCTGTGAGGTCGGTAATCAAACTGGTGCCTCTGTCTCACTTTTAGTGGGCGTATTCCACATGGACAGCCCTGGATCCAAGAGAAAAGTCTGACCCAACTGCAGAACTCGCCTTGGATGCTTGATTATTAAGGTTAAGAGTGCAAGTAGCCAGTTAAGGAGTGGTTCCCAACATTCTCTGCCACGGCGCATATTGATACCTTTAATTATTTTGAAGCACACCACCATATTGTCTCCAAATGAACTTATGAATATTCATGAGCCAATCCAGAGCAAGCTGATCTGGCTATTGTGTCAAAATTAACATTTTCAACAGTAGAAGCTAACGTTAAAGCTAAACATAAGAACTCTGGATAAAAGTGTGCTCAGTGGAGAAAGTGACATGCACCTGAGAATATTATTTTGGGATGACAAGCAATTAATAATTAATTGTTTCTTCTCATTCCCAAAATAGTCTTCCCAAGTGGGTGTACATTTCTCCGCTGTTTTTAAATGCAATGTAATTAAGTCCCACTCAGAATTCTGCCAACCTCAAGAGATCAAAAAACAAACAAGTCAGACCCCAACAAATCAGGAGATTGACCCCCAAAACATGTGGTTATTTACAAAGAGATAATATTGTTTTTTCAGTCTGTCTAACGATTGGTGAACTGCCCTGTCCATCCTCAAACAGAGAGAGTGTGATCGTGCTGCTCATGCTCCCATATGTACAGGGTAGGAGGGTTTTGGCCCCTGCTGCAGGAGTTATGAGCCCCACATCTGCCCATCCCCTGCCTGGCAATGAATTCTGCCTCCCAACCTCCCAATCAATCCTGTGCCCCAAGGCTCCAAATCAGTTCTGCCCTCCAGCCCCCATGAGTTCCGTCCTCACCCTCCACCCGTCCAGCCCCCACCTCACCCCGGTTCTGATCAACCCCACCAGTTCTGCCCCCCTGCCAGCTTCCCCACCCAGCCCCACCAGTTCTGACCCAGCCCCACCCCCCCGTTTAGCCCCCTGCCTCACCTCTGCTTCTCCTGGGGTTCTTCCCAATCCCAACCCTGGGGGGCTGCTGTGGGGTCCCCTCTCCCCTTCCAGGCTGGGGGGGATGGCTCCTGGGGCTCTGCCCCTGCTTCCAGCCAGCGGCTGCAGGAGGGAATGGGAGGGGCAGAGGAGCTGACCCGTTGGGGGGAGGAGAGGGAGATTGAGCTCTGGTTGGTTGCTCTGCCCCTGGAGGAGGGGGTGCAGTGAGGCAGACGCCAATCACAAGGCAGCTTTCCCCACCTTCCTTCGCCCTCCCCTACCTCCACTCTGCAGGATTCAAATTTGCAATCTTAACCTGGCTTTGGGAATGGAATGTGACACATGCATAATATCTGAAAGGGGCCTCGGCCTGGAAAGCTAAAGGACAGACTGCCATTCGGCTCTGACACTCATTAAAATACAAGGGAAGGGTTTTTCCTTCTCACGTGTCGATTTTCAAAAAATTCCACAGCATACCAGTTGGGAAGCACTGCGTTAGGGGACATCTACACAGCATTTTGGAGGGAAGGAGTGAGCCTCCCAGCCCAGGTCAACAGATTTGGGCTAGCACGGCCCGTACCAGGTCTCTAAAAAGAGCTGTATAGACAGAGCTTTCAAGTTGCAACTTGGGCTCTGCCTGCATGGGCTTCTGAAAGCTCCAAGATCTCTGGTACCCGGTACACACTCTAGTCTTACAATGTGTTTTGGGTTGTAGTTTGATTTCAAAGTCCTGGGGTTTGGATGTTACTGGAGCTCATGATCTGATTATGTACATAGTTTGGCCAGTTTCATCAGGTTTGCCGTTGGCATTGGGGAAGGCTGACGTTCTCTGCAAAACCCCAGTGAGTCTTTTCTTAAGCAGAAAATTGTATCAACAGGAAAAAACGGCACATACGTTCCTGGAGAACGTCCAGCATGCACCAAGGCACAACACGCTTCTTGTGGCTCCGGCATGCTTGTTTTGGAAACAGCCTTGTTTAGAGCAGGTTTTATTCTGGCCTATGACAGGTAGGTGGCTAATAAAATTATTTAAAAAGGGACAGCAAATGCCCTCTCCAAGAAGGCCCAAGAGGGCCTCTGCAGGATGTCATCTGTTCAACAGGGCACTATAAAAGTTGAAGGGCTCTGGCCTGTGTTATAAAGGAAGTCAAATTAGATTATCACAATGGTCCCTTCTGGCATTAAAACCTATGAATCTCTCTCCACAGATCATTAGACTGGTATCTGTCCAGTATGGACACTATCCAGCTATCTTCAGCTGCGTCTGTATACTTTCTGCTGCGTGTATATGGGGCAGCTTTTCCTTTTCAATCAGAAAAATACTCATAAAGGGAAGGTGGTGGCAGTGGAGGTGGCAACTGCTCTGGCAGATTTCCATACACATTCCTCTAGGTTTTAGAGCATCAACTTTAATTACAGGTAGGGCGGGTGAAGTTTAGGCGTAGGCCAACGGGCAGGCAGTGAAATGGAATAGCTGTCCATTAACATTAGCAACAAGGAGAATCGCAAGGTTAGGGTTAGTGATACTTATCCGTGTCCACCCAAAACCAAATACAGGATGGGAACAAGAAGGGGTATCCGGGATGTGTGTGGATATTTTCCATATATTTGGGCAGAAAAGTGAGCCATCTCAAGGGATTTATACATTTGTAGATTTTTATGGCCCAAGGGGACCTATATGATCATCCACAGGCTACAGAATTTCACTAAGCAATTCCTGCCTCAGTCCTGTAACTTCTGATTCAGTTACATCAGATCTTTTAGAAAGACCACCCACACTCAACTTAAAGATTTCAAGTGACTGAGAATCCACCACAGCCCCTAGGTAACTTGGTCTAATGGTTAATTACCCTCTCTGATAAAAACGTGTATCACATTTGTACTCTGAATTTTTCTCGCTTCAGCTTCCAGCCATTGTTTGGCTAAATTAAAGAGCCATTTCCGATCAGAAATTTTATCCCCATTTAAATACTTACAGACAGTGACCAAGTCACCTCTTAACCTTATATCTGATTAGTTAGATCAATTGAGTTTCTTAAGTCTCTCACTGTAAGGTAGGTTTTCTAGACCTCGCATCATTCTTAGAACTCTTTTCAGAACCTTTTCCAATATTTCAACATCAACAGTAACTGGACACTGTATTCCAGATACAGTCTCAGAAATGTCCTCTGCAGAGGTAATGCCACCTTCCCTATACCTAACTGATGCCACAAGACTACAGAGTACAGTTGGGGATTCCACTGAAAGAAACATTGATTGATCAAGGGTGATGAGGCAAATCCAAATGATAAACACAAAGCTTCAGGTGCAGCAGTGACTCGCGGCTTCTTTTGCATTGGTACCACGTTTAGGTGAGAGCAAGATCTGGGGAGCTCCTAAGTGGCTTGAAATGAAATTTCATAGATCAGAAGCCTGCCTGAGGTAGCTTGAGTACAATCTACCATCCTGCCTGAAGGTGGGTGAAGGCCAAAGATGTGTGACAAAGGTATCATTTGGGAGAAATGGACAAGGAATTCATCAGGCAGTGATTTGAGAAATCAGAGGTCTGCACTTTTCAAAAAGTTCTTAACTTTTTTTTGGGCCACATCAATTTAGAAAGTTTGGCCCATAAATTCTAAACACAGCCTATTCGGTTGTCCTCAATATGGCCTTTCACTATTTTTGCAAAGGTTGTATGTTCATTTTGGAATTATTTGATTCGGAATTATTTTTAGAACCTATCAGAACTCTGCAAAGTTTACAGGTTGTACACAAAGGCGTAACGGAGACCTAGGATTGAAATTTAAAAAATGAAGTCTCTAATGGGAAAATTTCCAAAAGAAGCTAAAGTCAGCAGCCTAAATCCCATTTTCAAAAAGGATGTAGGCACTTTTGAAAAATAGCACTTAGGCTAGGTCTACACTAGGAAATTAGGTTGGTACAGGGATGTTGGTACATTGCTCAGGGCTGTGACAAATCCACCCCCTAGAGAGATGCAGTTAAACACTACTAGATATAGAGACCCATCAGTACTTCATTCTCCAAAACATATCACAGGCTATGACCTACACTATTTCAGACAGAAGACTCAGATTCCAAGGCCAGAAGGGACCACTGTGATTATCTAGTCTGGCCTCCTGTACAACACAGGCCAGAGAACACCCCTGTAATGGAGCGGACTCACCCCTGCGGCACCTCCTGCTGGTTGTCAGTGGGAATTAGCTCTTTTCCAGCTTGGAGCGCCCTCTGCAGGCCGGTGATCCACACAGCTTAGGCCCCCCATGTCCCTCACAGACCCCAGTGCCCCCTTCTCTGGGGTTCTGCCACCTGGCAGTAGCCCCACACTCTGCCTCTGGGTCTCCCCTTGCTGGGGAACCCCCAAGCCAGTATCCTCACCTTGCCTCAGTCTGGGCTACTGCCAGTCATTACCAAGCCTCCGCTCCCTGGGGCAGACTGCAGTGTAAAGGCCACTCATCATAGGCAAGGGGGTTCAGACCTGTTGCCTTCCTCTGTCTCCCAGTACCTCCATGGGCCTTGGACCAGGCCCTACAGCTTGGGGAGTTGCCAGCCTGGAGCACCCCCACTCAGCCTGCTCCTTGCACTGCACTGCACTGCACTGCACTGCACTGCACTGCACTGCACTGCACTGCACTGCACTGCACTGCACTGCACTGCACTGCCAGGCTGGCAGCCAGGCCCTGCTCTCTCCCAGCCTGGAGAGAGACTCCTTGGGCCTCTGGCTCACAGCCTTTTTATACAGGCCAGCTGGGGCCTGACTGGGGCGTGGCCCAGCTGCAGCTGCTTCCCCAGTCAGCCATCCCCAGCCACAGCCCTCTCCAGGGCTGCTTTTAACCCCTTCTATTTTAGGAGTGGCGGTAGCTACCCCGCTACAATCCCCAAAATAATTCCTAGACTGAAGCTTTTAGAAAAACATCCAATCTACATTTGAAATTCACCAGTGATAGAGAGTCCACCACAACCCTTGAAAAATTGGTCCAATGGTTAATTACCCTAGCTGTCAAAAGTTTACACTTTATTTGCAGTCTGAATTTGTCTTGCTTCAGCTATTGGATCGTGTTATACCTTTCTCTGCTAGATTATACACTTGTTCTACATATAGAAATGTATAGACTGTAATCAAGTCACCCTTTAACTTTCTCTTTGTTAAACTAAATAGATTGAGCTCTTTGAGTCCATCACTATAAGGCATGTTTTCTAATCCGTTAATCTTTCTCGTGGCTCTTCTTTGAACCCTCTTCAATTTATCAACATCCTTCTTGAATTGTGAATTGATGGAGGAGGAATATTGCCTAAAACACACAGTATTTCATTTCCATCTGTAACCGTTTGGAAAAATATACCGCTAGCTATGACATTCATGGCACATTTAGGGTAGCTGTTTAAGACACATTGTAAAGTCATTGTAAATATCTTGCTGCTTTGCCTGGCCGGTGTACAGGGTGAGAAAGTAAAAGGAACTCATCAGGTTGTTTGGGGATCTGTAATTCTGCATCTCAATACTTTCACACCTGTGATCGTATTGTTTCTAAGGTAGAATTTCCTTGTTTTCTACCTTTATAAATTGCAGTGTTTTGGTAAGATTTTCCGTTCTGAAACCATGGCTATAAATTTATAAACTTAATTCGATCTTAACTACATTTTTGTCAAGTCAAAAATAATTTCATCAGCAAGTGGGTCTTTGCAACAATCACGTCCTTTGCCGATGGGACAGTAAACTGCCCCCTTGTCATAAACAGGCATATCCTACTTGCTACTGAAGCTCCACCCATCCGAAGAGCCTAGAACCATACCATATTGGCGGCAAACAATAAAGACTGCTCAGAATACAAACACTCATGGCGTACAAAGAAAGACAAATCCATGGCTGACTTTGTGAGAAGTTGTGCAGATTCATACAGTGATTTTGACCCCTAAGTATGATGGTTTCGGGTCCCTCCTTTGGAATGGGATGGTGCTGGCCTTGGCAGGACCGGCTCCAGGCACCAGCAAACCAAGCAGGTGCCTGGGGAGGCAAATGTAAAGGAGCGGCAGGACGTCGGGCTCTGGGGTGGCAATCCGCCCTCGGCGGCGGCGGTAATTCGGCAGCCGCTCCATCGCAACGCGTTTCACGCTCGGCAGCAATTCGGCGGCAGGGACGCAACTCTTCTTCGGTTGCCGACAGCTATTCGGCGGCCGCACCATCACTCCACCTCCGTGTTCAGTGGGCAGGATTCCGCCTCCCTGTTTGGCAGCAAGTTGTTGTTGTTTTTTTTCTGCTTGGGGTGGCAAAAACGCTAGAGCCGGCCCTGGGCCTCGGTGCCAGCCAGGTTACAATACTGTATTTTGATTCTGGCTGTCTTAACACAATGTTTTTCTTACTTGGAGTTTCTCATCAGCACATTGTGCTGTGTAAAGTAAATCTGCAGGCACCCACCTCTCAAAACCAAGGGGCAGGCTGAATGAATGCTAGGTGCCAGCTGGGGACAGAATGGGAGCTTGTCTGTATTCAGATGCTATCGCTAAGCTGACCACTTGTACCCCGTCTAGAACGCATCTAGTTGCTGCAGAGCTAAGTCAGCTCTTTGCTTTTTCACGTAATTTGTTGGCTTTGATTATGAGGTTATTTTTCACATTCGCTCTGATTATCTCCAGGACAATGCACTGTTGAGTCTGTTCTTTCTATCAGCTGCATTGTTTGGAAATAGAAGAGGTAAAAGTCTCCTAGAATTCAAGGTCTCTTATATGAGAGTTCCACTCCTACCATTCAACCAGCCCAATGGGAAAAGTTAGGCTGAATAGCTGTATTACGTTGTTTTTAATGATTCATGTATGGACAAAGAATGTGGATGGAACTGTTTGTCAGCTTGAAGAGCAAACGGTCTCTAATGCACACATCACAAGCTTTATTCCCCGATCAAAATCTTCAAGGCTGAAGTTCACCCCCTCAGCCCTAATTATTTGAACTGATGAGGTATTTCCTGTGCTTGCAGCTATCGGTAATAACAGGGAGTCTATGCCCAGAAGGGCATCCCATTGCTATATTTACTTGTGGTCGTATCCCAATATAGCTTTTTTATTGGAAAGCTGCTTTCCCTCTCTTTCCTGTAGTTCAGATACATTTTATGTGCAGGCACATGGGAGACAGCTGCAGCCAGCACTCCAGTGGGTGTTAAAAGCCCCTCTTCATTGCATGCTGCCAACAATGCCAGGCTTGTTCCCCAGCACAGGCCTGCACTGTCTGCATGGTGGAGCAGGCGTTTGCTCTCGCACTCAGCTTCCAGTTGCTATGGCAATTCAACTAAATGTAAAGCTAGTGAGAAAGGCGTTGTGCTGGCTCCCTGACAGGTTCTGGTGCTGCCCACTGACCCGGATGGGAATGACCCAGGTGAAAGGGAAATACCCATGTCAAATGGAAATAGCACCCCCATAAATGCATTACCAAATGCGACCATGGGGAGTGCTGCTCCTCCTCCTTGCCCCAATGGCCCAGGGCAATCACCAAGTGTGAACAGAGCTAAACCCCCACCTGCATTCCTCCAGGGCATTGGGCTCTCAGGCCCAGCCCCACTTCTTATGTGCCTGGACTAGGGCCTTTTGCACAGGTGCTGGAACAATGTGTATAGTGGGGGTACTGAGACCCATTGAACCCAACTGTAAACTCTGTATATGATGGAAACCACTTCAAGCCAGAGGGTGCAGCAGTCCCCCAGCACCCCTAGTTCCAGCACCTATGGCTTTGGCTCCTGAAGAACAGTCTCGGGGTCCGTAAGGAATGACACTTCCTGCCAAGCGTTGTGAAGCATTAGCTACTTTAGAGGTGCATATAATATAAAGGTCAGGACTTGAATGTCATTTACTCCAACAAACTGTCATAAGTGACTCTAATAGCCAAGCTCAGCTGTCCCTCCCCACCAGCCAGGCTTGGTGGGGGAGGAAATTATTATTTGTACTCATTAACCAAATACCTGACTCTTAATCCTTATCAGTCTTGGGGAGTTTACATCTTCAACCTCTTTATGCTGGTGCAGTACAAAAATCCCCACTTGTGTCCATGTGTAAGGGAAAGTGCAGCTCTCCAAGAGTGAAGTTCACTCCTGTGGCAGGGCTTGCATAGGAACAGGGCCCACTTACATGTCACGTAAGGACTCATCCCAAACGCATCACACTGATGTTGTCTCCTAGACTCATAGACTTTAAGGCCAAAAGGGACCAACATGATAACCTAGTCTGACCTCCTGCACACTGCAGGCCACAGAACCTCACCCACCCACTCCTGTGATAGACCCATAACCATAACATCATGATTTACGGACTTCGAGTTACAGAGAATCCGACATTTACACTAGTTTAAACCTGCAAATGACCCGTGCCCCATGCTGCAGGGGAAGGCGTAAACCCCCCCAGGGTCCCTGCCGATCTGACACAGCCAAAAATTCTGCTCCCTGCAGTAGCTGCTGAGTGGGAGCTGCCCTCCGTGATATCCAGGGGGCAGCCAACAGATTCTCACCACTCTGCCAGAACCTTCTGCTTTAATTGCAAGTTTGTGAATCAGTCCATTCTGCCTTACTCATAAAGAGGCGGATTAAGATTTATTGGGGCCCTGGCCACAAAGAACACTTGGGCCCGCCCCCCACTCCGCTCGCCATGAGGCCCCGCCCCCGCTCCTCCCCTTCCCCTGAGGCCCCGCCCCCTGCTCCTCCCCTTCCCCTGAGGCCCCGCCCCCTGGCCAGACCGGAACCCGGGCTCTGGTAAGAGGGAGCCCCGGCCTGCAGGCTTTGCTGGGCGGTACCCAGCTCCCACTGCCCACGACCGCCTGGCACCTGCCTCGGGGCCTTACCCAAGCAACGGGACCAGGGCCGGGCACAGACACGGCGCGGGGATGGGTGGCACAGTCACCACGGAGACAAGCCCCGCCCCGTCTCCCAGGACCCCGCCGCTGCCACAGCTGGCCTGCGGCCGCCTGACAAACAGCAACATCTCCCCTCCAAACGATGTCTGTGCACGGACCCTCCCCCTGCCCTGGGCGGCGCGCCCCGGGGGAGGCGGGGACATGGGCCCCGGGGCTGCTCTCGGGCATCCCGGCCTCCCGCCCAGGGCACGTGGAGGGCCCAGGGCTTCCCATAGCAACCCAGGCTCCCCGGGCAGCTATTACCACCGCCCGGCTCCTGCTTCCAGCCTGGCCAGGAGGCAGGGCCCTGGCCGTGGGGGGGGGGGCACAGTTCCGGCGCCAGTGGCCCCCCACTTCTGTACAGGTTCTGGCACCCCTGCAGAGGCCCCCAAATTGGCCAGGGCCCCTGGGCACGGGCCCCATGTGCCTGTGCGCCTGTGCATGAATCCACCACTCCACTCATCATGGGCACTGTCCAGCTGCCTTCAGCGAGAGCGCAGCGTGAGATGGGCTTGCAGTGCGAGGCTCTGAAACACAGGCAAGCGGTACCTTTGAGCAGCAATGGGGACCACAGAGGAGGAAAAGCCAATGAAGCTATTTGGACTCCACTGGATTTGGGTTCTCTACCCTGCCATCGCATGGCTGTTCCCTCTCTGGCATCCCCCATGGGATGTTTGTGTGAGCCGCTGCCTGATGCTCAGCACGAGCCTGCGGGTTTTAGTAGGGTTGTTTCCATTGTTCGGTTATTGTTAGTCCCAAATGTGGCAACGTACTTTCTTTCTGGAAAGTTTGTTTGGCCAGCTGTGGTGGGGGGCGCTTGGGTTGGTGAGGGGCTGTCGGCTCCTCTCCAGCCACAGGATGCAGTGTCTGAGCGCAAGCAGCATTGCTGGTAAAACAAAATGATTCCAAGTCACAAGACAGTATCAAGTGTCTGATTTATAGGTGCTGAGTAGGAAGGGGCTCTCATCCCTGGAGGGAGAGGGGGATAAATCCCCTGTCAAAAGAAGGAGGGTGAAATATACATCAGAATGGGGTATGGCAGGGCGGAAGAGGCCAATTAGAAAGCCGTTTGCGTGAGCTGACCTCCATGGCACAACTGCTGGCATTTGAAAAACGTACATTTGTATCTGAATATCTTCATATTCCTGGTGCTAAAGCAACACATCTGACACAGCCAGAATAAGAATTAGGATTTGCATCCTCACAGAGGTCCCAGTAAAGCTAACATCATGATACTATTTAAACTCTATGGACAGCTTAATACCATTTCCCACTCCTCAGTTCTCGTTCCCTTAACTCCAGGTCAGCTCCATGCAAGTACACTTCAGAGAAATACTCCCCTGCAGTTGTTCTCTGAGACAGATCCTCACACAGCATCCACTCTCCTGGCTCAGAACGGGGGTGTATCCCTGCAGTGGGAACTTTGCAAGGCTGCTGGTTTTAGTGTGGGAAATCTCAGCCAGCCCATCTATGGAAGGTGGGTGCCTGTGGTGATCGTACCATCTGTTCCTTTCAAACCAGGAAATAAAATTACCCCATGTAACAAAACAAAAAACTGACTAGTGAAAAGACAAAACAGGTTTGGATCCTCAGGGAATAGGGAGGGTGAGGGTGCGAGTTCTGTATGTGTATGATGAGGCATAGCAAACAAGAATCACAGGGAAGTAATTTTCCCTTCTCTCTCATAAGAGACCTGCAGTAGACAGAGCTGCAAGAGGGACCATAGACCAAAGCCCTAATGCACAAATACTGCAGTAAAAGACAACGGAAATTCGCTATACCTCCAACTCCCCAGCAAATGTCTTGTTACAGAGTAAGGTTCAGATAGTTCCCCCAAAATAAGATTGAGACTTCCCCAAAATAAGATTGAGACTTCCCCAAAATAAGATTGAGACTTCCCGCAAATTGATTAAAGTATTCTGAGGGAGTGAGACAGTTTGGGCAGCCCAAGTCTGGCAAGATTTGGGTAATGCAGGTCACTCAGGTTCTAAAGCCAGAGTTCCAGTGGAACGTGTCTTGCCAAGGAACACAGATGCTCCCTGGTACTCCAATTTCCCGTTCCTTTCTGAGAGCGACCAGTGAAGGAGGGTCAGTGTACCGAACTACCTCAGCTTCCCCGCTAACCAGCTCTCAACAATGCCTCAAGCAGTTCTCATTTGTTCAGCGTATCTTTTACTCCTAGTGCTTTGAACCTTCGCTTGCTTTTAACAAGAAATCATTCCAGAACTGGCTAGACCGGACATGGAGTCATTTGAGGCAAGAAGCAGGGATCAGCTTCACCATTTGAAATTACATCTGTTGGTGAGGTAACGGTGAAACTGTCTCCAGAGACCCCACTCCAGGACTCTCACCGTCTCAGAACAGTTCCAGGGCGTCAGACAAGCCTTGTACCTCTACATACATACTCACAGCTCTGAGGCCCAGCCTTACCGTATTTATAGACTGTAATGACCTGTGGCCAAGGCAGGCTAGGAGCAATCCAGAACAGTAGTCAAGTGGATGCGAGTGGTTGAGTAGCCGGCAGGTCAATCCATATCAGAGGCAGTCCAGGGCAGCATTTCAGTTCTTGCAGGGGTCAGTAAACAGAAGATCCAGGCAGCAAGGCAACAAGGCAGGGTCAGAAGAAGGAGCAAGACAACCAAGGCAGCACCCAGCAGGCAATGGTCTGTTGCTTAGACAGCTTCAGTTTCTTGTTGGGGCCTTTACATAATCCAGGCACCCAATTAGAGTGCTGCCCGTCCATCCAATCTGGGCCTGGGGTGTGGCCTTGTAGCACTTTGGCACTGAGGCTGTTGGCCAGGAGCAGTGCCTAAGGATGCTGGCTGAGGTTCTGCCGGGCCTGGTTCAATCCCAGGCTCTTGATATCACCTCCTTCCTTCAGGGCACCAAAGGGCCAGGCTTGTCTGTATAGGCTCTGTGAAAGGCTCTGAACACTGCTTTTCTCCGGCTCAGCATAGAGCCCGTGTTGGCAGAGTTTTTCTCGGACCTTGTGCACCTGCTGGTTGTGCACAGGGCTAGTCTTCAGAGTAAATTACGACGTCATCTAAGTAGGTGACCACACAGTGGTCCAGCATATCTCATAAGACATCATAATTAGATGCTAAAAGGTCACAGGCACATTTGTAAGTGGCCACACAGAGTGCAAAGAGCAGTTTTTCATTTGTCTCCCCACTAGACTCTGAGTAGGTTGTACAGCCCTCAGAGGTCTCACTTGGTGAATACCCAGGTTGTTCTTGCCCAGTCCAGAGGTTCTGGAATCAGGGGTAGCGGGTGTTGATTCTGCACTAGTCCACTCAGGGATTTAGGGAGCTATCTTTCTCTTTCACACTGAGGATAGGGGCCCCGGCCAGGAATGTGGAATGCCAGATGAGACCTTTCTCCAGATTCTCATGGATGTTGTCCTTAAGGGTGGCTAATTCGGGTTCTGACATGGAATATATATGGCTGAACAAAATTTTGGCCTCATGCTGTAAGTCGATCGGGCAGTCGTATTACTAGTGAGAGGGTAGTGTGTCTGCATTTCATTTTTCGAATACGTCTGAAAACTCTTGGTATTTTGTGGTGAATATGATGGCTGACATTTGTAAGAAGGAGCTTCCTCTGTTGCCTGGAGCATCTCTCCCTGTTTCCGAAGCCCAGGCAAGGCATCTGACCAGAGGTTCTGAAGGCTTGAGCTTGGAAGTCAGGAGTTAGTTGTCCTGGCAAAACTTACAATTAAATGTCATGGTGTGCTATTGTCAGAATATGTACGAGGCATGTTTCGCTAGCCAGGGGATTCCGAGTATCAAAGGGAAGTGTGGGGACCGGATCAGGCTAAATTGGAGGAGCTCTCATAGTGCTCCCCAACCATCACCTCCAAAACTAGTTTCCTGACTGATAGGGCCAGTTGTAAGCAACGATCCTGGAATGGATTTCTGGGTGGGGTGTGGTGGAGATTTCCCTACGTCGCCCACGCTCAACCCCCTACTGAGGCTGGGCAGGGTCGTTTCCCAGAACTGCATGGTTCAAAGACTTAGCAGGACAGAAGGACACCACCAAGCTCCATCCAGAAACCCATTCCAGGTGCCTGGCCCGACACTGTGGAAATGTTCCTGCACCTACAACTCCAGGTACAATTCCAGCTCTAGGATTCCGGACAGGAATCCACCCACAGAGAACAGAACATAGGAATATAAGACTGGCCCTACTGGGTCAGACCAAGGGTCCATCCAGCCCAGTATCTTGTCTTCTGACAGCGGCCAGTGCCAGGTGCCCCAGAGGGAATGAACAGAACTGGTAATCATCAAGAGATCCATGCCCTATGGCTCATTCCCAGCTTCTGGCAAACAGAGGCTAGGGACACCATTCCTGCCCATCCTGGCTAATAGCCATTGATGGACCTATCCTCCATGAATTTATCTAGTACTTTTTTGAACCCTGTTATGGTCTTGGCCTTCACAACATCCTCTGGGCAAGGAGTTCCACAGGTTGACTGTGCATTGTGGGCCATGATTGATCCAGGAGCTGGTGATAAGTTCATGCACACTCTCGGGCTCAAGTACCTGGCCTACCAATACAGCCTAAGGCCACCCCTGATTTAGTCAAGACGAATTTTTTCCCCTTGCTTGGGACGCAGGCTTCAGATAGTTTCTGCAACTTTGACTTAAAGTAATTCTAAGCCTCCTCCACATTCGGATCCTTGAGTTCTTCAGTCCAGTCCACTTCCTTAATTCTCTTAATTTGTTTTTAAGTTAGCTCTTTTGCAGACCCTTGTTGCAGATCTGTTTCTGTTTATCTTTCCATTTAGTTGAAACTGAATTACCTCATGATCACTCGAACCAAGGTTGTCCTCTATAACCAGTTCTTCTATGAGGTCCTCATTACTCACCAGAAACTACTCTTGTTGGTTCAGCGACTATTTGGTGCAGAAATCTGTCAGCTATCACATCCAGGAAAATTTGGGCCCTACTGTTATTAGTAGTATTTGTCCTCCAATATATATTTGGGAAGTTAAAGTCTCCCATAATCACACAAGTCCCAGTAGTATTTATTTCATTAAAAACATTAAAGAGGTCTCAATCCATACCCAAATTGGATCCTGGTGGTCTATGGCACACCCCCAGCACTATAGCAGGGGAACCTCTAGAAGCTTTCTTCCCCAAAGTGATTTTGGCCCAGACAGACTCTGTCTTATCCATTCCATCGCTTCTAATTTCTTTACTTCTACTTCAGCATTAATATACAATGCTACTCCACCACCTTTGTCTTTATTTCTGTCTTTCCTGAACAGCACAGACCCTTCAATACCTGTGCTCCAGTCATGACTACTAGTCCACCATGTTTCTGTTATCTTAACAATATCTGGTTTCACTTCCTGCACCAGTAATTCTAGCAGAAGTTCCATCTTGTTTATCTGGGTGAGGGCCATTCAATGAGAGGATGTGAGCTTTGTTATTCCTCACCCCCATGTGCCAACAGCAGCCAAGACAGATCCCTCAGACCTCTGCTTGAATGCTCTCTCACACAGGGCACTGCAGCCAGGTGTAGATCAGCTTGAAAATGTCTTCAATTCAGCCTTTAATTCCATAGTCTGCAGGATCGTTACCCCCAGCCCTTCAGTGGATTTGCGCCTCCCACTCTAAGAAATGCCAGGGGCAGATGTGGTGCAATTATTTTTCCTTCGCTAGGACCATAAAACGTAAGGGCTCACAAAGCTCCATCTTTTCATCCCTCCAGCTCAGTATGTGTGTGAGGTCCTTCGAGATGTTTGGGGCTGCAGCTAACGGGCTGGTCGTACTCAGTCCTACCTCTCTTTTTCACTGAATTTGGATTCCATAGGTCCACAATTTTGTAAGTGCTGGGCTGAGATGGGGAATCTGGATGAAAACAAAGGCTGCAGTTTGCCCTGGATAAAGAGGAAATAATGTTTTTGTTGATTGGGGAATGGACGGAGTTTTGATATGAAAAAGAACAACACAGTCAGCCCTTGGGTGCCTTATTGCGATACTAAATTCTGTTTATTTTACTGCATCCCTATGTTTCCAATGTGCCATCAGTGTTTATGCTGAGAGTGCATAACTGCCAGTGGGAAGCTAGAGGTTCTGGAAAAGTCGCCGGCGGGAAGCTAGAGGTTCTGGCTCCTGGCAGGGGGCAGCTGGGACTTTTGACACTTGAGAAGTCATGAGATTGTGGAATAAACACTTTAGACATTTTCAATACAACGATCAGCAGTGAAATAGTTAACCTTCATGAGATGCAATTCAGGAAAACCCATTGCCCATTAGATCAACATGATCAGTAAAAACGATGCATGTTTAATGATAGAGAAAAAAGGATTGCCTGAAAAGGTGAGTTTGCCCTTCTGTGTCACTGAATCAGCGTTCCTACTGTCCCTGGATGCAGGTTCCCAAGCCTTGTAGCTGGAAGTGAATCGTGTCTTAGGGAAGAGATTTGCATCTGGTGCAGCTCAGTTTCTAACAGCCAGTGCTGTGTTTCTGTAGTCAATGGAGAAGCGTAAAAATATGTGACAGATCAGAAAGCCTGAAAGGAACCTGATTATGTGACAAACAAACCCATAAATAAATAAAAACATCACTAAAAACAGCTGAAGTGCCAAGGCAGCAGATGCTGTTGGCAGAAAATCCTATTCACAGCTAACATCTGTCTTCTGTGCTTCTCACCCAACATGAACACGGCATATGGATAAACAACACTCCAATAGCACTGTCCTCTGCTAATATATTGCTAAGTGGGGAAAGAGCATATGACTACTGATGGAAAGGAAAGCATGAGGATGTTGCGTTTCCACTACTTGGGAAAACTTAGAAGAACACCTGGTTATTAGCTGTGTTTTTTCCAAAATCATCCTGATATTATCATCTTGCATTTTTATAGAGCTGTAAAGGTACATCTTGCTTTACAGACTTAGATAAGACACAATTTGCTGTCCTGAAGAGCTTGTTTAGTCTCATTTAGACTGCACAACACACCCAGGGCAGGACAGTGGCCAAGAGAGGGTGAGGGCTCAGGGATTGTTGATGAGATGAAAGGAGGAGGAGGAGAGAGAGAGGGTCTTTGGTGGATAAGATGCCACGTGGTGCTCACATGGGGGTAACCACAGTAAAAGGCAATACACTGAGAGTGGAAGAAAGAGAGACTGGGAGCAGTAAGGTGTGAGGATGAAGATGAGAAGTGGGGCTGAGAGAAGTCAATGTCTGTGTTGTGTTGCACTTGTATTTGTGTCTGTGTATGACTCCTGCTTTGGCAGAGGCCAGGTCTTCTCAGCATGAACATAGACATGAACTGATGCGCCTTCGCAGACCCTTCCCCAGGAGCTGGGTGGGGGGTGAATAGCACAATGAGGATATTTCCATATTATTCCTGCAGACAATGTTTTCTACTATGATTTGTTCTGTTTTAGCCCTTTCCTCTCTCTTGTGGTTCTCAGACTGCAAGGTTTGAGGATAACATGAACAGGTGATAATTGGGAACTATTTAAGAACACTTATTAGATGGCCAAAAGGCCACAATTGAGGAAGAAGTCTGTATTGGTTAAAAATGTCAACCTGCTTCAGAGAGGGAGTGAAGGCAGTTATGAAAAAAATTATAAACAAATGGACGAAAGAGGAAGTTGATAGTAATGAATATCAATCAGAAGGTAGCAACTGTAGAAAATTGATAAGGGAAGCAAAGGGGCACAAGGCGACATCTATGGCCGGCAGAGTTAAGGTCACTAAGAAGTTGAAGTATATTAGGAACAAAAAGAATTCTAAAAATTGTATTGGTCCATTACAAGATGGAATGTTAGAATTATCAATAATTATGCAGCAAAGGCAGAAATGGTCAATAAATACTTCTCTTCTGTATTTGGGAAAAGACATATGATGTAGTCATATGATGTGATAACACTCTTTCCATTCCACTGTTATCTCAGAAAGATGTTTAGCAGCTACTAAAGTTAGACATTTTTAAAATCAGTAGGTCCAGATAACTTGCATCCAAGAGTTTTAAAAGAGATGGGTGAAGAGCTTGCTTGGACCATTAATGTTGATTTTTCAGTAAGTTTGGAACACTAAGGAAGTTCCAGAAGATTGGAAGAAAGCTAATGTTGTGCCAATTTTTAAAAAGGGTAAAATGGAATGAGCAGTGTAATTATAGGCCTGGCAGTTTAACACCGATCCTTCGCAAGATAATGGAGTGGCTGACACTGGATTTGATTAATAAAGAATTAAAGGAGGATAATATAATTAATAGTAATCAACATGGCTTTATGTAAAATAGATCTTGTCAAACTTAGTTAATATCTTTTTTGATGATATTACAAGTTTGGCTGATAAAGGTAATAGCATTGATGATACTTTGACTTCTGTAAGGCATTTAACTTGGTACTTCATGACATTTTTATTATAAAACTAGACCGATATAAAAGTAACATGGCACACATTAAATGAATTAAAAACTGGCTCACTGAAAGGCCTCAAAATGTAATTCAAAAATTCATAGGTTCTTGCAGGACTCCACTGGAAACACTCCCGCTCGATGACCATTCCCTTTTTAGAGTTACATTGAGACCTATCAGCTAGCCAGTTTCTAATGCATACCATTGTAAATAGGGAAGCATCATCAAACAGGCGTGTATCTAGTGGAGTTCTGCAGGGATCAGTTCTTGGGTTTATGCTATTTAGTATTTTATTAATGACCTGAAAGAAAAACATAAAAATCACTGAAAAAGTTTGCAGATGACACAAAAATTGGGGAGTGGTCACTGATACAGAGAGACCTGGATCACTTGGTAAGCTGGGAGCAAGCAACCAATATGCATGTTAATATGCCTAAATATAAATATATACATCTAGGAACTAAGAATGTAGGCCATACTTACACAATGGGGGACTCAATCCTGGAAAGCAGTGACTCTGAAAAAAATGTTGGGGGATGGGTGAGTGGGTGAATAATCAACTGAACATGAGCTCCCAGTGCGATGCTGGGGCCAAAAGAGCCAATTCAGTTTTTGGATGCATAAACAGGGGACTCTGAAGTAGGAATAGGGCGGTTATTTGACTTCTGTATTAGGCACTGATGTGACCGCTGCTGGAATACTGTTTCAGTTCTGGTGCCCACAATTCAAGAAGGATGTTGATAAACTGGAGACGGTACAGAAAAGAGCCATGAGAATGATTAAAGGATTAGAAAACCTGCCTTGTAGTGACAGACTCAAGGAGCTCAGTCTATTTAGCTTAACAAAGGTTAAAGTGTAACTTGATCACAGTCGATAAGTACCTACAAGGGAACAAGGATCTAATAATGGGCTCTTCAGTCTAGTAGAGAAATGTCTAACATGATCCAGTGACTGGAAGCTGAAGCTAGACAAATTCAGAGTGGAAATAAGACATACGTTTTTAACAGTGAGAGTAATTGACCATTGCAACAATTTACCAAGGGTCATGGTGGATTCTCCATCACTGACAATTTTTAAATCAAGACTGGATGTTTTCCTAAAAGATCTGCCCTAGGGACAGTTCTCTGGCCCATGCTATACAGGAGGTCAGGCTAAATGATCACAGTGGCCTCTTCTGGCCTCAGAATCTATGAATCTTCTATGTGAGGTAGCAGAACTGTCTCTCTTGTTTAACTTACAAAGTGCTAGGGACAGAACCCCTGTCCTAGAGCCCCCTGCACATAGGAGGGTGAATGGAACAAGCAGCTGTACATCTCCTGGTCTTCAGAAAGCATGGGATGTGGATGAAACTAACTAAAGGGCTGGCCTTCCTCCAACGCACTAGTCCACTTCACTCCTTATTCTCTCCTAGCTCCCAAAGGCTTCCCAGAGATCAGCGTCACTAAGGATACGAAGAACAGAGTTTGCTTTTCTCAGTTTGGTGGGCATGAAAACAGATGTGAAATCTCTCCAGCCATGTCACCTTACACACACCTACATATGCCCCCTTTCCCACCCCCTTGCAGAATCACATGGCTGTCCCTAGTCATAGGAACCACAGCAGAAAGCAGGAATGGGGAGACTGTAATGGCACCAGGACACTCCTCCATGGGGAAAAGTGGGAGGAAGAATTTGAAGCTTCATCTTCTATTCAGTATCCCTGCAGGCCCTGCTTCAATGCAGCCTTCCTTTCCCATTCTGCGCACAGGCCTGCTGTACCACCCCATGACACCAGCTTTATGCTGCTGTGAATCCACTCATCTCAGTGATCTCAGTGATGGTTTTTCCATCAACGTAGTTAATCCACCTGTCCAAGAGGCAGTAGCTAGGTCAACAGAAGAATTCTTCCATCAAACTAGCCACATCTACACTAGTGGTTAAGGTCGACCTAACTACAGCACTCAGGGGACAAAATTTTTCACAACTCTGACTGCCGTAGTTAGGTCGAGCTACTTTTTACTTGTAGACCAGATCAGTGTCTCCAATAGCTGCTTGTTGTAATGCAGGGCAGAAAGTGCCTATTGTAGGTGGAGAGGCAGCTGATAGGTGGGAACACAAATGGTTAATATACAGTCAGGGAGTCTAGGTGAGCTAAGGGGATCTGATACCTACTGAAAGGACTGACTGCTCACCAGTGTAACCGCCATTGCTGCTGACCCTTCGGCAAGGTCACAGCTGTAAACGCACGTTGACTCTGTTTATGTACAGCGTGATGCTTGTTTGAGGCAAGGGAGTAAGGATCCTTGACAGTCACACTGTTGTGTTTTATAGCCATTATAGTTCTAAATTAGCAGTATGGAGGTACATTTTCAGACAGGTGTAACTTATCCAGCAAAATATGTGACCGCAATTTTCATCTGCAGTTAAACTGCTGGTACAAAGCTGAATGTTTGTGCTTTCAACACCTGTGTTAGATGTCTTGACATCCAGGAGACGGTTATTAATGTTACCAAGCGAATGGTCCTGTGCACAGAATATGGAGAGAGTTAGAAATGCACCAGGAGAAAGGGAAAGGGAAACAGAAAGGAAACGCTTCCCGTTTGTGATAAAAATGGATTTCAATTACACAAAAGAAGCATCATGACCTTGAGGAGCTCTTATCAGAATGAATGCAGGGCAGGAATCAAATGCTCTGTCTTTATTTATAGGCCAAGAGACGCTACTCTGACACAGCTGAAGCACAACCAGTGCAAGGAAATGGTTTTGCCTTCCCAGTGGAGCTACAGAGCCCAGCACCAGGCGCTTTCCAAACAAGGATGGAAAGGAAGCCATTCATCATGGCCTGCCAGAAAAAAAATGCCCGACCTTCAGTGATGGCACAGCATGAAAGTACCCCTACGTTCACAGGGCCAGATTCAGTCCTGGCATAACTCACCGACTGCTGGGTAGCAGAACATAAATATGTCAGTGGGTCTATTCTCACCTTAGGGCCAGAATGTATCCAGATGCACACAGTGGGGAGAGAAGAGACCACCCACTCTGTGGCTAGGGAGCAGAGCCAATGCTCTGTGCTAGCCCAACTGGTGATGCCACCCAAAATGGGCTGGGGGGGACAGTGCAGGGCCCTGGCTTCAATGCCTCAGTTTTGGCCAGAGCAGTCCAGCTGTAGGATGGTGGCTTCCCATTGTAGCATGCGCAACCCCATGGCACAAACAGTCATTACAGCTGAGTCTGCCTGAATTGGACTTTATTGGACTCCTGCTGCAGCATGATTCTGTCACAAATCCTGACTGCAGCCCTGGGCCTTAGGGTCCCCAGCTTGCCCTTCATTTCCACTAACCTTAATGGGCAAGCAATACCCAACACTGCAAAAGCAGAGTACCTGCACCCCTGCACTCTTCTTACTCTCCATCCCATAGTGAACTTCTTCACACACCGGACAGTCAACCTGTGGAACTCATTGCCTGGGGATGTGGTGAAGGCCAAAAGAATGACTGGGTTCAGAAAGAAAAGGAGTACTTGTGGCACCTTAGAGACTAACCAATTTATTTGAGCATGAGCTTTCGTGAGCTACAGCTCACTTCATGCTGTAGCTCACGAAAGCTCATGCTCAAATAAATTGGTTAGTCTCTAAGGTGCCACAAGTACTCCTTTTCTTTTTGCGAATACAGACTAACACGGCTGTTACTCTGAAACCTGGGTTCAGAAAAGAATTAGCTTAGTTCATGGAGGATATGTCCAGCAATGGCTGTTAGCCAAAATGGTCAGGGACACAGTCCCATGCTCTGGGTGTCCCTAAGCCTCTGACTGCCAGAAGCTGGGACTGGACAACAGGGGATGGATCACTCGATAAATTACCCTGTTCTGTTCATTCCCTCTGAAGCATCAGGCACCAGCTGCTGCCAGAAGACAGGATACTGAGCTAGATGGACCATTGGTCTGACCCAGTGTAGCCGTTCTTACGATTAAGGCATGTGCCATAGACTGCACATGCGGCCCCACTGACAGCACTGCACCCAAACTCCCTCCAAGCAGACACTGCTCATCTGTCGAGGTATTAAAGGGAGTGAAGCTACACCGCCTGGAGATGGAGACTCCACGTCCTTGTACAAGACACTAGAGCTGCACTACCTCCAGGCTGTTCTGCAGCAGTCTGATGACAAACCCTGCACAGGGCTGGGTCACTCTCTCTTCCCTTAAGGCCGTCTCTTGCTCCTCTGCAATGGAAACTGCCCACCAAGATAACTCCAAACTCAAACAAACCAGGAGAAAGTCACGGCTGGCCTAACGCCATGGACGCCACCAAGAATCCGAAGCCAGCAGAGAACTGCCAGCACTCGCCTGGCAGTCTTAAACTTTCGGTGCATTTTGAGATTACTGTGGCTATGACACTGTGCCATGCCCTAGCTGGGGCAGGCAGCTTTTGTCATTACAGATGGATTATACATCGGCTTGGCAAAATGCAACTTTTATTTGTTTATCATTTTGATGGAAGATCAGTGTTTCTTTTTAAGCACTTTTAAAAATGTTTATCTATTTAAATTTTCACCATCACAGGATTATTTTTTGTGGGGGGAGGGCAGACAATTATTTGAATGACAATAAACAGAGAGTCAAAAAGTTAAAGCTTTGTCACCATTAAACCCACAAATTATCAACCTCACACGGCAGAACATACCTAGTCAATATCCTTCAATCAAACTCTAGTAAGTTCTCAAGCAGCATTTCTCTTACTTTGCCTACCTGTGAGTTTGGATCATCAATCAAAAGGGTTTTGTCCGTTTGTGTGTATATGGGAAATCGACATTTACCCATAAAATCGAATCCTTCCGAGCCTAGTTAAATCCAGTCCCAGCGCTGCATGCAGGCTTTTCACTCCACCCTTGCTACAGGGCACAGATCACATGGACAGAGCAGGGTTCTAGCCCAGGTGCTTATGCAGCTCCTTCAGGGAAAAGGCAGGACAGAGAAAGAGGGAAATGGAACAAGTAGAGAGAGACAGGGTGTGGAAAGGACAAAGGCAGAGGAAAGAAAACACCAGCCCCTTTCTCAGCGACTGGCCCATGCTGACACTCCCTAAACATCCGTGTGAAGGGGGCTGGAGGCAGGGCACACACAGGGGAAGGGCCCGGCCTTTGAAACCCACGTCACCTCTCGGTGCAAGGGCCATGTTTGTGATCTCTGGGGCCTGTTCCCCCAAGATGGAGTGCAGGGAGGGGTCTGGTTTGCCAGGAGAGCTGATATTAGTCAGTTGATGTTGCTCACAGATCATGTTATTCCTGGCCTTGTGCTCAAAGTCCCCACAGAGGCACGTTTCACACTAACTAACCCAACGCCTTTTAGCTACCTGGCATTTCAGTTGTTTCCACTCACATTTCCACACCTCCACTTGTCAGTATCTCACAGCAGCTGCAGGGGGGAGGGGGATCTCTGGGAAGCCGTCTGATTTTCACTTTGATTATTAGCTGCTTTTGCTGTACCAGGCTGGTTTTAGCCGGAACGAAAGCCCTTGGCGTTTTAAGACCCTGTTTTCCGTAACATCCAGGCTGGAGCTATACTGTGATGTGTTCCTGCTGCAACAGCTCTAGAATGGTCTCACATACTGCCAGGGTCTAAGTTACCCAGGGATGTCCGGGTATCAGGAGGAGCTCCGTTGGGGTGTTTACAAGAGGCCCTGCCCCTCCGATGCTAAGCAATTATTCTTGTCAAATTCACTAACCTTAATGAAAGAATCCCCTTATGAGAATATTGTTCATTAGCTGCTGTGGGTTCTCGGTGGCCGTGCTTCGGGGTCCATCTGGGGAGCTGCAATGCCCGTTCACCACGGAGGATAAGTTGTATGCTGAAAGCGCAGGTTCAGTTAAGATACATTATGAATTCATTAAGCCAGCCATCCGAGTATATTCAATTCACCTAGCACTTAGTCTGCTTCACAGACATGGGAAACCCAGGATTAGCCCTGAAAAGCCCCACAGAGCACCGAAAAGCAGCTGCCACCAGCGGAGTGATTTTCCGATAAACATGTTTCTAGCAAGTGCAGTTATTAACCAAAGCAAAAATATGAAATTCTACAGCAATTAAAGCCATGAACAAAACTCCCTCATACTGACATGGGCATTTGCAAAGAAAAACAATTCTTCCCTGCAGCCCTGTGAACATTTCACTCAAAAATTCCAGATACACTGTTTAACTATATTAAATCCTCATTTCAGATTGCAAGTAAAGTACGGTCTTTGCTCAACAAAAGGATGTCATGGTTTAACTAATTAATTCAATAATCTTCTAATTGCAATCCTCATGAGAGGGTCTGCTTTTAAAGAAAATAATTACCACTAAGTGACAACCTCTTTGTGAAGTCCAGTCTGATCAGGGGAATTTTCTTAAGCCAGAAATATAATCATGGCATGATTTCCCAAAAGAACAGAATGGAACAGCTGGGCACAATCACAGTCTGAAGAGTCAAGATTCACTCAATTATTAGATCTTCAGTTCAAAATGTCATTCTACAGATTGTGCAAACATGATGGTTTTTTAATATTCATGCTGTGTTAAAGCTGAAATTGTATACAGACAACAATCAAGAAACTCTGACTTAAGATTTGCACACAAACTGTCCATGTGCCCCATAAGAAATATACACAACTCTTTCATAGAATATCAGGGTTGGAAGCAACCTCAGGAGATCACCTAGTCCAACCCCCTGCTCAAAGCAGGACCAATCCCCAATTTTTGCTCCAGACCCCTAAATAGCCCCCTCAAGGATTAGAGCTCACAACCCTGGGTTTAGCAGGCCAATACTCAAACCACTGAGCTATTCCTCCCCATTTCAGTACATTACCACACATCACACACTGTATTAAATGCAAAAACAAACAACCTTATGTTAATGCAACCGTTAGGCTGCAGAGTTAACACAATCTAATGTCAGAAAATGCCAAAGTTAAAGCTGAACATGCAACTTTGACTCTGTCCTCTTGTGCATACATACTATGAACCAGTTTTTAAATTATGTGATCACATACTACTTCTCAAATAAGACAATATAACGTGAATATTCTTTGGATGCTGGATACACTAATGTTTGCTCTAAGTATGTATTTTAATACTTCTGTGAGCCCTGGGATGCTATCCCTTTAAGATGATATTTTTCTTTTTCTTTGAGTGTATCTTTACCTCATATATTATTGTAGCATCTCACAAGGTGTTTCACAGACAAATACACTTAAGTAGTAAATTGCGCTTAAGTATTGAGTGCATTTTAATGTCTTGTTTTACTAAGTCACTTTGATGTGAGCTGTCAAACTATCTTAATAAAGCTCAACTAATATTCTGAGAAGTAGATGCACTTTCCTAAAAATATCATTAAAACTTTTTTAACTTACTGAGAATTTTTGCACAGAATCTAGACATGCAAGTTACTGATTTGATACTTATCAGTATATTTCTCATTAGACAAGTACAAGTAAATGTTAAATCGATTTTCCCCATAACTGACACAGAAAGGATGTGTGTTTCCAGGTGCTAAGTATTTAATGGCACGAAGCAGTAATGAGTAAGACTACGATTTTGTCACGGAGGTCGCAGAGGTCACGGAATCTGTGACTCCCAGAGACCTCCATGACTTCAGCCTGTGGCAGCTGGGAACTGGAAGTGTGGGGACCCGACCACTCCCCATTTTGTCACATGTATTTTTAGTAGAAGTCAGGGTCAGGTCACGGGCTTCCATGAATTTTTCTATATTGTCCGTGACCTGTCCGTGACTTTTACTAAAAATATGCATGACAAAATCTTAGCCTTAGTAATGAGATATTTACCAGTCCTGTGGTGACAGAGCTGTGACAGAGAGTGGGACAATAGCACCTATTGAGTTCCCGGGAGTGGATGGGCGCAAGCCCACCAGCGTCTGAATGCCCCTTCCCCAGCCTAAGGGGAGGAGCTACTGAACCCAGAGCTCAAGTAAAAGCGGGGGACAACAAATGATAAAACAGGGATGAGCGTGAGGGTTACAGGATCAAAAGCAGGGAGCCAGCACTGTGAGCTCTGCAAGTCCAGATAGCTGCCCCAGAGCACGCCTGGCTATGGACACTGGTCCCAATTGATAGATAGGGCTGGGAGGCGCTAAGAGGCCAGTTAACTCATTAGCCCACATGGTAACAAAAGGCACAGGAAGAGCGTCTGTGGGGTGCAGAATCAGAGCCATGAGCTGCTCCACCACAAAACCCCAATCAGAGGTAGTGACGCTGTCCCTGAAATGATTAGTGTGATTCAGTCCCTTCCATAGGGAAGCACACTTTCACTACACACCTGTGTTGTTGGACATTGTTGTTAGCCTGTTGTTTTAGTGCAGTTTATGAGGTTGTTGTGTCTTCCAGGAAACAGGATCGGACTAACAACAGCAATGATGAGAACTCCAGCCCATCTCAACTAACTTCTTCACTTTCACCCCCACAAAAGAACAGTTATTACCAGCTTTAATACCATCTAAAACTGTCAAATGGGGTGTGTTTCTGTCTACCAACTCCAGACAAAGCAAAGAGACCAAGGGATGCTGTTACAATGAAAGCGTGACTTAATTCCTTACATTTCAACATGCTTTCATGTTTCCTTCTTTTCTGTCTCTTTAATAAAAGATTTGTACTGCTGTGTTTGCCGTGGGACTAAGCAGGCTCAGGTCTCTGCCTACCAGGCCCCAAACTTTGTTTAACACTGTTTAATGTTGGGTAGTGACAGGGTCTTGTTAACACCTTTGACTCTGTGGGCCCCTTTATTCCATCACAATACATACAACAGTGCTCCCAGCCATAGAATCATAGAACTGGACGGGACATCGAGAGGTACCTATTCCAGTCCCCTGCACTCATGGCAGGACTCATTATCTAGACATCCCTGGCAGGTGTTTGTCTAACCTGCTCTTAAAAATCCCCAATGATGAAGATTCCACAACTTCCCTAGGCAATTTGTTCCAGTGCTTAACCTCCCTGACAGTCAGGATGTTTTTCCTAACGTCCAACCTAAACCTTCCTTGCTTCAATTTAAGCCCACTGCTTCTTGTCCTATCCTCAGAGGTTAAGAAAAACAATTTTTCTTCCTCCTCCTTGTTACAACATTCTACATATTTGAAAACTGTTATCGTGTCCCCTCTCAGTCTTCTCTTTTCCAGACTAAACAAACCCAGTGTTTTCAATCTTCCCTCATAGGTCATGTTTTCTAGACCTTTAATCATTTTTGTTGCTCTTCTCTGGACTCTCTCCAATTTGTCCACATCCTTCCTGAAATGTGGTGTCCAGAACTGGACACAATACTTCAGTTGAGGCCTAATCAGTGTGGAGTAGAGCGGAAGAATTACTTCTCGTGTCTTGCTTACAACACTCCTGCTAATACATGCCAAAATGATGTTCGCTTTTTTTGCAACAGTGTAACATTGACTGGTCTGTAATTCCCTGGGTTGTCCATATTTCCCTTTTTATAGATGGGCACTATATTTGTAGCATACATATTCATAGCATCTGGCTATGACCTGTCTCACAGCACAACTCCTGTTTTAACCCACCCCAATGCCCTTGGGGTGGAGGAGTGCAGAGCAGGTAACAGGAGCAGTGCTGGCCTGAGGCCTTCTGCCTTCAGAGGCCTTGCCTAAGATAAAAGGTGGTGTTTAGAAAGCGAGAGCTAACATGTCTTACTGAACGCTTAGCATGGACAGGAGAAGGTGTATTATAATGCTTGTTAGCTGGTCAGGAAGAATCTAGGCTCCCCCTAAGCCATGTCACCCACAGCTAACACAATTTCAAAGGGGTTCAGCTCCATCTACACTAGGTGCTAAGTGGTATTGCAAACGCCTTAGCTAACCAGAGGAAAAAGTAGTTTTTTAGCAAGTCTCAACAAGGCAGCAAGCAGCTCTAAAGGCCATGACAACAGCCCGTCTCTCCCCCACTCAGGGCTCTGGGGGCAGGCCTCCCTCCGCTACTCCCCCACACTAGAGCCACCAGGGGCTAGCTCTTAATGTGAGTCATGGGGAGGATTGTGCTGGGCAGGGCCGGAGGGACGCTACATGATACACAGACAATTTTCCTCCGGCAGGCTGGCCCAGCATCAGCCCCTCTGCCTGCTGGCCAAGAGCCTGCTCTGGGTACTGGGAAGTTAGAGTAGGTGGGACCATGAAACTCTTAGTACCTGTCTGCGGAGCTTGGTCGGAACGGATCTTTACCAACAGCCCAGAAGTCTTGGATTCTCACATCGCCCCCCGCCCCCCCCCCCACACGCACACACTCTTAACGAAAAGCCCCCACCTCAGGAAGGCACATTTCTTGCTCCGCTTTTTCGGAGCAGAGTTGTGAAACAAAGGCAGTACCACTTCTTTTGCCCCCAACAACTTAAAAATAGCAGAAGGGATTTTCCTCCAACTTTCAACAACTGCGAGAGCCCGCGAGCGAGCGAGCGAGCAAGCGAGCACCTCTTGGCTGAGGCCAAACATGGCAGGTTTCTGCCTCCATTTCAGACCGTTAGGAACACGTGAAATGAGGGGTTACAGGGGAAGACCTGACATAACATTAACTAGAGTGGTCATGATCAGGAAAACTCTGTAACAGGCAAACCACTTCCAGCTGCGTGCATCGCAACCCGGTTTTAGGAAAGTACACACAGTTTGCAATGCCACGGTTTCTTGCTGAGATTATTGGTGTTTCTTAGCTTCGCTCATTCACATCAAGGCTATGAACTTGAGGAAGGGACTGTAAGACTGGAGTTTCCCCACTTTGGAAAGTCTCAGATATCCCTACATTTGCTGCTTCTACAGATGTTGTTCCCTGCAATGACCCCAATCTGTGGCCCTCACCCTGGTTCCACTCAAAAAGTTCATTTCGTTTTGGAAGATTGTGCCAGTGAGAGTGATACACCCTCCGCTGGAAATGAGCAATACCTCTGGGACTTGAGAGCTCTCACTACGGAATAAACTCCAGTGCTACCATGGTGATGGCGGGGGGTGGGGGGAGGAAGAGGGATCTGTTTTATTGACCCCTCCGAGCTCTCTTCCCCAGTGATATTGATAAGCATTCACAGCTGCAACACTTGCATTCTAAGCCAATTGATTGAGTCCCTGTCAGGAACTGCTGCCATGGAAGCAGATGCAACAATCTGTGGTTCCCCCCACACACTCGGGACCTTACTTCAGAGAGGAGGGAGAAAAAACAACTCATTTTTTACAAATAAATGCAAGTTTCCCGCCATGTGTCTACGCTCTCCAAACACACAACGCCAACCTGACACAAGGGTTTGCTGGATCCACAGACACATGCTTTCGGTGCACGGCTCGCATCCAACCTGCTCTTTCAACGTGGCCTGCACAACACGACAGTGTTCAGAGACGGCAAGTGCTCCTGTTGAGTTCAGTGATTTGGGTATTTTGCTGTCACGGGACTTTCATAAAAGCCAAACCTACAATTAGATTTGCAAAGACGACCATTTTCCACAACCCCGGAAAGCCCCTCTGCTTGCTCTTCTCTTGCTAATTCTTAATAAAGCTCGCAGAATCCTCACCTGATTAAAGCTTGCTTAGAGTTACCAGCTCCTCTGGGTTGGGAGTATGAGCCAGAAGGTTGAATTGGTTCTGCTGACACAACAATAGAGCTGCAGCTGTATACCTGAGAAAACTGCAGCTCTGGCTCCAGCTGCGAACATATGATCAAGATTTTATATGGCAAATGGGTGTTCCCTTCAGCCCAGCTTTAATTGCCAGCTGCAGCTTCATTGCCTGGTCTCTGCTCACACGCCGCTCAGCGAACACATAATGGGACGCTATACAGCTCAACCAGGTGTGTCTCAACAAATTCTTAAATCACTCCACTATTTTTAGATGGGTAATGGAAACCTGCTGTCTTTAGGGCACACAGCCTTTGCCTCCACATTGACCTAGCATAAGAGCTCTGTCTACCTCCCTGTCATCCCTGGGCAACTCAGCTTTTGGGGTAATGTGAAGGAGAGTCCCACGATTTGTAAACTTTTGTAAACTAATACTGGACTTTCCAAAAACGTCATCATGCTTGGAACTCAAGTTGCACTCCAGTCGAGAAACGTTTGGTCAAGGGCCAGGAAAAGACAAAGACTCTCCCCTTGCAAAAGGTCTGAGTATATCAAAAGTGGGGCTAGCTGGAGAGGGAGGATGGTTAGATGGGCACTAGCATGCCTATGGGACTTTGAGGTGAAGAAGGAGCTTGAACCTGTGTTTTCAGACTTCCTGGGTGGCCTTGAACAAGTCACTTAGCCTCTTGGTGCCTCGGTTCCCCATCTGGGAAATACCAACTCACAGAGGTGCCGGGAGGATAACAACATTAAATATAGTGAGGGGCTCAGAAACTGCAGTGATCGGAGCCAGATAAGTTCCATGGATAGACAACCGGAGGGTCAGCTGAGAAGCGAGCCAACCCTGTATTCATCCTTCCTTCTGGGTCATCTACCAAGTCACTCGCTCAACACAGTGCAGTGGTATTAGTTGGTGACAGTGAACCATAAATACATCTCCATACAGAATTATTCCTAGTCAGAAGACTCTTGTTGGGCTCGTGTTAAGGTTGCAAATGAGTAACTATTCACATAAAACCACCCCAAATACTGGGAAAATCAGGGTATTTGGAGTTAAGATTCCACAAACAACCTTAACTCTGACCCACTATTAAGACCCATCTGATCACAAACCTTCCCCTCACACACCATACACAGAGAATCATTCTTAGATCTATTCCCATCTCAAGTCAGCCCCAACCATCCTCCAGTTCATGGCAAGACACACCAACATCTTGCTTCCTACCCATATAAAGGACAGAAAGCGCAATGATAGACTGGGTTCTTTGGCTCACAGACCCACCTCTCTGCATCATCCAGCCAACCTCTTGAGGCAGCTGAGAAACAGTCTGTTCTTCTCCTTTTGCCTGAAGATCTCTAGCTTTAATCGGTCTACTGTTCACCTGTACTCTGTCCATTCTACCCATGAGCCGCAGAGCCAGAGCACCAATCAATGGAGCCGACTGAATCTTGCGGACAGTATATATGGCATTTTCTTTTGTAGTCAACGATGTGAACAGTTTGAGATGTTGCAACACGTGTGATGTCCACGTAGCCGTGTCCCTGTCAGATGAGCACGCGGTCAGGACCGGGACTGTCTGCAGAACCTGAGGTCTCAATTTCCTGACTTTTGACTGTTTCAGTTTTTTTAAATAGCAACAAAGTTCTAACAATATGTTAATGCAGCTAGTTACCTGAACAAGACATTGTCTGGGAGTTTCCTAATTTAGAAAAATCCTAACATTTAGAAATTGTTATGACATAAAAGTGTCTTAAGAAATATACATTTTCCTGAGAAAGCTGTGATATAACAAACTCATGTCCAGACTAGCGCTCCTGGGACAGGTGCATATGGAGACTTCATCAATAGCTCCACTCCTGCGTAGCTTAGAAGCTCTACCTGCATTCCCCGTCCTGTGGCGTTTATAATCTCCATAGGATTCACAGCTCAAGTGGCCTCTCTGGCCCTGCTGAGTTTATAAATACAGCAAAAACTTTGGCCCTACTTGCTTTTCTTTTGTCCTGCAAAGTTTATACGCATTGGAGGCTTCCTGCTTTGGACGACTCTCTGGTCCTGTAGGGTTTAGATACCTTGCAGGCCAAAAGAGAGCCACTGAGGGCAGGACCAGGAGTTTGCATCGCCTGCATGCCTATGGAGTTTATAAGCTCTCCAGGACCAAAGCTTTTAGGTTCAACTCTGTAGCCCACCCTGCTCCTGTGGTTCTTATATGCAAGCTCCCCAGAATAGAAAGGCCTTTACTGTGCACAGCATGTGAGCTTATATACTTAGCTAGGCACAAATGGAGCGTATATACTTCTCCAGTGACCGGCAGAACAGACTTTGCAAACTCTGCCAACAGCTGTGTGGATTTTATAGAATGCCAGTGTTCCTGGGCTCTATACATTCTGCAGGATGCTCACAGGACCAGAACCACAGCAGCTGCTTACTCCAGATCTACCCCCAAGTGCCAACAACAGTCAAAGGCACCGGTCCTCTGTGAGGGCAGCAGAATAAATCACATTTGAAGTTTTTAGGCTAAACAGTTTAAATGTCCAGAGACTTACCATAGCAAAAACTCCTGTCCACATCTGAGGGGCATCTCGCTGGATTACCCCCAAATATTCTGGAAAAGTTCTCCGGCAGGGGAGCATGCATCAGAACAGTCAGGCAGCTCAGTTTCATTTGAGGAGGTCAGAGGAAGGAGAAAAGCCAGACTTGGAACAGAAAGCTAGGAACGAGGGAGAGATCTTCCTAAAGGGGACTGAGAAAAGGTAGCTACCAGTGGGCTAAGAAGCCATGCTGCCACAGGCGGAACAAAGTCTCTGATCTGGCTGGCTACTAGCCTTCGTTGCCACTCTCAGGAATTTGACTTGGAACAACGCACTGGAGTCTCTCCACACGGTGACTGGGGCTTTTGGTGCCAGGAGTAAACACAGCACTTTGTGCTCCGTAAGGCATCCTGCCATGGTGCAGACTGTCAGTGACCCTCTCCCCTTCCCCACCACCAGGGCCGGAGCCTGGGATGCAGAGACAGCATTACCTGCACCGTTAACGTTCGACAGCAAGCAGCACATGAAGCAACCCCATCACCAATAATTACTTGCCCATCTCCTGAAGGAGCAGAGCAGCTTCATAGAATTATAGAATCATAGACTATCAGGGTTGGAAGGGACCTCAGGAGGTCATCTAGTCCAACCCCCTGCTCAAAGCAGGACCAGTCCCCAACTAAATCATCCAAGCCAGGGCTTTCTCAAGCCTGACCTTAAAAACTTCTAAGGAAGAAGATTCTACCACCTCCCTAGGTAACGCATTCCAGTGTTTCACCACCCTCCTAGTGAAAAAGTTTTTCCTAATATCCAACGTAAACCTCCCCCACTGCAACTTGAGACCATTACTCCTTGTCCTGTCCTCTTCTACCACTGAGAATAGTCTAGAACCTTCCTCTCTGGAACCACCTCTCAGGTAGTTGAAAGCAGCTATCAAATCCCCCCTCATTCTTCTCTTCTGCAGACTAAACAATCCCAGTTCCCTCAGCCTCTCCTCATAAGTCATGTGTTCCAGTCCCCTAATCATTTTTGTTGCCCTTCACTGGACTCTCTCCAATTTATCCAAATCCTTCTTGTAGTGTGGGGCCCAAAACTGGACACAGTACTCCAGATGAGGCCTCACCAATGTCGAATAGAGGGGAACGATCACGTCCCTCGATCTGCTGGCTATGCCCCTACTTATACATCCCAAAATGCCATTGGCCTTCTTGGCAACAAGGGCACACTGTTGACTCATATCCAGCTTCTCGTCCACTGTCACCCCTAGGTCCTTTTCCACAGAACTGCTACCTAGCCATTCGGTCCCTAGTCTGTAGCTGTGCATTGGGTTCTTCCGTCCGAAGTGCAGAACCCTGCACTTATCCTTATTGAACCTCATCAGATTTCTTTTGGCCCAATCCTCCAATTTGTCTAGGACCCTCTGTATCCTATCCCTGCCCTCCAGCTTCTCCCAGACAGAAACAGGAAAGGAAAGGGAGGATACACACTACATGACCAGTAAATCAGCCCCAGAGAATCTCCGCCTGCCATCTTCCTTGGCATTCCCACCTTCTGCCATTCCCTTCCTCTCCTTTTTGTCTCCACTGTTAGTCCAGCTCCCTTCCGTATACTCCCAGGTAACCCCTGTGAAAACAGGGCTACGGTTGAGTATGCACCTCAGGAATTTCACATACAACCCATTCCAGGGCTGTTGTCCTGATCCCCAAAACAGGCACCGTAAGCCAAGGAGATTCAGGTGTAAGGTTAACCTTACAAGGAAGTGACGTATGTTCAGGTATGGAAATGCACAATTAGGGCACCCAAACAACCTCACCCCAGCCCTGCAGGCCCCCAGGCAGTAAGCGGACAATTCTAATTGGAGAAGATCACTGGTCCCAGAGTAGATAACCCTGATTTTTAAAGATGCATTTGATTTTTTTCCATGTTTTTCTCCTGACAGTATAAAAGGTTTCTTCCCAGAGGGCAACTTGGCTTTACTCCCGTTGGGAACAATGGGAGTTGGTGGCCATTTTGAAAGAGAGAGCCACCATCTTCTCTGAAGGCATTTCTATGGACACTTTTTCAGATGGCTACTGTCCACATGTAGAACCCCTAGCATCTTTTGTGCAGAATTCCCTACCGGAACTCTTGCTGGGAGGGGCCTTCAGACCCCCATAGCTATGGCTAAATCTGTCCCGAGACTTTCCAGACTGCAACATTGTCATAGGCTTCATTATTCACAGAGATGATCTCTAGCCCAAAATAGGTTCCCCCTTAGACAAGATGGCATCTAAAATCATCTAGATCTCTCAATGTAGAGACTGAGTGCTGGCTTCAAGCCCCCATTGCAGGAACGAATCAGGCTGGGGAGCCATGGGTGAGTCATGCTGGTGAGGGGGAAAGACTGGCAGAGCAATGGTCTAGTTCAGATGAAACCCAGACCCCGTGTCAGTGAGAAGCCGGGAGAAAGGCTGAAGAACGACCACCACTCTGTCCTTATAGAAGGAGTACATGGGAGGAACCGCCAGCACATGGGGCTCACCCAGCTGAGTGGAGGGAACAGTGGCAAGAACAGCTGCCATTTCAGGGGAGCAGCAAAGAGACCAGTCTGGGAACGGTCCCAAGCGAACCCGGATATGCTTAGTGAGAGCCACGGTAAGATGCCAAGACAGAGCAGGAAGCTTCAGTGGAAAAAAGAGGTGAAGGCAAGGCTGTTTCAAGAAGTACTGCAATGAAAGGGGAGCAATAATCTCGTGGAAGGCAGGCCGAGCTTTAGATCCACTGCCAGCCCCTCTATAGTGCTTCACACAAACCTGAGTTCAGACTGCTCCAGTCGTTGTCGCACAAGACTCAGGCCTGGCCATGAAAGGGAGACAGCTCTTACCTTCCGCCCAGTAAAACACCTTCCTGCCGCTTCACATAGGGGTTCTGGAGGAAGGGTTTATGAGGCACAAGCGGAACCCTCTGCACTCCCATGATAAATCAGGGCCACAGAGAGCCTCATCACTAAGCAGAGAGATGACGAGTCCAAATGGAGAATCTGCCCATCGCTGAGAGGAGAGATCTGGAACTGCAGGATTCCAGAGGAACTAGTTGCAGTTGACACTGGCCCTCCCAATAGACTTGAGGGATGCCCTATTTCACACCCAAAGGGCCAGAAGAGTAGCAAATGAGAGTTTCTATTCAGTCAAATGAGCCAGCTGAAGGAACTAGAGATTTTGCTGTTGACTTGAATTGGGGCTGGATTTTTTTTATGTTACTAGTAATCATATTTATTATGAAAGCACGTAGGGACCAACAGGGCCCCATTGTGCTAGCCATTGAAAGACAGTAATAGACAGTCCTGGCCCTCAAGACCTTACAATCTAAACAGACAGGATAGACACAAGGCAGGGGAAAGGGGCGTAACACACCAGCATGGTGAACAGTGTGATAGCAACAAACGTCACATTAGTTCCACGATTATTATTATTGTGGCGTGGCATGAGCCCTTAAAGTATTCAGCTGGAGAACATAAAAGCAACGACTAAAGGAGAGACAATTAAGTTATTGCCCTGACAAATCCTAATTTGTAATAGCAAATATGGTTATAATTTACCTTTACAATATACAAGACACAGGTAAAACCTCACTGATGTATTTTTTAATTAGTGTAGGGATTTTATAACCCTTTCGTGTTTTTGCTAAGAATAGTTCCATCAACAGCCTTAGAGAGTATCCGTTACTAGGATTAAAATGCTGAAAGATCTCTTTAGAACAGGGTACACAGTTCTTGAAAAACAATGCCAAATAGCTCCATGACAACTACACATTGATCTCAAAAACATAGCATACCACCCCCTAAAATTCAAAATCCGGCCCCACAGAACTTCAGTAAAGACTGTCAGAGCAAATTAGTTTGTGTGTGCACGCAGAGAGGGGAATTTGGAGCGGTCAGCAGTGCACATTCAGTCAGCTGGCCGCGAACAGGTTTCCAGCAGGACACGTTGGCTTTTCAGAAGCTCCAAGATCACGGAAATTATCAGTCCAACACACTAATGCAGATTTTTCTCCTCAGTTCAGTCTGAAATGGGGAAAGACCCAGTCACTAACTCCCAAAGGAACTAGCTCACAATACAAGTTACAAACAACCAGCATCAAACAAGTGAGATGAAGTAAAATCCTTTCCTTTAACAGTCGTACTCATGTGCACGAGCATACAAAATCTAGGCTATTGCAGTGAATCCAGAGTTCTGCACGCTACCTACCTTAATCTCTTTCTAGCTCTCATTTACTAACACAACAGTATTTCTGATTCCAAAAGATTGCCTCAAAATCTCTCAAGATGTAACAGGTCACAGCTAGGGTCTGGGAAAGCGTGTACAGGATGGGCCGGGATGACTGGTTAGCTCGGACCATGCTCCACTTAGGCAACAGCCAGGAGGAGGCTAAAACTGTCAGCAAGGCAATCTCCATCTCTGCAACTTTTATGGTCCAGGCCCGCTCCCACTGAAGTCAATAGGAGTTTGCCACTGAATTCAGTGGGAGCAGGACTGGGCCCTTAGGTTGGGGATAGTTTCCTCCTGCTGAGGCCCGACTGGGAAGGTCATAGGGTCACTGCCGGCTCCGGCGTTTTTGCCACCCCAAGCGACAAAAAAAACAAAACAAAAAACCTTGCCACCGAACACGGAGGCGAAGCGATGGAGCGGCTGCCGAATTGCCACCGGCAACCGAAGAAGAGTCGCGTCCCCGCCGCCAAATTGCTGCCAAGCGCGAAACGCGCTGTGACGGAGCAGCTGCCGAATTCCTGCCACCGCCGCGGGAGGATTGCCGCCCCAGAGCCCGACGTCCTGCCGCCCCTTTACATTGGCTGCCCCAGGCACCTGCTTGGTTCGCTGGTGCCTGGAGCCGGCCCTGCATAGGGTTGTCTAAGGAGCCCACACTCCTAGGCCTACTTCTTCCATTCTGCCACATGGCAACTTCCTGTTGCTGCTTGCAGTCCTTCTGCCCCCATCCAGAGACTTGGGGATAGATGGCAGGAGGATGAGAAAAAGGCCCTATCAGGATTTTGTGCTGGTTTTTGACTCTAGTTTTTGACTCTACAGTGACACCTACTGGTATCATGTATTTGATTGTTCACACCATGCTTCTGGAACATCTGGCGTTCACTTCGGATCTCGCCACTCACATACAACACAGCTGGGTCCCACTCCTTCGAGACCACTGCATAATTGAGAACCCTGCTGGTTAGACTCGGAAAGCACGAATCCGGTCATTACTACGTCTCCGGGGGCTGCCTAATGCCTAAATGGTCCCAAAGTTTCTAAAGGATCACTGGTTCTGGTTGCCTCTGGTTCTGTTGCTCAGCTTAAGACAACCTGGGCTGATTCTGACGTCCATTCCAGCTGCTTGGCAATGCTGCAGTGCATAAGGCAGCCTGAACTCCACCTAACCAGCTCCACGTGGAGAGAGAGGGACTCCCTGAGGGGTGCAGAGCAGGTGCAGCAGACCACCTCTCTGGGAGGACAGCCTGCCCAAGCCCTTTGTCTCTGGGCTCTGCACAGCTGGCTGCATCCTTTGCCAGGGACAGCCCCAGGATCAGTGGAGTGCAGATGTGGCTTAAGGCTACCTCCCTCCTACACTCATCCCCTTTGGTCCTGCCCCAGGTGCTGCCTGGTCAGACCAGAGATCTGTCCCTCCTGCTGCTCCCAGTGATGTCAGTGGGAACGGAGAACCCGCAGCCCTTCTGGGGACTGGGACAGCAGCGTTTCTCAGACTTAGTGCCATGTTGGGACAGGTTGGCTGTAGGGCCGTACTTCCCACCTGGCCACGAGTGCTGTGTCCCCTCCTAGATCGAAAGGACCCTCCCCACCAAAGGGGCTTGTCTCACCCCAGGAGAGTCTCTTGCACAGCCCACTAGCTTTGCCTGAGAGTCCATGTAAATGTCCCCTGTCTTAACTTCATCCTCCCTTCCCAGCTGCACAACCTGATACGACCCTACATGACTCTCCATCCTCAGTACCAGATTAATCCTGGAGCCCTAAGGTGCAAACTCCATACCTGCCACTGCCAGAGTGGGGGGTCTCCTCCCAGGAAAGAAGTTTTAACACCCAGCCAGAGCTCCATAGGAGCCCCCTGGGGGTGGCTGCATGCCTGGGAGAAGAGTCCTGTGGATCGCATAGGCCCGCCCTGGCCCTACTCATTCCTGGGGCTGGGCCAGCCAACTCCCTGTCCTTCTGTGCAGAGGGAAATGTGGATGGATCGCACGGGGACGTCTTTGCTCCTGGAAGACTGATCTCCTCCCACGGCTGCAGCCTAGAGCCAGAGAAGTCAGAGCAGCTAGTGCAGCAGCAGAGGGAGGTTCCATTATCAAGCTGTCTACTGGCTTTGACATTGCTGTGCTTCCTCCCAGCTGGACTCGGCAGCGGAGGGACTGAGGGGGCCTGACTGAAAGCAGGATGTGTTTGGTGGACAGTTCTGCCCCCTGACAGGTGTGTGTTCTCCATGGCCTGCAACAGCCTGGGCAGCCGTTACTGAAACACCCCGTCACGTTCTGGGGTACAGTCAAGACCAGTGAGGGCTAGGTCACTGCCTGCCCTGTAGTCCTAAGTGCTTCAAAAGGCTCTGCTGCTGTGGGGTGCTTGTCTGGACGCTCCTAGCTAGCAGAGCAGCCTGCATTGAGTGTCTGTGGGGTAGGCAGCTCTGATTCCAGCACACTCTGCTTACAGCTGGCAAGTTGACCCCAACACACCTGCAGGCCTGGATTTTCCCCAAACCGTGTGCTCTGCCGTGTTCAGCTCTCTGCTGGGTCATTCAGAAAGACCAAACCCCCACATCTTGCCACATTCACCAGAGTTAACGTTCACGTTACATCAAACACAGCCCTGGGCTGGCTTAGATGAAAAGCAAAACAAAACAAAAAGTGAGAGGATTTTGAGTGAGTTTGCGTACAAGGGATAAAGTTAGAATTGGTTGCAAACAAATAAGTGAAAAACACTTTTCAGAGGCTAAGGTCTTAACAAAACAAGTGACCGACAGCCTTTTGTTCAAAGTAGTTTCCTACCAGTCTATCTTCCAGCAAGATGGCTGACCACCTGTCTGGTCAGGATCTCCCCAATTCCTCATAACTCTACTATCCTCTCGGTGTTTACAAATTGATCATTTCCACATTTGTTCCAGTATCTTTCCAAACATCAAAGTTAGGCCAACCCATCTAGAAATCCCTGGGTCCTGTTTGTTCCCCTAAAAGATAGGTGCTGTGTTTGCCCTTCTCCAGTCCTGTGAGAACTCACCCATCCTCCAGGACTTCTCAGAGCTAATTGCTAACTGTTCTGAGATGGCTCCAGCTAGTCTCTTAAGCTTAAGATTCATCCTAGAATGAATCTCATCAGGCCCTGTCAACTTGAATACATCTAACTTATCTAAATATTCTTTAATCTGTTCCTTCCCTATGTTGGTTTGTGTTCCTTCCCCCTTGTTGTTAATATTAATTGTGTTGAGTATCTGGTCACCATTAACCATTTTAGTGAAGACTGAAGCAAAACAGGCATTAAACACCTCAGCCTTCTTGATGTCATCAGTTATTAGCTCTCCTTCCCCACTGAGTAGAGCACCGCCACTTTCCTTTTTCATTCTCTTGCCCTTAATGTATTTATAGAACCTCTAATTATTGCCTTTCATTTCCCTCGTTAGGTAGAACTCAATTTTTGCCTTAGACTTTCTGATTTTGTCCCTATGTGCTTGTGCTTTTGTACTCCTGTTAAGCAATTCATCTATATTTCCACTTTTTGTGGGATTTCTTTGATTTTCAGGTCATTAAAGAACTCTTGAGCCATATTGGCCTCTTACTATTCTTCCTGGTTTTCCTTTGCATCAGGATAGTTTGCAGTTGGGCATTTAATTTTGTCTCCTTGAGAAACTGCCAGCTCTCCTGAACTCCTTTTTCGCCTTAGATTTTCTTCCCCTGACACCTTACCTACAGTACTCTGAGTCTGTTTCAGTCGACTTTCCTGAACTCCATTGTCCTTGTTCAGCTGCTCTCACTCCTCCCTGGCTTTAGAATCATGACTCTATCATTTCACAGTCATTTTCACCCAAATCGCCTTCCACCTTCAGAGTTGCTGCCGATTCCGCCAAGTTGGTCAGAATCACGTCTAATGTGGCTGTCTCCTGGTTACTTCCGCCACTCTCTGAAACAAAAATGTGTCCAACCCATTCCAAAAACATATTGGAAATTTTGAAGGTGGATGGATACACTTTATCAGAGTCAGTCGGGAGGTCTGAGACCACCTGCTTTCAAGACCAGATGCAAACACCAGAGCCATTCCACCTGACTCTCTCCCAGTTCATGTAGGACAGAGATCCCAGCTGATTCATAGATTTTAAGCAGGGCTGTCAAGCGATTAAAAAAATTAATCGTGATTAATCATACAATTTAAAAAATGAATCGTGATTAATCGCACTGTTAAACAATAATAGAATACTGTTTATTTAAATATTTTTGGATGTTATCTACATTTTCAAATATATTGATTTCAATTATACCACAGAATACAAAATGTACAGTGCTCACTTTATGTTTATTTTTTATTACAAATATGTGCACTGTAAAAAACAAGAGAAATCATATTTTTCAATTCACCTAATACAAGTACTGTAGTGCAATCTCTTTATCATGAAAGTTGAACTTACAAATATAGAATTATGTACAAAAAATAACTGCACTCAAAAATAAAACAGTGTAAAACTTTAGAACCTACAAGTTCACTCAGTCCTATTTCTTGTTCAGCCAATCGCTCAAACAAGTTTGTTTACATTTGCAGAAGATAATGCTGCCCTCTTCTTGTTTACAATGTCACCTGAAAGTGAGAACAGGCATTTACATGGCACTGTTGTAGCCAGCGTTGCAAGGTATTTAAACGCCAGATGCGCTAAAGATTCGTATGTCCCTTCATGCTTCAACCACCATTCCAGGGGACATGGGTCCATGCTCATGATGGGTTCTGTTTGATAACAATCCAAAGCAGCGTGGACCGATGCATGTTCATTTTCGCAGGTTTCAGAGTAATAGCCATGTTAGTCTGTATTCGCAAAAAGAAAAGGAGTACTTGTGGCACCTTATAGACTAACCAATTTATTTGGGCATAAGCTTTCGTGAGCTACAGCTCACTTCATCGGACGCATACTGTGGAAAGTTTAGAAGATCTTATTATATACACACAAAGCATGAAAAAATACCTCCTCCCACCCCACTCTCCTGCTGGTAATAGCTTATCTAAAGTGATCACTCTCCTTACAATGTGTATGATAATCAAGTTGGGCCATTTCCAGCACAAATCCAGGTTCTCTCACACACTCCCCCCCTCCACACACACAAACTCACTCTCCTGCTGGTAATAGCTTATCCAAAGTGACCACTCTCTTTACATTGTATATGATAATCAAGGTGGGCCATTTCCAGCACAAATCCAGGGTTTAACAAGAACGTCTGGGGGGGTGGGGAGGGTAGGAAAAAACAAGGGGAAATAGGTTACCTTGCATAATGACTAAGCCACTCCCAGTCTCTATTCAAGCCTAAGTTAATTGTATCCAATTTGCAAATGAATTCCAATTCAGCAGTTTCTCGCTGGAGTCTGGATTTGAAGTAAAATAGCGACTTTCATGTCTGTAATTGCGTGACCAGAGAGATTGAAGTGTTCTCCAACTGGTTTATGAATGTTATAATTCTTGACATCTGATTTGTGTCCATTTACTCTTTTACGTAGAGACTGTCCAGTTTGACCAATGTACATGGCAGAGGGGCATTGCTTGCACGATGGCATATATATCACATTGGTGGATGTGCAGGTGAACGAGCCTCTGATAGTGTGGCTGATGTTATTAGGCCCTGTGATGGTGTCCCCTGAATAGATATGTGGGCACAGTTGGCAACAGGCTTTGTTGCAAGGATAGGTTCCTGGGTTAGTGGTTCTGTTGTGTGGTATGTGGTTGCTGGTGAGTATTTGCTTCAGGTTGGGGGGGCTGTCTGTAGGCAAGGACTGGCCTGTCTCCCAAGATTTGTGAGAGTGTCGGGTCATCCTTCAGGATAGGTTGTAGATCCTTAATAATGCATTGGAGGGGTTTTAGTTGGGGGCTGAAGGTGACGGCTAGTGGCGTTCTGTTATTTTCTTTGTTAGGCCTGTCCTGTAGTAGGTGACTTCTGGGAACTCTTCTGGCTCTATCAATCTGTTTCTCAGATCTTGTAGGTGTCTGTCTCTGTCTGAGGGTTTGGAGCAAATGCGGTTGTATCGCAGAGCTTGGCTGAGTCATCTAAGTCAGATGTCACCAGCAGAAGGTTGATTTTCTTTTTTTGTGGTTCAGGTTCTGTAGTTTCCACATCAGAGTGTTGCTCTTTTAAGACTTTTGAAAGCATTCTCCACACCTCGTCCCACTCAGATTTTGGAAGGCACTTCAGATTCTTAACCTTGGGTCGAGTGCTGTAGCTATCTTTAGAAATCTCACATTGGTACCTTCTTTGCGTTTGGTCAAATCTGCAGTGAAAGTGTTCTTAAAACAAAGAACACATGCTGGGTCATCATCCGAGACTCCCATAACATGAAATATGGCAGAATGCGGGTAAAACAGAGCAGGAGACGTACAGTTCTCTCCCAAGAAGTTCAGTCACTAACTTAATTAAGTGTATTATTTTTTTTAACAAGCATCATCAGCATGGAAGCATGTCCTCTGGAATGGTGGCCAGAGCATGAAGGAGCATGCAAATTTTGTTTATTATTTTTACAATGCAAATATTTGTAACAAAAATAATATAAAGTGAGCACTGTACACTTTGTATTCTGTGTTGTAATTAAAATCAATATATTTAAAAATGTAGAAAAAGATCCAAAAATATGTAATAAATTTCAGTTGTAGTCTATCGTTTAATAGTGCGATTAAAACTGTGATTAATTGCGATTAATTTTTTTTAGTTAATCACATGAGTTAACTGCAATTAATCAACAGCCCTAATTTTAAGGCCAGAAGGACCATTATGTTCATAATGTATGCTTGAGAATGCCTTTTAGAAAGAGAAATCCCATCTTGATTTAAAGACTTCTGGCAGGGCAGAACCCACCATATCTCTTGGGAACCTATTCCAGTGGTTATTTGCCCTCCCTCGTATTTTCAGTTTGAACTTTGCTGATTTAACCACCAGACACTGGGTCTTGTTATGTCTGTGAGAATCAAGAGCCCTCTCGGATCAAAAAACTCCCCATGTCGGGACTTTCAGAGTGTGATCAAATTACCTTTTAAATTTCTCTTTGATGAGCTAAACAGACATAGCTTCTTAAGCCTGTCACTGCCAGGCAGGTTTCCCAGATCCTGAATTATTCTAGTAGCTCTTCTTTGACCCCCTCCGCATTTTCAACATGTTCTTTAAAGTGTCTAAGGTAGTGGGCTCCCCAGTGCCATACAGGGGGGCAATACCATCTCCTGATAATAGCCCTATTAGAACATCTAAGGACTGTGTTAGCTCTTTTTGCCACAGCATCACAATGGGAGCTTGTGTTCAGCTGAGTCTACATAATAACCGCTAAGTCCAGAGGCAATCTGCCGCCCTTAGACTTTAATGGCAGGAACCCACTTCCCCTCTGCCCCCAGCATCCCTCCCTGGAGACCAGGGACCTGCTCCCCATCCAACCCTTCCCCAGCCTCCTCCTCTTCCATCTCTGGGGCCGGGGACCCACTCCCCATCTGTCCCCCACAACCGTTTCCCTGGAGAAGCTCAGCACAATCACAATAATACCTAGGCACCACCCTCCTGGCCCCTGCTGCCACATGCCCAGCCTGCACCCCCACACACCCTCCACTCAGCACCCCCTGCACTCCACACCCAGCCCCGGCACTCTGCACCCCATCCCGTGGCCTGGCCCCCTGCCTGCCCATCTCCCCACCCTACAAACCCAGCCTGCAGCCCCCACCCTCCCACCCCACCCTATAGCCATTGCCTGGCCTCCCAGCATCCCCACCCCCTACTATGCCCCCCACACCTTTCCAGCTGACTTCCTTGCTGTTGGCTGCAGCATGAGTCCAGGCTAGTGGCAGCTGCAGCCGGAGGCCTATGGGGGCCAGGTGCCAGGCAGATTGGCTTGTGGCCGAAGCCCTGGGAGTGCTTGCAGTGCCACCAGGAGCACCCAAGCCCCTGCCATTATCTTACCTGTGCTGGGGACAGGGAGAGAGTGGGAGAACCTCTCCGACAGCCCGGCTGGTGGCCACTTCCCGCTCCTTGGAGCCCTGGCTGGTGGCCATCCCTTGTCCTGGACAGCCCCACTGGCCTCATCCCTGCCACTGCTGCCCAAATCACGCCCCTGAGAGAAGCTGTGCATGAAGCTGGGAACGGGCGACGTGGGACGTGTCACTCACTGACCGCCCTGTTGTGCTCACTCCCTCGGGGGCACCTGGCCTTGACCACTGTCGGAAAACAGGACACTGGGCTGGATGGACCATTGGCCGTCCGGTGTCAGTCCATTCTCATGAAAGATGTAGCTATGCCGACTTAAGCCCCATTAGAGATGCCGCTAAGTCAACGGAAGAATTCTTCTGTCGACCGAGCTACTGCTTCTCGAGGAGGTGGGTTCACAGACACGACCGAACGATGCCTTCCAGCGACCCACCATGGCCCAGCTGCAACCCCACAGCTGTACTGCTGCAGCATCTGCACTGCAGACAAGCCCTCAGAAACAGGCCACCCTCGGCAACTGCCTAGCTTGCCTATGCCTACAGCAGCCTCTCCCCAAGCCCTTGTCAGCGTTACTGCTTGCCGGGACATGGTCCCCCATCTGCTAAGTGAGAGCAACCTTCTTTATTCCTAGACGTAGGACTCTGTATTTGGCTGTATTAAGAAACATGCTTAGCTGCACCCAGCTTCCCAAGCAACCCACGCTGCTCTGTGGGCTTGTCTGCATGGCCATTCGTTTGCAGCCGGCGGAGGTGTAAATCTACTCTGCACCTGCCCTGTCATGTGCAGCGTGTCCCCATAGACCTCAGCTTTCTAGTTTGTCCTGCTTTGAAGCGGCAGCAGCTCAAAGCGCCCTGGGGACCGGTTAGTGGGGCATCAGCAGGGTCCACAGGGACAGCTAGGATCGGGAGAAACCCAGCCCAGCTTGTCGAGCACTAAGCGTCTGTGCAGATAAGCCCCATGTCAGTGATCTATCCATGCTGGTTATTGGTCAGCCCACCAATGAACGTGTGATCTGCAAACTTTATCCGCACTGATTTTATGTTTTCTTCCAGATCATTCGTAACAACAGCTTGGGGATAAGAACCAACCCTTACGTGACCCCACTAGGTACACCTCTGCTGATTGATCATTCCCCATTAACAGCCCTGTTTTGATATCTAATCAATTACTCGTTAACCCATTTTATTTTGGCCGTATTAATCTGGGATAGTACTTGTTTTTTTAAATCAGAACATCAGCTGGTGCTAAGTCAAATGCCTCACAGAAGTCCAAGTACATTTTATCATGTTACCTGTATCATCCGAGCTTGTAATCTCGGTAAAAATGGGATCAAGTCTGTTTCACAAGCCCTATTTTCCATGCAATCACGTTGATTGCTATTAATGATAATTTCAGTTAAGTTTCCAGATGGAGTCAGCTGGGCAGACAGTGGGCCTGAAGCACCATCCATCTAGATCTGTTGTATCCGCACATAGGCACAGCTAGGGGCCTCATGAATGGTAATTACTTTATTAGCCACTGACCTTGGACTCAACAGAAATCAAGGAATAGAGTCATCAGCAGCAAACACGCCATACTCCTGAGATGAAACCCTGTCCTCGGGGTCTGGTATTAAATTCTGCAGACTCTGTCTCCTACTTACTTCCACCTGCATATGGTATTATCTCTCTCTCTCTCTCTACACCCCCTCCCCCCCCACCGCATTGATTCTAAGGCCAGGAGAGACCATTGGAATCCTCTAGTCTGATCCCCTATAAAACACAGGCCAGAGAACTGCCACAAAATAATTCCCAGAGTGGATCTTTTAGAAAAATATCCAATCTTGATTTAAAAATGGTCAGTAATGGAGAATCCACCACAAACCTTGGTAAGCTGCTCTAATGATTAATTACTGACTGTGAAAAAGCTATACCTTATTTCCAGGCTAGATTCATCTAGTTTCAACTTCCAGCCACAGGGTCAAACCTGAAGCTGGAGTAGCAGAGGAGTTCATAATCAGGTTTCAGGCCAAGATAAATACCAAGGGTCTGACTCAGGTTCCAGGCCAGGAGGCAAGGTACAAATCAAGCTATCAAAACCAGACATTCAAGAGCAAGAATGGTCATAGCAGCTACAAAAGATCCTCACTGTGGCCTGGTTACTTCCTGGAACCTCTTGGGCTTATATAGGGCAGAGATCCAATCAGGAGCCATGAGGCTGCTGCCTGTCAGAGCCCTTGAGGAGGGACTTCCCATGGTCTGTGCCCACAGTAGGTCATGGGGAGTAGAGTACAAGCTGGTTCTAGCTGCTGCTATATGACAGCATAGCAATATCTGTAGTCTGGTAAGTCTACAGGCCTGAGTTTGAGACCACCAAGGCACTTGTCTTATTGAAAATCAGTATTAACAGTCCAGCCAGCTCTTTTAAAACTCTTGGGTGCAAGTTCGCTGAAGCTACTGATTTAAAAAATGCCTCACTTTAGTAGCTTCTGTTTAACATGCTCCAGAGAGACTAGTGAAAAGGAAAGAACATCGCCACCATATGACGAGCATGTGTCATCTGCACCATGCTGGGACAAAGTAGATATGACTGAAACCATCCCTATGTTCATCCTGCCACGCACTATTGTAATAATCTTTGTAGAAAATATGGCTTGTGAGGTGTCATTTGAAAACTAAGAACATCCTGGTCAATAATATCAAGGCAAAACATATGTAGCAACAGTCTATGGACAGTTACGAATTCCCCCTGTATGATGTTATAAGCACACAAGTTGTGAAACAGCTCTCTCCTAAACAAAGGAATGTGTGTTTACCTCAAGCGACACGTAAGTGATAACCAGGGTCCTCAGGTCACGAGAGGAAGAAATGGCAGGAGACGAGGCAGAGCTGCAGTTCAGCGTAAACAGGGGAGAAGATAGAGCATGGAGCCACCTTCCCCACCAGACCCCATGTCGCCTTCTTGACAGTTTGAATAAACTTTGCTTTGAGGGATAATCATCAGCAGAATCCACTTTGAAGGGTGGCTGAACTATGAAAGTACCAGGGATGGCCACGGCTGGGCATGGGACACTGGGCTGGGGAGGGTGGGACTCTGAGGCAGCATGGAGCATTCTCTGTCTCTGCCACTTGGCTGGCTGGTTCCTGCTGACATGCGCAGGGACTAGCTGATTGCTATATGTCGGGCTGGAAGGACTTTTCCCCCAGGTCACCCTGGCAATGACCCTCGAAGGGTTTCACCTTCTTCTACAGTGGAGGGTGTGGGTCACCTGCCAGGATCGTCTGCATCTATCTCACCTAATCATGCCCCTGATATTGCAGGGCCTCAGGCATTGGTTCACCTAGGTCCCTCCTGTTCTCTGCTTGTGGCACACAATAGCTCTGTCTCTGGTGGGTTGTAATACTTGGTCTCATTGTGGTTGTGGGGTTTGGTGTGCAGGTGCTGGGTGGAATGTGATAGACAAGAGGTCAGACTAGGCGATCTGGTGGTTATACACGTATTACAGAATGTGGTTTCACTCTGAATTCCCCAAGAAACTGACACAAAGCTTTAGTATAGTGGCTAACAATGGAGTGTCCTCAGCTGAACTCCAGGCTGGCTCCTCAGAGCAGTGGTTTCCAAACTGCGGGTCGCGACCCAGTACTGGGTCGCGGAATGGAAGGCACTGGGTCCTGGTGGCTCTGGTCAGCACCGCCGACTGGGCTGTTAAAAGTCCCGTCAGCGGTGCTGCCCGGCTAAGGCAGGCTAGTCCCTACCTGTGCCGACACCATGCTGCGCCCCAGAAACGGACGGCAGCAGGTCCAGCTCCTAGGCGGGGTGGCCCCACAGTGCTCTGCATGCTGTCCCCACCCCGAGCACTGGCTCCGCACTCCCATTGGCCGGTTCCTGGCCAATGGGAGCTGGGGGGGGCAGTGCCTGTGGGCAAGAGCCATGCGGTGCTGCTGGCGTGCCTCCACCTAGGAACCGACCCGCTGCTGGCCGCTTCCGGGTGCCAGGACAGGCAGGAAGCCTGCCTCAGCACTCCCCCTGCACCGCTGACCGGGGGCCACCCAAGGTAAGCCCGTACCCCAACCCGCACTCCAATCCCCTGCCCCAGCCCTGAGCACCCCACAAACCCAGAGCCCCTTCCTGCACCCCAAACCCCTCATCCCCAGCCCCAGCCCAGAGTCCTGACCCCTCCCGCACCCCAACTCCCTGCCCCAGCCTTGAGCTCCTCCCACACCCCAAACCCTTCATCCCCAGCTCCGTTGGGTCACAGACATCCAAAATTTTCTTCAACTGGGTCGCCAGAAAAAAAGTTTGAAAACCACTGCCTTAGAGGGTAGCTGAATGCTATTACACAAACTTAGCTCTGTCCCCCCATGACAAAAGCTAACCACAAAAGGAGATGTGCAACAAACCTCTGGAAAATACAGGACTCATCAAGGGAAGGTTTTCCAGCCAGAAAGGTGGACCAGTATGGCCAGCCTCAGGAGACCAGAACTCATGAGTTTTTCAAAAGGACTGTTCAGAGTTTGTTGGTCTGTCTCTTGCCGTTTAACTCCCCTGCCCATCCCCAGTGTGTGTGAGAGAGGATTAGTGCGGCCAGCGCTCCCAGATGGATTGAGTGAGGTGATTCCCAGCTGCAGAAGCTGTCCCCTCACCTCTGCCTGTCCCTGCCCTGCAATGAATTCTGCCCTCGCTCAGCCCCCATGCCATTGGTTTTGCCCCCAACCTCCTCCCCGCTCCTTCTGGGGCACTTCACCCCATTCCCGCCCCTCCCGCAGTGGGTGCAGCAGGAGGGAGAGGGAGACGTGGGGGAAGGATAGAGGTGCTGTCCCATCCCCATTGCTCACGGCGGGTAAGGGGGAGAGCTGTCCTTAGCTGCTGGGCACTTTAGATCCCTCCCCCTTCCCATGAGAACAATGTCCGCGCATGGGGTGGGGGCGAGAGGTTGTCCTGCAACAGCTCCGATTGGTTGCTCTGCCCCAGGAGATGGGCACCTGGAGCAGGCAGCCAATCAGAGGGCTCAGGTTCACCAGCGGGCTGAACCTCCTCGCAACACTGCAGACTGGATGCAGTCCGGCCGAAATCCCACCCCTGCAAGAACACCATGAGAGCCGGCAGCCCTGGCAGGGTGACCAGACAGCAAGTGTGAAACCTCGGGACAGAGTGTGGGGGTAATAGCTGCCAGTATAAGAAAAAGCCCCAAATATCAGGACTATCCCTATAAAAATCAGGATATCTGGTCACCGTAAGCCCCGGAGGCCTCCTCAGTTCCCTTCTGCAGCCGGTGCTTCTGTGTGGCTCTCTGGCAGGGTCTGCCTTCACTGGGGGCTCTTACTCGGGTCTCGACCCCCGACCCTGATCCCATCCACACACAAAACCCTCTCACCCCAGTGTGGTGGTGCTTTACACTGGGCTAACTGGCCTGGCTGGGGCTGGTAACCTGCACAAGTGCGCTTAGTAGAGCCCCGTCCCACTGTCACTGGGGCCGGTAACCTGCCCACTTTGCAGCGAGCACGCAGACTAAGCCACTCGATTACTGACACTGCCTCCTCACGCTTCCCCCCCGTGCCCAGAAGAACAGACAGGTTCCCCCACAATTCCCTGGGAATTAATCAATGGGCATCCCAGCTCACTACAGCACAAAGCCCCATGCGCCCCCAGGAGACCTAGCCGACACACACAGGAGAGCAAAGCACCAGTGCGGACGCGCTAACTCAAGTCTGACGCTCCCACCCAGACGAGCCTAAGCCAGGTGCCAGTCCCCCCATGCTAGCTCAGCGGTGAAGACATGCCCTGGCGGGATGAGAACACTTGCCAGAACACAAAGCGTAAGGAAGTGACATTATCCGTATCGAAAACGCGAGCATTCAACAACATCGCTGACTTTTCTCGGAGTTAAAACTTCCTGTGCCATGACAGTCGTGCCATGGCAGCCTCTCCTCTGCGTTAATCTCTCTGCACGGGCTGGGCACCATCGCGCCAGCAGACTCAGGGTCGCTCACACAGTGACGTTCTAGGAGCCAGCAGAACAAGCTAACACCCTCCTCCTTCCACCCCCAAACTCAGAGGACTAGCCAGTATTTGGTTAAAGGCTGGCTGATTAACACAGCCGCTGGCTCTTTGGGTGATGGCCCGGCGGTGGGATGGTCAGCCATCTCTGCAGACTCCTGAGTCCACCATTAAACGTCTTCCCCTCACTCCCGGCCTGCACAAGACTAGGGGAGCAGAGTATAGAGGCCTGCTTCTGCTTCTCCCTTGTTTTCTCTGGGAGGAGGAGCAGGCTGTGGCCGAGGTTCGGCACAGATGAATAAGAGTTTAACTAATACCCTTGTTCCCTTTCAGCTCAAGGAAGGGAAGGGAGGGGCAGATTGCCCAGCAGGCTCTTGGAGTTGTTATGATAGCACTCAAGCCATGCTGGAAACGGGGTTTCATGTCAAACCCATTTTTTTCCCCGGAACATTTGTATTGACAAGACAAGCAAAGACTTGTTATTCTGTACTGAGAGCACACGGCTGGGGTGGGGGTCCTCAGCGCCCCAGGGACCTCCATTCTCCCCAGCCACGCATGCCACAGTTCCCTTCTCACCTGGGACTAAGCCTGCCTTGCAGCGGGGGGTCAGAATGCAGGGCAAGCAGGAGAAACAGCAGACAGTGCCCGGGCCCCCTTGTGTACCTTCAAGGGAGCTTTGCCTTTTCCCTGGGATGCCAGGTACCGTGGTGTAACAGGCGCCTCTGTTCTCCTCTGGCCGAAGCAGGGTTCTCAAATCGGGTGGACGGTGCACTCAATACGGCCCCAGCCTCCCTCCTGACCGTGACAGCAACAGGCCCCAGGTGCAGCCAGCGCGGCATGCGGGCACAGGGAGAGAGTCCATCAGCACTGGGAATTCCTCAATGGAGTGTGTGTCTCCAGGCAAACACAGAAACCCCGAAGGGGAGGGAGTGCAAACACAACACTCAGATCCGATTCATCCCGTCAGCCTGGCTGTCCCCTCGCTTGCACAGGGACTGGAGAAAAGCCTGTTCTTAAGCCAGCAGAGGACACGACACAGCTTCCAAGTCAGGATCGCTCTCAGTTAAGGGCCATCGCTGTCAGAGGAAAGTGACCTGTTCCATGTGGAGCCTGGAAACAGTCACTGCTCAAATATCAGACCAGCCAGCGGCAACGAAAGGCAGGAGACTTGAGCATCAAGCTGCCGAAAAACCCGTGGTACGCAGCCCACGGCACAGAGGCACTGCCTTTCCCAGCCACGCTGCCTCCGACCTGCAATGCTATGCGAGAGCAACTGCCCAGGACAAATCTGGTCTTCATTATCAGTCCTGAGTGAGCTGAGCTCATGCATCCCTGGCTTACCCTGCAATCAGGGCAGCACACATACCGCAGTGCTGAACACCCAGCTGAGTCCGCCCGGAGCTGGTGAAGTCATGCGAAGGATAACACGCCATGGAGGGAGGCAGGGAGGTGGCATTTGGTCTCCAAACATAGAGTCCTCCCCTCACTATAGGTCGTTTCCTCCCACCGCAGGAGGGCCTGTCCTAGGGTCTGTCTACACTGTGAGCTAGGGGTGTGATTCCCAGCTCGCATACACACACACCCATACACACATCCTCTCTAACGCTAGCTAACTTCATGCTACGAAGAGTCGTGTAGTCACAGTACCACCAGCATGGGCTGGCTGCCCAGAGCACAAACCCTTCCAGGCCCTGAGGACGTGTACTCAGCGCAGCTAAACCTTGCTTCTGATGCCAGTGCTCCCCGGCTGTGCTATGACTTTCAGCAGGGGCCATGATGGGGGTGCCAGGGCTCACTTCAGGGGGACATTCAAGGGGCAGTGGGTGTCGCTGTAGGGGGCCTTCAGGGGGTGCTGGGCTAGCTGCAGGGGCATTCAGGTGGTGATGGGGCTGGCTACCGTAGTGCTGCTCAGTGGGGAGCAGAAGCAACAGTCTTTCCAGTGGCTGGTTTGGGGCTGGTTCTTGGCATGGCCCCTGCACCTGGGTTGGTGCAGTGGGGTAACCTCAGCTGGGTTGGCTGCTAAGTTAGAAGCTGTGGGCGTGGGTCCCAGGTGGGGACTGGACCCTCGGCTGCCCCTCTCTCTTGCCAGGGATATCTCCTCTATGCCATAGGATGGAGGCACTGTCTTGCCACCTCCATTCATGCTGGAGCTAAGCTGCTCCTGCGCCCAGATGCCTTTTCACCCCTCCTGCTCACCTGAGCATTGTCTCCTTCCCAGCATAGACGCCGACTCTGTGGGTGCTCCAGGGGTTGGAGCACCCACGGGGAAAAATTAGTGGGTGCTCTGCACCCAGTGGCAGCTCCCCGCCCCCCACCCCCGCTCCTCCACCTCCTCTGCCTCCTCCCCCGAGCGCGCCGCGTCCCCGCTCCTCCACCTACCTCCCAGTGGTGGGGCCAGGGTGGGATTTGAGTCGAATAGGGGCAGGGAGGGGGCGGAGTTGGGGCGGGGACTTTGGGGAAGGGGTTGGAATGGGGGCGGGAGGGGGCAGGGCCGGGGGCAGAGTGGGGGTCGAGCACCCACCAGCACCACCAGAAGTTGGCACCTATGCTTCCCAGCCACCCTCCTGAAGCTCAACCCCTGCCCCCTGCTGCACTGCCCAGGCCTGGGCCATAGAGCGGGACCTGGGCCGGGCAGCTCTGGGGATGGAAAAGCGAGGGAGTCTCTGGATAGCGGTGCAGAGGGGAGGGGGAGTCTCTTGCTGACGGTGGGAAGCTATTCCCTGTAAATGGGGTGGAGTGCGGAGCATTTACATTGGGGATATTAGCACTGCATAGTTGCCCATCTCCCAGCCCACACTAGGCTTGCCAACAGGGACCCGGGGCTGCAGACAGAGCCTGGGCAACGCCATCTGGGTTCGCGGAGTTCGAGCCCCATCCCTTGTGCCCTGACCAAGAACCTGCAAGCCACAGACTGTGTGTTGCTCCATCTGCCCAGAGGGCTAGAGCCGAGGCTATTGTCACATGCTGTAGTGAGGCGGAGTAACCTCCCTCGGATCATTATAGCATTCAACAAATAATTCATACCAGTGTGCATCTTATTAACAAACCCACCACACTGCAAATACCAAAGAGTCTGTTATGTACACATGTAGAGCGTCAGGCAATTTAAGGCTAGTCTGGCCCATTGTGAAATATCTAGTCTGACCTTGGGCACAACACAGGCCAGAAAATCCCAGCCAGCTAAGAGAGGAAGGGCAGTAAACTAGCAATGCAAGGGGAAGGAGGCAAACGAATCCCACCCAGCTAGTGACCAGGGATGAGCTAAGGCAGAAAGAGACATCCAGTCTTGATTTAAAAGCTCTGAGTGATTGAAAAGGTAAGTTGTTCCGATGGTTAAAAACTTTCACTGTTAAAAATCTGCCTCTTGAGTTAACTATAAATGCAGTTAAAAGAAGGTTGAATTAAGCAGGCTAGTATCTGCTTACACTATAGAAAATTGTTCAGAATATATTTTTAAGATCTTAAAAAAAAGATTAAATGAATGCCCATGCGTGATAAAGTAGATTATTGTAATGTTAGAACACTGAAAAATTCTGTTTAGTGCCTCTTTCATCAAAGCAAACTTGCTAAAATAAGTGCTCTATGCTGGGCCTGGGGAATAACGTGTGTGTGTGTTCTAGGACAAATCAGAGAGATTTTATTCAATAGGATTTTCTCTTTGTGTGCTGCCCCTCTGAACAGTCAGCCTGGCAGCATATGAGGATATAGGATAAAGAGAAAGCAGCAGAAAGTAATGGAGGGTGGACTAACAATTTAAAATGAATGCGTCTTACCAGGTACAATCAGATGAAATCTTTGGGGGGCTTTTTCTTCAGTTTTTTCATTTTTTCTCCGCTCTGCTATGTTTTTTCCCCCATTATCACTTAAAAAGCTGTGTTGCCAACTCTTGTGATTTCATTGCGATTTTCACAATATTTGGTCTTTTTGGTAAAGTCTCAGCTCCTGGAATCAGGTGAATAGGTGAGAATCAGCTTCCATTATGAAAACGTTTCTAGACCCTGTAGTTGCAGAGAACTGGAAAACATGACCTGAGTGTGACCTAAAGGCTCTGAAATCAAATGGCCAAAAAACAAACAAACCCCAAACCCACCGCTGTAACAGGGAGGCACTCACTTCTCGTGAATGCCTCCTTGTTCGCACGTGTGTCTGCATCTCTCTGTTTATGGTGACCCCTGTTGGCGGTTTCTCAGGTGGTTTCGATAACTCAACCCTTTGGCCAAGTCACACACACAGTCGGTGGGCTTTCAACAAAACCAACCCCCTTCCAGGCTAAACAGTTCAACAGTAAAAGTCTCAGTCTGCAGTCTTTTCACAGGCCCAGCCCTGGAATCGAGCCATACCCCCTGGGCTTTCTCCCTGGAGGCAATGGCTTCGCCTTCTCTGGGCCCTTCTGCCCGCAGCTGGGCCACTAAGTAGTTCAGTTCCTCTTCTAGGGATGTATCAAAGTCCAATGCACTCCAATATTCAGGCCACTTCCCCAGTGGCTAATGGGAGAGACCCAGGTCCTAGCCCAGGGGCCCTATGACTAGCAGCCACATGTTGTTGTGTCTCCTTTAACAAACTGTGGCTCCAGTTCCCTGGGTCAGTTCCCCGTGGCTCCAGCCTTCACCAACGCTTCACCGTAGGGCTGTGGTCTTGGGCTCAATCCCAGCAGCCACCCAAGAGCTCCTTCTTGCTCCCCTGGTCCCTGCCAGCAACTGCTTTGTCTGCGACCCTGTAGCTCACTCAGCCATCCAGGAACATCATCCATTCTCCTCCAGCTCCAGGCAGCAACTGCCTGACTCTAGCTCTGCAGCTCCATTTATATGGCCACCCTGGGCTCTGATTGGCTGCTCCCTGCAACCACTTTAGGACACATGGAGGACCTCTATTGCTCCTTTCTGGGATGGGGTGTGATAGAACCCCGAGGCCTCCAGCAGGGAGCCTCTGGGCCTGGTACACCCTGTCACACTCACATAAAATGTATTATATTTTTTAAATCTCATAAATTTAAAGTTAATCTCGTGATTTGGGGGGTTAAGTTCATGACTGTTGAATTCCTGAGGTTGAGAATACTGAATTCACTTTGGAAATATATAGAGGAAAGGAGACACAGTGTCAATCACTTAGTACCTAAATTATATTCTTCTGTGTTGTGAAAACACGCTTTATACCAAAATAGTCTGATCTTCCGAGGTACTGAGCAACTCACAATCTTACAACTTCAATTAACTTCAGCAGGAGCTCTGAGCCCTCAGCATCTCTGAAAATCGGGCCAGGACTGAGCATGTGTGAATGTAAATCACCCTGGAAAAAAACATATTTCAGATGGAACCACAATGAGAGGCCTCGTGTGCAAAATGATAGGTCTGGGATGCTCAGGCAGCCCAATGATTGGATTGCATTATAATAACTATTACAAGGTTGAAAGTATCGGGCCGTAACCTGATGAGAAGAACCATTGCATTATTGCATGACTCCAGTCTCAGAGAACAAGAGGTCTGGCCATTTGTTCTTGTGGTTTGGCATGTTAACGTTATTTTCCATAGATATGTGTTCGTATTTTTAGGCTGATAGATACATAAGAATGGCCATACTGGGTGAGACCAATGGTCCATCTAGCCCAATATACTGTCTTCCAACCAGATGCTTCAGAGGGAACGAACAAAACAGGGGAATTTATTGAGTGATCCATCCCCGTCATCCAGTCCCAGCTTCTGATGGTCATTGTACAAATCTGTACAATGGTATAAGAATTAGAACAGTCCCACACAAACTGGACTCCTGCTGCAGTCTGGACTGCAAATAAAGGACCAGGGTATTAAAAAGGTATTTAAGAAATATCTAATCTATGGAAGAACCTCAATTCATACAGGAGGGAAACTCGAATAATGAATGAACAGAAACCTTAGCTAGCCCAAGACATCCGACATGGACATGAAATGGCATGTGGTGAGGGCAGGGGGGATGTAATTAAGATTTACTTCAACCTCCCAGATAGTGATTTGAAAACCCTGGAAATGTACTGTACTATGGAAAAGGAAATCACAGAGAGTAAATTACTGTGTCTTGAGCCAACGGGTTTGACGTCTCTGCTGGAAACTATTTCACAGGCTTCTCTCAAAAAGGAAGTTTGACAACTTAAAACAAATTAGTCCCTCGGATCAAGTAACAGGTTTAGACACTGGCAATCAGGACTAGTTATTACTAAACCCCAAACATTTGTGGGCTCTCTTCTCTGAGGACTTCTGGTCCCTTTATACAACATTTCCCGGAAGGTTATTCAAGTGCAGTGTGGAGGAGCCCACTGTGAAGCAGCTGCCACATTGTAGAGTTAAGCTCTCACATGACAGGAAATGCAGAAGGGGAGGTTAAACGCACAGCCTTAATACTGATAGTTAGTGCCTGGCATCCTGAGCCTGTGGTTACTTACTTGATCATAGACTGGTTCTCAGCTAATACAGGGTATTCCTGATGTGTGAGTATCTAAATTATACTGTGTACCTTGACATGTCTTGCATTTACATTATACCGCTCTCTGAGGACTAATCCGCACCCTCCCATGGTGATACCTGGTCGCGCTAATCAGGGATCTTTTCGCACTCAGTGGACAATACCAGAGGCTGCTGAGGAAGGTGGAAGACATGACACACCTGGCTGTGCAATACCATCCTATGACAGACGATCTCCTCCTGACCTCAGCAAGCGGTCAGCCTATGCCCTGAAGCATGAAGCTCAATAGACATTGTAGATTCTGGTCCATGTTCTCACCCCTCTTCTGGCCACTTTGTGCTTGTTACAGTTCAGGGGTGAACTGCACTTGTGACTTCTGTCCCAGTCTCCCTGTGGGCATTGCTCTCCCTGAGAGGCCTACACCTTTGCTTCTCTCAGAATAGAATCCTAGGGTACACCTCACTTTTGACAAGACTGCTGGATCACAGCACCCCTTTTCCCAGCCATACTAGCTCCAACAGGTTCAAGTGGTTTTGGCCCCTGCTCTAGAATCCTTTCTGGAAATTGTGAACAGCTTGTTCAAAACAGAGTGTGGTTTATTTATCCCTGGGAACATCACAAGCAGAGAGAAGGCTTAAAATAACAAAAGCCCAAATGCATCTGATCTCACCTTAAACTTCATAGACTCATAGATTCCAAGGCCAGAAGGGACCATTGTGATCATTTAGTTTGGCCTCCTGTGTAACACCAGCCAGAGAACTGCCCCCAAATAATTCCTAGAGCAGATATTTTAGAAAGACATCCAACCTTGCCCTTTCCTTGTCCCAGCCACACCTTCTGAGGAGTCAGAGGTCGAGGCTGCGTCTCTGCAGATGCTCTCTCTTAGGCTGTGCCTCTGAGTTAACATTTATTCATTTCAAACGTCCTTTGTCTGCCCTGGACCCCTGGTCCTGGTCCAGGCTGCTAGAAGTGTTGGTCTTCTCTTCCAGTCTACATGCTGTCAGCGTCTGCAGGAAGGACCCCGATGATCATACGACCTCTAGCAGAACAGCAAACTAGCATATAGGGACAGAGGGTTTTTTTTTTCCAATTAATCCTCGTATCTCCCATGCTCATCACGCTATCGCCCAGTGGTTGGGGTGAGAGGGAGAAGTTCAGCAACTCTCCAACGGTCCCCTGGAGACTCTTGTCAGCTGATGTCAATCTGAGCAACTGCAAAGCTGTTATAATTTGTGCTGGGGATATGGTCAGCTCAGGCGCCGACTCCGTGGGTGCTCCGGGGCTGGAGCACCCACGGGGAAAAATTGGTGGGTGCTCTGCACCCACCGGCAGCTCCCCGCCCCAGCTCACCTCTGCCTCTGCCAACTCCCCTGAGCGCGCCTTCCCCACTTCTCCCTCTAGCTCCCAGTGCTTCCTGCTGTGAAACAGCTGTTTTGTGGCAGCAAGCGCTGGAAGGGAGGGGGGAGGAGGGGGAATGCGGGGAGCTAGGGAAAGAGGCGGGGCCGGGGTGGGGATTTGGGGAAGGGGTCCAATAGGAGCAGGGAGGGGGTGGGGACTTTGGGGAAGGGGTTAGAATGGGGGTGGGGCAGGGCAGGGGTGGAGTCGGGGTGGGGCTGGGGGATTGAGCACCCACCGGCACCGGGAAAAGTTGGCACCTCTGATGGTCAGGGCACTTTGGGAATCTCAGGACAGGAAAGAAGTGGAACTTCTGTTCTTATCCATCAGTCTCTGGTCCTTCCTTAAAATTACTAGACTATACCCTCAACAGAATGAAGCAGACACGGGTGCCACAGGGAGACCTTGGAAGAGACTAGTTGCAGATTTATGCAAATTCAGAGGACATCATTACCTGATCATAGTGGTATATAGAAACAATGTACTGGAAAGACAGAACATGTTGCTGTGTTATCGAGACAGAGAAGTGCACTGTTGCTCATTACAGTACTCCGGAACAACTCGTGACGGAGAATGGACCACAATTCACTGCAGCATAATTTGAGTCATTCCAAACAAAATATGATTTTGATCTAATTACTTGGAGCCCACACGTGAACGGAGAGCAAAGTGAGCTGTACAGACAGCCAAGAAAATCCAACCATTCTTTGCTCTTCTGAAATACAGATCAATGCCAATAGCAGCTACTGGATATAGTCCAGCACAAGCCCTGATGGGAAGACAAGTCAGAACTACTGTTCCAACTTTGGGAAAAAATCTATCTCCAAGTAGCCAGACAAGAAGAGAGTAGCAAAATTAGATAAAAAGGCAAATGAAATCTTATGAACACTTTTGCAACAGATATTACTCAGTTAAAGAACTGCCAGGTCTAGAACCTGGTGACTGTGTTCATGTCAAATTGGTTGGAGAAAAGGGATGGACTTCTCCATCTGTCATAAAGCAAAAGAATTCAGTGCCCAGATCATACAGCATGTGACTGAGAATGACAGTGGAGAGTTCAACAGAAACTATCAACATCTACAGTTTGTTCCTCGGAAAGAACAATCAACAGAGCAAACTTTACAGATGGCAGATGCAGAACAAGAAGATGACGACTCAGATTACAAACCAATCACTGCCAGCCATTGCAACTAATGGACAGCCAGATGATCAAGTTGTTATGCATTCGAGTTGTGTAATTAGAAAACTAGTATGATTCAAAGATGCTTAACAGACTGATCCCTACTGAACTTCAAAGACAGCATATTTACAGTGTAAATTGCAAATTGTAGGAGCGTAGAGCTTAAAGGGGGAGATGTAATGGAATGCTCAATTGTATTGTACCATTCAGCCACTTGGTGGTGCGGTGTGTAAAATATCATATTTGAAGGAACCTCAGCCATACCTGGCAGAGCATTCAAGGATCTTGTGATGAACACAGTTGGGGTGTATAAAAAGCAAGCTCTGTGACCAGTCCAGATCTGGTACAGGAGCATGACAATCTCCAGTTGATCTGGATTGGCCCAGCAGCCCAGTGTGTAAATTAGGAGGGATAGAGTACAGCCCTGTCTTGAGCATCTTAGGCCATGTCTACTCTACAAACTTTGGTCAACACACATCACACTGGTGTAAAGCTGCCGTACTTAGTGTATTACTCCTGTGCGTGCATGCTTGGCCGCTTGCATCAGCACTGTATGGACTCACCAGGAGTGCTTGGGTTGCTGCAATGTGCAGTGCACTGTGAGTAAGCATCCCAGCGTTCCACGCACCACCCTCCAGCACAATGCCTTCTGGGGAATTGCCACAATGCATGATGGAGTACTCATGAGTTGGGGGGGAGGCTCGGAGCAAGAGGTCAAGTTCCCATCATGCAATGTTCTCCATCCCATAATGCCATCCCGATGTCACAATTTTTGTGCCTTTCTTTTAAATCCCACGAACGGTGATGCACTTGTCGCTGCCCACCATCTTTGACAGAAGCATGGAGCTTGCACAGCCGTGCACTATTGTCATGAGTGTTGCAAACACAGGATGAATGATCCTCCAGTATTTGCAGCACTGCCGGAAGAACTGCAACAACAGGGGGCATGACAGTTTCTTTGACAGACAGCTAAGGGAAGTTGGGAAAAACAATTCAAGGTTGTTGGTGGCATTAATGGACTGGCTGCGGACAGCGGTACCCCGCTTCCGGGCCCAAGAAGCGAGCACTGACTGGTGGGATCATATCGCAATGCAGGTTTGGAATGATGAGCAGCAGGGTACAGAACTTCTTGCCACAAGGCCACATTCCTAGATCTGTGCCCGGAGCTCACCCAAGCCCTCCAGCACAGGGACAGCAGAGAGAGAGCTGGACTGAGAGTGGAGAAGGGAGTGGCGAGTGCACCGTGTGGAAGCTTGCAATGCCACAGTGCGACTGCTCTGTGGCAAGTCATTTTGGAGTTAGAAAATCCACTGCGGGGGCCACTGTCATGCAAGTGTGCAGGGCCATTACTTGTCTCCTCTTATACAGGATTGTGGCTCTTGGCAATCTGCAGAACATCATGGATGGATTTGCAGCTATAGGGTTCCTGAAGGGCAGTGGGGCAATAGATGGCACACATATCCCTATTTTGTCACCAGCCCACCTTGCCACAGAGTACATCAACAGAAAGAGCTTGTTTTCCTGTGGTTATGCAAGCACTGGTGGATCACCAGGGATGCTTCACGGACATCAGTGTGGGCTAGTCAGGGAAGGTGCATGACGCTCGCATCTTTTAAGACCACAGGACAGTTCAGAAAGCTGCAAGCAGGGACTTTCCTTCTCAACCAGCAAATTACCACTGGTGATGTTGAAATACCAATGGCGATCCTGGGTGACCCAGCCTACCCCTTGCTCCCCCACCTCATGAGGCTGCACACTGCCTACCTCAACAGCATCAAGGAATGCTTCAACTACCACCTCAGCAGGTGCAGAAAGACCGTTGAATGTGCTTGTGATAGACAGAAGGGATGCTGGTGGTGTTTACTCACTAGATTAGACCTCACTGAGAAAAATATCCCAAAGGCCTGTTGTATCCTGCAAACTAGTTGTGAGGCAAGGTGGAGTTGCTGCCAGGGTGGAGGTGGAGCAGCCGTCTGCCGAGTTTGTCCAGCCATCTGCCAGGTTTGACCAGCCAGACATAAGGGCCATTAGAAGAGCTCAGCGTGGATCTAGTGGCTGACGGAGTCACAACGGAAAGCTAAAGAGACATTTCAGAACTCCCTTTCCTTATTCCCGTAAGAGTTTTAAACAAGACATGCTTATTGCCACTGCAGCTTTGGAGTCACTCCCGGAGTGAGGGGGTGGGGGGGCAGTGAATGAGGAGGGAATTGATTGGTTGCACAGTACAATAAGACTTTGGACTCTGTTTCCATGGGTATGAGCACAGGGCAACGGCACTGAACACTTGCACCATTTTCCACTGGCGGCCGTGGTTTCAGCTAGCTCCTGCCTGAGGGCCACAAAGGCAGAGATTGCACAGCTGCTGCTAGGGTCCCAAAGCTGCCTGGGTCTGTCTGGCGCTAACCTGTGTGCTGCAACGGTGCCTGCCACAGTCATTGTGGAGTGGCGTGAGATCAGCCTGCCATCCCTAGAAGCCTTCAGGACAGGATTGCAGAGAACCGCCAGGAGAATTTCATCGAGCTCTCTCAGGAGGATACAAGGGACTTCCCTGGGTACACAAAGACGCTGCTTCCCATCCCCTGCCTAAGCCTACAAGGGAATGAACAGCAGATAACAACTCTACCTCTGGTTGTTGTAGCGTTTCCTCTTCTTGGGCCAATAAAACAATGCCAAGTAGGTATCTGTGCCCTGCTAACTCGGGGTTGGGCCAGGTGCTGTCTGCACGTTTACACGTTTTAGGGAGAATGCACGCACCCCTTCCCTGAGGCTCCTTCCCCGGCCCAGGCTCGGTTAGCGGAGTCTCGAACAGATCCTGGCTCCTGGCATCGCTGGACCCCACCCGCACTGTGTGTCCCTTCTCCTCCTCGCTGTTCGCAGCAGGGGCTGTGACAGTCCTCACGCGGGGGCTGGGTGGCCAGGCAATGTCGTCTCGCGGTCGGGGCTAAGGCCCATGACCGGCAGGGGGGTTGTTGGAAGGTGAGCACAGGCCCTCCCACTCCACCAGGCTCCGACCCAAGGCCCTTTGAGGGCTATCAGTGCGGTGACAGCTGAGGCTGCTTAAGGCTGCCCTCCCTGGGCCCCTTCCTATCGCCCCCGCAATTGTCCCAAAGTCACCTTTCCAGGTTCGGGCGGTGCGAAGGGCGCCTCCTGGTGGCAGCATGCAGCACAGTAGCCCCTTCTCTGCTGGGCAGCAGCTGCCTCCTCCCACGCTGTGGTCTGGGCCACCCGGGGGCCAAGGGCTTTCCCCTGCCGGGGTAGACCAAACAAAAAATAAAGGGGGTTGCCAGAGTTCATATGAGGGGGGCTGTCTCTCTGACAGGCCCTCCCTTTCCTCAGGGAGGGCCCTTGGGCAGTTGTTGTAGGGAGAGATTTCTGCCTTCCCTCTGCTCTCCCCTGCTGGAGCTGCAGGTCACACATTTGCTCTCTTCCCTGGTGCGCCACCAAACGAGCTGCTCCCCTGACTGTTCACTGCTCCTCCGGGGGAGCATTTCCTACAGGTGCCACGGGGCTGGGCTGGCTGGGCCCACAGTAGTTCCTTAACCCCTGGTTGCCCAGGGTGGGGTTTGTACACCCCATCATGGGTTTCCTGTCTCAGGCTCTACTGAGGTACGAACAGTGGCCTGCAAGGTGCTGATGGGGTCTCCACCAAGTATGGCATGCAGCTCGCTGTCAAAGCAGCAGGTCTGCAGCTTGGCCCCAGATTGACTGTCGGCCTCCCTTGGCCTGCTGCAGTTCCTTCACTGTCACGTGGCTGATCCCTGTCGACCCCTCCTCCTGCATCCCCCATGCAGTCTTTTCATACAGGTCCATGTTTGCATGGCTGGGTCTGCACAACCTCTGCTCCTCACAGGCCTAGGAGAGGCAGTTCCTCCTGTCTGCTCCAGGCCGGAGTGGGTGGCATGCTCGGTGGGCAGTTGCACACAACCAGGGAGAGCTGCTAGGTGTGCTCGCCACGCTGGGCAATCAGAAAAAAGCCTTTCAAAAATATGCGGGGGAGGGGGGCCTTCCAGGCTCTGTGACCCTTGGGCAATGGCGTTCACAAGTCACTCATGGGCATTCTGGGACAGCTGCTGGAGGACTGTTAGGGTCGAGGCAGGTTGGGCGGTGTCTACATTTCCACCATGTCAAACACAGTATGTGGCCCATGGCTCAGTGCCATTCAGGAGGTGGTTTTACCATGTCGCCGTAACAGGGCGCTTACATTGCTGGGAGACAAATTTGAGCACAGACACATGCCCCACGAAGGCGATGCATGGTGACTTATGCCAAGCTAACTCTGTAGTGTAGACCAGGCGTAAACATTCAAATGTATAATTATTATTCAGCTCTCTCCGGCAAAGAGCCGTTTCTCACATCGTTCACAAAGCCAAGAGCTAAAAGCAAGGAAATGATTAGTTAAGAGTCTCATAAATCTTCCAGTGCCAGCAGAGCAAACCCAAGTGCATTCTTCTTATCTAAAGAAAGGCCTGTTTCATGGTAACATGATGCCCTGAGCTCGGACACAGAATAAATATTATCCGTTTCAGCAGCAATCTCCGCACGTAAACACAGCACAAAGGCAGACGGAGATGGTGCTGAGCACACATTGCTGCACCAGAGTTAAGGCTGCAATGTGGTTTCTGCGTAAAGCTTATTTTTGCCTGTTCTCAGATATCCACATCAACAATCTGAGACCCGCTATGCCAGCTCTGGTAGCAAAACAGATTTTTGGGGTGCAAATTTGAGGGAGGGGGATACAGACTCCTCCGCAGTTACCTGGCTTGAACCCTGGAAATGTATCCTAATGTTTTGGATCAGAAGGGAAACAGCAGGGGCAAGATCCACCTCGGACCGATGGGACTGTGCTGCCTTCGGTGTGAACTAGTGTCCGGCACCATCAAAGGGAGGATTTGGGGGCTGCTCCTAGTCTGGAGCCCAGTGCTCTGCTTGGTGTTAATGGGGGCTGGCAGCGGTGCTGAGGCTCTCTCCTTTGACGACTTGGTGGCCCTCCATCGAGTCATTGCAGCCTTAAGGCTCTCTCCAGCATCCTGGCTCCCAGGGGTCTGCAGCTGTCTAGGAAACAGCAATGCAACCCAGCAGCAAAGCCTGTGAGCTCAAGCATGGGCAGCGCTGGCTCGGAAAATCCTGCTGGAGTGTTAGCAATACCCAGGCTGGAATTGCTGTTCAGGTAGAGTCAGGTTGCAGGTAAGGTTTTACTGAAAACTGAATCTTGCATCTTCTCTAAAAATCTATCAAACCCCGGCAGGTCAGCGGTTCCAAGAAGTCCCTTCTAGCCCAGGCTTGACTCAAACTCTGCTTCCTCGTATAGCCGAGCCAGCACCCAGCCACCTCACCGAAAGACTGGCAGACTCCATGTGCTTTGTGACACTGGCTCTACGCCGGATTCCCGCATGCCCACCTCAGCAAAGCACAGGGAGACTGATTAATCTGCCTAGCACGTTGCCTGGAATGACATTTCTGTGGAACGTCTGAGCCAGGGCACTGCAGGAAGGGCAAAGCTAGTTTAAGTCATGGCCTAGAACCCAGGAGAACTGGCTTTGATCCCTGGCCCTGCTACAGTTTTCTGGGCAAATCACATAAAGCAGCCTCTTGGGAGGAGACTCATCCCTAGCCACTGCTGGGCTTTGGGGAGCTCTTGTTTTTTCCACCGACAATAGTGACCATTATCCAGGTGTTTGTGGAACAGGCTCGAGGCACTCCCATCTCTGGGGACTTGTTCGACTTAAGCACTGGAAGGGGTAGCTAAGCACCTAAGTGAATCAGGCCGCAAGGTGCTCGTTTGAATATTTAAGGCAATCAAGGCTGGCATCGTTAGCAGGGGCCAACGTCCTGAGAGCCCAGGAGAGACGACAGGCGGGCAGCGCTCGGCCATGGAGGGCCTTGGCAGCGAAGACGAGTTCTTTGCGGACGTGATGGAGGAGGGGGAGCTGGTGGAAGGATGGGCAGAGAGGTGACCTGATCAAAGCAAGGAGCCGGGAGAATGATGCAGCAGCTTTGTGGGTGGGGCTTTGTCCAGGACGGAGTGGAGATGGGGCAGGAGCAGAGGGGCGAGACGAGGGTGGCCTGGATGAGTGGGGATGGAGAGGCCAGGCGGGTTTTAGAGCTGGTCTGTAGGAAGCAGCAGCCTGGCTGTGTGAGGATCCAGCGAGGGCTGAGTGGAAGTGTGCAGGGACGGGGGTGGGGGGGACACTGAATGTCTTTCCACAGCTGTTTAATCTAACCTGGGACACGGCCACTGCACTGCTATCACCCGCGTCCACAGGCAGCGCGCGAGTCCTCCACCTGGGGAGGCTCACACGCGAACACCAGAAGCAACATGGAAGGGGGGGGGCACCAGTGCCCTGACCATGGCCCTGCCCCGCGGCCCTGCCCCCATTCAGCCTCTTCCTGAGGCCCCCACCTGCCTCTCACGCCTCTCCATCCCCTTCCCGGAATGGGGTGGGCCACCGGGGGCCACGGCCCCATCACTTTTCCCTGCCTTAGGCGAGCGACGGGGGGATGAATGGGCAGAGAGGCGTGAGCGGTGGGAGGTCTCGGGGGAAGAGGCGGAGCCTCAGAAGAGGCGGAGCAAGGGTGGGAAGAGGCGGAACCTCAGAAGAGGCGGAGCAAGGGTGGGAAGAGGCAGAACCTCAGAAGAGGCGGAGCAAGGGTGGGAAGAGGCGGGGCCTTGGGGGAAGAGGCAGAGTGGGGGCAGGGTGGAGCGCAGTGGGTCCACCGTCCAGGTGCCGGTGGGCCCCCTATGTCTATGGAGCTTCGCTTCCAGTGCTCCAAAGGCAGCAGTGGGCCAGTGGGTGTCTGGAGGGGTCACTTTTGCTGCACCCATGGCATTTCCTCCCTGCATGGCCGGCCTTTTGGGGGAGGTTTAACCTCCCCAGCCTCTTATACGGGGTGCCCATGCCAGTGTCTGGTTATTTCTGAGTCACAGCCGGGCGAGTTCAACGCTGCTTATGCCACAACTGCCGTTTCCTGCCGTAACATCTGCCGATTTCTTCTTTAACCTGACCTCTGAATTCCCAGGTTCACACCCGTTTGTGTGTAAAGTACCACGCTCCTGTCTTGTGCCTTGAAGCTCTGGTAGGACAGCGTTGTCCGGGAGCTGGCACTCGAGGGCCAGCGTACGACAAAGCCCTGCAGTGCTCCCACGAGAGCAAGAAGGGGAAGCGCTGGCTGCGGAGTCCAGTTTATTGTTTCCAATGCAAGCTACAAAATACTTCGCATGTATTTTCACGATAAAACAATAGTCATTGCAATTAATAGAGTCACCCTTTCATCATTTGCTGCACCCGGGAGTACAGAAAACATGACAGAGCTAAAAGTTTCATTATGGCCAGATCTCAGAAACCATCAAAGCCCCAAATATAGAGTTCGAGTAATGCAAAGCCCTCCCTCCCCACACTGTAAGCCAGGTGAGGGCAGCGCACCTTCACGGAGGACACCATGAAAGCAAACAGAGGCTACACAAGGGCTCCAGAGAGCAATGCTATGGGGCCGCCCGTGTTGTGACCAGAAAGGAATGAAACCTGCTCTGGTTCTGCTTGGTCGCTCGCCATCTGGCTTAGAGCGGTTTCAGGGGCCTGTCCCCGCAGCAGCGCCAGGTTACGACTGGGCCGTTACCTAACTCACTGGAGCACCCAGATCACAACTCTCAGCCCTGAGAAACGGCACCAAACCCACCCACCTTTCCAGCCTCCCGTGTGGATTACTGCCCCCAGGCAGTGCTTTGCGCAGGATGGGGCCAGGGGACAGCATCCCCTCCATGCTGAACCCCTCCCGTTCCTGGGGGGGGGACAGCCGGGGTCCTGGGGGAGGATGCTGCCTCCCCTGGGGTGGCCCCTGTGATTGTGAGCCCCCCAGCCCAGCTGTGATGCTGGCCTGCTACTAACTCCCACTGGCAGCGTCTCGCTTTCAGCTCGAGGGACAGAGGCCGGTGTTTCTGGGCTCAGCTCCCGCTGGCGGCATGGGGCGTGCCACGCTGGTCACACAGGCTCTGCCTGGGGTCCGCAGCCAGGCGAATAAGCTGCAGCTGTAACAGAGACCTTTCCGCTTAGCCAGTGCATTTGCGCCTCAGCCACTGGGGGGCTGGCTCGTGATTACAGGGCGTTGCCAAGTACAGGGCCAGACGCCTTCGAAGGTAGCACCAGTGGGCTCTAAAAGAAGCCCTGACGAGTGCAGGGGCTGGAGACCACGGCATGGGGCTGGAGGCATGACGGAAAGCCGGGGGCGGAGGGGAAGACGGGGGGAGATTCTCGAGGCTGTGACAGTGCTGAGGCTCTCCCCGCTCACCCCCAACTCCCGGAACGAGGCAGTGGGGTCTAGTGGTTAGAACCACAGACCGTGGTGCTGGATGTGTCTGAGGTCAGGCTTACTTCTCCGGGGTCAGGGGTGAGGGCTTGAGCTGGGGACGCTTGTGAGCGTATAGAGTAAGCACACCTCCCAAACCACTCCAGCTTGTGCTCCGGAATGAAAGCTTGAGTAACCAAATGCCCCTGCAACAGGGTGCTCTGCCCCTTTAAGGGCCAGGGAGCCTGGGGCCAGCCTGCCCTCTTCAGCCGGAGCCCCTTTAAGAACAGGGACGGGATGATCAGACCCTGCAGGGGAGGCGGCAGGTGATTCTGTAAAGAGCTGAGCAAGCTCTGGTGGAAGAGGGAGCTGTGGGAAGTGGGCTTGTGGCAAGGGGCAGTAGAGAGATGCCAGGGGAAAGGTCTGTGGCTTTGGTCAGGGACACACTTTCGTTCTGATGTCACTTTTGAGTTTTTGGCTTGAAGAACAGCCTGTGCCCCAAAGGGAGGGTCTGAGCAGACACCGGTGTGCAAGGACTCCTCCCCAACCTTCCAAACGGGACCCGAGTGTAACCAACGCACTGTCAGCCTGCGTTTGCCGAGAGCCTGACACAACAGCTCCGGGAGGTGGGAGCTGCCCTGTTCACCTCAGTGGGGGTTAACTCCAGTCCCCACTGGGGATGATTTAACTGCCAACTTTGTTAACTCTTTCTCTGCTCATCAAAGCATGTAAGGAAGGAGACAGGTGACCGTCTACTGAAGCTCGGCACAATCTAGCGGGAGTGACAGCTCAATTCTGTGCCACCAGCACGCAGAGCTGGGCCTGGGTGCTTCTGCGTTTCCTAAGTGAGAAGGAAAAGAAGCAAAGCGCAAGTTGTCTCACAGGGGCCAGCAAGGCATCCAAGCCCAGCAAGAGGGAGCCAGGGGCTGGCGGAGCCCACATGAGCTATATGCTACCCCAGCTGGCGGGAGTGCGTGCATGCTGTCTCACGTGGGCAGAGCTGCGGAGCGTATCACTGCTTCCCCCCGCCCATTTGACCCCAGGGACTGGTGGAGCCCGGAGCGAGGCTCCAGGGCGCTGGAGACAGGATAGCGTCAGTACGGTGGAGATGGGAACATGCAGCCACCTGCAGTGCCTAGTGAAAGTCCCTCCCACACCAACCCTGTCCCCAGTCAGGCTTGTCTACACTTAAAAGTTAATTTGGATTAAGGGAGGGATGAGTTTTAAGGGCAGTAGCTATTCCAGATTAACTGTGTGTGTAGACAGGCCCTGACAGAAGCTGCCCACAGACGTCCCGGGTCCAAGTACTAAGCACTGAGTGGACTAGAGTGGAGGCCACTGCTGGGAGTCTCTTCGATTAGTGTAGGCCAGTGCCCAGATGCCCAGGTGAGGGGCATTTACACTGGTGATCTAAACACACAGAGCTCCAGCAATTGCTGGGAAGATGCAATGGAGGTGTCCTGAGCTCTCGTCTCCCGGCTGGTGTTTGCCTTTACTGCTGATTGGGGGACTCTGCCCTGCATTTTATTTTCAGCTCCTTACCCAGCTCGGAGCTTGGCTGGTCACTGTTGTTGCAACAAACTCCCAGTGCTAGGCTGATGTGTCTCTGTGCTGCCCTGCAGGCAGGGCACGCCCCAGCCCCTCGTACGATGACACTCGCCTGACACAACAAAGCTGGACACGGGACGGCTCGCTCCAAGAAATGCCGAGGCTGGGGGCACCAGCCGAGGGGCCATTGCTCGGGAGCTCTTCCTCGCTCCTGCTGCCAGCTGGGGAATGGGCAGTGGGGACTGCAGAGCAGCGCCCCCACCCCCTCCTGGGAGGTCTCACGCTGCAGACAGGGGGTGAGAAATTGCCTGTCACAACCCACTTGGTCAGCCAAGGCCACCAGACCCCCGTCATGGGGCAGCCAGGCCACGGACCGAGCCACTAAACTGCCAGGCTGGGAGGAAAGGGCCCCTTTTGCTTTAGGGTTTGGAAGGGCTGGGTTTAGGATCTGGTTATTCCCACTGTGCGGAGGGGCTTGGGACAGGCACTGATGCTATTACAGCATGCATCCAGCCCACCTGCTTGGAGTTTTGAATAGCTAGCTCCACCGGCTGATGCCCGCTGCTGGCCCAGTGCAAACCCAAGCTCTGAAAGGCCTCCCCGCCCCAAGCTCTCTGACCGCACCTGCCAGTCCTTTGATTTACCAAGCCAGACCCCGCGAGGTTTGACCCCAGGTGGCTAGCTCCAGATGAGCGGCCGCTCTGCAGTGACGGCTGAGCACGCTATCCATCTGAAAATCTGGTGGGTCTGTTGAACTGAATTAGCCACCTGCTGTTGCTAGGTCCGGCAGACGTACTCATCCTGCCGTGCTCGTCCAGAGCCATCAAAGGCTGCAGCTCCGGCTGCTCCGTCCTTTCCAGGCTGCTGTCGCTCTGAGGCCTGCTGCTCCTCAAGAGAGGGTTGGGGAACTGAAAGCAGATGCGCTGCTCTGGCATCATCTGTCTCTCCAGCTTGGGCCCTTCGTCCGGCACCGGGCCAGCCACCGTCTTGGTCCCTGGCTCAGCCCCGGGCGGGGACGCAACACTCTCCAGAGAGGAGATGCTTTGCTTCCACGCGGTTTGCATGTCGACTGGCACAATTTTGGTGGTTTCTGAGGAGATGTAAACAGCGAGGTCGCCCCGGTCACCCTTCCAGGGCAGCTCCTTCTCGGCTGAGGTGGGCGAAGGGGGGATGATGCGTGGGCTCGGGCAGATGTCCAGGCTGCCTGTGGGGACACAGGCAAAGGAGAGTGAAACAACCAGCTGCTAGGGCAACCCCTTCCTGGGCTCTGCCCAGCGCATCCTGACGGTCGGAAGCTGATCTCCCCAAGCAGGAGGAAAAGGGCCCATGTGGGGCCAGAAGCCGTGTGCTGCACAAGACGGGAGACAGCAACACAGCCCTGGTATGGAAAGGGGAGATGCCCGGCTCGTATCCACCCTGCTGGTGACTGAGCAGTGATGGAGAAGCACAGGAGTGACGCAGGAAAGTGGCTTTGCCACTAAGAGCTGGCAATGCAGAGGTTCTCATACTGGGGGGGATCCCTGGGGGAGGGGGGGCACAGAATGTATTCAGGGCGTGAGAAGCTTTAGGGAAATAAACCTCACTGGGCGCATTTTACCCACAGCGATGGGTAACTAGCAAAGCTGAGCAGACACATCAGGTCCTCAGACGGCGCTGTGCATTTGGACGGATTTCCGTCCAGCTCCTGTAACCCACACACCTGGGTGTGGAGATCTGTCCCACTCAGAGACAAATTAATGAGTCTGCTCGACAGCCTTAGCTAAGGGCCACGGGGCTTTTAGCTCATGCAGTAGAGGCTCCTGCACTTAGCTCCAGAGGTCCCAAGTTCAATCCTGCCCCCGCCAAGTGCCGGCTGGGGTCTGTCAGTGTTACACTTGCACAGCGCTATACAAAGCCGTTGCCATCCGTACGTTAATCCACGTGCCACGACGCCGTGTGAACATCTAATTATGAGCACCCAGCGCAGGTTTGCTTTTGCCCTTCCTACAACGGACCGTTGGCTGTTTTTATTCATTAGTGAGAGTTGTGTGGCAGAGGAGGGCAGCAATCAAACAAGTTTGAGAACCACTGTGTTAATGCAAACCAGTGCTGGACTGAAAGCAGCCTCCCCGCCCCCCGCACAGATTTTATTCTTCACTGACCACCTCCTATTAACAAGATGGCTCACCCACTCACTCAGCCCCCTGGCCACCCCAGTCACTCAAGTGGGAGCATTCCTGCTGAGGCCGGAGACACCAGGCCCAGACAGGGAAGGAGTGGGGGTCTTCTCTTCTCCTCGTCTCATGGGCAAACAAAGGCAGGGAGAGCAGCCTCTAATCCGGGGGTTAATCCACAGAGCTCCCCCATGAGAACGGAGCTCCCCGTCCGGCCCCGCTCTCTGAACAATGTCAATGCCCTAGGAAGCCTGAGGTTTGAGTCCAAGCAGCAGTAAGCACAGCTGTGGAGTGTTCAACCCAGGGCTCCCTCCCAGGCTGCCAGGGCTAGGTGGGAGGGTCAGATGAGCTCCCTGGGCCTAACACAAAGTAGTTCTAGGTAAAAGCACTCTTGTTTGTACCAATCCTTCACCAGATGGAGGAGCTGTGTCCCCAGTGATTTATTCCTGATGCTGCCTGAAAAACAAACCAGTGAAGTTACCACTGCGTTGGGTTCCGAAAACCTGAGTAACGAACCCTGCAGCGAGCAGTGACGGACGCCCAGGTACAGCCTGGCTCCTGGCTCGAGGCAGGACAGTTCCTATGCCGTCTGTCTGTCCTGGCACAGCGCCCTGTGGCAGCACTGCTGGCCATTACCCTGCTGTCAGTCAGCCCTCCAGCTGCCCCGTGGCACTCAGCTCAGGGCTCGCCGTGAGCCAGGCACACTCTGCTCCTCCCGGGACAGGAAATCACCCTTCACCGGCCCAGCCTCATTGCTGCAGAGACTGCAGCTCTCCATGCCACCCCTGCAGCACTAGCCCCGTTGCAACCGCTGGGAGAGCGCCCCCTACCGGATGTCTTCTTGCCCTGCAGGATCTCGTCTGCTGCTCGAGCGATGAAGACGATACCCTCATCATCCTCCTTCTCTGTCTCTGAGCTGTCACTCTCCTCACTGTCGGAGTCGACTGCCACTAGAACGGCAGCTGCCGTGAGAGAAGACGGGGAAGCGTAGTGGGCGCAGGCCTCAGCCTCCCTACACGGTCAGTGCACCTACCCACCAGGCCCGCTGCTGCAGCCTCCAGGGGAAAACCAGCCCCAGCCCAGCCCACCTCAGGGGAGGCCAGTGCTGGCCTGGCTCAGCCCTGCCCGCCCAAGCCCAGCCCAGGGGGAAGCCAGCACCAGCCCAGGAACCATTTCCAGCTGCTCCGTGGCCTCTCACAACCTTCCCCCCAGATCCTGGGCTTCCTGAAGCTCCTCCCTGTGAAGCTGCCACCCTCTGGGGTTGGAGGGGCAGAGTCTGCTGTAGCCACCGCCTGGGTCAATTGCAGCACAGTGCCCAGGGTGCCAGGGCCAAACCTGACTTCACACCCCCTGGCACTTTCTGGCTGGGATTTGGGGGCCTCACACCCCCACCCTGCCCTAGACGGGATGTGACGGCCCACCGCCAGCCACTGGAAATGCCCAGTGAGGCGAGCATCCCCGGACCAGCTTCTAACACTGTCCCTGCTGAGGAGCCCCACCCTCCAGGGGAGCAGCCTGCCTCCCGCCCACTGCTCCCTCCCAGCTTGAGCTGTGCCAGGCTGCTCGGGCACATCGACCCCTACTCTCCGGAGACGAGAGCTGGCAGGAGGCTGGGCGTGGGGGCAGGAGGCTGCAGGGATAGCAGGGAAGGGGGCATGTTGCTTTCCTGTAGGCTCCTATTCTTACCAGTCCCTTAAGGCCCTTCCTCCTGGGAACACATTGTGCCAAAAACCACAGGCACCACGTTCCAGGGACCAATCCTAGTGGCACAAAAAGCCCACTGCCCTCCCCATGCCCGGCTCTCCCATGCCCCCCTGCTGCCCCTAGGCCTTACCCGTCTGCTGCCAGTTAACGCTTCCGGGTGGCTTTCCGTTGGGCAGCTCGGTATTTGCCACGCTCTTCTTCTGCTAATGACAAGAAAAGGTCTTGGGTCAGATCCCTGCTCGGGAGCCTGGGCTGAGTCCCCCGTTCCCCGAGTCACTGCAGAGCCATGCTGCCCACGCAGCGCTCAGCAACTCGCCAGGGGCGCCACTCCCAAACCGCCCAGGGTCGGCTCTAGAGCATACACAACGCTCATGCACTCCCCCCACACCACAACACTCACGTGTCCGCACGCGCACACAGACAGCCCTCCCGTACTCGTGTGCAAACACACCCACCCCTTTAGCCCTCAGGGGTCAGATTCTCAGCACCGCTCTAGCCCCTTTGCCGTGCTCCGGTGACGTGAACAGGCTGGAAGGGCAGTTTAATTGGCGGTGATGAAATACACCCCTGTGTTCACACCCTACGCGCTGTTGTAACAAGCACAAAATATCTGGAAACTCATAGTTTGCTGATCAGCACTGTCCTGATAAAAGGTGTGTGGCGACACTGTATGTAAAGGGGTAAGACCCCCCCTGTATGATGTTATTAGCACGTTCCAAACCCCACAACTCCAGGAGAAGTCGGCAAACAGGTCTGAACGAAACAAAGGAAGCGTGTGTGCCTTAATTTGAATTGAAGCCGTAAACAGAACCATCAAGCAGGAAGGGAAGACAAAGGAAGCTCAAACAGGTGACAACAACCAGCAGGGAACATCCTTCCACATAGACTCTTTGTCTCCTGGCTCTCAGCTGGAAATGCTTTTCAAAGAGGGACTAAAAAAAAGGAGGGGCAAACCCCCAAGGCTCCCCTCTCTCTCTCCCTGCCCATCTCATTCTCTGTCCCTGAGAAGACAAAGGGAGCAGCCTGCTGGACTCTGGGGGATAGGTCCTGACTCAAAGAGTTTGGTCAGTAATGCTGTTGGAAGCACGTGGTGAGAAACTTTCCTTGAATCTAATGTAGTTTGTTAAGTTAGGCACTAGGAAGAGTTTTATCTGTTTTTTCTTGTAACCATTTCTGACTTTTATGCCTCATTGCTTGTACTCACTTAGAATCTCTTTGTAGTTAATACACTTGTTTTATTGTCTTATCTAAACCAGTGAGGTTAAGTTGAAGTATCTGGGTAACTCCATTTAAGATAATAAGCTGGTATATTAGTCCCTTTAGGGAATAATGGAATCGACATATCTGGACTGTCCAGGAGAGGGCTGGGCAGTACAGGACGTACATTTCTAGGGGGAAGTCCAGCACTCGGAGTGAGCTGAGGTCACCCTGCAGCAGAACCGAGGCTGGTGAGAGACAGGGCGTGACTGGCAGGCTGCAGTTACACACTGACACATCTGGGAGTGACCTGAATGCTGGCAGGCTGCTTCTGAGCAGCCCAGGTTGGGAGCTATGACAGTAAGGCATTGCAAGGCATCCCAGGCTATAAGGCAGGGGGGACACAAACCCTCCACTGGTTGGGACTGTACCCCAGCATGTCACACTGGTCTCCTGAGGGTCTCCCTATTTCTAAAAGTTAAAAGCTTCCGTGGAAGGCAAAGTGGACTCTGTGTGCCACCCTGAACTGAGAGTCACTGCAAAATTCAAAGCCATTTAGGCATCACTGAAGCAAATTGCAGCTGACAAAGACGTGACAACTGATAAAGATCAATTAATTGCCAATGTCGTTAACTATTCATGGTAAATGGCCTATGATGGGATGTTACATGGGACGGGATCTGAGTTACTACAGAGAATTCTTTCCTGGGTATCTGGCTGGTGAATCTTGCCCATATGCTCAGGGTTCAGCTGATCGCCATATTTGGGGTCGGGAAGGAATTTTCCTCCAGGGCAGATTGGAAGAGGCCCTGGGGGTTTTTCACCTTCCTCTGCAGCGTGGGGCACGGGTCACTTGCTGGAGGATTCTCTGCTCCTTGAAGTCTTTAAACCACGATTTGAGGACTTCAGTAGCTCAGACATAGGTGCGAGGTTTATCGCAGGAGTGGGTGAGTGAGCTTCGGTGGCCTGCATTGTGCAGGAGGTCGGACTAGATGATCATAAGGGTCCCTTCTGACCTTAATGTCTATGAATCACACCCCGCGACTGTGGCACTGATCCCACCTGATGCGGGTGTGGCTAAAGGACTGAGAGCTGCTATTACTGGAGAATCCCATGCACAGGTGCTGGAACTAGGGGTGCTGGGGGACTGCCGCACCCCCTGGCTTGAAGTGGTTTCCATCATATACAGGGTGTACAGTTGGGTTCAGTGGCTCTCAGCATCCCCACGACACATTGTACCAGCCTCCCTGGTTACATGTGACTGTAAGGTCATGCATCATCCCAGAATTAGAGCCTGATTATGCCCCATGCATTGATGAGTCATTCTTGAGCTAGGCTCCAGCCAATCCACCACCCCAGAGCTAGTCTGGTGACTCTCAGGGCACGTATATGAGCCCGAGACACGGCAGCTCAGTCTGATCCACTTCATTTCATGGCTTGGAACTCTCCTCTGCCTGACAGTGGTACAGACACCACAAGCCATAGCCTGCTCCAGCCCCTGCCCCATCCCTGTTCCAAGTCCTTCTCCAGCCTTGCTCCATCCCTACTCAGGATTTCTGACTCTGGCTTTGAACCTCTGGCTCTGACCACTAGGCCGGACCATCTCCATCATGGTTTCTGACAGCAACAGCACGTAATACAAACACTGGAGAAGAGAACCCTGCTTGGACTGTGCCTCTCACTCCTCCAGGCAGCCCTGCGGCCGAGAGGAAGACGATGCCATGCTGGAGTTGGCGAAGGGTAGAAGGCAGAAGCTTATTTGTGTCACTTCCAGGGCTGTTTCCGCTGAGGGGATGTGAAACGGACTTGGAGCCTTACAGGAGGGACAGGAATTGGGCAGTGCACACCATGAGGGTGTCTTTCCAGGAGAGGACACAGGGTGAGTGCACTGGCTGGCTTTGTGCATGGATCTCATTGCCACAGATGCACCATCCGCTTCCTGGTCCATCGGAATGGATTTGCTGGGACTAGGGGCGCTGGACATTTGAAGAAGGGGTCCCACAAGGTCACTAGAACCGTAGGAAACCATGTGACATATAACTCTCCTCATCAAAGGCCAGATTCACGGATGGAGCCGCTCCGCCTGGTACCCTGTTTAAATGCCTAGCTTGCAGACGGGCCAGCCCAGAGCAGCAGGCTCAAAGCACCAGAGTCCGGATCCCCCGCCATGCGGGGCTGTCCCCAGGGCCTGTCTGCCATGTCGGCAGGTTGCCTGCTGTCCCGTGTGCTCTGGCTAACACAAGGCTGGTTTCCACTCTGCTGCCAGCCAGGGGACAGTGGCTGGTGGGGCTCTATCTAGCAGAGCGAGGTTGGCCCACTCAAGACACATAAGGCAGGTGGGGCAGCACCACCCATGGGGAACTCACCTTTTTCCTGCCATCTTTCTTCAGCCTGGCCTTGCTCTTCGCGGAGCGGACGTTGTGCTTCGTGGACTTGAAGGTTTCCAGCCGTCTCTTCATGTTCTGCTGGAATATCTCCTTGTCCTGCCGCTCTTGTGTGCTTGGGGAGATGAAGTGGCGGCTGTAGCTGGCCTTGTACTAGCCGAGGGAGGAGGCAAAGAAACAGAGATGGACCCCGCTCTGGGCAGCTGGGGTGAGTCATTCATTCTGGGGCCGTGCACTGCTCGTCCATCCCCACCCCCTCAGGGCGTCTGCCCGCTGTGGCTGGCTTCTCCACAGGCCTAGCGCCATGTGCCCCTCAGGCCCGGCCCATGGCTTCCACCCAGCCACATGGCACCATCCCAGCGACGGAGGAGAGGAGAGGACAGGGGTGGCAAAGGCACAACAGGCTCTTCAGGCTGCCCTGCTCAGCGAGTGCTCACGCCCCACGGGACGAGATGGGCAAAGAGAAACCAGCCCCACGGGTTGCAATGGGAGCTGTGTGCCTAAACCCCCTTGGCAGCTTTGAAACGCTCAGCTGTTGACGTCTTCAGAACTCAGGCACGTTCTTAAAATTGGGGCAAAGTTAATGCCCCTTGGCGGCAGCGGGGCCTACGCCCAGCCGCCCGGGGAGAGCTTGCGTTGCTGAGAGCGGGCAGGGCCCCCGGAGACGCACCACACGGGTTCTGTGTCCACGATGCAAGCTGGGAGGGGCCGGGCAGTGACAGCAGGGGCATGGGGGTGTGTGCATGCACTGTGGCCTGACAGCGGGGTGTGGGGGCGTTTGCGTCTGTCTGTCTCGGCATGTGCTAAAGCCCCATGTCCGGTCACGGTGTGGCATGGCCTGCCATGCTCTGCAATTCCTAAGGGCCGGCTGCGCTGGGGCATTCCTCCCTCCAGAGCGGGGTGACTGGGGGCATCTGTCGACGCGGCGAGCCCCCAGCCGGGGTACACACACCCACACGAGCTAGCGCACCAGAGGAGCCGTGTGGACGTTGTGGCTCGGGTCGGAGCACCAGCCGGAACCTGCACTCACCACCCTTGGGGCAGGGCAGTGTGCAGACAGGACAGCGGTGCCCCTGGGGTGGATTTCTAGTCAGAGCCAGAATCTGTAGTGCCAAAAGTGGGAATTTGATGGGACCAGATGGCTCTTTGGAGCCATGGCCCCACAGCTGGGAGCGGGCCGCCACCCCGACGTGCCGACCTCTGCCAACGCCCGTCAGCACAGCGGCCCCCGGCTAACGCAGCAGAGGGGAACGTGGCGGGAGCGGGGCCTTTCCCCCCAGCCAAAGAGGCCTAACGCTGGCTGTAACTTTGGAAACTGCTGGCTCCGCAGCAGTTTCTGGGGCAGCCCCAGCAGACCTCTCCCCCCACCCCTGTTAGTAGCAGCAAGCTGCTCCCTGGACAAGGAGAGGCCCACAGCTCAGAGGGGTTTGGGAGATGCTGGTTGGGAGGAAGCCCCTGGACAATCTAACCAGGGGCCTAGTGACTTGTACTGGGTTTGGAGCCCTTAAGAACGACCAGCAGGTGGGACTGATGCAACCACTCATGCTTAGGATGGGGCCAGCTACGGCCAGACTTCTCCCATGTCAGTCCCGGTCCCTCCCCTTGTCCCCTGCTAGCCTGCCCCAGGCCGATGCGGCCGCTCTGGGCACTACACAGGGCCTCTCCCTGGTTTATTGTTTTGCTCTATTTCCCCTGTCCCAGGGATACCGGCCTAATGATTACTCCTCCCCTGCCTGTTTAACTCAGTGCCGTACCATCGTCCTGGGCACAGAGACACGAGTTGTGGGTGTGAAGCCCTGTCCATCTCAGTGCTCAGCAAACTCCCGGGGCTCCAGGGCCAGGCGATTCTGAATAGTTCTGCTCACCATGGCCCTGGGAAGGACACGTACAGGGGCGAGGCTGGTGCATACAGCGAGTGCTCGGCCAGCACTGGGCCAGCGCCATGCTCTGGTGGGAAGTGCCATGGGAGCAGAGGATACCCAGAGTGGGTAGGGCTGGTTGCTATGTCCCCCCAGTGTTTCCTACGGCTCATTACAGCTCCTGTCGATGCTGCAGCGTGGTGGTGACGGGGCACAGGGACGCTCACCCTCCTGCGTGGTTTGTAGAGGCTCCCGCATAACACATGGTGCATCACGGCATCTTCCTTATCCCTCCTGCTCCTCACGGTGTCGATGACCTGCAGATCCAGACACGCGCCGCTGCCGCTTTCCCTCCTGCGAGGGAGACACGGGCAGAGCGCTCAGCGCCAGCCGCTGGGGCAGGCGGGGCAGAGCCGGGGCACGGGCGAGGCGCAGTCAGTCTGCCAGGGCCGAGGCAGTGGCTGAGTTCTGGGCGTCTCCGGGCCGGAGCCATCACAGCGCACGGCCTGGGCATCGGCACAGCCCCGCAGAGCTCCCTGCACCCTTAGGCGCCGCACTCTGCTCTCCAGCGCCCCCGTTGGCCAGTGCTCAGAGTTAGGCTCGGCCCCTCCGCAGGGAGGAAGCAGGTGTGCGGGTGCGTGCAGGGTGCCCGCGGGCATGTGGTGGGTGCCTGTGTGCACAGCCAGGGGGCACGTCCGCGGCTCCTACACACTCAGGGCCAGGGCTCCTCAGACTGGCCACTCACCGCAGAGAGAAGCAATTCCCTGACCCACGGGTACCTAGCTCAGCTCTGCCTAGGCCAGCTGACAACTGTCCCCATGCGCCAGCTCCTGGCCTCTCTGGTGCCACCCAGCCTGCCCCGTCCCTCGCAGTGCAGGGAGCAGTCCCCTCCGCCCTCCCCCCAGCTCCACTCCTGCCTGCTCCACCCCTCCCCTCCCCTCCTCCCCCCACTCAGCCTCTAGGGGCAGACGTGGGGCCAGAGAGCAACACTGCTCTGATGACAGGTTTCAGAGTAACAGCCGTGTCAGTCTGTCTTTGATGAACCTTGTCAGAGCCCAACCCCGCTCCTTGCTCCAGCTGGAGCCCTGCGTCTCCCATGCTCCTCTTACCTCCCCAGTCGCCCCTCATCCCCCTGCCCCACACTCCTCCCATTGCCCCGCTGAACACACCTCCCCCAGCCCCTCTTCCAGGGAAATATCCTTCAACACCAAGGAGCGGAGAGGAGCCAGGAATGGAGTGGGCCTGTGCGGGAGAGCATGAGGGAGGAGTGGGGCTGCGTAGGGGGCCAGGGAAGGGCCAGGGCTGCGCAAGGGGCCAGGCAGGTGTAGCAGAGATCAGCGCTGGCTGACAGCGTGAACGCACTGTCTGCACTTCCTCAAAACACGTTGGGAATTCACACGCCAAAAACTTCGTTAGCTTAGAGACGCTCCCATTTCCTACCCTTGCAGAGCACTAAACCACCAGGAAGTCACCAGTTAAGGCAGCTTCACCCGTAGCAACCTCGGCTCATGGGCCTGAGCCCCGAACGCACTCACTCGCTTCCGACGTATGGCAAGGGACAAGGGTCACGGCGATTGCCCACAAGCGCAGGAGAAACCCAACCAGAACTCCAGCCTCCCCTTCTCCCTATACCGCTAACGATGTGCTGGCCTCAGCCCTGGCTGGTGCCTGGAGGCAGGTGGGGTGCGGGTTGGAGCTAGCTAGCGGCAGAGCAGAGCAGCCAGAGTGTGCGTGAGCCCGGGGGAGGCGTCGGAGCAGTAAGTGGGGCCCAGCAGTAAGCGATGGAGTGAAGCCGTGTGAAGGTCACTGCAGATCATAACGCATTGCCTGCGGTCACCGCAGCACTCAATGCCCCAGAGGCGGCAGCAGATCTGCCGCCCTGGGGCGGGACACGTCAGCCACAGCCTGGACTGTTTGCTGGTGCACAGAAGGCCCTGGGACGGCAGGTTAAGGAGGGCGCCATTGCTCCCAGCAGCCACCCCTCTGCAGAGCCAGGGGCGGGAGGACCGGGAGCTCCCAGGACAGGACAGCAGCCCCATCGCCAGCACACTCACAGGAGGTTTGTGACCGACGACTCCGACATGGAGGTCCTGCTGGGCATGGAGGGCAGCGTGAGCCTCGAGGCAGAGAGCACGTGGCCACCCTAAGGGGAGCAAGAGACCAGAGCAGTGTCAGAGCCCTCGCCTGTGCTCAGGAAGATCCCCCCGCAGAGCTGAGATGGGAGGTGCCAGGATTCGGCTGGCACATTGTGTCCCTTGCCGGCCACCAAGCCCCCAGCTACCCTCTGCTGGCACCACCTGCCCCTCTACCCGACCTGGGGGCTGGGCAGAGCTGTCTGCCAGGGGGATTAGCCCCCCACTGACCTCACCTGGGGGCTGGGCAGAGCTGTCTGCCAGGAGCAATTGCTCCGTGCCCTCAAAGGTATTTGGCAGTTTGTGTTCTTTACTATTGATGGGCCACTCAGGGGCAGCGCCTGGGGGCCCCAGCCAGGGCGGAAGCATGCCCCGGAACGGGCCTGGACGGGGGGGGCAGTGCATGGGGAGTCCCGGGCAGGGGGGCAGCGCCCAGGGGGAGTCTCACTAGCACCGCTTTCTACCCCTGGCCCCAGGCTTTACGGGGCTGACAGCTGTCCCTAGGGGAACTGCTCTGGCCTGACAAGCTGCGACTGCCAGGGCTCTGGCTGGGAGTGGGCTACCAGCCTGGGAGGACTGGTAGCCGGGGTAGAGCTGCTCCCTGTGCCTGGCGGGGAAGTGCCCCCAGCAGGGTCGGTTCATCCAGGAGAGCTGCAGAGGTCAGCGCCGCCATTCCCCAGCGGAGCTGGGATCTAGCTGCCCCCTGGGCAGGGCCTGCCGTAGCTGCTGGGGGCTGCTCTGGTACCTGATCCACAAAGCTGATGGCATCGCGGATATTCAGCTTGCAATAAACGTCCCAGATTTCATCTTTGAGCCGATAGGCCGATTTCCGCATCAGGAGCTGGCTCAGGTACCTCTTGTCAAACTGCTCCCATCTGGCACAAGAGGGAGGAGGGGGTGGTGTGAGCTCCCATGCACGGGATGGCAGGGATCTCAGGCCAGCCCCCTCACCTCAGCGCAGCTGGGATTCCAGCCGAAGGGGCAGGGTAACAAGGCATTTCCTCTACCGTTCAGCCACGTGCCCAGGACACAGGTAAAGCAGCAATCGAGCTGGGGGCGGGGGGAGGGAGGGATGAGACTGTTCCATGTGGGTGGGGGCAATGCTCATTCAGGGGCAGTGAGGGGATGGGGTGGGGAAGGGAGCAGCCCCTACTCAGCCCCGGCAGTCGCTGGTACAAGGAAGCAGCTGTGCAGCCACTGGGGGGAGGAAGATCTGGCCGCTAGAGTGCAATGCTGGCTGGGAGCTGGGGGAGTGGCCCCCCATGCTGAGAGCACCGTGGCTCCGTACGGCAGGCAGTGGGGAGGCTGCCGGGGGCCTGGCCGGAGCTGGCAAGGGGCGGTAGGGCAGGGAGAGTGTCCTGTGGGAGGGGGCGGACGGCAGGAGGGGACCCCGCAGGGACTGGGCAGGCACTCCCTGCCTGGAACCCCTCCCCATCAGGAAATGGGTTTAGGGATGTGGTGCCTCATGAGAGCTGTAGCTCCAGAGCTCTCGTGCCCCACATCATCCCGGGGGCTCATGCCTGGCTGGACTCCGTCTCCCATGGAGCCCCGCGGTCTCTCCCGCAGCCAAGCTGCCACGGCACGTCGTGGACTCTCACAGAGCACGGCAGAGGCCCAAGACGGGCGTGACGTTGCACTCCATATGCTTTCTGAAAATATGGTTCTAAGTGTGAGTATGACGTAACTGGAATACACATTATGTAAAAGGTCTCTTGCAAGGTATCATTACAAAGCTTATAATCTACTGAGTGTGGTCATCCTATTTGTATGAACGTGCCATTCTTGTATCTGAAACTAGAAATATGTAGCGTAACTCTGAGGTCCTATTGTAACTATGCAAAGTGTGGGCCATTGACCAGGACAATTGACTATAAATGGTTCTGTTTACCTGCAAGCCTGCCTGTGTACGTGTGGGCCAGCCTGTGGGTAATGAAGAATGAGGTCTTACAGTGACATGTGACTTGATACTGGAATCCATCTTAAACCTGGTGCTTTTCTATTTAGAAGGAGGGGTGGGGTCCCAGAAAGACAAAGGATTCCCGCCTTGTGCCAAAGCTATAAAAGGGGGTCGAGCAGGACAAAGTGGGTTCCAGTCACGGCAAAGCCCCTGCTTACCACCTAATATGCCTGCTGGAACTAAGAAGGACTATACCAGGGGAAAGGATTGGACCCAGACTAGGAAGGAGTCTAGTCTGTGAAAGAAGTTTCTTAGAACACCTCTAAGGGTGAGGTTTCTTAAATGTATTAGGCTTAGACTTGTATGTTTTGTTTTATTTTGCTTGGTAACTTACTTTGTTCAGTCTGTTATTACTTGGAACCACTTAAATCCTACTTTTTATACTTAATAAAATCACTTTTGTTTATTAGTAAACCCAGAGTAAGCGATTAATACCTAGGGGAGCAAACAGCTGTGCATCTCTCTCTCAGTGTTATAGAGGGTGGACAATTTATGAGTTTACCCTGTATAAGCTTTATACAGAGTAAAACGGATTTATTTGGGGTTTGGATCCCATTGGGAACTGGGTGTCTGGAGATAGGTGACCTGCTGAGCTGTTTTTAGTTAAAGTCTGCAGCTTTGGGGGCATGGACCAGACCTGGGTCTGTGTCTGCAGGTAGCTAGCGTGTCTGGCTCGACAGGGCACGGTTCTGGAGTCCCAAGCTGGCAGGGAAAACAGGCTCAGAGGCAATTTCAGCATGTCAGGTGACAGTCCCAAGGGGGTCTCTGTGACCGAACCCATCACAACTGGCTCTTCCCACCGGCCTGGCCTGGCGCTGAGAGAGGAGGACACCACAGATTTAATGGCGTGCTGAGCAATCCCGTCTTGCACCTTCCCGGCCCCATAGTCACAGTCCAAGAAGCTGGGAGGTCAGGGTTGGGGGCTGGGTGGGCAGGGAGATGAGGCAGTCAGGGTTGAGGCTGGGGCCGGGGTGCGTGGAGAGATGAAGTTGGGGTGGGTGTGGGTGGGGATATTGAGGGTGTCGGGGGTTGGGGTGGGGTGGGCAGGGAGATGAGGGTGTCAGGGGTGGGGATGGGAGGGGAGACGAGGGGTTGTGTGGGGTGACGAAGAGGTCGGAGCTGGGCTGGGGTGGGCAGAGGCGAGCAGTTTGGGGTCAGGTTCAGAGCGGATGGGGAGATGAGGGGGCTGAGGTGGGTGAGGGCGAGTCCCCCCGAAGCAGGTGCCATTCGCTCTCGGGATGTGATCACGGGGACGGGAAGGCCCGAGACCCGCTGGGATGCACCGGTCCCCTCAGTCCAAGGGAGCAGGGCCTGTGGCGGGGCCCTGGGGCAGAGAGCAGAACTGGGCCTGCCTGCCACACACCAGCCTCACGTTGCTCCTCTGAAGCCTGCCCAGAGCGAGGAGCCCCCTTCCAAGCCCCTGTAGGGCACCGGGGTCCCCACTCAGTGCCCCACAGCTGGCCCGTTTGCCCTGTGCACAGGCCCCAGGGAAACACACAGGGCCAGGGCGCAATGAGGGGAGGCAGACTCCCGCCAGGGGGCGAGCCAGGCATGGCGGGGGGCCAGGAGCGGGCGAGGGTGCGGGAGGGGGGCTCCAGCACACGTGGGCACTCACTTGTCTCGCCAGTAACGGTAACCGTGGTGACCGACCACGTCCTCCACCGCTGCCAGAATGTGGTCAAAGGCCTTGGAAAGAGAAAACACAGTGAGTGGGGGGGACCTGGGGCAGAGTCCGAGCTGGCGCCCCATCCCTGCTGGAAATTGCCCCCGTCAAAAGGAGAGCCCTGGGCAGGACCTGTGGCACGCAGGGCCGGGGAGACGCTGGCCATCCCGGCTTGGCCCCGCTACCTACGTGCTCGTGCAGTTCCTCGTTCAGCGTCGGCTTGTGATGGTCACTCCGCTTCACCTTCAGCCACTTGACCAGCGGCTTGATGGTCAGACCCTGAAACGGCAGAGCAGGGCTGTCAGTGGGGGAGCGTCCCCAGCCCCAACTCCCCCCAGCAAGGGGAGTCTGCCCCAGCCTGGGCAGCACCTATCCTGGGCCTTTGCCACTCTGCTCTCCCCTCTTCTGAGCGCTTGCCTGGGGGAGCCCGCCAAGCCATCCGCCCCAGTGCACAGGCAGACCGGGCTGCTGGGCCAAGATGCAGCAGGAGAAAGGAGGTGCTGCCCCAGGGGCCTTGGCACCAGGAGATATGTGCCTGCAGCGTACCAGGGCCTCGCTGCCTCTCGCACGCTGCTGTCAAGCAGAATTGGCTCCGGTGCCGTCCAAGGGACACGGGGGGCAGGGAGAGGAGAATTGGTCCGTGTGGCGGCGCAGGGAGGTGTTAAAATCGGGACTTCGGTACGAGCTGATGAGCTGAGCTCCTTCGGAAGCTGCCTGCTACAAGCAAAGCTGACCGATGCCTGGTTTCTGGGGCAGAGAAGAAGCCCTTGCTAGAGCGGCTGCTGGTGCCGAGCAGGGGAGGGGACACTTGGGACCGGCAGTCCCCAGCCAGGCGGTTAGCTACCAGCCGGAGCAGTGAACCAACCAGTCATTCAAAAAATAAAATCACGGACAACTGCAGAGGAAGCAGAGTCCAGGGCACACAGCAGAGCAATGCTCGAGCCAAGGGAAGGGGAAACCCAAGCAATTCCCCTCTGCATGGCTAGACATGATGGAACAAACGTGAATCACAAAACTTGCTGGGGCTAAATCCATCCCTGGGGCAATTCCAGCAAAGACAGGAAAGTCACACCAGGGTGGACCTGACCCATTGAGTTCAACGTGATCAGGACCGGTCTCCTCAGGAATCACAGAACCACGGGCAGTGAGCAGCACGGGTTTATAAAGAACAGATGTCTTGCCAGCCAGGCTCGGTTGCTGGCTTTGGAGCGGGGCTGACAGGCAGGCTGCAGCGGGCAGAGAGCAGCACAGGGCAGGGCAGAGCACACCCGGCCTGGCACGGCTGGGGTGGGCAGAGAGCAGCACAGGGCAGGGCAGAGCACACCCGGCCTGGCACGGCTGGGGTGGGCAGAGAGCAGCACAGGGCAGGGCACACCCAGCCTGGCATGGCTGGGGCGGGCCGAGAGCAGCACAGGGCAGGGCAGGGCACACCCAGCCTGGCACAGCTGGGGTGGGCAGAGAGCAGCACAGGGCAGGGCAGGGCACACCTGGCCTGGCACACTGGGGTGGGCAGAAAGCAGCACAGGGCAGGGAAGGGCACACCTGGCCTGGCATGGCTGGGGTGGGCAGAGAGCAGCACAGGGCGGGGAAGGGCACACCCGGCCTGGCACGGCTGGGGTGGGCAGAGAGCAGCACAGGGCAGGGAAGGGCACACCCGGCCTGGCACGGCTGGGGTGGGCAGAGAGCAGCACAGGCCAGGGCAGGGCACACCTGGCCTGGCACGGCTGGGGCAGGCAGAGAGCAGCACAGGGCAGGGCAGGGCACACCTGGCCTGGCACGGCTGGGGTGGGCAGAGAGCAGCACAGGGCATGGCAGGGCAGGGCACACCCGGCCTGGCACGGCTGGGGCGGGCAGAGAGCAGCACAGGGCAGGGCAGGGCCCACCTGGCCTGGCACGGCTGGGGCGGGCAGAGAGCAGCACAGGGCAGGGCCCACCTGGCCTGGCACGGCTGGGGCGGGCAGAGAGCAGCACAGGGCAGGGCAGGGCACACCTGGCCTGGCACAGCTGGGGTGGGCAGAGAGCAGCAAAGGGCAGGGAAGGGCATACCCGGCCTGGCATGACTGGGGCGGGCAGAGAGCAGCAAAGGGCAGGGCAGGGCACACCCAGCCTGGCACGGCTGGGGCGGGCAGAGAGCAGCACAGGGCAGGGCACACCCGGCCTGGCACAGCTGGGGCGGACAGAGAGCAGCACAGGGCAGGGCACACCTGGCCTGGCACAGCTCGGGTGGGCAGAGAGCAGCAAAGGGCAGGGCAGGGCACACCCAGCCTGGCACGGCTGGGGTGGGCAGAGAGCAGCAAAGGGCAGGGAAGGGCACACCCGGCCTGGCACGGCTGGGGCGGGCAGAGAGCAGCACAGGGCAGGGCAGGGCACACCCGGCCTGGCACGGCTGGGGTGGGCAGAGAGCAGCACAGGGCAGGGCACACCCGGCCTGGGACAGCTGGGGTGGGCAGAGAGCAGCACAGGGCAGGGCAGGGCACACCCGGCCTGGCACGGCTGGGGCGGGCAGAGAGCAGCACAGGGCAGGGCAGGGCACACCCGGCCTGGCACGGCTGGGGCGGGCAGAGAGCAGCACAGGGCAGGGCAGGGCAGGGCACACCCGGCCTGCCCAGGGACTTCCACAGGGCTTTGCCTCGCCAGCATTTTAGCGAGGTCACAGTGCCACCTAGTGGCCACGCCTGAGTCTCACCCTGGGGCCCGTGGGGCGGGAGAAGCACAGGGCCCATGTAGCTGTTCCCTGCACATGCCGGTCGACAGGCTCCAGTCTGGCCTGCTCACAACTACCCCACCCTACGTCACACGCGTGTGCCGGCGGTGCCTGCCCGTGCTGCAGGGTCTGACACCCAACTCCTAGGCGCAGGCCTGAGCGGCCGGAGAGCGAGGGCCACGCACTAGTACTCACGCGCAGCACAAGGGGAGACCCTGCAGGCACCCTGCGAGCACCGCTGCCCAGCGGCCGTCCGGGTGGGCGGCAGGGCCCCACGGACTCACCCTCTGCTGCACTGACACTGGGCAGGGGGCCAGAGCCTGCGCTGGGAAAGCAGAGGGGGCTGGAGTCAGCAGGGGGCCCGGGCCAGTACTCACAGGTGCATCTTTCCACTCCCCTCCTGACGCTGGCTCTCGAGCGGGGCCCCACCTGTGCAGGCTCGGTCTGGCAGGGCAAGTGGACGGGGCCGTGTGGCCTGGAGCTGGGCTGAAGGGGCAGGGGCAGGAAGGGGCTCTGTCTGGCAGGGGGGTCAGCACTTGCAGGGGGGAGCCTCCCCAGTCGCAGAGTCTCTGCCAACGTCCCCAGCAACAAAAAATACCCCTGGCGAATGTAGGTGAGTCCTGCTTCTTATTCCTGATGATTATAATAATACTGGGTTGGCGACCCTACCTAGAAAACTTGGAGCAGCTTCTCCTTAGGCTGAACTCAGTGGAAGTGACAGGCATCAGCAGCAGAGCGAGGGGTGGGGAACACAGGGAGGAGGGGGGCAGGCACAGCCAGGCAGCTCCCCTTTTAGCAGCTGAATGCCTTTTGCTCCCTCTCCTGCTGCCTCCTGGCTCTGCGCACCAAGGCTAGTGCGTGTGCCCAGCCTGCGTGCCGGGACCAGCGGGGTGAGCTGGCAGGTGCCAAGCAGAGCAGGCAGGAGCCAGGCAGGAGGGGATCTCCCAGCCCCTCTCTCTAAGGCATGTTTTGTCGAAGCGGGAGAAGGAGCTGCCCCACACAGAGAATTGCTATGGGCCCTGCGATGCCCCCGAGGGGGCAGGGCTGTCTGCCCCATATCCCAGCACCCCCCTGCTCCAGTCCTGCTGCCCCAGAGGATTGGAGTCCTGGAGTGCTACCTCCAGCCTCCTCCACCCCAGGCCTTGTACCGCCCCACGACCTGCCTCCAATGCCAGCCCCCTGCAGCCGGGCAGGAGCACCACAGCTAGCCCTGCTCTCCGGCACAGAACCAGCCTGAGGTCTGAGGACAGCCGGGCCCTGCCATGCCGACCTGCACAAGGACGGTGAAGAAGACCACCACGATGGTCGTTGCCACGAAGTAGTCCTTGGCTCGAACCTTTGCTCCGTCCAGCAGGATGACCAGGGCAAAGGCGACGGCCCCCCGCAGGCCCCCGTACGACATCACCACCTGGTCGATGCGGTCCAGCGGGGTGAGGCGGAAGCAGTTGAGCACCCAGGTCTGGAGGATGACACCTGGGGGAGAGATGCAGATGAGGGGTGGCCGCAGGAGAAGTGGCCTGGCCTGGGTGCGTGCTCTGCAGGATGCAGCCAAGGGCAGGGCTCTTACAAACCCTCTGCAAGCTCCCCCGAGTCCCACCCGGCAGATTGCCCCACGAGCCAGGAGGGGGCTCTGCACATCCCAGGGAGCTGACAGCCCCCAGCGAGGGCCTGAGAGCTGCAGACAGCACAGGACAGGAGAGTGACTGACCCACGGCCCGGAAGAGCAGGATGAAGAGCAAGGTGCCCAGCACCAGCGCCGTGTCCCACGCCCACTTGGAGGTGTCCACGGCGGAGATGCCCAGGAACATGAAGATGACGGTCTCGGAGCTGCTGGCCAGCGTTTTCATGGTGTACTTGACAGTGGTGCGAGACTTCCGGGAGATGTTGGCTTCCACATATTTCTTACAGCAGATCCCACAGAAGGTGACCCTGGAGGGCGGCAAGAGCTTGGGATAGACACAGACAGGGCCACCCCGCTCCCTTTGCACTGGCAGGCGAGTGCCAGGGGCCCTGTACGCTCACCACAGTGGGACCCACCTCTCCTGGGTCCCCCACCCGCTGCTCTCACTCAGCTGACTAGAGGGGCCGAGTCTGCATGTGCAGCACGGGGACCAGCCTTTCCCCACTGGGCGGCCCCAGCCATCACGCAGGCGGTGCTCCTGCCCCACGTGGCGGCCCACAGAGCCCTGTGCCATGCAACAGTCACACCCGTCTCATGTCCAGCTCCAAGGTGCTGCCGTCTGGCATCGTGTGGCTGCCTCCGTGCCCTGGCAGACACAGGCCCGGCCATGGGATCTAGAGACAGGGCATACAGCACCTGCAGTGTGTCACTGACAGCGTCAGCGACTCGCCAGGCGCCCAGTGCAGAGCTCAGAGGCCCACGCCCACAGAGTAGGACAGCAAGAGCCCACCAGCACGCCTGGGTTCGCAAACTGCCCGTAGTTCTCCACATACCATGCGCCAGGCGCGCCAGCTACCACAGCAGCTCTGCTCTCTGGGCTCTGAGAATGGACAGAGTCAGCCTCACCCGACACCACCCTCTGCCTGCCCCCAGCTGCTGGAGCTCCAGTCTCAGGCCCTAAAGCCAGGCTGGGCAGAACTGGCTTCTTCCTAAAGCCCCCCTGTTTCCCCAGGAGCACTGCCTGCCTTCCCCTGCCCTGCCATGGGGAGAGCCCCTCCTAGCCCCGGAAAGGCCAGCACTCCTGCTTAGAGCAGCACATCAGTGGCAGCCACAAACGGCTCTTCCTCCTTCAGCCGCAGCTTTCTCCAGGCTCTGCGGGGCTGAGGCTGCTGTACCCGCCACGGCCCTTACGTGGTTCTTCCCATGCATGGCCCTGGAGTTACTGCTCGCGGCCAGCGACTGAACAAAGTGAGAGGGAAGCATCCAGCTCAGTCCCCTGGGGCACTTGGCTCCGGGATGTTACCTGACATGGGCTGGGGCAACAGGCCATGGCAGAAGGGGGCAAGAGAGCACCGTACACGGACCCCTCGCGGACGGCAGCACCCCTGGGCAGTGCCTCCGACAGGCAAGTCTCTGGGTCCAGGGCAGTTCCGTTTGGTCTGAGCTGGTCAATCCGGGCGCAGAACAACGTCCCCGAGCGAGCCCTGACGCCAGTTATCTCTGCGCTGCAACTGTTACCGCCTTGGGTAGCTCGTCGAAACACCACCGGAGGGTCGATCCGCCCAGGGACGGAGCTCTCCTGGGGCAGCACTCCGGGCAATTTACCAGGACACGGGAACCGCGTCAGCACCTCTAAGCAGCTCCGGGCTGGCCCCCACTGTCTGCCCTTGCCCTGACGTCCCTCCCCCGCAGCCTCTCCTCTTTCCCGCTGGGGGGCCGCTAAAAGGATCCCAGAGCGGGAGCAGGGAGCCTGCCACTATGGGGGGCGAAGCTCTGTCCCAATGCTGCCATTTCTGCTCCTTCGGCCAAGTCCCCGGGACAGAGAGTCCCTGGGAAAGGCCCTTTCCCGAGTGACAGGAATCTAGTGGCGGAACATACAAAATCAAACCAGTCTGGCCTCAGAACCCCACCCAGTGACCAGGAGATCTCAGTAATAATGTATGCAATCCAATGCCCGGCTCCAGGCCACCAGCTTTGCAGCCCATGGGTAACAGCAGCTCCTGGGGCACCGGGTTCTGGTTCTACCCCCAACTCAGTTCCTAGGAAAGGGCCTGACTTCCCAGCTCACCCCAACGACTCGCCTGGGGTCGGGGTATCTCAGACGGAGCATGTGGGGAGAAAGGTGGAGACACTGAATGCAAAGGGAGCCTGGGAGTCCCAGTGTCTCCTCCGGGTTCAGGGTGTTGCTGTCTCAGGCAAGGCCGACAGCAAGGACTGAACTCCAGCCACCTATGGGGTGGGGGGTCCATGCAGAGCAGTTGTTGCTGCCCCTTTCCGTACATGCTGGGGTGTGGGGAGAGGCGCCATCTGGAATTCAACCAGAGTGAATATTTCCTAGCCACTGACTGGTCCATTTACAATCTCAGGGGCCTCACTGGTGGGAGCCGGGAGGTTTTGTGGTGATGGGATGGGGCTGAAGTTTCTTCTCTCCCACTGGTTAGTGTGTCAGAACTACAGCGAGCTGAGCTCAAGGTTTTCAGGGCCATGGCTATAGGCAGGGTCTCCCCCCGGGAGAGCTCAGGTGGCAGAGCAGCCAGGGCCTGGAGAGTCAGCGACGGAGGGGAAAGCTAGAGAGTGGTGGAGATCAGCTCCTGGAATGAGCGAAGAACCTTGGTGGGGTGCAAGCCCTGGAGATCCCCTTACAAGCAATTAACCCGTCTATTGGGTGACGGGATCAGAGCCTGGCTGAGCGGGTCGCACAGGATGGAATTAACCCTTGGTGCTACAGAGAGCCGGGCACACTCCAACAATCAACAGAGATGCAGGATATTCATAGCACTCGTACAGACATCTGCCCTGCTCTTCACAGGAAACCTGAGACTGAGAGCTCAGAGGCTGCAGGTCGTGGCGGGGGAGGAAAGATCACTGGGGTCTGGGCTGCGGGTGGGGATCGAGGAGCAGTGTGAACAGGAGGGCGGGGGGCCGCGGGTGGGGATCGAGGAGCAGCGTGACTGGGAGGGCGGAGGGCCGCGGGTGGGGATCGAGGAGCAGCGTGACCGGGAGGGCGGAGGGCCGCGGGTGGGGATCGAGGAGCAGCGTGACTGGGAGGGCGGAGGGCCGCGGGTGGGGATCGAGGAGCAGCGTGACCGGGAGGGCGGAGGGCCGCGGGTGGGGATCGAGGAGCAGCGTGACCGGGAGGGCGGAGGGCCGCGGGTGGGGATCGAGGAGCAGCGTGACCGGGAGGGCGGGGGCTGCGGGGAACCTGCTCCCACAAGGATGCCCCACGCCAATCGCACAGGGCCCAGCATCCCTCCCGCACCGGCCGGGGGGGGCCGGCCCTCACCCAGGGAAGAGCCCTGCGGGGGCTGGATGTGCGAAGTGTGGGGTACTCACGCGAGGATGGAGGAGAGCGAGACCATCTCGGCGGCGAGGTACGCCATGTACGCCAGCAGGAAGACGAAGAGCGGCTCGATGATGCGCACGCGCTTGGTGAACCTGGTGATCAGGGCCAGCAGGAAGGCGAAGAGCAGCCCCACGGCGGCACCCCCGAGGCTCACCACGAAGAAGGAAGCTGGGGGGCACAAGAGCAGATCCCCACGGAGCGAGTCGTGCCGGCTGCAGCCTGGGCTCTAGGCGGCAGTGTGCTTGGCAGCCGTGAGCCCTGCAGAAGGCAGCTTGTATCTACCACCAGAGGCAGCCTCTCTCCCGCTGCTGGGGACCTGCCGGCTGGGCCTGCCTCTGGAGAGACCTCTCCCGGGGACGGCTGCGCCCCAAAAGCGGCGAACCCGGCTCACCCCGCAGCTGGGTCGCGCGGCACGGGGAGCGGCTCTTTCTTCCCCACTGACAAATAAACGCCCTTCGGAGGAAATCCCGTCCCAGCGGCGCAGAGCCCGTTAAAAATGCAGTGACAGAGGCGGAGCGAGGGCGGGGCCTGGGGAGAGGGGGCGGGGCCTTGGGAGAGGGGGCGGGGCAGGAAGAGGTGGAGCGAGGGCAGGAGCCTCGGGAGAGGGGGCGGGGCAGAGGCAGGAAAAGGCAGAGCGAGGGAGGGGGCCTTGGGAGAGAAGCAAGGGCAGGAAGAGGCGGGGCAGGGGCAGGGCCTTGGGGGAGGGGCAGAGCAGGGGCAGAAAGAGGCAGAGTGAGGGAGGGGGCCTTGGGAGAGGAGCAGGGGCAGGAAGAGGCTGGGCAGGGGCTAGGCCTTGGGGGAGGGGCAGAGCAGGGGCAGCAAGAGTCAGAGCAAGAGAGGGGGCCTTGGGGGAGAAGCAGGGGCAGGAAGAGGCAGAGCAGGGGCAGGGCCTTGGGAGAGGAGCAGGGGCAGGAAGAGGCTGGGCAGGGGCTAGGCCTTGGGGGAGGGGAGGAGCAGGGGCAAGAAGAGGCAGAGCAAGGGTGGAGCCTGGGGGGCGGAGCAGGGGCAGAGCTTTGGGGGAGGGGGCGGAGCAGGGGCAGGAAGAGGCGGAGTGAGGGCAAGGCCTCAGGAGAGGGGGCGGAGCAGGAAGAGGCGGAGCAAGGGCGGAGCCTTGGGGGAGGAGCAGAGGCAGGAAGAGGCGGGGCAGGGGCAGGGCCTCAGGAGAGGGGGCGGGGCAGAGACAGGAAGAGGCGGAGCGAGGGCGGAGTCTGGGGGAGGAGCAGGGGCAGGAAGAGGCAGAGTAGGGGCGGGGCCTTGGGGGAGGGGGTGGAGCAGGGGCAGGAAGAGGCGGAGCGAGGGCGGAGTCGGGGGGAGCAGGGGCAGGAAGAGGCAGAGTAGGGGCGGGGCCTTGGGGGAGGGGTGGAGCAGGGGCAGGAAGAGGCGGAGCGAGGGCGGGGGCCTCGGGGTGGGCTGGGGATGGAGCACCCCCAGGAAAAACTAAAAGTCAGCACCTGTGCCTCCGACTCTCTCCCACTCGGAGCCGTGCGTGCCCCGCGGCGTGCCGGCCCTGCACAGATATGGAAAGCCGGTGCACGCAGCGTCGTGAAATGGGGAGCAGGGAGCAGCCCTCTCTCAGGCCAGAGACCGAGGCGTGGGCCTCCTCAAGGGACACAGTCCTGAGGCGCGGCAGCGTCTGCTGAGGAGGCCTCCAGCCGAGACAAAGGAGCCCCTCTGGGAACGTCCCGGCACTGCCGGGCGTGGCAGAGTGAGAGATATTGGACAGTCCACTGGGAGTGAGGCGTTCACCTCCTGATTCAAAACGGGGCGGGGGGGGCTGCGGCCCTTCCCCAGGATCAAAGGCAGCCACCAGGCCCCGGGGAACAAAAAGCAAAACCTTCTCCTGTGTTTTTCCTGGGGGCCACCCACTGCAGCCTCCATCCCCACTCCATCCCCTAGTGGCCAAATCTCCTGCTTGCCCCCCGGGCAGCTACACAGACAGCACACGGGGGCAAACTGAACGTTTAGGGACAGCAAAAATCAATGGAATTGAATCTATAAATAAATTCCCCAAGAATTACAGGATTGGTCAGGGAATCGGTGAGGACCAAGGGGGTCGGTGCTGCATAGGGTCACACACCCAGATATATCCCAAGGTGCTAAGCTATTAATTGTTTAACAGACTGTAAAAGGCAGCTAGAGACTGAACGGGGCGCCTTTTATTAGCCTTTGTAAATATCCAACTCTGATGTTTCACTCCATATTCTTTGTGAAAATATGCTTATGATATGAATATGACATAACTGAGATGTACTTTATGCAAGATGGGTCTTGTAAGATATCATTGGAAAGGTTATGATTTACTGAATGTGATTATCCAATATGCACGCCTGTATCATTTCTGTATCTGAAGTTAGGAATATTGACTACGTATCTGTATTTCAACTATGCCACTTTGGGTGACGCTCATTGCCAACAATTCAGGTACCACAATGGAAAAGCCAGACAGGGCAGATGGCTCATCAGCGAGGACAATGGACTGTGAAAAGCTCGGCCTTCCTGCCGATGCTCTGTACTGTCACTGACTTGTGAATGCTGTGATCCTACAGAGTCAGGTGATCTTGTCACCTGATACTAAACATTACCTGGGACTTCTTGTAACTTTCCACCGGAAGGGGAGGGAGGTCAAGTTTGGGAAACAAAGGATTCCCGCCTTATGTAAATCCTATTTAAGGGTGGGGAGGAAGGCAAAAGGGACTCCTCCTCTGCATGGCCTGACTGCCCAAGAAGAAAGACGGCTAAAGCTACCTGAAGGGAAGGCAAGAGGTCCAGTCTGAAAAGGAATATAACTGGAACTCTGAACCAAAGAAACTTTGCAACCTGCCTAAAATAACATTTAGGGTGAGAATGTACATTTTGTAACCTGTTCCTTAAGTATATTGAGCTTAGCTTGCGTATTTTGCTTTATTTGGTCAGTAATCTGCTTGGTTCTTTCTGTTATCTCTTATATTCACTTAAAAATCACCTTTTGTAGTTAATAAACTTATTTCTTGTTTATAATGTAACCCAATTCCTGTAATTTCTAATGGGGGGGGCAAGAAGGCATCCACAGCTCTCTTCACTTTGTGGAAAAGGGCAAATTTTATGAGCTTGTGCTGTACAAATATTTCTATACAGTGCAAGACAGTAGTATTTGGGGTTTGTCTCCCAAAAGGGGTGGGCACGTGAGTGCTGGGGGAGCCCTCTCACACAGAGCTGACTTCAGTCTGCCTCTGCAGCGGGGTATGGCCCTACCTGTGTGTCTGCTGCAAGAGGCCGGAGAGCCTAATTTAGCAAAGCAGTGAGAGGGAACCCAGGCTGATTGAGCAGGGGAGGTTCAGTTAAACCCTAGCACATCAAGTGGCATCCCAGAAGGGGAGTCCAACCCGTCACACCAACCAATCAAAACAAGCCTCCACCTATGGCTGGAGACCAGAGGCTAATGTTTGCTGCTGTATGATCTGTGAAACGGGACATGGGCACATGCTACAAGCTGGCCCCTCGCAGCCAGATGCTCAGGGGTGGGTTGGGACTGGCCTCGTAACCTCAGACGTCTCATTTCCTGACCAGAGCCCTTAGCCATGCAAGCCTGGTTAAGATGCGTTGGGCTTGTATAAAATCATAGAATCAAAGAACTGGAAGGGACCTCGAGAGGTCATGTAGTCCAGTCCCCTGCACTCATGGCAGGACTAAGTATTATCTAGACCATCCCTGACAGGTGTTTGTCCAACGTGCTCTTAAAAATCCCCAATGATGGAGATTCCACAACCTCCCGAGGTAATTTATTCCAGTGCTTAACCACCCTGACCGTTAGGAAGTTTCCTGGGCTTTTGGTCCCTATCCCCTGTCTGTCTCTGTCTGGCTGTTGTCACAGACCTCCTCAGGGGCGGGGCTGCCCATGGGGCAAGCGGCCTGCACATCGGGGTGCTGTCAGACACAGCCAGCCAGCACTAACATCTGGCCAGGTCTAAGCACAAAGCGAACAGTTAGCAGACTGCACCCTGGCAGTCTCCCATGGAGCTGGCAATGGCACCTGAGATCCGCTTCCACAGCCTCCATTTAGACTCACTCGACTCACCCCGTTTCTGGCTTACGGCCACGAAAGCTGGGAGAGAGCTCTTGGGTCACACCTCTCCTGTCTCTGCCAGCCGGCCATGGCTGCTCAGAGCAGATGGTCCCGTCCAGTTTGCACATCCCAAGCGATGGGACTTCCAGCCCCTCCCCTGGGAAACCAGTCCACCGCAGTCCCTTCCAATGGCATGGCATCTGCCCAGCTCACCGGCCTGCCTGTCCTGGGGACGTGACGCATGCTGTCAAAGCAGCTGCCCTCCTGTCACTGGCCCAGGGCTGTATGGAGGACACTTGCTTGCACTTGCCAGCCAGTCCTGTCTCCCCAGCAGGGGAAGCTGGCAGCCATGCCTGCTCTACACACCTTCCAGCAGAGAAAGAGCAGGCCCGGGGACAGCATGGCTAACAGAGAGAGGGGCTGGAGACATACTCACCGACACCCTTCAGGTAGTCTGTGGCCTGGACATGTGCAGGGCCCATCTCCACAAAGGAGTTAAACACTTTGTACAGCACCTGCAAGACAAAGCAACAGGGTTAGCCCAACACCTGGGCCCAATGGACCAATAGCCCCTTCTTGACATTAGCCTGCGCTATCCTGGGCAATGTGAGGATGTGTTTCTCCTTTTGGGAATGGGATACCTGGCCCTGCAGACCCTACCTCTTGGGCGGGTGAGAAGCAGCGAGGCTGCAGACACTATGCTCTCCAAGTGCCGGGCTTCCCGGGTGAAGGGCCAGAGTGGGAGTGTAGGTCTCCTGCCTCCACCCACTCTGGGTCTGCCAGGGGAGACTGCCCAGCTAGTCCTGTGCTGGGCTCTCCTGAGCACACACCGTGAAGTACCGGGGGCGGTGCAAACGCCTTTAGCTTGTCTCTTGACCCAGCTATGAAGCCACATTGTTCGGGTGACCGGCTGGCCCTGCTCCTACTGTATCCTATCTCCAGGCACTTTGGAGGCTCCCTTGCTCCCTCCCCACGGTAGGGCAGGTCTATCAGGCAGATGGCAAACCCCCGAGCTGGGTGCAGTCCTATGCCCTGGAAGACAGGAAGTCCCACAAAGGAATGGGCTTGGGACACACAGACGGCAGAGACCACAGAGAGTGGGGGAGCATGTCCTTTCTGGACCTTGGGGCCAGGGACTTTCTGCACCAACCAGTAGCTCTAGGACTAGAGGAGAAGCTCCCGCTAGCTGCCAGCTGCAGCGCAGATGTCTCAGGCCTGCAGCCAGAGAGAGCAAGACCCACCTCTCCCCCCGCCCCAAGCACCGAGCCCTGGGCGGTGCTCACCACGGTGACGGCGTCGTTCAGCAGGGACTCCCCGAACACGATGATGAAGAGGGTCTCGTTGATGTGGACTTCCTCGAAGACGGCCAGCACGGCCACAGGGTCCACAGCTGAGATGAGGCTGCCGAAGAGCAGGAAGTCCATCAGGCCAGCTTCCACGCCCTTGTCTGCCAGGACAGAAGCACACCGCTCAGCACACCGCGGGAGGGGGCATGGACTGGGCCTCAGCCTCCTGTATCTCCAGCAGCACCCGCCTCACACCGCCAAGGGGAAGTGGACGAGGCTCCACGCCTTAAGGGCTCAGCCAGACCCACCAGGGAGTGAGAGAGGCAAAGGAGGGAGCCCACGGGGCGCTGCACAGAGCTGGGGCAAGTGCCTGCACTGGGGAGGCTACTACCACGGCACACAGAGCAAGGCCAGCCTGGCAGGCCCTGATAAACAACCAGCCTCGGGTCTGCTCCGTGGTGACCATGGAGTGGGCAGGAGATACCACGTGTCTGTCTCTGCATATCACGGCAGCCAGGGCACAATGCGGGACCCCTGCTGTCGGCAGCAGCTCTGCCAGAGGGCTCAGAAGGGACCCACCCTGTTCCTAGAAAAATTCTCCAGCCTACATTTTGTCTGCTTGGTCTCTGTTCTGAATAAGCAGGACCAAGGCCACTCCAAGAGGAAATCTGCAGATCTTGAGTACGCTCAGTACTAACATAAGGTGAAAAGTGCAGTTAATTGGCAGACTGCCCAAGAGTGCTAAGATGGTGCCCTGGCAAAAGGCCCAGTAGGTGAGTGGATCGGCAGAATCATAACTCTGAAGTCAACAGCAACAGTGAGCCTGTGCAGAATGAAATGGGGGACAGAAAGGTCAAGCAGCCTCAGCCTGAACTGACATGGGCCGGTGTGGGGCTGCTTCTTCCGGTAGCTGAAGATGAGGTGATGTGGGTTAGAACAGTATAAATTGTATTAAGATAATGTTGAAGTAAAAAGAAATCAGTACAGAGTTTAAGCATAGAAGTTTCTGGTTATCAGGGAATAAGGTACAGATTATCAAGGGGTGCGAAATTCGGTTTAAGAACAGGTGGTGTAAGGAATACATAATCTGCAATCTCCCTGACTGGGGGTAAAAGGTTAATGGGTCAAAGCACAGACATTGAGATATGGGGTGTATGTTGTCCATATAATGGCTATGTTCTGGTGTGGAGTATAATGAGTGGATACGATGATGGGGATGGATCTACCCTCATTTGGTGGGATTTAATGTTCAGTGAGTTTATGGTTCCAGTTCATACGGTCCAATGGAAAAAGTCTCTCAGTCCCTTTCCCACAGTGGATGCACGATGTCGTTCCGGCTCACACCTCCTTGTACTGTCGATGGCTGGTGATGTGTTTGATGTAGATGTCCCTGGACCATTGGATGGTGTCCGAGACCTTGAGGCGCCGCATGAGCCGTGCGTAGTGTCGACTGATCCCACAGGTCCACAGCACTGTGCTGACAGGCAGCCAGTGAGTCAGGCGCCGGGGAGGAGAGCGGTCGGGAGAAGACAGACTGACAGTGGGGAGCCAGCAAGAAGAACTGCTGGAAAGGAGTTAGAAGAGCAGCTGCTGGGAAAGAGAGAGTGGAGAGCGGGCAAAGGAGTCAAAGGAGCCGCTGAAGAAATTTTGTAACAGAGCGAGAGAAGCCGCCAAGACCGTTTGAACCAAGGGGCAACAACTACGAACGGCGAAACGGAGCTGAGGGAGAGTGACTTTGCAACACTAACAGCAGCTACACAGTTGTGAAGAGAGAGTCAGTGAGGAGTCCGGTGGCATACAGACGAACACGGCTACCCCTCTAATACCTGAAGGGCGAGTGACAGCTTAAAATCCTGAGGAGAACCCTGTTGGGAGAAGCTGCTTCAGCAGCAAGAAGCAGCAACTAAAGAAAGATGCCAAAGGATTTATAAAATACGCTAATTTTGTTATAACTATAGCGTAGGGTAGGATTTTGAATGCGTGTGTGGGCACGCACGCTAATAAGAATGCATAAGATATTGTTATGAATTTAAATTTACTTATGTAAAATCTAAAATATAATTGAAGAACTGCTGTCAGTGGTTGGTTACAGACTGGCCATTTGTAGAAAAGTGCTTCGCTTTCAATCATCTAAACTGTACGCTGTTGTGGTCTGGATGCTCTTTTAACTTGCAATAAGGGATTTGTGTCTTATTTAGGACTTTATATTGTATTAGGGATTATTAGTTACAAGAATACTCCTGTGTCAATCACTCTGTCAGAAGGTTAGAGCCATGTCCTTCAAGTGTTTCCTTAACAACTCTGGAGACCCAGACCGCAGGAAGAGCAAATTGAGGAGGTTATTTTAGGGGCACCCCAGAGCCTAAATTTCAGGGTAACACCCTGGCAGAGCTGCTTGGAGCTACCCTTGACTGTGGGGCTCCCTCTCTTCCACATCACCACCCCCCCTTGTCTGCCCATCCACACTTGCTGAGATGCTGGAGTCTAGATGGGGTTACTGCTAGCAGTACTTGGACCCCACCAGCTCCCAGCAGGAGGGCCAGGGCTGGAGATCATCTCTTCCCCCCCGCCCAGCCTGGGGAGGATACCCGAGGAGGGGGTCGTGAGGAGGTTGTGGGCTGAAGAAGAGAGAGAATGTATGTGTGAAAACCTTGCCCTGGGGGCCAGGGAGTGGCACTGACTTGTCCTGAGGGAGCAGCAGCCTCTAAGAGTCACCGAGTAGCCCCTTGGGGAAAGGGGTGAGTAGCAGGGAGTCGGGGAGGACTAGCTCTGGGATGACGATGGCTCAGCCTGAGCAGTGACTGCCAGCCAATGCATCAGCCAGGTGCGGGGCTGTAACGGGCAGAGCACAGACGGTGGCCACCCAGGGGCTCAGAGGCACATGGGGATGAGGGGTCGGATAAGAGGAACTTCTCCACTAAAATGCCTGGGCTCCCCAATGGTAGGTGTGAACCTCATGGAGCCTCCGGCTGCAGGACCATGCCGGACCTCATGGAGCCTCCGGCTGCAGGACCATGCCGGGAGTATGCAGCACCCCTGCCCTTGCCCAGTTTTATTCCTTTCTCATTCCCTCGTTTGTTGTTCAATGAACCCCCAGATCACTTCACAGTGTCAGAGGTGCTGAGCGAGAAGGAGCCTGCGGTCAGTTTGAGGTTCACTCCTGGGCTTGAAATGAAAAGCAGAGGCAAGGGGAGCACACGGAGCAGCAAACAGAGCAAAGGCCTTTGCATGTATTTTGTGAGCACAGTAGAAGCTTGACTAGGTTAAGAAGGGGAAAAAGCCAAACATGGATGACTTGCAAGCTCCACGACTTGCCAGGCAACATTGCAGACAACGGGAAAAAATTCCAACAGAGGTTTGAATTGTATTTAGCAGCAATTGGGGAAGAGGAGAAAAATGATAAAGTGAAATCATCAATCTTTTTGCATGTTGTTGGGGAGGCAGCATTGGATATTTATAACAACTTTACATTTGAGGAAGATGAAAGCATGAAGTAAAATACTCACTATTTGAGGAGCATTTTGTGATATCCTATACTTGGGGGAGCACCCTGCAATTCCCATATTCCTCATTTATATACAATTGTATGCCATGCGAGGTATCAGGGGAAAGTTTATGATCTGCTGAAAGTCATTGTTCTATCTAAATGTGTGTATCATTAGTGCATATAAAGTTATGAGATTGTGTTGTATGGGTGTCACTAAAACATGCTGCAAGTTGGGGAATCGGGCAGATATTAGCTCCCCAGAGATAAGAGCAAGGAAAGTAACCAACACCCGAGCGGGTGTCAAACAACCATCAACAGCCACTGTCCAGCAAGGGAACTACAATGCAAGGACTCACCTGCATGAGGCCACACCAGGGGAATCACTCAACCTTGCCTGGGGATTCAGCAATACCCCCCAGACATGCCAGGATTTGTGTTCTCCAAGCACATGGACTCAGGGTATAAAACAGAACACAGTGGCCTCACACTTCGCCTTTTCTTCCCCCCCCCCATGCTGCAAGCAACAAGGACACTGAAAAGACTGAAGACTCCAACAGAGGACACTGGCCCAGGTTTCAGGTATGAAATGCAATATCCAGTGGGGTGAGAAAAACGGCTTAATCTAGATGTTGCCCAGTCTAATAGGTCTGAGAGTTTAGACTGTGTGCTTATATTTTCTTTTCTTTTGGTAACCACACTGACTTTTTGCCTATCACTTATAATCACTTAAAATGTATCTTTTGTAGTCAATAAATCTGTTTTATTGTTTATTTTTACCAGTGAGTTGCCTGAAGTATTTGGTAAATTTGCTCAGGTATATCCACTTTCCACTGATGAAGTGGTGAACCAATTAATAAAACTTGCACTGCTCATCTTGAGCAGTGGAAGACGGTACAATTGGAGGGTGCAAGCTGGGGAGGAATTGGCTGGTGCCTTTCTCTGTGTGATTCACGAGTGGCTCTGGGAGCATTCATGCAATCTAGCTGGGTGTAGGGCTCCACATCCGGTTGTGCTGAGTGATAACAGCGCCTAGAAGGGTTTGCTGCTTGTCAGTAGCAACGCATTGTGAGAGACAGCCCAGATTAGAGTGTCAATGGGGCACAGTGGTTCCATGGGTCCAGGTTGCATCCCGGGGATCCCATCACATATTGCATGTCAAAGAGGAATGAGACCTTTGAGACAGACAAATTTTATACGTGCATGAAAAACTGATGACACCGGAGAGCAATATGTCACAGAATTAAGGAGCATCACTAAAACCTGTGACTTTGGTGAGCTGACAGATTCTCTGGTCAGAGATAGAACCATTTGTGGCATTACAGACACTGGGTTAAGAGAGAGACTGCTCTGTGAAGATTTAACTTTAGAAAAAGCTCTCCAGATAGGCAGGGCAGCAGAAACTGTGAAAGCAACAAGCCAAAGAGCTGAATTCACCAGAAGGGGTTATCAGTGTAGTAAGTACAAAAGAATATAGCCAGAAAAGGTCAAATCAAAGTGTAAGCAGAGTCAGGATGAGCTCTACCCTGACATCTGGTGGCGAGTCGTGGTGGGTTGTGGAAAAGACCTTCAGGGGCTGATCTCATTTGCATAGGCACACCCACCCCGCCTAGATGGTCACTTTGGCTGCTGTAGGAGCCCCAGTTTCTCTGTTATTGGGGCAGGAATATACTGTTATTATTCTGATTATGTCAATCAAGGACAGTGGAACTGTACTCGGCCTTTTGTTATGATGGAGGGACTCACCAACAACTAAGCAGCACTCGCTAGGCAAGGGACATGGGTTCCAAAACCCAGTGAATGGAGAGAGGCTGGGGACAGGTATTAATGCCTGGTGGTATGGACCCCCTGGTGAGGGGCCTACATGCCAACTGCACCTTCTCCTCTCTCCACTGTGGAATATCAGAGCTAGTTTTGATTCTAATAGGAGTCTAATTACAGGCTACTAAGCTGAAATCACTTTGGACCAATGGTGCACCAGCACTGAGGCTCCTCTACTACGAGCTGAAATCACTAAAGAGCTAAAATTACTAAGAGCTGAAATCACTGAGTGTTGTGTTAAGTAGTGGGGGGACTTGAAGCTATATTGCCATTATCATTATCATTAATTGGCCATTATCTTTGAAAACTCGTGGCGAACGGGGGAAGTCCCGGATGACTGGAAAAAGGCTAATGTAGTGCCAATCTTTAAAAAAGGGAAGAAGGAGGATCCTGGGAACTACAGGCCAGTCAGCCTCACCTCAGTCCCTGGAAAAATCATGGAGCAGGTCCTCAAAGAATCAATCCTGAAGCACTTGCATGAGAGGAAAGTGATCAGGAACAGCCAGCATGGATTCACCAAGGGAAGGTCATGCCTGACTAATCTAATCGCCTTTTATGATGAGATTACTGGTTCTGTGGATGAAGGGAAAGCAGTGGATGTATTGTTTCTTGACTTTAGCAAAGCTTTTGACACGGACTCCCACAGTATTCTTGTCAGCAAGTTAAGGAAGTATGGGCTGGATGAATGCACTATAAGCTGGGTAGAAAACTGGCTAGATTGTCGGGCTCAACGGGTAGTGATCAATGGCTCCATGTCTAGTTGGCAGCCGGTGTCAAGTGGAGTGCCCCAGGGGTCGGTCCTGGGGCCGGTTTTGTTCAATATCTTCATAAATGATCTGGAGGATGGTGTAGATTGCACTCTCAGCAAATTTGCGGATGATACTAAACTGGGAGGAGTGGTAGATACGCTGGAGGGGCGGGATAGGATACAGAAGGACCTAGACAAATTGGAGGATTGGGCCAACAGAAATCTGATGAGGTTCAATAAAGATAAGTGCAGGGTCCTGCACTTAGGACGGAAGAATCCAATGCACCGCTACAGACTAGGGGCCGAATGGCTAGGCAGCAGTTCTGCGGAAAAGGACCTAGGGGTGACAGTGGATGAGAAGCTGGATATGAGTCAGCAGTGTGCCCTTGTTGCCAAGAAGGCCAATGGCATTTTGGGATGTATAAGTAGGGGCATAGCGAGCAGATCGAGGGACGTGATCGTTCCCCTCTATTCGACATTGGTGAGGCCTCATCTGGAGTACTGTGTCCAGTTTTGGGCCCCACACTACAAGAAGGATGTGGATAAATTGGAGAGAGTCCAGCGAAGGGCAACAAAAATGATTAGGGGTCTAGAACACATGACTTATGAGGAGAGGCTGAGGGAGCTGGGATTGTTTAGCCTGCAGAAGAGAAGAATGAGGGGGGATTTGATAGCTGCTTTCAACTACCTGAAAGGGGGTTCCAAAGAGGATGGCTCTAGACTGTTCTCAATGGTAGCAGATGACAGAACGAGGAGTAATGGTCTCAAGTTGCAGTGGGGGAGGTTTAGATTGGATATTAGGAAAAACTTTTTCACTATGAGGGTGGTGAAACACTGGAATGCGTTACCTAGGGAGGTGGTAGAATCTCCTTCCTTAGAGGTTTTTAAGGTCAGGCTTGACAAAGCCCTGGCTGGGATGATTTAACTGGGAATTGGTCCTGCTTCGAGCAGGGGGTTGGACTAGATGACCTTCAGGGGTCCCTTCCAACCCTGAAATTCTATGATTCTATGATTCTATGATTGCGGAGCAGTTCACGGGATGGTTGGTGGAACGGAGTGGCTGTCAGAGCGGAGCGATTTGTGGGATGGCTGGTGGAGCAGAGCAGAGCCCCACGCAGAGGTGGGGCAATTGGCTTCAGACCATGTAAGGTGCCCCTTAACCCCCCATTTCCACCCAGGTTGGGAGGTAAAACTCTGCAGATAAACTTTTGAACTCTGGGGCTGCACTGACCAGGGACAGAGACTTTTGGGTTGTTGGACTTTTGGGACTTTAGGTGACTTTTGGGTTGCTGGACTCAAGAACCAAAGGCCCAAATTTGCTTGGGGTGGGTTTTTGCTCATGGGTTCTGTTATGAATTCTGTTGGTGGTGTTTCCTTAACATAATGCCACATTGTTTCTCTCTGTTATTAAAAGGCTTTTGCTACATTCAGACTCTGTGCTTGCGAGAGGGGAAGTATTGCCTCTTAGAGGCGCCCGTGGGGGTGGTATATATTTGTCCCAGGTCACTGGGTGGGGGCTCGAGCCGGTTTTGCATTGTGTTATTGGAATGGAACCCCTAGATACTGAACCCGGCCTTTATTGCTGCCAACTCTGACGGGCAGAAGGGTTACAAAAGCGTGGAACCACTCGCTATGAAAACCACTGCTGGGGGGAGACTGGGTATAGACAGCTACGTGGAAAGTTATGATTCACAGCATGGCCCCAAACAGTGTGTTGCCTTTGGGAAACTCTGTCATAAATGTGGGGAAAATAATCATTTTGCAAAATGCTGCAGATCCCAAAAGCAGAAAAGTGAAGTGCGTTAAGCTGAAGACAGCCTGGTTGAGGACTTTTACACAGACGTGCTGGGATCTAGCAAGCCTGATGAGAGGGACTGGATACTGCCCATGACAGCGAATGAAACAATTATTCCACTGAAACTGGACACAGGAGCTCAGGTCACTATTCCGTCTGAACCGGATTATGAGAGACTGAAGATAAGACCAAACTGGGACCACCAAGCAAAGTAACTGGTTATTCTGGAACAAATAGACCAGTAAAGGAGAGGTGCACTGCTCGAATCAACCATGAAAACAAGCACGTACCGGCTCCTGTTCATTGTAGTGCCAAAGGAGGTGACATCAATTTTAGGCCTGGCTGCCTCTGAAAAACTCGATCTGGTAAAACAGGTGCTCTCCCTACAAGATCATACTGACCCCGGCTACAAGGCACTCTTTTGGGAAGATCACGATCTGTTCCAATGGTTGGATTGTTGCAGGGTGAACATACAGTCCGGATAAACAAGCAGGTCCCTCCAGGTATCCATCCATGTAGAAAGGTGCCATTTGCACTCCGAGATAAACTCAAGGCTGAGGTCACAAGGCTGAGAGCAATGCAAGTAATACAAAAAATGGAGGAGCCAGCAGAATGTGTGCGTTCCCTAGTCACTGTGGAGAAAAATAGCGGCCAGCTACACGTATGCTTAGATCGGCGAGACTCCAACAAGCGGTGGGGTGGGGGGAGAAGAACATTTCAAACTGCCAACCGGAGAAGAGATTATGGCAAATGCTAAATATTTCAGCACATTGGATGCCTCCTCAGGATTTTGGCAGCTAAAATTAACTGAAGAAAGATCAAAACTATGCATATTGAATACTCCATTTGGAAGATACAGATTCTTATGCCTACCCATCAGCATAGCTTCAGCACCAGAAGTGGACCACAAGACCATACATCTGATTCATGAACATATTAATGGTGTCAACACCTCAATGGATATCATCATCATCTGGGGCTCAAACAAGAGGAGCGTGATTGTAGACTTTGGGAAGTCTTGGCTCCCCCTAGAGCTGCAAACTTGAAATGAAATGGGTAGAAATGTCTTTTAGGAGTTACAGAACTGACATTGGTTGGAGAGATCATTTCCAATGAATGTGTAAAACCTGATAAGAGGAAGATTTCAGCCACTGAAACAATGCCACATTCCCAGTCAAAAAAAGATGTCCAACAATTCCTGGAAATGGTTAATTCACTTGGAAAATTCATAATCTATCTAGCTACATAAGCAGTGGCTTTGAGGAAACTCCCAGAAAATAAAAATGAACAATACTGGGGTGCAGAACAGGAGGAATCATGGGAAGGTTTGAAACAACTGATACAAGAACCAGTGTTGAAGTGCTACACACCAAGCAGGCCTATTAAAATTTCAGCAGATGCTTCACAATCTGGGTTAGGTGCACTGATTTTACAAAAATATGTTGGCAACCTATGGCATAAAGTAAATTCCCAGAGCTAACAAAAACCTGCAACAAATAAGAGGGGAAACGGAGAAAGATGAATCATTGGGGACCCTTAAAGAAGTGATCATTAAAGAGTGGCCTAAAGAAATAAGCAGTTCCTTCCAAGTATAAGAGACTATTGGAACTGAAGACATGTGCTTACTGTGATAGATGGGGTGATTTTCAAGGGCAGCAAGGTTGTAATTCCAGTGAGGCTCTGGAAAGAAATGCTACAGAAGATCCATGAGGGTCACTGAGAAGTGCAAACAATGAGCATGAGAGGTACTATGTTGACCTCAGATCAATCACATCACTACTGTAGTAGGAAACTGCTTTTCATGCTTCAAATACAAGCCATGCCATCAGGCAGAGCCACTGAGTCCTCATCCAGTTCCCCAGAGGCCTTAGGAGAAGTTAGGCACTGACCGATTTACCTGGCAAACAAAGGATTATTTAATAGTCAAAAATTATTATTCGCTGTATCCAGAAATTTGCACTGCACTGTAATAGCAGTAGTAAGTCAGCGATAGGTGGCATGAAGAGAATCTTCTCCAGACGTGGAATTCCAGGTGGAGTCTTTAGTGATAATGGCCTGCAATTTTCCAGGGCAGATTTTAGGCAATTTGCCCTAGATTGGGATTTTCATCACAAAACATCCAGTCCAAATTACCCCAATCGAATGGATTTGTGGAAAGGTCTCGACGGACAGTAGAGAACTTTATGACAGACTTTTGGCAGTGGGTGATTTGCATAAAGCATGACTGGTTTACGGAATGCACCCCTGCAGCACGGCTCTTCTCCAGCTCAGCTGGTAATGGGAAGGAGGCTCAGATCTAATTTATCAATCACTGATAACGTGCTGAAATCTCATGAGAATAAACCACACAGAAGATGAAAGGAAATCAGAAGAGAGAGCGGAAACATTATTTTGACCAAAGGGCCCACAATCTCCCACCTCTTAACCCAGGAAACAGGGCATGCCTGAGGAATCACACCTCTATTACGTGGGGCCAAAGGGACAGCTGCATCCAAGGTCTTCCGTAGACCAGACAGACCAAGGGGATGCATTTTGCCATAATGGAAGGGATCTAAGAGTAATCCCCAAAAGCTCCAAAGCATTGACAGGAGCTGCAGACTCTGGCATTTCCCAACCGCCTGGCCGTTTCTCATCAACGGACAGACGAGAAACTGGCAAGGTGCAAGAGAACTCAGCCTCTAATGGAAGGCTGATCCTTAGAAAGGGATCCTTAGTGAGAGGGTCCCTCATAAGGGCCAGTATTACGAATATAGGAATTGTGAGGCATGCTTGCGAAGCACGGGGGTCAAGAATGCAGTGTAGGTGCATGTGCAGTTCACCACAGACTCACTCATGGGTTTTTTAAATTCCTTTGTCATTCCCCGGCATGTGGTTTAATGAACACCCAGATCATTCCAGGCCTCCCTGGGATGAGTGGGAGAGATGTCCAGTTCAGTTACCATCCAACTCCGGCTGCCCTGCCACCAGCCCCACACGTTGCAAGAGGGGCAGACGTCCCCGGGGGACCCAGCTCACTTACCCATCAGCCCCGCTTGCTTCACGCCCCAGAGGGCCGCTCCGGTGGTGAAGGAATTCCACAGCGTGCCAATCACGGCGTAGGTCAGGATTGCCCCGAGATTGTCAAAGAACAGCCGGCTAGGCATGAAATAGCCCGAGTCCAGGACGATGGGGGGAAGGAGGAAGAGGAAGAACAGGCTGGGCTCCAGCTGGTACTCAGCTCTCTTAGCGATGGCCAGAACAATGCCCCCGAGGCCCAGCCCCAGCAGGATGAGGAGGCAGCTCTCCGGGACCACGGACGTCACCTTCCTGGACAGCTGGAACACTGCAGTGTAGACAGGGAACAGGGCATCACTGCGGGGCCTGCAGCCGGGCAGAAGGCCCCAAGCCCCAGCTTACAACGCTCTGGGAGTGTGCCACCATCCCCAATGCACTGATGCTGCAATAGGGCTTCCTCAAAGGACTACTTGGGGTCCCGGGGAATGAGGAAAGATCCCAGCCTGCCCCAGGGCCACGTACGCACGGCCCAGCCGGGCACCGGCGTCCCAGGACATCCCAGCCTGCCCCAGGGCCACGTACGCACGGCCCAGCCGGGCACCGGCGTCCCAGGACATCCCAGCCTGCCCCAGGGCCACGTATACACGGCCCAGCCGGGCACCGGCATCCCAGGACATCCCAGCCTGCCCCAGGGCCACGTACGCACGGCCCAGCCGGGCACCGGCGTCCCAGGACATCCCAGCCTGCCCCAGGGCCACGTACACATGGCCCAGCCGGGCACCGGCGTCCCAGGACATCCCAGCTGCCCCAGGGCCACGTACACACGGCCCAGCCGGGCACCGGCGTCCCAGGACATCCCAGCCTGCCCCAGGGCCACGTACGCACGGCCCAGCCGGACACCGGCGTCCCAGCACATCCCAGCCTGCCCCAGGGCCACGTACGCACAGCCCAGCCGGGCACCGGCGTCCCAGGACATCCCAGCCTGCCCCAGGGCCACGTACACACGGCCCAGCCGGACACCGGCGTCCCAGCACATCCCAGCCTGCCCCAGGGCCACGTACGCACAGCCCAGCCGGGCACCGGCGTCCCAGGACATCCCAGCCTGCCCCGTGGCCACGTACACACGGCCCAGCCGGGCACCGGCGTCCCAGGACATCCCAGCCTGCCCCAGGGCCATGTACACACGGCCCAGCCGGGCACTGGCGTCCCAGGACATCCCAGCCTGCCCCAGGGCCATGTACACACGGCCCAGCCGGGCACCGGCGTCCCAGGACATCCCGCCTGCCCCGTGGCCACGTACACATGGCCCAGCCACGCACCGGCGTCCCAGGACATCCCAGCTGCCCCAGGGCCACGTACACATGGCCCAGCCACGCACTGGCGTCCCAGGACATCCCAGCTGCCCCAGGGCCACATACACATGGCCCAGCCGGGCACCGGTGTCCCAGGACATCCCAGCTGCCCCAGGGCCACGTACACACGGCCCAGCCGGGCACCGGTGTCCCAGGACATGCCGCCTGCCCCAGGGCCCAGCTGCACACGGATGTCCTGGCTCTCTATACAGCTGGCTACAAGGCACTCCTAGTTCACGCTCTAAAGAAGCAGAGACGTTCAAGTCCCTCGGTTCTTTCAGGCCCTTGTCTGTCATGCTGAAAGTCAGTGGGGTGTTTATTATCCGACTTCTGGGTTCGATCAATTCCCGGTTAACACAGAGAAATTCATTTGCTGTTATTTTCTTCTAAATTGTCACCTTTGGTATTGTATAGAAACCGAAGAATCAATCGATCAGTCTTTCTCGTTTTCCTGCAGTCAGCCCCCGTTCACCCCAGTCCTGCAGCCCAGACACCTCCCTGAGGAACGGTCAGAGGGACTAACGCCCCCTTCGCTCTCCAAGCAGCATCAAGAGCCTTCCCTGCAGCGGCCTCAGCCAGCAGAGAGGACAGTGTCGGACCACTTGCTGCAGAACACACACCATCGAATCCCCAGACAGAGGCGCGCAGCTTTCCCGCATAGTGACTTATCTGCAAAAAGTGCAACATGCAGAAAGGTGCCAGCGTGGCACTGGATTGAGAGGGTTTTTTAAAGTGTTTTATTCCATTTAGGGTCTTGGAATGAATCTTAAATGGCTACCAAATGGGATTGTTGGGCAAACGGCTCATACTGCCACACCAATCCGTCAGCTGTGTGACAAAGGCAAAGAGCGTGCACACAGCAACACCGGGCAGGACAGAAGGGTCTCCTTGGCGTCTCCTTTCTAGCAGGCCCATCTGGGACCTGCCTACCCCTCTGCTGCTGTCAGACCCCAAACCCGGACTCCTGCAGCACATGACGCTGTTGCATGCTGCTGACCTTGTCTCACTCACCCTCTGCCACCCAAGACGGCCTCTCCAGGAAACAACAATGCAGCGCAGGGCCCTCCTGGCCAAAGTAGCGAAGACCAGTCATGATCTTCCCCAAGAAGCCCCCAAGCCAACAGGCACAGACAGTGACTTCTGCCCAGAGGATCGGTACCTGGCCTGATAGTAAGTGCACTAGAGGCCTCCTTTTGGGGCGCTACGGAGCCCATGTTGTTTGGGCGTTGGGAGCTTTTAGGCATTTTCTTTGAGCTTAAAAACAAGAAGGCCTGGAGCCGTGGCCACGTACGATCCCCTCCCTGGTCTGAGAGCACGTTACTGATCAACACTTGAAAACCTTTCAGCAGACTTTCACTGTTCGGCTCAGCGAGATGCCCAGCACTTCCCAGGCTTGGCATGATGCTGAGCAGAGATCACTGAGCTTTGTCCACAGCTCTAGGGTAGCTCCCAAAGCCTTTGAACTCCATGCCTTTGGTCTGTCTGCATCAGGCCCTGCTGGCCGCTCACAATGGCATGAGGATCCCTAGCTCCCAGCTCTGATCCTGGCTGGGCTCTGGAGAAGGGCTTGTAGCAGTCAGTAAACAGGATCAGTGAGTGAGCAGAGCCATCCTCAGTGAGCACAGGGAGCCAGCACAGGCCATCGGGACTCAGCCAGTCTCAGCTGCCTTGGGCCCTGCGGGTGAGATGGGATTTGCTGTCTCTGGCAGGGGCGTCTCTCTGGTAACATGGCACCTCCCTGCACACACACACACATGCTAACACAGTGGTCTCCCCATTACCAATCACTGCTGGGCAACCGTCTCCTGGCTGCAGGTTGATCACTGGTGCCACCCCAAAATGCAGGCACACAAGCCTGTGCCTACCCCCATGAGATCACGGGAACTCATGGAGAAACATGCTGCGGCATGGGAAACCAAATGTTCCCAGCACTGATTCAATCCCCGGCCCCCAGGCTGCATGACTTTCTCTCTCAGATGGGCACAGGGCACATGGCCTCTTTCCCCTCCCCAGGGACCCCTGCAGCTCCTGCTGGAACCCCAAGAATTTCCCTCCCCAACTTCTCCCTGCAGCTTTCATTAGAGGCCATAGTCTTCTTCACTGAATTAATCACAGCAAGAAACGCTTCAACAAAGACTCAGCTTACGCCCCAGACAGCACCCGGGGCCTTTCAGTGCGGTGGTGCCTGGGAAAGACACCTCTGAACTGGAAGTGCTGCCAAGGGGCTCAGCATCCAAGCTGGGTCCCAAGGGCATGCAGGCAGCTGCTAGTCACCAGACCTGATTCTGATTATCCATACAAACATCCAAGCTGCTTGAGAATCCGACTAAGCTTGTGACCTCGCTGACATCTTGTGGCAGTGAGTTCCACAGGTTGAATGTGTGTTATGTGAAAAGGTTACTTTCTTTCATCAGTTTTAAATACATTTCCTCTCGGTTTCATTGGGTGCCTCTTGTCCCCATGAGGGCTTTCTCTGGAGTCCCTGCAGGGCTCCGTCCTTTTCTCCCCTCATACCTTTTCTCTTGGGGGGGTCTCACCCCTTCATCCAGCTTCAGCTACCATGTCCATGCTGGTGGCACACACATCTACTTTTCCATTCGTGACCTATCTCCCCACAGAGGTCTCACCAGCAGCTGACTCCTCCCTCTCCCTCACCCCACACATCTAGGGCAGGTCAAGATCTTTACATTTCTTCCTCCACAATGTGTCTGAGAACCAACTCTCACCCCCACCCATGACAATCTGCCCCAAATGCAGGTGCTCAGATCCTCCTGGTTTGTCAACCTCACCCCATCCTCCTCTGAATGGTTTCCCCTACATCACCAAATCAACCATCAACTTCTCGTCCTCACCTTCAAGGCCCTGACTAACGCTGGCCCATCGCCTCCCCATCCCAATGCTGGGCGTGCCCCTGACACTGTCTCTCACACAGCTGGCATATCAGGCCATCACCCTCCCTGCACCTGCATTGCTCCCAGAAACCCTCCGCTGCGGCAACACCCACAAGGAGTGAGTCAGACATGTATTTATACCCAGAGAATGATGCTGTGTGCTGGCCTGGCTGAGGGGCCGCATGATCTCCCTGCGGTGTCTCCGGCCCTGCTCTCACTACCTCTCTGCACTGGGCCAGTGCCCCCTCAGGGCAGCACGTCTGAAATGCCCTTGGGTGCTTTTGGGGGTGTGGGGGTGACCTGCCCTCTGACTGTATTGTCAGGTCCTGGCACTGGGAAATACGAAGTGCTGTGAATGGTGAGCGAGAGTTAACGGGGCACTGACCTCGCCAGCGGATATTCTGCACACGGCTCTCCTCTCCCCGCTCAGGTAAACATGCCCGAAGCCCCACTCGCCTCGCTGGGTGCGGTGCCAGGACTTAGAACATACGACTGACCCTTCTGCGGGGCACCATGGAGCCGCCGACAGAGCCAGGAGGAAAAACTGACCCCAGCGTGAGGGCTTGAAGGCCCTTTCCTGCTGACTCCGAACGCCAGGTAGGCGACTCCACAGCAGTTCCATGGAGGGCTGCAGCTTGTTCCCCCACAGCAAGCACGACAGGAAGGCTGGCCATAGACATCTCAGAAAGAGGAACGCAAACCAAAGCAGTTGTGGAGGAAAGGGTGTGCCAGGCTGGTCACGCCCGGGCCTCTGGCTCAGTGAACACCCTGCAGCTGGGCCCTGGGAGCAGCCAATGACCGCAAATGCCTCAGGGAGAGGCACGAGGTGCATGTGGCCCAGTCCTGAAGTTACCAGCACAAGCTCTGAGAAGAGGAGGAAGGAGAAAGATGAAGGCCACAGCCAGCCCTTCCACTGAACACCCGCAGGATCAGTATCTAGCGCCCTTTGCACCCAGGGCACAAACCCCAGGCAAAGAGCCATATTCCAAAGGGGAACAATTCCTGCCTTTTCCATTTTTTTCATGTACACCCTCCTCCTTCAACCGCACTCGCGCCCCCAGCTCCCACGGCTGACAACGGCTAGCTGTTTGCATGGTGAGGAGTTGGGCCGGTCTGACAGTCCGCAGCGCAGTTTGAGAGCGGAGAGGGATTTCACTGCTGAGTCCGAATGCTCCTCCCGGCAGCAGTGGTCGTGCCCTGAGAGCAGCCCTCAGGCTAAGCCACAGCCCTACGAGTCTCACCAGGTGAAAGGGCCATTCTGAGCCCCGGCAGCCCCATGTCTGCAGGTCGCTTCCACTAGCTCCTTCACCCAGACGGGCCAAAGGGCCCCGTGTGCGTGTGCAGCCCCGGTAAGGCACCGTACTCAGCTCACTGCAGGAGACAGAATCCGCTTCCCACAGGAAGAGAACTCTGTGGCGCATCCCCGAGGAGCTTAGGGGTTCCATCCTCAGGCGGGGGATCAGAGCTGTGGGAAATCCAGCTCCTCCCGGCTCCCCCTGAAGACCTACACCCGTCCCCACCCCCAGTCCTCTCAGCAATGCCAGGAGTCCCATCCTGCCTGTGCATGAGGGAGCGGGAGGCGCTGCTGCTAACAGGACATGGCTTCCCCTCCCGGGGCAGACACTAATCTTAGCAGAGAGCTCTGCTCTGTTCAGGGTTCATTCCACGCCACCCCATGCTCCCCCGTCCCCTTTATCCTGGCGTCACGTTATGTGCCTCAGGCGGCGAATAGGGGGGACCGAGATGCATGGAAATGATGAAGTGAGATGTCCCAGATGATCCTGGCAAGCGACCCGCACCCCACGCCGCAGAGGAAGGTGAAACCCCAGGACACTGCCAATCTGACCCGGCGGAAATTCCTTCCCGACCCCAGTAGGGTGGTCAGCTAGACCCCGAGGTGGCAGCTGCGGAGCCAGGAGCCTAGAATGGGGCAGCACTTGCTCACGGTGGGGGCACTGGGGGTAAGGCGGCACAGCGGCTAAAGCCGCCTGGCACAGTCGGAATGGCTAAGGAAAGGGCAGGGGAACAAGGGGACAGTCTGAGCCGCTCTCGCCAGCAGCCGTCTGCTGATTTCTTGGAGGCGCCAGGGAGGGGGTGGGGCTGAGGAGGGCTGGGATGGAGGCGAGACCTGGGTGCCATGGACTAGCTCAGAGAGGGCATGGCCTGACCGGGGGGGCGTGAAAGAACGAGCAAAGACACTTGTGGGAGAGGTGAACAAATGGGCATCCGGGGCTAGTATTACTGGAGAGATCCCGGACCACGTGATAAGAGACAAAGGGGATAAGTAGAGAGGAGCAGAGATGGGCAGGGCCCACAAGAGGAGGATGAAAAGCTTGACCCTGAATCAGAGGCGGATTAAGGTCACCTGGGGCTCCCCGTGCCGGAACCATGGCCCTGCCCCACCCCTTCCCCCGTGGCCCCACCCCCGTTCCACCCCTTCCCCTGTGGCCCCGCCCCCGGTCCACCCCTTCCCCCCGTGGCCCCGCCCCCGCCCAGTTCCGCTCCTTTCTCTGCAGTCCTGCCCTCCACTTGCTCCTTTCAACCACCGCCCCCTGCCACTGCTGCAGCCCCGAGACCAAAGAAACTCTGTGCCCCCACCACGGCCCCGGGCTGTGGCAGGAAGGGAGAGCTCGTGCAGCCCAGGGGCTGTGGCAGGAGGCGAGAGCTCCTCCAGCCCAGGGGCCGTGGTAGGCGGATATTTTTCCGGGGGCCCCAAATTGGCCAGGGCCCCTGGGCACAGGCCCCATGGGCCCATGCGGTAATCCGCCACTGCCCTGATGAGGACTGGGGGCAGTGACCCGGTCAGATCAAGGGGCAAGCGCCTCAGGGAGGCATCAGGAAGGCTGCAGGGGAGGAGGCGGCAGAGGAGCGGTGCATCCTGGACACATCCGAGAGGCGCTGGCTCAGTCTCTCTAGCTGAGAATAGCTCAGAGCAGCCAGAGACCGAGAGCAAAGGCCGCCCACTCAACCAGGAGGTGCAGTTCCCGGGGGGGCTGCAGCAGCAATGTGACAGGTGGTGAGGGCACCAGCTATTTGGGGATCATGCTGGTTGGAACATGACCAAACCCACCGCCAGCCTTGTCTTGCGTTTTTGCCCCTTTCTCCCCCAAACTCATTTCTCCTGCCCCTGCTATGACCCTTGTCTCCATGACTGCCGTTCTCTCTCTCCTGCACACAGGGTACCCCGCCTTTGCTCCATTTCCTTCCCAGCCCTCTCTCCTTCCGGTCTCCTTCCCTTCCATCCCTGAGCCCCTCCTCCATTTCCCCAGGCCAGGGTCAGTGTCCCCAGAAGGTCCAGGCACTCCCTGGCACAAACCCAGCACTGGCTTGGCTCTGCGCCCCAGGCTGCCCACTGACATAGGGCACGGAGCAAATGTACTAGCCAAGTTCATGAGAGGATAATATGCCATTACTCACCTCCGGCAGGGACAAAGCACTAGCCACGGCCCAGCAGCTGGCACAGAGCACTCAGTGAGGGGACATGGATGAAACCAGACGCCAGGTGAGGCTCTCCCCAACTTCTAGAGCCCAGGGGCTTTGCAGTCACACAAGTCAGGACCAAAGGGAGCCACGGGCCAGGGCTAGAGCGGGTTGTCTCTGGACAGGGGGAGTTTAGTTGCAGTGCAGACACAAGCTCATCTAGACAAGCCCGGAGAAGACCACAGCAAGGCAAGAGAGTTGGAAAAGGCCAAGCAAAAAGCTACCAGCATAAAGTGGAAGAACGTGACTGTTTCCTGCAGCCAAGGGCACCCGCCCCTCTCTGCCCTGGGCTCATGGGGAATACATTTCGGCATCCGGCTCCCCAGAGGACAGCTCTGGCCAGGAGACAGCCCTTCCTTCTGTGGCTGCCCGTGACGGCCACACAGCGGTCGTGGGCTCTCCCTGGCACTAACTGGGGGCCTCACAGCAGCTTCCGCTAATGCAGACTGTGGTGCCCACTTCCTGAGTGGGGCTAGCTAGCAAGGGCACAGTAGGCCCGCACTCTGCACTGCCAGGGAGCTCCTGGGTGCCGGGTACTACAAAGCCCAAACATGTATGCTCACCATCCCATGGAGTAGCCTGCAGGAATCGAGTCTAGCTGTGGGGGCAGACCATACCCTCTTTTCGCTCTCCTCAGTGCGGGAGGAACTGGGTACCAGCTCCTCAAGCACGTGAATGGTTGTTGCCTTAACACACGCTGTGCACCATGTGGTTGGATACTCCCTCCACGAGTGCCACAAAAACACCCACAACCTGTACAAACCAATGCAGAAATGCAAACTCCTTTGTAGTCATGGTGCAGCGATCAGGGGAGGGCGGAGAGCTCTAATTTTACACACATAAAGCAGGAATCTGAGAATTAAGGTTCCCACAGCAACTGTAACTTGGCCACCCATGAATTAACTTCAGCGCCTAACCATCACAGACAGCATCCAAAATACCATGCAGCGAGGCTGATTTGCAGTTGCTATGAGAGCATTGCTGATATGAAACCACAGAAAAACCTCTGAAAAACTCCTACACCAAGGGAATAATAAGTGCCATCTTAATCAGCGACGTGCTCAAATGCCCGTGTGTGATTGCTTGGCCTTGCACAGAAAGCTGGCCTTCAGAGATGAAGGACAGGACAACCAGGAGAACGTTTATTCATTGTGAAAAACCCTTTGATTTTGTGCGACCTTGCCATAGAAATAATTGCAATCCTCCACTGTGGACAGACATGACAATTATGCATCACTCCCAGAAAACTTCGGACAAGGAGCTCCCGCAACTTAAAAGTCTCTGAATGGAGCACTGGCTTCAGCCTGAGCTCTGGCACTCCAACGAAGTGTTGGAACAGGATGAAAATTCTCCACTGGACACAAAGGTGGTTGTTCTGACAAGGATGACCCTTCTCCTCACAGATTTTGGTCTGTTCTTTTGCCTCTACAATTTTAAGCATCCCAGGAGCATGGCACTGAGAAGCAGTCTTGCTGGTCCCTGAAATTTCCCAAGTGGTCACCAGCGAGGAGCTAGCTTATAGACCAAGAAGTAATAAGACTTCCCCAGACAGGCAGGTTCCGTGGCTAGACGCCGGTATACAAGAGACTGCCTTTCAGCGTATTCTGGTGCTTGTGAAACGGACCTGCGGCTAGAGGAGCAGGGATCTGTGTGGGCTCTACCCACTGCAATAACTAACTGTTTGGGGAGAAGACTCTTGCTGTCAGTAGCACTCCAGCTAACACACACCAGGCAAGGGGGCCCCTTTACAGCGTCTCGAGTTGAGTACTTTTGAAAACAGGACTCTCCCTCTCCACCAGCCATGGTGGACGTTGAACCCTTGCGTAGCTAACTTGACACCATCAACTGGGGGGAACTCAGCAACAACTTCTGTCAGCTCAGAATCCCCCCACCCCAAGGGAAGAGCAGAAGAACTAGCTGGCTGTTTGCTCACACTTCTCACGCAGGGCCCCCCCTTAGCAGATTTAAGACCCAGACACGTGCCTGACAAACACGCAGCCAAGGGATCCAGTTCTCTCCCTGGTTAGCAGAGCTCCAATTCCGCGGGGCACGCGAGAGCCAGCAGCTGGGTAAGAGTGTTTGTCATGACTCCAGTACTGCCCTTCAGGGCCCTGCAGCCACTCCTCTTGAGCATCAGGAAGGCCTCCCTGCTAGCAGAGCTAAGAGCCACCACATGGATAACAATCGTATCCACCCTGCCGACAAGAGCTGCTAGCACAGGGGTCCCCAACACAGTGCCCGCCAGGGCATTTTTGTGCGCCCGCAGGACACCCCACCGCCGAAATGCCGCCGAGAAGCATTGCCGTTTCTCAGCAGTATTTCAGTGGCGGGGTGTCTGGCGTCCGCCAGTTTTCTGGGAATAGCAATATGCTATTCCCACAAGAAAGGTTGGGGACCACTCTGCTAGCACATGCAGGCAGCACCAACCCCCCTCCAGAGGCAGTTTCCCCCAACAGGGAGCACTAGCTGCTCCGATCCAAAGACACTCAGGCCCCTTCTAGCTTCTCTCCTCTCATTCTACCTCAATCACGTGGAAATAGGACTCAGACCAGGGACAGGGAAGACTCAGTGGAGCCTGGTGTCACAATTTCAGGGCAGCTACATCTGTATTCCCCATCTGGGGTCCCTTGAGGGCAGCCACTTAAGGTTTCCAGCCCCCAGCTGCTCCCTTTCTTGGGCAGAGACCCGCAGGGGTTTTAAGGCTGCACAGCTCCCTGCATTACACTGCGATATCCCCAGCAAGCCAGACTGCTCAAACAGACGTTTTGCTGTCTCTCGGAGCACTACAAGCAGCGTATTGCGAGCAATCACAAGTCACCGTGCAGCCCCTTCTCAGCAAACACATCTACTCTTAAGGTGAAAGCATTACAGAGAAACCACATACAAATAATAAATGACCCTACAAGCATGCTAAAAGCTTAGCAGACCCTGCAATCTTGTGGGGTCCTAGTAAATCAGGGCCTTCCAACCCTTCCCAAGAAGGATTGGGACCCCCTTGGACAGAAGGTCCTGTCCGGTTGCTGGATCAGAAGCAGGCCCTGAGTCAGTTTAAACTCGGGCTGTTGATCCAAAAGTCCGTTCTTTGTCTGTTTGCCTCTGGAGAATCCAGTCTGAAGCGGTATGTGAGCCCGTCCAGGAAGGTGGTACTTTTCGGGTGGGTTACAACCTGGCTGTCTTGCCTTAATCACCAGCCACCGGGTTTAGTCCCTGGAGGAGCTGAGCTAGCCCTGCCCCATGAAGCAGAACACAGTCACCCAGAAACCACTCATGTTACACAATGGACCCCAAAAACACGGCAAGGGGTCGCCCCATCTGTCACCCCTGTAAGGCGACTTCGCCGTCGATAAAGCAATAGCCTGACGAGCTTTTCCCTGGCTAAGTGCGTCTGAGCTCTGCTGGCTGAGGGCAGGTCTGGGCTCCACCGCTGCTGAAGAGAACAGAACCTACTGTCATTTCCCTGGTACCGCAAAAACAAAACCATGTCCTTACTCAGATCTGGGAGCAACTGACCTAGGAGCCCCACGCTCACCCTCCAGATGTGCCCCAGCACATTGTCACCCTGCCCAAGGGCCTGTATCACCAACCCCTGCCCCTCCCTTACCATGCCCAAGGGGTTGGGACCCCCAGCTCCTCCTCGCCCAGTGCAGCAAGCGCTTCCCCTCAACCAATTCCTCTGTATGTGCCGGGCTCACCTCTTGCCTGGATTATCATGATCTTCCTCTCTCGGGACACTGCTTCTCGCCTCCACCTCGCGCACTTTATGCAGAATGTGGCTATAAGAATCCCTGTCCTCTCCCGCCCTCCAGCCAGGTCAGCACTACAGCAGCTGGAAAGTTTCCACCAGAATATCTCTCCCCCGGAAAACACCCAGGCAATGATACATATGGATCAATGTCTAATTTTTTGACAAGAACTTATGAGAGGGTTTTAATTTGGTCATTTCAATATTTCTGATTCGGGACAAAAGGAAATTTCAGAATATCAGAACAGAAATTCTGAGCTTCAACCAGCTCTAGTCACCACCTTCTCGTGTCCCTCCATGACCTTGTCTCACTCTCACCGTCTTCATCCTTATGACTCTCTAGAATTTCTCTGCTGTGCCAAGGGCTCTAGTCCTCACCCAGGACTAGGCATGCGGTGCTCTCCCTTCCATGCCTGCCAGAGTACACAGGGGAAATGTCTTCCTAACCCTCGCCAAGCAGAGCCCGTTTTCTGGTGTGAGGCATCAAGGTTTATATCGCTCAAATATTTCTATCCTATCTCATGTCATTGTGGATGTTCATTAACCCTCTTTGAATAACACGATGTTCTTGGCGTCAATGACATCTTGTGGCAGTGAGTTCCACAGCTGGGAACTGTGTAAAAATGTTAACAGCTTTAATTTGGTGCCTTTGAATTTCATTGGGTGATTTGTTATAGGATGATGAGAAAGGATGAACAGGAGCACCTGAGAGACCTCCTCTAGGTTATCCATGCCTCTGCATATAGACCAGTCATAGACCCTTTTATTCATCTGTCACCTAAACTCTATTGCCCTAATCTATTTAATCTCCCTTCCAGCAGAAATCTTCATATGCCACTAATCACTAGAGCCCTGCAAATCTGCAGATATCTGCGGCCCATGTATGAGGATCGGATGCAGATACAGATTTTGTAACCGCCCTGGACTCTACCAATCACGTTTGCTGCCCTTCTCTGGGCCCCTCTAGTCGGCTGTACCCTTTCTGAGGCAAGGGGACCAGAACTGTTGGAGGTTACCACTTGTACTCGGGAGCACCCACAATGCGCTTGGCCCTGACAGGAGGACCCAGCCCTGGCCTGACCAGCTTGCAGTCTGAGCACACACCGAGCAAGGGGAGAGAGGACAGGGCACTGCCCGTATCGTGGCATTATGATCTAAGCCGGCTTATTCTCCAGCTCCTCCTTTTCCAATCCCACACCCCACTGTTACAGGAGAAAACCCCCCACTGGTCCTGCCCGCCCTCCCCCCATAATGGGCTTGCAACCCCCTGCCAGCTGCTGGTCACCCCCGGGTTGGAAGCCCAGCTCCATCCCCTCTTCATGCGTCCCCCTGTCGGCACCCTGCCCAGCGGCCAGCCCCAGAGGAGCTCAGCGCACGGTGTCCCCGGGGGGCCTGCCGAGCTGCGCCGGCTCTGGGCGGGGAGAGGCACCGGCAGTGCCGGGTGGGGGCCGACCCGCTCCGGGCTCCGCACCGGGCTCCCCCCGCAGCCGCCCGGTGCCCCCTTCCCCGGGACTCCTGGGTCCTTGCGCGGCCAGGCGCGGAGCCCGGGCTCTCCGGGGGGCGGCCCCGGGACGGGGCAGGGGGGTGGCCGGGGCGAGGCCGCAGGAGAGAAGCGGCCGGGATCGGGGGCAGGGCCCCGCACCCCGGGCCGGTCCCGGGCTGGATCCCGCGGGGACTCACCGATCTTGGCCAGGCTGGCCACCAGGATCCAGCCCGCCACCAGGCAGGGCGCCTGCACCTCCCGCCACTGCCAGCGGAGCAGCGGCGAGCCCGGGGCCGGCCCCGGCGAGCTCCCGGGGGCAGGGGCCAGCGCGGGGCCCGTGGGGGGCTGCATCGCGCCCGCTCCGCTCGCCGGGCTCCGCCGTCCCCGGCCCCGGGAGAGAGCGGGAGGGGACGTCACGGGCACGTCGGGCGGGACCGCCCCCAGCGCCCCCCCCCGGCTGCCGAACCCCCAGCTGCACCCCTCCCCCCCGCCCCAGCCCCTCAACCCCCCCCGCCCCCCCGGCTCCCGAACCCCCAGCTGCACCCCTCCCCCCCGCCCCAGCCCCTCAACCCCCCCCGCCCCCCCCGGCTCCCGAACCCCCCGCCCCAGCCCCTCAACCCCCCCTTCCCCCCCCGGCTCCCGAACCCCCAGCTGCACCCCTCCCCCCCGCCCCAGCCCCTCAACCCCCCCCGCCCCCGCGGCTCCCGAACCCCCAGCTGCACCCCTCCCCCCCGCCCCAGCCCCTCAACCCCCCCCGCCCCCCCGGCTCCCGAACCCCCAGCTGCACCCCTCCCCCCCGCCCCAGCCCCTCAACCCCCCCCGCCCCCCCGGCTCCCGAACCCCCAGCTGCACCCCTCCCCCCCGCCCCAGCCCCTCAACCCCCCCCGCCCCCGCGGCTCCCGAACCCCCAGCTGCACCCCTCCCCCCCGCCCCAGCCCCTCAACCCCCCCCGCCCCCGCGGCTCCCGAACCCCCAGCTGCACCCCTCCCCCCCGCCCCAGCCCCTCAACCCCCCCCGCCCCCCCGGCTCCCGAACCCCCCGCCCCAGCCCCTCAACCCCCCCTTCCCCCCCCGGCTCCCGAACCCCCAGCTGCACCCCTCCCCCCCGCCCCAGCCCCTCAACCCCCCCTGCCCCCCCCGGCTCCCGAACCCCCAGCTGCACCCCTCCCCCCCGCCCCAGCCCCTCAACCCCCCCGCCCCCCCCGGCTCCCGAACCCCCAGCTGCAACCCCCCCGCCCCAGCCCATCAACCCCCCCTGCTCCCCCCAGCTCCCGAACCCCCAGCTGCAACCCCCCCGCCCCAGCCCCTCAACCCCACCTGCCCCCCCCGGCTCCCGAACCCCCAGCTGCAACCCCCCAGCCCCTCAACCCCCCCTGCCCCCCCCGGCTCCCGAACCCCCAGCTGCACCCCTCCCCCCCGCCCCAGCCCCTTCAACCCCCCCGCCCCCCTGGCTCCCGAACCCCCAGCTGCAACCCCCCCGCCCCAGCCCCTCAACCCCCCCTGCCCCCCCGGCTCCCGAACACCCAGCTGCACCCCTCCCCCCCGCCCCAGCCCCTTCAACCCCCCCCGCCCCCCTGGCTCCCGAACCCCCAGCTGCACCCCTCCCCCCCGCCCCAGCCCCTCAACCCCCCCGCCCCCCCCGGCTCCCGAACCCCCAGCTGCAACCCCCCCGCCCCAGCCCATCAACCCCCCCTGCTCCCCCCAGCTCCCGAACCCCCAGCTGCAACCCCCCCGCCCCAGCCCCTCAACCCCACCTGCCCCCCCCGGCTCCCGAACCCCCAGCTGCAACCCCCCAGCCCCTCAACCCCCCCTGCCCCCCCCGGCTCCCGAACCCCCAGCTGCACCCCTCCCCCCCGCCCCAGCCCCTTCAACCCCCCCGCCCCCCTGGCTCCCGAACCCCCAGCTGCACCCCCCCCACCCCAGCTCCTCAACCCCCCCTGCCCCCCCCGGCTCCCGAACCCCCAGCTGCACCCCTCCCCCCCGCCCCAGCCCCTCAACCCCCCCTGCCCCCCCAGCTCCCGAACCCCCAGCTGCAACCCCCCTGCCCCAGCCCCTCAACCCCCCCCTGCCCCCCCGGCTCCCGAACCCCCAGCTGCACCCCTCCACCCCCCAGCCCCAGCTCCTCAACCCCCCCTGCCCCCCCCAGCTCCCGAACCCCCAGCTGGACCCCTCCCCCGCTGACCCAGCCCCTCAACCCCCCCTGCCCCCCACGGCTCCCGAACCCCCGAGCTTCACCCCTCCACCCCCCGGCCCCAGCTCCTTAACCCCCCCAACCCGCCCCCGAACCCCCCAGCATCACCCCTCCCCCCCGGGCCCCAGCTCCTCAACCCCCCAGCAACCCCCCACCTGCCCCTGAACCTCTCAACTTCACCCCTCCCCCTCCACCCCCCCAATCCCAGCTCCTCAGCCCCCCCAGCTCCCCACCTGCCCCCGAACCCCCAAGCTTCACCCCTCCCCCCAAACCCAGGTCCTCAACCCCTCCAGCCCCGCACCTGCCCCCGAACCACCCAGCTTCACCCCTCCCCCCACAACCTCAGCCCCTCAACCCCCCCAGCCTCCCACCTGCTCCCGAACCCCCCAGCTGCACCCCTCCCCCTCCACCCCCCTAACCCCAGCTCCTCAACCCCCCTGCAACACCCCACCCGGTTCCCGAACCCCCCAGCTTAACCCCTCCCCCCCGGCTCTAGCTCCTCAACCCCCCAGCCCCCCACCTGCCCCCGAACCCCCCCGCTTCACCCCTCGCCCCCAACCCCAGCTCCTCAACCCCCCCGGCCCCACCTGCACCCGAACCCCCCAGCTTCACCTCTCCCCCCCGCCCCAGCTCCTCAACTCCCCCAAACCCACCCCCAGCTCCCGACCCCCCCAATTTCACCCCTCCCCCGGATCCCAGCTCCTCAACCCCCCCAGCCCCCCACCTGCTCCCGAATCCCCCCGCTTCACCCCTCCCCCTCCTCCCCGGCCCCAGCTCCTCAACCCCCCCAGTCCCCCCACCTTCCCCCGAACTCTCCAGCTTCACCCCTCCCCCCTGGCCCCAGCTCCTCAACCCACCCAGCCCCCCACCTGCCCCCGAACCCTCCCAGCTTCACCCCTCACCCCCGGCCCCAGCTTCTCAACCCCCCAGCAACCCGCCACCTTCCCCTGAACCCTTCAACTTCACCCCTCCCCCTCCACCCCCCCAACCCCAGCTCCTCAACCCCCCAGCCCCCCACCTGCCCCCGAACCCCCCAGCTTCACCCCTCCCCCCTGGCCCCAGCTCCTCAACTCCCCCAGCCCCCCACCTGCCCCCGAACCCCCCCAGCTTCACCCCTCCCCCCCAGCCCCAGCTCCTCAACCTCCCAGCAACTCCCCACCTGCCCCCGAACCCCCCAACTTCATCCCTCCCCCCCAACCCCAGCTCAACCCCCCCAGCTCCCCACCTGCTCCCGAACCCCCCAGCTTCACCCCTCCCCCTCGGCCCCAGCTCCTCAACCCCCCTAGCCCCCCACCTGCCCCCGAACCCCCCAGATTCACCCCTCCCCCTCCACCCCCCCTAACCCAAGCTCCTCAACCTCCAGTGTATCTTTTTTGAGACGGGGCGACCATATCTGCATGCAGTATTCAAGGTGTGGCTGTACCATGGATTTATAGAGAGGCAATAGGATATTTTCTGTCTTATTATCTGTCCCTTTCTTAATGATTCCCAACGTTCTGTTCGCTTTTCTGGCTGCCGCTGCACATTGAGTGGATGTTTTCAGAGAACGCTCCACAATGACTCCAAGATCTTTCTTGAGTGGGAACAGCTAATTCGGACCCCATCATTTTATATGTACAGTTGGGATTATGTTTTCCAATGTGCATTACTTTGCATTTATCAACACTGAATTTCATCTGTCATTTTATGGCCCAGTCACCCAGTTTTGAGGGATCCTTTTGTAGCTCTTCGCAGTCTGCCTGGGACTTAACTATCTTGAGTAGTTTTGTATCATCTGCAAATTTTGCCACCTCATTGTTTGCCCTTTTTTCCAGATCATTTATGAATATGTTGAATAGGACTGATCCCAGTACAGACCCCTGGGGGATACCAATAGGACTAAATCAAGAACTGCCTCTCCTCTGGTGGGTTCCAGGACTAGCTGCTCCAAGAAGCAGTCATTTAAAGTGTCAAGAAACTTTATCTCTGCATCCCGTCCTGAGGTGACATGTACCCAGTCAGTATGGGGCTAGTTGAAATCCCCCATTATTACTGGGGTTTTTATTTTAATAGCCTCTCTAATCTCTCAGAGCATTTCACAGTCACCATCACCATCCTGGTCAGGTGGTTGGTAATATATCCCTACTGCTATATTCTTATTATTAGAGCATGGAATCACTATCCATAGAGATTCTGTGGTACAGTTTGGTTCACTTAAGAGTTTTACTTCGTTTGATTCTACGCTTTCTTTCACATCTAGTGCCACTCCCCCACCAGCACAATCTGTTCTGTCCTTCTGATATATTTTGTACCCTGGTATTACTGTGTCCCATTGATTATTCTCATTCCACCAAGTTTCTGTGATGCCTATTATATCAATCTCCTCATTCAATACGAGGCACTCTAGGTCACCCATCTTATTATTTAGACTCCTAGCACTGGTATATAAACACTTTAAAAACTTGTCACTTTTTAGCTGTCTGCCATTACATGATGTAATTGAATGGGACTTTTTGCATTTGACTGTTTCTCATCAGATCCTACCCGTATTTTATTATGTTCCATCCTCTCCTCCGTATTAGGACATAGAGAATCTCCATTAGTAGATCCTACCCTAAGGGATGTCTCTGACCGAACCACGTGCACCTCCGCACCTGTCGGCTTCCCCCAGCCCTTAGTTTAAAAACTGCTCTACGACCCTTTTAATGTTAAGTGCCAGCAATCTGGTTCCATTTTGGTTTAGGTGGAGCCCGTCCTTCCTATACAGGCTCCCCCTTCCCCAAAAGTTTCCCCAGTTCCTAATAAATCTAAACCCCTACTCATCTCACCCACGCATTGAGACCCTTCAGTTCTGGCTGTCTAACTGGCCCTGCGTGTGGAACTGGGAGCATTTCAGAGAATGCTACCGTGGAGGTCCTGGATTTCAGTCTCTTTCCTAGCAGCCTAAATTTGGCCTCCAGGACGTCTCTCCTACCCTTCCCTACGTCATTGATACCTACATGTACTACAACCACCGGCTCCTCCCCAGCACAGCACATAAGTCTACCTAGATGCCTTGAGAGATCTGCAACCTTTGCACCAGGCAGGCAAGTCACCACATGGTTCTCCCGGACACCACAAACCCAGCTATCTATATTTCTAATGATCAAATTGCCCATTACTAATACCCGTCTCTTCCTAATAACTGGAGTTTCCTCCTCCGGAGAGGTATCCTCAGTGTGAGAGGATACCACAACATCATCTGGAAGGAGGGTCCCAACTATGGGATCATTTTCCTCTGCTCCAGTTGGATGCTCTCTTTCCCTGAGACTTTCATCCTCCTCAACAGCACAGCGGCTGCCAGACCTGGGGTGGAACCATTCTACTGTGTCCCGGAAAGTCTCCTCTGTGTACCTCTCTGTCTCCCTCAGCTCAGCCACTCTGGCCTCCAAAGCCCGTACCATGGTCTCTGCGGGCCAGAAACTCCTTGCACCAAATGCACACATACGCCACCGACCCATAGGGCAGGTAATCAGACATGCTGCATTCGGTGCAATAAACTGGAAAGCCCCCACTCTATTGCTGGACTTCTGCCTGCATTCTCTTTTTACTCCTGAAGCTCATTCCTTTGTTGTTGTTGTTTTTAATCAGCGGGTGGCTTTGGCTTTAAGTTTACAGATAGCCCCTTCTCAGACTTCCCCTCTGAACTCCCTCGCGAAACTCCCGTTAGCTGCTCCTGTTCGCTAGCTCACTAGGCCACCCACATACCAGGCCCCAGCGTAGAGGGCATACCTGGGGCTGGAGAAGAAGAGGGAAGGGACATAGCCAGGGTGCACTGCACTCCAAATATTCACAGCTACCCACGGCTCCTAGACCACGGCAGAAATTTAAGCGGCCCTAAGGCTCCTCTAACTTACACCGAAGCCAGGTAAACCCCGAGTGCCCCTGGGATACGGGGAGCACATGCCCAGAGGTGGCTTAAAGCTTGGTGCTTTAAGAGAAGAGCTGAGAATCGGGACCCAGGTCTCTATATATAGCTTTCAGACAGTCTTTGTGAGTGCCAGCTGCTGACTTTGCAAGGTGCTTCATCTCCTCTTGTGTCTGGGAACAGGACCCTTTGGAGGAGAGAAAGAAAGGACAGCTTTCTCCTCCGGCTTGCTACCCTCGGCCTTTCAAGCAGGTTATTGCCCCTGTGATGTGCCAGACAGCTTAGCAATGTGACAAGACCGACAGTGGATGACACTCTTCTGCTGGGATGCTGGTCAGGGAAGTTCCTGGGTTTTCTTTGCTCCCTGATTAGGCCCAATTCACTCCACTGATCAGAGGGAGCAGCAGAAATTTAACAGAAGCTGCCACCTCCCTGCCAGTTTACTCTTTTCAGGAAAAGGAAGTGTTACCCCACGGTACCTCTTCCTGTGCAATGAGGCGTGACCCATACCACAGCAGGCTGGGGTCAGGGGGAACGAAAAGCCCCATCCAACTGCAGTGCAACGTTGCGAGTGCCCATGATCCTGCTGCAGGGCACAGATAAGACTCACACCTTGGTGGCTAGAATTACTTTCACAAATACACTGTCAGTTCCTGCGGCCTGACCTTACACTTCGTGACCTCGGACCAGGCAGCATCGCCTTCATCGGGGAAAGCACGGATTTGGATCTGTTTTTCTACTTTTTTAATTGTTTCATGCATCAGACCTGAGCAAAGGCAAGAGGCTTTGCTGAAGACCTTTCTTGCCAGCGTGATGTATGATGCTTCCCTGCACACAGTGGCTCCAGCCGCCATGGGCCCCTCGACCAGTTCTGAAAAAGAAAAGGTTTGCAGACCTTCCCCCCCCACACCTGTTTATTACTGTGTCATTTTAATATGTGCTCACAACTCGTCACCATGCTGTGACCAATCACATCTGAAGTGGTAATAATGCGGCATTTAGATTTTCAAATACAGCCGTCACTGCTTAAAGTGATCAATTTGGTGCAAGAGCGATGACTTGCTAGCATGAGTTAGCATCTTCCCATCCCGCCGTGGAGGTGCCAGGGTACACCTTGTTTCTTGCCTTCTCAAGCCAATGTAAAAGGGTCTCTTAACATGCCCACTTTTCCCATCTCTTTTCGTTTTGGATGTTCCACATGCTTCAACAGACTTCCCCGTTTGTTCAAGAGTTTACAGAGAAATGGCTGAGAGATGCTGTGATGGGGCATTCACCCCATACTTGTCCTGAAAGGGTTAAGGCAGATTGATGGGGCGGGGGGGGGGGGTAGCTAACCCAGCAGGCCAGAGCTGAGAGGAATCAGGAGGCTAAGCAATCCCTTGACTGAAGGAGGCAGCCCAGCTGGAGAGGAATGAGCTGCATTGGGTTTATAAGAACAGGACATGGGTGGCAGAAGGGGGCTGATGGGAAAGGCTGCAGTCACTCCTTAGGAGAAGGGAGGTTTGTTTGGACAAGTAGTCCTTCATTATGCCCTGGGAGCGGGGAGTTAGGAGGCTGGCAAACCTGGAGAGGGCTCAGGGAAAATGGTAAGGTCTAGAAGGGAACAGACCTTGACTGCTGGCTAGAGGGTCCCTGAGCTGAAACCTAGAGGGCAGGCCTGGGTCCCCCCGTCAGCCACTGAGTAGTGATCTGACGGGAGGGCTGAGGCAGCAGAAGCTTGTGGCTTGAGAGAGGGCTGCAGACCAAGTGGGAGAGGTGGAGAGAGATGGCGTACAACTGTGGGAAGGGGAGTCGACCTGGTGAGGCAGTCCCCAGAACGGCCAGGAAGAGGCGCTGTCCTAGCAGTAAGTGGCATACTCCTGTCACAGACACCATGTCTCGCAGCAGCTTCTCATTAATGACTCCATGGATTACAACAGCTGGTGATGCTGATAAACAATAAGAGGAGAAAACTGTGTGTGGCAGGGCTGGCCTTACCATGAGGCTGCCTCAGGTGCCAGACTGGGATGGGGGGGGCACCACGAGGACCCAGAGTGTAGAAAATGGTGTCTGCAGCTGGTGCATCTGTATCCTCTCCGCTCGAGACGCACAGAGATGGGGGAGTGCTGGGCTGGAGGGAGGAGGGCACAAGAGACAGAACAGGCAGGCAGGAGAAAAGGGGAGCGGGAATAACAGAAAGCAGAAGGCACTGCAGGGAGAGAGAGGAGGAGGAGCCTCTTATGTCCCTCTCTAGCCCCCAGGAGCTAGACTGTTAACCCCAGCTTCTCAGGGAGCTTCCTGTGTCCTGCTGCTTCCCTGGACCCACTTGAGGAGAACAGGCCGTCAACTGAAGCAGCAGGAGCCAGTTAGGCCCTAAGACACTGATATCTTCCCTCACTCAGGCCCTGTTACCAGCCTGCTTATTTCTCCCCTTCAACTGAGTGTTGAGAGCCACTCTAGCTGGCACAGAACAACAGCCACAAGTGAAAGAAGAAAACGCCCCTCTGGGGCAGCATTCAGAAAAAGAAAGCAAAGGAAGCTTTTCTACCTAAGCAGGAAGGAGCTCTCCTGAGATACATAGACACAAATGTTCACGGTGAGCCTTCCGGCCCCAGGGAGGATGTGAGTGGTGAGGAGATGCCTGATCTTCCAGTCAGTCAGAGAGCGGTGACCTGGCAGCTACTGCAGCATCCATATCTCCATCTCAAGTGGATGTAACCATACACAGTCCTGAAGAGAAGTGTAGATCAGAGAAGAGTGTGGTGGAGGCACAAGAAACAGCTGCTGCTGAGTTTAGTTCCTTAAGTCTAGAGGATCCAGGACTGTGGACCCACTTGAGCAGTAGCCTGAGGGAGTTCCTTGTAGTGCATGGGCCACAGCAGTGAAAAACTTCATGTTCCCCAAAGATAATGAAAATAGAAGATTCCATCCAACACATTACTGGCGTGAAATCCCCAATGGTGACAAAGTGGAGAGGCCATGGCTTATGTTCTCAGAAACCCAGAATGCTGCATACTGTTTTTGTTGCAAACTCTGCCAGTCTAATGTTCCAGCCACATTGGGTTCTACAGGAACAAAGGACTGGAAAAATCTGGCGTGCCATGAGAAGGCAGCAGATCACCAGAGAGCATTCCACAGGTGGAAAGAGCTTGAGATGAGACTACGGTTAAAGGCCACCATAGATGATCAGCATCAAGAGAAGATTGCATCAGAATCTCTTCACTGGCAAAATGTTCTGAAAAGGCTCGTTGCCATTGTGACAATGCTTGCGACCCAAAACCTAGCCCTGTGTGGCACTGCAGATCAGCTGTATGTGCCAAACCATGGAAACGTCCGTAAAATTGTGGAGCTGATGGCTGAGGTTAATGCTGTTCTCCAGGAGCATCTAAGAAGAGTCACCACCCAAGTCGTGGTACACACACCACTACCTTGGAAAAACAATTCAAAATGAGATCATACAGTTACTGGCAACAAAAGTCAAACAGAAGATTGTGGCAGATCTGAAGTTGGCAAGCTATAATCTGTTATTCTGGACTGACTTTAATGGTGCGTTTTGTAACAACAACAGAACTGAGTGAAAATGTCCCTGCAATGGTGACTGTCAGAGAGCATTTTCTAGAGTTTATTGACATTGATGATGCTACAGGAGCTGGTATGACAAATGTGCTTCTTAAAAAGCTGGAAGATACGGGAATTGCGATAGCTGACATGGGAGGTCAGGGCTATGATAATGGTGCCAACATGAGAGGAAAGAACAGGAGTGCAGACACAGATCCGAGAGTTAAACCCTCGAGTTTTTTTTGTCCCGTGCAGTTCTCATTCATTGAACTTGGTGGCCAGTGATGCAGCATCAGCTTCTAGAGAAGCATCAGCTTCTAAATTCTGCTGAATTTTTTAATGTAATTCAAAGCATCTATGTATTTTTCTCTGCATCAACTCGTCGATGGCAAATTTTGAAGCAACATCTGGGAACATCCTCTTTGACACTGAAACCACTGAGTGCCACACGATGGGAAAGTCAAGTGAGGCGATAAAGCCTATCAAACACCAAATTGGGAAGATAGATTATGCCATAATTGCCATGATGGAGGACAATGCTATGACAGGAACTGTTCGTGGGAGAACAGTGGCAGAGGGAAATGGAATCACAAGAAACATACATAACTTCACATTTCTGTGTGGCTTAGTGTTGTGGCATGACATACTGTTTGAAATAAATGTTGTAAGCAAGAGACTTCAAGGTGTTGACCTTGATATATCTGGAGCAATGGAACAACTGGACAAAGCAAAGTCATACCTACAGTCTTACTCAGATGAAGTACCTCAGATGAAGGATTTCAAAACGTTCTGAAGAGTGCGCAGAAGTTGGCAGAGGAACTTCACACTGAAGCTATTTTCCTACCCATTCAAGAATACAAGAGTCACCGAAGAAGAAGACATTTTGATTACGAGGCACAGGATAATCCCATAAGAGACCCCAAACAACAATTCAAAGTTGAATTCTTTAACCAGGTGCTAGATTGTGCAATACAGTCAGCTGAAGAACATTTCATGCAGCTCAAGGAACACAGCAGTATATTTGGGATGTTGTAGGATATTCCAAAACTCCTCACTATACCTGAAGAAGACCTACACCAGCAATGCAGGGCACTAGAGACAGTGTTGACACATGATGACATGCGTGATATTGATGCGAGTGATTTAGGTGATGAACTGAAAGCCCTTTCAAGGTACATTTCAGCAGGATCAACTCCAAAGGCTGTTCTGGAATATATGTGGACGAATAAGATGACCACCTCTTTCCAAAATGCTTTTGTTGCTCTGCGCATATTTCTAACACTTTCTGTAACAGTTTCCAGTGGAGAACGCAGCTTCTCCAAGCTGAAGTTAATAAAAACACATCTACGCACCACAATGACACAGGAGAGGCTAGTCGGCCTTGTAACCATCTCAATAGAGCATGAGCTGGCCCAGACTGTGAACCTTCAGCAGGAAGCAGTTCAAATCTTTGCAACCAAGAAGGCAGGGAAAGCACCACTTTGATTATTCAAACAGATAAAAATGCCAGTGTTTACTGTGCAGACAAGAACGTTACATTTGCTGTTCAGGCGTTTGAAAGTGAAGTGTTACTTAACATTTTTGAACAAGGCATTTTAAGTTTAGTTCTCCTTTACTGGGGTAGGTAGCAGAGCAGTACCATGAGAGGAGTAGAACAGGAAGAAGGCAGAATTGAGACCTTTCAAAGTTTTGGCCCAAGCGAGGGGACATGGGGGCATCATTTGAGCTCTCCGCCTCAGGTGCCAAAATGTCGTGGGCCGGCCCTGGTGTGTGGTGTAGTCGTTTGCCATGTTTTTGAATGGAATATTTGAGGCTGTTTTGCAGAGGGTATGTTGAAATGACTGACAACAGTTTGAACCATAGGTGTGGTTGGCCCGTATCTTTATTTGGTTTTGATGGCAACCGATGCAGAGTATCCCTTGCCCTCAAGCCATGGCTGTCAGGGGCTCCAGCACAGCATGCCCCCAGTCAACGCCACACTTCTCAACAGACTGTTTTCAAAGATGTAAACATCTGCCGAGATTCAAGTGGCAAAGATTCCCTAGTAAGAAATCGACTGCACTGTCACATTCCTACTTTCCATACATCAACCACTGAGCAACATTCTGCACTCATCTAACGGCAGAGCGATGAAGCGGCTACATTTTGTTCTAGCCTTGAACGGTTTGATGTTTTCTAATGTTCTTTTGTTCTGCGAGAAGCCCCATTATTGATAAAGGAAGGAGGTCAAATTACTGTCGCCTTTTCTCCCAACATTGCAGACGTCATGTCATTAAGCGGGCAAAACCTGCTTTCACAGGCTAGATAAGATGCTTCCAAAGCTTTTGAATGGTCATTGCCAAAAATACAGGCAGATTTTACAGTGTGTTTTATACACCACAGCACTGCAAGCTTCCTCTGCAGAAGTGGTTGGTGGCTCTCTGATAGCACTAAAACCATTCTGCTGCAAGTTTCATCTGCAGCAGTAACAGACGTGCCTCACTGCTCTATGGACTCACCAGAGCCATGGTGCTGCGAGCTTCCTCTGCAGCAGTGACAGATGTGCTCAGCAGCTGTGGAGTCGTGCCAGGGTGCCTGTCACGGGATAGGCAGGTTTCAATATTTCACCTTTTCTGGCCTGGAAAAAAACTGTACTAATCAGCTGGTCTCTACTTTTAACAAAGCAGCAGCAGCAGCCCTCATTCTTTAAAGAATTGCTTGGTTAATTTTCAGCCAACCGATTGGCAGATTTTCCTCTGAAATCTTGACGGTTCAGGGGAAAGTAGCTTTTCCCTGCGACACACTAGTGCTAATGAGCTTGCACATTGGGCAATGTTTCCAGAGATGCTGAGTGGCTACTGCCATCAACAGGAGCTGTGGGCAGCTGCATCTCTGGAAATCAGACTCTGGGTCTTCCCCAGCCAGGCACAACCAAACCTCTCCCATAGTCGGTCTCTGCAGCTGGCCTGAAAGAGAGGTGGCTTATTCTTAGTGATGGGCTCTGGTGTTTACATCTTGCATGAAGGAACTGGTTCTAATCTGGGGATGGGAGGTGGACAGTGATGACCAAGCAGCCAGGGCAGTATTTGGGTAACACCAGGAGAGCAGAGGATGCTATTGTTTGACACTACATGGAATAGAGTTTACAAAACAAAGCCAGTGAGGGCCCCAAGGAATGACCACTGCAGCCAGGCTGACCTAATTGGGACCAGAGTGAAGGGGGCCTGTCACAGGGTGTTAGGGGGCTTATTCCTTCACCCACTTACTTCCCTGGTCCTTCTCGCATGAACAGAGAGCAACAATACCCGAAGTCCAAAGGTGCAAACAATTTGATGTTTATTGGGGTGAACTTCCAGCAAGCATGATTCCAGTTTCTTTCCTTAGTGTCCTCCTTCCCAGCTCTGACACCACAGAGCCTTACCTGTGTCCCTGTTCCCATTCCTGCCCTTAGCCAAACATGATTCCAATTTCCCCACCTCCATTCCCTGTTCCCATTTCCCCCTTTAGCAAAACATGATTCCAATTTCCTTACCTCCATTCCCTGTTCCCATCTCACCCACCCACACACCCACCCACTTCCTGATTGACTGCAGACTATATAGCAAAACTTGAGTTCTGCTTAGCTATACCTTAACCAATCATTTTCCTGAAATTTAACTAACCAATCTTAACATATTGTAACATGATTATGTAACCAATTATATCCCACCACCTTAATTAGTTTACACCCAGCAAAATTAATTATACAGCAGACAGGAACAATCACAGAACCAGACAGAGATTATACAGACAAACAATAGCAAAGTGGGAACTATAATGACAAAACAATACAGAAGTGTGGATTTCACATCCCAGCTATTGATAAGTGAGTTCTTGCCAGACAGGATGCTATCAAACTAAAAGTTTCCTTTTACATCTTCTAGGCACTTCCCTTTCTCTGGAGGTGACAGACATTATCAGGACAGGATTATATCCTAACAGCCCAAGAGCACCTTCTTTCAATGTGACTAGTTTGGAATGTGAGGAGGTGACCGGTCGCTTCCCAGCTTATGGCTGCCTCTGCTGCTTAGCCAAAGGCCTTAGCCTAAGCACAGGGCCTCAGACTGTCACAGTAAGAGAAGGCCCTTACAGCAGCAGACAGTGATTTTGATTCTTTCTTTTATACCTCTATAACTAGCCAAGTGATAAGAATACACCTAAATTCTTAGAGTATAGTATACTATATCCTAACAAAGGGTAGCTGAGAGGGGGTTCAGGCACCCAGCCAAACTGTGACAGGGTCCCAGCAACCTCAGAGGGAGGGATACGGAGGCTGACTCAGTAACCGGCTCTGCACTGGCCTCAGGGTGAATCAGGCCCACAGACCCCAAGTTGAGTTTGCAGGGCTGGTTGTCAGATCCCCACCCGCACACAGCGGACCCAGAAAAGCACCGAGTTCCACAGTGCCACTGCTAAAAAGACCCTTCGTGGAGTAGAAGTAAGAACTCTGCTTGGGCAGCATGTGCCCAACCCTCAGGCACGAGGAAGATGAGAGCTGGGATATGGCATATGCATAGGCCCCCCTATTGCCCTGTATGGGGTTAGACAGCCCTCCAGAGTATGTGAAATACAACCTCACAATGCTCTGCCCTCAGTCTTCAGGCTACTCTCACCTAGAATGAAACTTAAACTGTAGCTGCTCCATTTCCCAGACCTGAAGAAGAGCTCTGTGTAAGCTCCAAAGCTTGTTCTCTCACCAGCAGAATTTGGTCCAATAGAAGATGTCACCTCCCCTACCTTGCCTCTCCAGTATCCTGGGACCAGCCCTGCTACAACGTGACTGCACCATTATTATTTAACAGAGACAGCTCAAGGAGGAAGAGCTGTTTGGGGACAAACAGGCCAAGGCTGAATGACGAACACAGCAGATGAATGGATAGTAGGTCTGTGCACACTGAACCGTGGAATGCAGCCACTCCTCTCTGCTGTTACACTATTACCACAGTCGTTTGTGCAACAGGACCCTCCACCTGGGCTGGGGGGGAGCCTCGCAATAAGTCTTGTGAAACTTTCCAGTGGCATGTCACAGCCCCCCACAGTGACCAGCCAGCCAATTACAGGAGCCCAGCAAGGTGGGGGGTGTGTGGGTGTGTCAAGGTTTCCTGTGCCAAGTAGCAAGGGGATTAATTTGCAGAGGATTCTTTGCAGGGGGAGAAGGGCAGCTGCTGAGCTCCATTCTCTGTCTCTGAGGCTGTTGTGTTGCCAGCTGGCCCGAGGCTGTCAGCTTCCGGCCCAAGCAGCAGCAAGACACGCCTGGTCTCTGCAGACGAGGCAGGACACAGATGTGTGGAAGCATCTAGTTACCTTGGTAATGTGCAAAGGTGCAGGGCTGTGGGCTTGTTCACCTGCCACAGGCCTCCATTGATAGGTCGTTTATCTCCTCTGCTCCTTGTCCCTAGCAATGAGGTGCTGTTTCGTTCCCCTGTAGTCAGTGGCACTGGCCCAGGCCTCTGTTCACTATAATCATCCCTCCATCTTTCGAGGCTGCTCCTGGAGCTGCCCTGGGGGCCATTAACTCCCCCGTCTCCCCTTGCCCTAGGACGTGCCTGCCTTGCAGCCCCCTGCTGGAGAAACCCATCACTGCAGGCATGCCTCACCTCAGTCCCTTCGGCCTTCTTCACGCAGGCTGGGGCTGACGCCATGGCCAGGGATGTTGTTAGTGTAGGTCCGTGGGTGCAATTGCATCAACAGAAATCAGACCCCGATTAACCAGTGTGCACTTGCACAGGGCCCCCATCTCAGGTTTGGCCCAGCTGCCCCTCTGTCATGCTGGAGGGGCATCCGGGCCAAATTTGAGTGAGTGGCACTGGAAGCCGGCGCACAGGGTCACAGCGCTGCTCAGGTTTGGCACCTGCCATCGATAGCATGGGAAGCAACGGGACCAGGCCCAGATCCCACCATCACCATCGCCGGCATCATCACACCTGGTGACCCGCCAGGCGGAGAGCCAGGAGGTCGGAGTGGGACCAGAGGGACCCCTTCCATTGGCAGCTAGAGCTCAGGGAGAGGCGGCACCAGGCACAGGCCCCACCGGAAGTTGTGCACAGGGCAAATCCCCCTCATCACTGCAGTGAGGGCAGCAATCCCAAAGGCCTGGGCCTGCTCTGACTGAAAGGGGCCAGGACATAGGCAGTTTTGCCTAGTAGTCACTGCTAGGCTACGGTCTGCCCACTGGGGACAAGAGTCACTGGGCCAGAGTAGAAGGAATCGCCAGGCCAGGTCCCCCAAACGAGAGTCGGAGTCAGGCTGAGGTCAGAGAGCAGAGGCAGTACTGGGCTAGAATCGAGGTTGAAGTCAGGCTGGGAAGTCTGGCATTGCAGCAGGGCAAGTCAGTGCGGCTGCCCAGACAACTTCCTGGGGCAACCCCTGGGTTAAGTAGGGGCACTTGGCCAATCAGAGGGCTGCAGGATACTGTCGCTCTGGGTCTCTCGGCAGGTACTTCCTGTGGCACCTACTCTCCCAGTGCTCCCCGGGCTTTCCTGGTGGCACTGTGGGGATATCAGTTGCCCCAAGCTCTGTACAATGGGTTCCAGTCCTTGAGTCCAATCCTGACCTCTAACGTTGCACCCATTGACTCAGGAAGCTACATCCACCTGTGGTTTAGCCTTCCAGCTAGGTCAATAATTAAAACTTCCCTCCCTCTGGAATAACAAAGTCTAACGCCACAAAGAGTTCTTTCATCCCGCTTGGGCTCCTCTACAGCCCACCTTCTGGGCTCCTATGATGGAATGTACCCCTGTATTCACATGCTACTGTCATAATCTTTGTACAAAGTATGCCTTGGGAGGTATCATTTGAAAACTAATAACTTGCGGGTCAGTCACATCATGGTGAAATGTATCTAACATTATATGGGAAGTTATGAACATAAGCTGAAAACATGACTGACGTGTGTTTACCAGACAGGTCTAGGAAGTGGGTGAACCTGTTTTTCAAAGACCAAGGACAAGTCCAGCCAGGTGTTAACAAAGCTGGTGTGCCATTGTCTACCCCAGGGATTGGCAACCTTTGGCACGCGGCCCACCAGGGAAAGCCGCTGGCAGGCTGGGCCGGTTTGTTTACCTGCAGCGTCTGCAGGTTCGGCTGATCGCAGCTCCCACTGGCCGCGGTTCACTGTCCCCAGCCAATGGGGGCTGCGGGAATGGTGGCCAGCTCATCCCTCGGCCCGCGCCGCTTCCCGCAGCCCCCACTGGCTCGGAACGGCGAACCACGGCCAGTGGGAGCTGCAGTCGGCCAAACCTGTGGACGCTGCAGGAAAACAAACTGGCCCGGCCCGCCAGCAGCTTTCCCTGGTGGGCCACGTGCCAAAGGTTGCCGATCCAGGGTCTATCCAGTGGCTATTCTTTGAAAGGGGGCAGGAACAAAGAGATGTGATCTTAGCAAACAACAGCATAACACCTCTTCCCCACCAGACTCCATGTCTCCTTGCTCTCAGCTGGAGAGAACTTTTTCTAGGGGTCACTCTCAGGAAAATGCATTTCAAAGGGTGACTGAACTATAAAAGTGAGCGGCAAAAACATCCCAAGTTCTCTCTCCCTGTCTCTCTCTTTCACCTTAAAAAGAAAAGGAGTACTAGTGGCACCTTAGAGACTAACCAATTTATTTGAGCATGAGCTTTCGTAAGCTACAGCTCACTTCATCGGATGCATTCACCTTAGGGGACCAAAAAAACCACAACCAGTTGTTGGACATTGGGAACAGATCCTGGCCTGAGAGCTTGGTCAGCAATATTACTGGAACATGTGGTAAGGGCTTTCACCTTGAATCAAGTCTAAGTTGTTAAGTTTAGAAAGCCTTTTGTCTTTGTTTTTCCTGTAACCATTTCTGACTTCAATGCCTCATTACTTGTGCTCACTTAAAACCTCTCTGTAGTTAAATAAACTTGTTTTATGCTTTAATCAAAACTAACTCAGCATTGTGAACTGTGTGGGTAACTCTATTTAAAATGGCAAGCTGTTCCATCTTGATTCCCTTTGGGGGCCAACAGACCTAATACATCTCACCTGTCCAGGGGAGGGCCGGACAGTGCTAAACACACATTTTGGGGGAAAGATCCAGGGCTAGGAGTGTGTTGGGGTCCCTCTATAAGTAGTAACCAAGGCTGGTGGAAGCCAGAGTGTGACTGGTGTGTGCTGACAGGCTGCTGGGGTCAGAGCTGCTGGATCAGGGCTGTGGCTAGACACACATGCTCAGGGCGTGATCTGCTTGCTGGCAGGCTGATTGAGAGCGACGCAAGCTGGAAGCTACACCAGCAAAGCATTGTGAGGCACCTAAGGTTATAAGGCACGGATTACACCCCAGAATGTCATAGCTCCCTTTAAGTCTCTTTGCTTTGGGATTGAACGCTGACTACTTGGCTACTTCCCTGGAGTTTCCTGCTTGTTCTAGAACCTACTACAGGGCTTTCCACAGGAATCCAGCTCAGTCCTTGCTATTCTTCCCTCAATCTGATTTTTCTCTTGCTTTTAAAAGGCCCAGGTGTTTTATCAGGCTGTCACCTGACCCCAGTTAAACTGGGAGGGTGCTAATTATTCCACAAGTGGGGCTGATGGAAAAAGGATGGCTAGTCCAGGCCTCCTGGCCCTGCACTGGTAAAATAAGCATATCACATTGCGTACTGTCTCCCCATTTCCCATACTCACCTAGCAGCTGTGAAGAAGGGGATGCAGAGTGTTCTTCATTTTTTCTTTGGTAGATCTTGTGTGGTGCTCATTATTGATACTGTTAGGAATTCACTGACAAAAACAGCATTACTGCAGCGTTAAATTTGTCCAGTGGCATCTCGTGCCCTTCCAGAACATTGAACTACTAGGATGATCAGGGGAATGAAAGGCCTGTCTTATGAAAGGAGATTGGAAGAGTTTGGCTTGTTCAGCCTAACCAAAGGAAGGCTGAGAGGGATCGATTGCTGAGAGGGGATCAGATTACTCCCTGACGTATTCACAGAGAACAAACACCAGGGAGCGAGAACTATTGAAGCTAAAGGACAATGCTGGCACAAGAACAAATGGATATAAACTGGTCCTGACCAAATTCAGTCTGGGAATTAGAAGATTTCTAACCATCAGAAGAGTGCAGTTCTGGAACTGCCTCCCCACAGAAGTTGTGGGGCAAACAATGTAATTAGTTTTAAGAGGAAGCAGGACAAGTTTATGAGTAAAAAGAAAAGGAGGACTTGTGACACCTTAGAGACTAACAAATGTATTTGAGCATAAACTTTCATGAGCTACAGCTCACTTCATCAGATGCAAATTTATGAGTGTGATTGAATGACAGGGTTGCTTGTGATGGGTGTGTGTGTGTGTGTCAGGGTCTGGTTTATATCTTATGTTCTTAAAAGCTCATGCTTCAGGATTCCAGCTGGCCACTGGCTGGAGTCAGGAAGCGATTCCCCATCCAATGTAATATGGGGGGGCGGGGGGGAGTTGATGTACTTTTTCTGAAGCCTATGAGATGGGTGGGGCTGGAGATGGGACATTGGAGAGTGTGGGCCAGGCTCTGAGGCGGCAAACATTCTCTCTCTCAGGTGCTTGTCTGGCTCTTCTTCACATGCACAGGGTCTAACTGCCATATTATCCCCATACACTTTGTTATAGTGGGATGGGAATAATGATCATGCTTTCAAGTTTTTGGCATGTGTAGTTACCAACAGGACAAGTGAAAGAAACCTCAGCTGTGGTCTATGTCCCAAAAACTTAAGGAGGGGAGAGAAGACTGGTGTGACTCTCTCCTTCTCCACCCCTCCCTCACCAGCCCCAGCAACCTATAGCCCCCCCCCCATACACCATGTCCAGTTCACCCTCCCCTTTCCCTCCCATTCAGTACTTAGCAATTTGGTAGAATCTGAATGTCAAGAAAAGCTGTTTTATTTAGGGGGCTATATTCTGGGAACATCTCACTCACAAAGCCCCAAATTTGGATCACTAACCCTACCCTGCACCCCTATGAACCACAGCAGATTTCAAGATAAGCCGAGGAAGCATTCCAACTTTAAAGGTCTGTTCTTCCAAGTGTTCTAAACAGAAAAGTCTTCTCCATCTTAACTGTATCACAGCTGGTGCTCCACTCTAATACTGTATTAAATTAATTATCGGCAAGGGTTGGGCTATATCCAGATCCCCAGCACAGGCCAATCCTGAAAGCATAGGGGGGCTCTGGGAGGCATGAAGTGGCCCATTCATCTCAATGGTATGGTCTCCCTTGAATGAGAACAAGTGGAGAGCAATACAGCCTGAAAAAGAGCTCTGAGATATGTGAACTGCTCCATTAATCTCAGTGCGTGCCCTTATTCACCCCACCCCCTGGGGCCAGTGCTTGAAAGCCTGTGAGATGCCTGTCCTCATCTTCTGACCCCAGTCTCAGCAGTGTGTTCTTGGTGCATGTTCCCAGCATGCCTGTTCTCAGCTCCCCCTGCAGAGAGGAAGGGCTTCCCCCTTTGCCAGATCACGTGGGTGACAGGGACATGGGCTCAGATGCTTTCAGAAGGAAGAGGGCCCTCAAATCCTGGCTCACAGAGAAAAGGGCTTACACCCTCCCAGAGGGAGAGGGGATCGATCCCACATTGAGGGGTGGTCAGGGAAAGTGGCTTAGACACTCCTAGAGGGACAGGAGTCCCCAGGCCCACATGACCCAGGGGGAAGGGAGAGGGCTCAGATAATCTCAGAAGGACAGGGACCCACTGATACCTGCTCATATGAGGAGCGGGAAGGGAGAGGGGAATGGACCATGAGAATGGCAAGGCCCCCAGATCCCTGATGGTGGGGGTATGGGAAGGGGCTTAGATACCTACATGGGAGGAGTACTGCTGCTCTGCTGTAATACTAAAACACTGACTATTTTCAATTATTTCTACAATATTCCAAGTGAATACTTCAGTTGAATAGTACACCCTACTGTCCTACATTCGCAGGAGCCTTAATGTGTGAGAACTGCTGCAGTGGAACAGACCAACAGTTCACCCGGTTAAGTATCTTGTTGCCCACGTTAGAAGTGCGAGGGGAAGGTGGAAACCTCTCTCTAAATGAATCCATTCAGTATCAGACTGTTTGGGGAGATTTCTTCCTGATGCTGGTGCTGAGCAGCTCATTCCCTGACTCAGGAAGGTTGACAAGAGATACAACCCTAGTATTCCTTTAGCTTTAGGAGACAGACCTCCAGGCATCCTTCCAGAAAGGCCAGACAGGCTCCTTGTCATTCCTTACTCACACCAACCTCAGCATCTTCTCATAGATCCTGATTCTCCAGCAGCTCTATTTACCCAGCACCCTTTGGTTTTCCTTAATCACAAGGCTTTTGAGGGCTGCTTGCTACTTCTGTTCCACTTTGAGCTCTGTCCAAGCAGACTCTGTCTTAGCCACTGTAATGGAATGCTAATCTGTATTATACTGTTCAACCACTAGGTAGCACTGTATGCACTATATCTTATCTAAACCAGCCTCACCGCATCTGGCAGAACATTAAAGGAGTGTATGAACACAGCTGGAGTGTATAAGCAAGCTCTGTAGCCAGTCCACAACTGGTAGAGGAGTATGACAGGAGTCAGAAGTGAACTAAGAACAGAAACAGATGGAAAACAGCAAAGGTTGCAGATAGAAGGAACAGGATGCAGGATCTCATCAACATGCCACTCTTCAATGCCCTAGAGAACGTCAGCTTTGACAAACCTTCACGATAGACAGGCTCAAAGCAGTGTTTTGCAAGTTTTTGAATTGCAATCAAATGCCACAAAAAAAAAACCTGGTGATATACAGGTATCTAATGTATGCTATGAGGAAGCAAGGCAGAACATATCTTTAAATCCTTTGACTTTACTGAAGACAGCCACAAAGACAACTATGAAAGGGCTCTGGCTATGTTTGATGCATACTTTATATCTCAGAGAAATGAGCTTTAATGAAAGAGCATGTTTTCACCAAAGAATTCAAGAACTAGGGGGAAATGTTGAATGTTTTAAGAGCTCTGCATGCACTGGCTAAACACTGTAATTTTTAGGAATGCAAAACATGAAAATATCAGAGATGGGCTGGTTATTGGGTTAACAGATAAACCCAAAGCTACCTGACAAACCTAAAACTAGCTAAAAGTCATTATTATAAAACCCCTAAAGCAACGAGAGAGAACTCTCAGGCCAAGAGGGATAAATTCCAGCCTACATTCACAAAGTGTAGAAAAAGTCATATCCCAAGAGATGATGCATGACCAGTCAGAGGTACATGGTGTAATAAATGCCTGTAATATAGACATTTTGCAGCGCTTTGCCCCACCAAAGCAGTCAGGGAGTTGACTCATATTACAGACGAGCAAGAGCTAATGTTTCTAGGATCTATCACTTGTGATGAAAGAGCCTGACTGGAGAGTGAACTTGAATATTCACGACAAGACTATAAACTTTAAAACTGATTCAGGAGCTGATGTCATAGTCCTCTCAGATGGGACCTACCATCACCTTCAACCCCTCCCAGAGCTGAAGTCACCTGACACAGCTCTGACTAGCCCTGGAGGTATTCTGAATTGCATGGGGCAGTTCACCAAACAGCTTACAAAGACAAAAGCTTTGCATTCAGATTGCATGTGATCAAAGGACCAGAGACCAACACCCTATGATGGGCCTAGTGAGAAAGGTAGAAGAACTCGATGGAATATTTGGTGATACTGGACTTTTGACAGGAGATCCAGTACAAATAACCTTGAGACAATGCTGCAACATATAGTGTACATAAACCTCACGATTCCTCTTCCACTACTTCATAAGTGGAAACTGCATTAAAGAGAATAGAACGATTGGCATAATTGAGAAAACTGCAGAGCCAAAAGCATGATGTGCCCCAATGGTACCAGTTATAACAAAAAATGGAAAAATATGAATCCGTGTGGATCTTAAAGACAATGAAGGAATTGTAGGGAAAAAAATCCTCTTGACACTAGATGACTTGTTCCCCAAAAGTGAAAAGAGATACAGTATTCTCCAAGCTAGATGTCTCAAAGGGATTCTAGCAAATTCCTTTAACCACAGAAAGCGCTAAACTAACTCCATTTATCACACCCTTTGGGAGATTTTACATTTGAGGATTACCAGTGCACCTGAAATTTTCCAAAGAAAGAGGGCAGAACAATTAATGATCACAGGAAGCCACAGAATCTCCTTTGTGCCCTCTAGCGCCTCTTGCACCATCCAGACTTCTGTGATAAATGATTATTAAACCAAGAATCATATACATTAGGTTCTTCCAGTTCCAAAGAACCAGACACACGCTCCAGGTCAACATATACTTTAGATTTCACCCAAACCCATGCTGGTAGCCAATTCTTTAGTAACTAAAACCTAAAGGTTTATTAATATACAAAAAAGGAAGCGTTATTAAGAGGTTAAAATTAATCATACACATTACAGGTGGTTTCACAGTTTGCAGATCAGGTAAATAGCAGTGATGTTAAATCTGCCAGTTTGAAATAAGTCTCTCTGGTTCATCCCAAATATTGGGGTCCTCAGTCCATTGTTCTAAACTCTTCTTTGTCAGAAATCATAATCCAGAAATGCAGAGCAGGAAAGAGGCTAAGAAGTGATGTCACAGTCTCCACTTTTATATCCTCAGCCTATGTGCATGGAAAGTTACTAGCACAAACATGAAGTCTCGGATCACATGTCCTTACATGCCATTGCTGAGTCATGGGTCATCAGTGTCAGCCTGCCTTCTGAGACGTCCTCAGGAGGGCTCACTGAAGAGTTTATTCTCTTTCTGGGCCATCAACACATGGCTGACTAGCCTTGATGCAAATCTGTCTTGTGGGTGATATCCAGAAACACAACACATTTGAGATACAAACACATAGCAAATCTTCATAACTTCAGAGACCATGATGATACAGTGATTTAAATAGGAAAATAATACTTAGCACCTCATAACATTTTCATCGATACCTTACAAGGCATACTTGTATAAGACGGATCACAATTGTGCACCAGTGGTGACACCTTAGTGTCAACATGGTCATCTTTCTTTTTATACAATGTCACAACCACCTCAGACAAGCCCAAGCAAAGACTGGAAGTTACGGGATGGAAGCACTTGGTACACAGAGATTTCTTATGTTGATGTCAGAAGCAAGATCTGAACAGCTGGTTCTGAGGCAAACTTTGTCTTTATAGGCAAGTGTGTAATGAACAAGCTGGCGTGTATAAGCATGTACCTCTCGTAGTTCCCCTGGCTGTCATGGGCCCTGCACTGCTAACAGATAGCAGAGATTCTCCGTCAGCTCAGGCATCAGGGCCCTGTGCTTTGGTGCAGTTGATGGGGATTCTGCCCCAGCCACAGCTGTGAAGCTCTCCAAGTCTGTTGTGCGCAGCACAGGGGCACACGGCGGTTCCAACTGGCTGTGGAACTGGCATAAGAGAGCTGTACCTCCCCGAGTTACTCCTTCGCCATCCCAGTGCTCAGTGATCTGTTCAATGCAGAGAAAAGGTTGTTACAAAAACTGAAATTTGCAATCCATGTGAGAGTGACAGGGGCCATCATTTCATCAGCAGCTGTGAAAAATGTGCATTGCTAGACCCCTCCGCTGGAATTCCAGCCTGGGAATCCCCAGGTCCATGTTGCTGAGCACATGTGAGAGCTGCGGTGTGCTCGCTGCCATGTGGGGCTCTAGGGTGCCTTTCCTCCTTGCCACCACCCCATGCAGTTGTTTCAGGGTCAAAGGTTTGTCAACAGCCAAGGGGCAGAAATCAGCCTTGTGTGCGCCAAAGGCCCCAGGATTGCACCGACCTTGTGAGTGGCCTGAGCAGTGCCCTGTGGGTGTGTCAGTGCCACGTTCAGCCAGGCCTCGCAAGAGCCACGGTTGTGCCCTAAGCAGGCTGGCTCCTCAACAGAGGAACGCTGGCCAGGGAGGAGTCTGTTTAAATTCCAAACAGCCTCTAGTGGGTACATCTGGCGATTAGCAACTTTCAGGAGAGCCTTAGCCCCAGGTGCCCCTCTCTCCTACAGCCGGGAAGGGCTAGGCCCCAGGCTGGCGACACGGTTCGGCCAGGACTCAGCCCTGCACACAGGTTAGGGAACTGGGCAAAGCCAGTGGCGCATGGCGAGACAACGGGTCTGGGGAAGGCAACAGCTCCATGCTGAGCTAACCGCCCACACAGTCCCTTATGGCACAGATCCGTACAGCAGCGAGCACATTTCATGTATGCTCCACCACGTGACCCCACTGGTGCACCCCTTACCTCCTAGTGCCTATGGTGACGCTCACCTACCCCTTTCTCCCCTAACCCCTGTGCCTCCCCCCACCTTCCCACACCCCTCCTCCCCCTGCCCCCTTCTCCCCCTGCGCCCCATCTCCCTCCTCCTCTCCCACTGTGCCCCCTTCCCCGCCTCCCTTCTGTGCCCCTCCCCCTACGCCCCCGCTTCTGATGCCCCCTCCTCCCCCCTGCGCCCCCTCCCGAACCCCGCCTCCCCCTCCCATGCCCCACTTCCCCCGCTCCCTCCTCTCTCTTTGCACCCCCGCTTCCGATGCCCCTTCCCCCTCCCGAGCCCCCCCGTGTCCCCTCCCGCGCCCCCTCCTCCTCCTCCCCCCCGCGCCCCGCCTCCCCTCTCCCGCACCCCGCTTCCCCGCCCCCTCCTCTCCCTCTACACCCGCGCTTCCGATGCCCCTTCCCGAGCCCCCCCGTGTCCCCTCCCGCGCCCCCTCCTCCTCCTCCTCCTCCCCGCGCCCCCTCACGAGACCCGCCTCCCCTCTCCCGCCCCCCGCTTCCCCGCCCCCTCCTCTCCCTCTACACCCGCGCTTCCGATGCCCCTTCCCGAGCCCCCCCGTGTCCCCTCCCGCGCCCCTTCCTCCTCCTCCTCCTCCCCCCCGCGCCCCGCCTCCCCTCTCCCGCACCCCGCTTCCCCGCCCCCTCCTCTCCCTCTACACCCGCGCTTCCGATGCCCCTTCCCGAGCCCCCCCGTGTCCCCTCCCGCGCCCCCTCCTCCTCCTCCTCCTCCTCCCCGCGCCCCCTCACGAGACCCGCCTCCCCTCTCCCGCCCCCCGCTTCCCCGCCCCCTCCTCTCCCTCTGCACCCCCGCTTCCGATGCCCCTTCCCCTCACTCCTGCGCCCCGCTTCCCCCACCCCACCTCCTCCTCCTCCTCCTCCTCCTGGCACTTGGGGCGGCTGGTCCCCTACCTCCAGCAGCCGCACGTAGCTCGCCGGGCCCGGCTCCCCCTCCCCGCCAGCCGGCGCCCCGAGCCCTGCCCGCGGCTGGGACAGCCCGCCCCGACCCGGGGGGTGCGCCTGAGGCCGCTGGGCCCCGCCCCCCGCCCCGCAGCGCTGGCCAATCGGCTGCTCTGTAGTGGCCGGTCGCCCCGGTTACCGGCGAGCGATTGGCCGGGGGCCGTAGCCCCGCCCCCGGCCGGACGCGGCGCGGGCGGGGCAGCGGGCTCGGCCGGGCCCGGCGGCCGGCGCGCGGCCAGTGGCGGCGGGCGGGCGCGCGGGGAGCAGCGCGGCGCCCATGGCGGCCGGGCCCGGCGCCGCGCTCTGCCGCGTGCAGTACCTGGACGACCGCGACCCCTTCGCGTGCGCCAGCTTCCCGGAGCCGCGCCGCGCGCCCGCCCACCCGCTGCTGCAGGCGCTGCCGCTGGGGGCGCAGCTGCCCGCCCTGCACCGCCTGCTGGGCGCGCCCCTGCCGGTGAGCCGCGGCCGCGGGCCACCTGTCCTGGGGCGGGGCGGGGTCCGTGCGGCGGGGGGGGCCAGATGGAGTCGGGGTGGGCTGGGCTGGACGAAGCGGGGGTAGGGTCTGCCCCGGGGGGCTGCACAGAGGAGGGGCTGGGGCAGTGGGGCCCGCATGAGGTCGGGGGGGCTGGGCTGGAGGAAGCGGGGTACTGGCAGGCCCCGGGGGGGCTTAGTGAAGAGGGGAGGGCTGGGCAGGGGGAAGCGAGATGGTGGGGGGGGCCTGCAAAGGATCGAGGGGGTGCTGGGCTGGAGGGACCGGGGTAGTGGTGGGGCCTGCATGGAGGGAGGGGCGCTGCACGGCTGGGGGGGGGGTTCTGTGCGGGGGGAAGGAAGTGGGGTCAGGGCAGGTCCTACGTTTGGGCTGGGCTTGGTCGGTGAGAACATCCCTATCTTGCTGCCTCTGGCCCGTCCTTCGGCCCTCAGGGAAGGGTTTACAGAGTGTGTCGGCCGCGCTGGCCGGCGTACGTTTTCCCCATCCCCACGTCGCTAGGCTGGCACAGGTTTGTGCCTAGGCTCTTGGCAGGAGCAGGCCTTGGAACTGAGCCATTGCAGCGAGTTGTTTGGGCAGTACTGGGAGGGACCAGGGGCTGGGCCAGTGAGGATGGGGTGTAGGGATTTGTGCCCTGACCGCTAGGAGCTGTCTCCTAATTCATGGAGGAGTTGGTTGGCGTGTCCTTTGGTTGGTTCGAAACCTTTAGTCAGGTGAAATCCGTTCAGACTGGATTTCTCGTGGAGACCTGGCAGCGTCGGGCAACTGTACTAGTAGACTTACAACTGGGAGACATTGCTCCTCGGTGTCCAAGCTCAAATCCTTTCGATAAACCCCCCTATGCACACAGAGAATGGAAACGGTCAGCGTAAGGTCTTGTATTTAAACATAGCCTATAGCTTGCTGGTTAGGGCCTGGTTCCGCTATTCCTGTGTAGCATAAATCAGGAGCACACTGCTGGAGGGACGTTTAACAACCACAGGTTTAGCTGTGTTCTGAAACGTCCTCTCCAGTAGCACAGGGCCCCCAACACCAAGCTGATGCATTGACTGAGAACTGACTTGAAGGAAACAGTGATGTCTTCTGAGTCACCACCACTGCTTCCTGTAACATCTGGAGTTTATATAATGCTGCTTGTACAGTGAGGATTGGGAAGCTGATAACTAGAGTCTGTTAACAGTGACTGAACGGGCAAAATTAAAGGTTTCAAAGTAGCAGCCGTGTTAGTCTGTATTCTCAAAAAGAACAGGAGTACTCGTGGCACCTTAGAGACTAACCAATTTATTTGAGCATAAGCTTTCATGAGCTACAGCACACTTCATAGGATGCATGCAGTGGAAAATACAGTGGGGAGATTTATATACATAGAGAACATGAAACAGTGGGTGTTACCATGCACATTGTGATCACTTAAGGTGAGCTATTACCAGCAGGAGTGTGGGGGGGAAAAACCTTTTGTAGTGATAATCAAGGAGAGCCATTTCCAGCAGTTGACAAGAACGTCTGAGGAACAAGAAAAGGAGTACTTGTGGCACTTTAGAGACTAACCAATTTATTTAAGCATAAGCTTTCGTGAGCTACAGCTCACTTCATCAGATGCATACTGTGGAAAGTATAGAAGATCTTTTTATACACACAAACCATGAAAAAATGGATGTTTACCACTACAAAAGGTTTTCTCTCCCCCCACCCAACTGGAAATGGCCCAACTTGATTATCATACACATTGTAAGGAGAGTGATCACTTTAGATAAGCTATTACCAGCAGGAGACTGGGGTGGGGGGAGAAAAAACCTTTTGTAGTGGTAAACATCCATTTTTTCATGGTTTGTGTGTATAAAAAGATCTTCTGTACTTTCCACAGTATGCATCCGATGAAGTGAGCTATAGCTCACGAAAGCTTATGCTCAAATAAATTGGTTAGTCTCTAAGCTGCCACAAGTACTCCTTTTCTTTTTGCGAATACAGACTAACACGGCTGTTACTCTGAAACCTGTCTGAGGAACAGTGAGGGGTGGAGGGGGGGAATAAACATGGGGAAATAGTTTTACTTTGTGTAATGATCCATCCGCTCCCAGTCTCTATTCAAGCCTAAATTAATAGTATCCAGTTTGCAAATTAATTCCAATTCAGCAGTCTCTCCTTGGAGTCTGTTTCCGAAGTTTTTTTGTTGAAGAATTGCAACTTTTAGGTCTGTAATCGAGTGACCAGAGAGATTGAAGCATTCTCCAACTGGTTTTTGAATGTTATAATTCTTGATGTCTGATTTGTGTCCATTTATTCTTTTACGTAGAGACAGTCCAGTTTGACCAATGTACATGGCAGAGGGGCATTGCTGGCACATGATGGCATATATCACATTGGTAGATGAGCAGGTGAACGAGCCTCTGATAGTGTGGTTGATGTGATTAGGCCCTATGATGGTGTCCCCTGAATAGATATGTGGACACAGTTGGCAACGGGCTTGATGCATAGTGTCGGACTTTCTCAGCCGCCGCATCAGAGGAAAGTTTGGTCTTTGTATTCAAAGCGAACAGTGACATCGACCACCAGGGCTGTTTCATCTTTGACAAAAACAAGGTCTGGTTTTTGTAGTTCCTTATTGGCAGTGTACAGATGTGGTTCTTGATAAATTGTCCACTTAAGTTTACAGGCTTCTCGTGTGAGTATTCCGCTATTCATGGTGCCACAGTAGCTCTTAAACGCAGTCTGGAAAATCAGAACTGGTGTAAAGAAGAGTGAGATTGAGCAGGACTTCTGGGCTGTCCTCACTTTCTTGAATAGCGCCCTGCCATTTTTAGCTTTCCCCTGGGCACAAGTGGGAGGAAACTCCTCGGAATTATCCTACTTCTCACAGTGCAGCACCCTTTGACTATTCTTCAGTGTCAGCTGTGAGGATGAGTGTCAGCTCCTCTTTTTTTCGCATGCATCCTTAGCCATGTTGGTGCGTTAGCTGACTCATGTGGAGTTTCTATCCTGTTGACGGGATGACAAGACCCCTGAACTGCTGGCTAATGAGGCATGAGTGTTAACTCTCCTCGCGGTAGATAGCTTGACAAAGGATTGCGTGCTTCTCTGAATAACCTAGGTATTCTATGGTATGTTTCCTACAAAGTGCATCCCAAAATGGTCCAGAGCTGGATGAGGCAAAACATTGAGGATAACAGAGAGGAGGTTTATGAAGTCTTCTATGGAGGGTTTGTAAATCAAGGCAAGACTGGCCCCTGTAAGGAATGGGAACCAGCAGATGGGGTTGACGTGGTCATGCTTTGAATGTATGAGGAAATGGCAGCAGTATTCTGGAGAGCAGGAATGCTATGTGGGGGAGTGGCAGTAAGTAGATCGGCCGTCTGATGGTCCAGGGACAACTACATCGAACACCTCACTAGCCACCGGCCGTGCCAGGAGACAGTACCAGGAGAAACAGAACGACATCGTGCATCAACTATGAGAAGGGGACCGAGAGTCTTTTTCCACTGGACCATATGAACTGGAATCATAAACTCACTGAACGTTAAATCTCACCAAATGAGGGTAATTCCATCCTCCTCATCGTATCCACTCATTATACTCCACACCTGAACATAGCCATTATATGAACAACGTACCCCCATATCTCAGTGTCTGTGCTTTGACCCATTAACCTTTTACCCCAAATCAGGGATATTACAGATTATGTATTCCTTACGCCATCCGATCCTAAACCGAACTGCGCGCCCCTTGATAATCTGTACCTCATTTCCTGATAACCAGAAACTTCTATGCTTAAACTCTGTACCGTTTTCTTTTTATTTTAACATCATCTTAATAAAATTATTAAATAAGACAAAAGGTGCTGAAGGCCTAGTTGAGCCTGTTGTCAGAGGTGGAGTTGGGGATAAGCAGATTTGCAAGCTAACAGTGACTGGCATATGTGTGCACATTGAGGCTTCAGGGCAGGGGTTTCTGGAGTGATTATCTAGGCCCTTCTGCAGTGCAGGCTAAAATTAACTGGAAATTGTCTGGTTTCCTTCCTGGCACTCTTAAATGGGTTATCCGGGAGGAAGTGGACAGGCGCTTAGAATGTACTCTACTCCAGTGGGAGCAGGGCCCTGAACATGGCAGAAGGCTTTGCGCTTTTAGTGTGCAGTTATCCAGTCCAGCACTGTTCAGAGATTCCAAGGCCAGAAGGAATCATTCTAGTCATCTGGTCTGACCTTCTGTAAACAGGCCTACTGCTGGTCTGTGGGAATGAGCTGCTGGAATCTCAAATTGTCCAGCACACCATAGTTTCCATGTTCCATGGTATCTGTATTATTTGACAGGTTTCAGAGTAGCAGCCGTGTTAGTCTGTATCCGCAAAAAGAAAAGGAGGACGTGTGCCACCTTAGAGTCTAACCAATTTATTTGAGCATAAGCTTTCGTGAGCTACAGCTCACTTCATTGGATGTACCCGATGAAGTGAGCTGTAGCTCACGAAAGCTCATGCTCAAATAAATTTGTTAGTCTCTAAGGTGCCACAAGTCCTCCTTTTCTTTTTGTATAATTTTGACTAATTCTGATCTTCGGTCTGCCTCGTCTGGGCCTGGCTGCTGTAGCATTCTTCTGTTGAGGCACATCATGGCATGTGATGTGGTGTGCTACCCTGCCTTGTGTGTCTGCTGATTTAGAGAGAAATCAAATGGGTAAGAATTAAAGAACTTCAATTTTCCATAGGTCAGAGTGCAAAAGGAAATCTAGGGAAAGCTAGCTGTAGTGGAAAGATGGTAAACGTTTAATATCCATTGCATACAAGTGTCTATTCAGGGGAAACAAAGGTGTAACACAAAGGCTTAATGGCTGCAGTGCTGAAACCCCTGAGGCAGTGTTGCTTAACAGCCGGCTAGGAGCACCTAGGTAAGGCCCTTTGTTTTCAGGTTGTATTTTAAAATTTCCTGAGATTTTATCGGCGTTTGTTTAAAAACAAATTAAAAATGGGTGAAAATCGGTTAAAAAAAGAACTTCACAGTATTCTGGGTAAATACTGGGGGACAGGAGGACAAAAAACAACAACAGAGAACTATAAGAATACTTCTGACCCAGCTCCCCGCTCTGGAAGATGAGGTGGCAGCTCAGTAACCTGGGTGGCCTCGATTAGTGAGCTACTGTCTCCTTCCAAAGTGGGGAGCTGGGTTCGGGGAGGTCTGGGCACTTTGTTTTGTATTTAAGTGGTTCAAAATTGCAATGAAAATCAGTAAAAGCTGCATGATAGCCTTTGTAAAACCTGGGACATTTCTGGTAAATGCCCCACATGGAAGGGGGTTAACATGCAGGTTCAGGTAGTGTGAATAGAAAACTCTGTAACTCAAAACAGGAGACCACTTACGCTGTCCTATTCTGTACTGCTGCCCCCCTTGGCAGCAGGGAGCTGTTTATGTTCTGTTAACAAAGAAACTGCTTTGTGAGGCCAGCAGACATAGTTATCCAGGTGAAACTTATTAACCAACAACCTGCTTTCCCAAGGGCAGTGAACAGCTAAGCAGGTAGTGCCTCGTCTGCACTGTGTTGCCTTTACTTGTTGGAGAGACGCGTGCAGTTGTCTGATCCAGAGCACAGAAAGGCAGAGACGGCATTAAGTGTCTGCTAGCTTTAAGCAGTCCCATCCGCAGCGGCACCACCATGTTTTTGTGAGGAATCCTTCCTTGGGATGGATGATTGTACCATGTCTTCTCAATGTCATTGGTGTGTCTTATCAACGTATTCAAAACTCTGGGGTGAAGATGAAAAAAACATATTCAGTAAAACATCCCATAAATCCTCATGAAATCTGAGAGGTGAACTAAAGAAATAATTCTGGGAAGCGTAAATAAGTGAGGGATGGAAAACAGGGAAATTAAATGGAATCCAGCAGAAAACGATACACTGCTGATCTACTGGTGATTCTAGACTTGCAAAGGTATGGTGGGCCACCAGAACAGCTTCCTGCTGCCAGAACTAGCAGTGACTTGGCATCCCAGTTAGGGGCTGGAGGGAGATCTCGGTCCTCTTTTTCTGGACACTACCCATCTTATTTGTGGGAAAAGGTTCAGGACTGGAGACGAGAGCAAACTGCCCCATTCCAATGTGGCATTTGCTAAGGACAAAGGAATGCATCACAATGATGCATTGTTCAAAAACCAGCCAAACGCTCAAGCAGCACTAGGACATAAAGGCCAGTGAAGTGGGAGGGGGAGGGGAACCCTGCAAGGTGCAGAGTTTGGGATCAATTCAGATAAACACCCAGGCTTTAAATACTTATCTGAACTGTATTTGAAGCTCCATCCCTAAGTCAAGCTGGATGGCCATTCCTCTTCTTTCCCCATAACGCCTGGAACCATTCCATTGGAGTTGGACTTCCCCTACACTTTTTACCTGGGGGGGGGATTGGGTTTTCACTCACCTCCAATCTCATGTGGGCAGACAGCAAGCCTACTCTGCTCTCCACTGTTTTTGTGGCACTTCCACCATCTCTTCCCTTCAAAGGTTTCCCTTTCTCGCTCCTTCCACTCCAATTGCTGGTTATTTTTGTTTCCCCTGGAGGACAGATTGCCTTCCTCCTATGGCTCTAGGGTAGTTTACTTGTTGCTCCAGGGCCAGATGATACTCTTCTCCCGCCCCAAGGATGGAGCAGTGCTTTTCCGATTTTGCCTGCCTTGCAGCCAGGCTGAGTGTGGGAGGCATGCAAGGGAGGAGCAGAAGCGGCACAAGATGCGCTCAGTCAGTTGCTCTAAAGGAGAAGAGGACTCGGCCTGCTGCCCACCACCGCAGCAGCCAGCGGTAGAGGTGAGGGGAGCTTCTCAATGCAGGAGGCCGGAGTATGCAAGCAGGAAGCATGGGCCAGATACATTTGACTCCCACATGAGCTTGGCGTGTGTGGATAACAGAACTTGTTGTTAAACCTTCCTCTGAACCAGACACGTGCCCTTTCAGCCACATCTTCGTTTTTCTTGGACTGAACCAGCAGTGTCATGTCATGCGATATTTTTTCAAGGGTGACCAAGTGGAGTTAATTTGGGAACAAACAACAAAAGCGATGCCTAACGAAGCAAACAGATCTCTGGCACGGATTTTCCTCTCTGAGCCGGACTCTGTGTGTAATAAGATCTTTTATGTTGGACTGGAGGGGATGTTATAACGGTTGTGGCAGGAGAGATTTCGAGAAGGGACGTAAATCTAAGTGGGGTAAGGAAGACTTGGGAGCCTGTCAAGGCACATTAGGCTTTTGTAGAAAAATATCCCACAGGACCCTGGCAGTGATACTCTTCCCTTTGTCACACTGCCTGAAATGTTGTCCCTGTTGAGCTATCTTCCAGGGTTTCAAGTTTCATTGTCCTTAGCAAACTCTGGCGGGTGGTAGGACTCTGCTCCGTGATTGGGGTCAACTCGCGGGAGCCTCCTCATGGCCAGGCGTGGCAGCTCGCTCTCTCTGTTGGGGTCTCCTGCAGATGGCTACTCCACCTCTGCCCCAGCCTGCCTCTTCCTGTGCTCCGGCTCTCCAGCCAGGTCACTTTAAAGCCTCCCCCTTCTGGGCAGTCTGTGAACAAAAAGCAAGGGGAATTAACCCAAATAACCTGAGTTAGCCAGGGAGAGAGGGGTACGCCTCCCTCTCGGGACGTAGGGGGATCTGGCCCTCCCTGTCAGGCAGTGGTTGTTTGGGAAGCTCCTGCCTTCCCTCGGCCCTGACGGTCTGTTCTTTCCCTGCTCTTCCCATGGCAGCTGTTCTGCTCCCCTTTTACCTCCCCCGGCCCATCCAGCCTGTGCCGGCCTGGCAGGTGTGGTGGGGTGGGCCTGGCTCAGCCCAGAGCAGCTCCTTAACCCCTTGTTGACCAGTGTGGGGTTTGCATGCTCCATCACAGATTGCAACCCCTCTTTTTACCATATGCTGCCTTCACGTACTCCAGTCTTCTTAGTGTGCCCACTGGAGTTTGTACGCCCAGGGTGGACTCTTGGGCCTACTAGCTTCCAGTTTTCTGTCATTTGAGATCTTTAAGTCCTTATAGGGCTGCAGGCTTGGCCTGGAAGAGCCATCATTTGTAGAGTGGCATCTTTTTGGCAAGAAAGCATCAGGGAGAGGGTGGCCCTGGGGCACCCTCCACCTTGCCTTGGAGGACAACCAGCATTGTAAAGTGCTGGTTTGGGTCTTATCTTTAATACCATTCTGGGTGCAACACATCCCCTCTGAGCAAGAAGTATTGAAACCTCCAGTAGACTAAGCCTGCTTAATTTATTCACAGCCAAATTTTTGGGTCTCCTTTAAAAGCCTGTCTGCATTAGAGAAACGTGCACCGGTGTCATTACATCAATATCTTTACCCCAAAGTAGACTCCCAGCACCAGTGTAAAGTGGGGTTCACGCCGCTAATTTATCAGATTAAGTTGCCCAGAGGTGTCCCTGGGGAAATAGCGGGTACTAAGCATCCTCCTCTACGTTGCAGCAAAACTGGGCTATCCAGCCCCCTAGCACAAGCATTGTGGTACTGTCTTTTCACCCAAATGTAGTCCGGCTTGTACTTATCCTCTTTCAGAGACTGCTGTTGGGGAGGCAGCTGACACAGCTTAGAAGAGGAGGTTTAGGCACCTGTGTCTTGAAAACAGAAGCCGAGCTAGGGTCTGTGTATAAATCACAGATATAAACTGGATACCAAATAAGGGTCCTGTGTATTGAGACTGAAGTATGTAAGCAGGTCTGTCATTCTGATTCAGCAAATGCAAGCAAGTTGTCAACACCACCACTTGTTCCCATCTGTCAGACAGCAAAGGATAGGTTACAATAACTAGTGATGCCAGAAAAAAATACCATGGAAATGCACCAGTGTGACAATCTTAGGAGCTCTCTACTGGTGTCTGGTATTTACAGCCTTCTTTTTAAAAAACAAATGTCTAGCCTTTCTGCTTGGGTAGAAAACCACTGTGACATAAACCAGTGCAGTGCCTTCTAACTCTGCAGGTGCACAGAATAAAACAAAGCCACTGCCATCCCATTCGTCTCAGCAGGGAGTGAGTTCTGAAACCTAATAACGGCAGCTTAAATGCCAATATTTTAAACTATTTAGTGGTGGTTGGTCATAGCAGAAACATCCACTTGGATGCAGGGATTTCTTCTGAACCTGCCGGGGTGGCCAGGCACCTCACACATGGAGCAAA